>NC_137434.1:26124131-27324131 GCF_964374335.1 Astatotilapia calliptera | reverse complement strand
TAACTGAGACAACACCACATCTCCCCAACGACACCCACATGCACTCCACATCCACAAGGACACACACACACACACACACTGTTGATTATTGGCACATCAGAGTACCCTGAAGTGCAACCTCGGTGGAGCTGAGGGTAGATGTATATGTGTGAGGTAGAACCATTGTGTTTTATCAGTGTCTACAAGGCTGAAATGTTGCATGTGTACAGTGGATGCATTCTGTTTGTGTTCCTGTGTATATGTGTGTGTGTATGTGTGTGTGTGTATGTAAGGCAAGGATGGTGTATACTATGTAAGAGGAACCGCATTTCAGATTTACTGTGTGTGCACATGCGTGAGTAGGTGTATTTCTCAGGGACTCTGGTGTGAGATTGGTAATTGATTTTCCAATCTGTGCAGCCTGCGCCTCAGTCACAGAACTGGATACAGCACAGGCTGGCGCCCTGTTAGCATCAACCAATAATGCTGCACTGTAGATAAATCTGTTGGTGGCAGAGACAGAAAGACAGACTGCAACACATTCTTCATACTGAAGTTTCATAAGCTGTTTCATGGAAGAGTTTTACTTTGGCACTATTTAACTGGCTTTTTTAAAATTAAGTTTTCCTAACTGAAGTTCAGAAGTTTAAAAAAAAAACAGGAATTCACAGAACACGCTAACTTCTCTCTGCCACCAACTATGAGTTCAAAACTGAAAGTGTCACCGTTTTGTTCGCAGCCCTCCTCCATACCTACTAATTATTATGTTCTTAGATTGTCCATTGTATTCAAGGGCCATCTGTATAAACATATGAGGAGTTTAATTTATTTAGTGCTTTTTTATACATAACAAACACTTTCTCTGGGTTTAAAAATTCAGTTTTTACTTAAAAAAATATTTTCCATCTTATTTTCTTTTTTGTCTGTAAGTAGTGTATGTTAGGGCTTTCAATACATTATAATGTATTAGTGGTTGTTGCTGTAAAAAAGACATCAGAGTTGCAGCGTATTTACAAAATAGCCTGAAAAAAACCCCCATTTAACATAAATTCCATATTGACTTATATTTTAAAGCAAGATTCAATCTTTAAATGACTAAAACTGTTGTTAAGATGACACATTTTTTTAAAACACTATGCATTTACAATGACATCTGCAATTCAACAACATTGATGATCTGTTTTTAATGGCACACAGCAGCTATAGTGCTTTTCAGCTGTTAACTGTGCGAATTCATGCATTACCAAACACAATGTTTGCTTCCAATCCAGTAGCACATATAGTAGTGGAATGGTCTAATAAATACTATATTTGGCCAAACTTTAATAATTTACAGTAGAGCCAAGGTCACAGCTTCAACTGACGTTGTGACAGCATGATGGGGAATCTTCGGGTAGCCTCGTTGTGAGTTTATAATAGAATCTGAAAAGACAGCAGAAACCACTCATTGTCAGATATTCTTGCCTGTGCAATGCAGTTGTGAAGTTAAACTTTCATCGTATGTATGTGTATTATTTGGGTTCTTATTTAACAGCTTGATCTTGCTGGAGCATGAAGTATTTTCTTTGCAAAAGGGAATTCTTTCTTTGCTGAATTGCTCTCTGTTAGCTGCTACTGCCCCAAACCTTGCTCTCTCTGCTTCATCTGTATCACCTGTTACTAAAGTGTGGGCTCTTTTGGGAAGAATCATTACAGGTTGCATGTCTTGAGTTGCACATTAGGGACTAACAGCTTTCCTTTTCCCATCTGGATATCAACATTTTGGCCTGGATGTTAAAGTTGCTTTATGTTCTCTTTGAGGTAGAGTGTTGTATGCTTCTTTGAGGTTTCCTGTTCTCTCTCGGGTCTTGAGTGGTTTTACGTTCATGGAAACAATTTCTATCCATGTGTTACACACTTTCATTGGGGAGCTTTTAATTGCTAAACTCAGAGGCTCCTGAAGTTTTGACATGAAAGAAATGACACTGCAACACTGCGATGAATATTATAGACAGAGGAACCACATGTTGACTGCTCTTCACGTTTTTTCTATTTATTTATTTTTTAGCTGCAGCTGGAAGAAAACTTAGAAGTTGGACCAAAATGCTTGTCGGGGATCACTTTCTAAGACCTACAGAGATTCACTGTACTGTGCAAACTATAGTAAGACTTTAGAGCTGTTTGTGATGGTTACAAAGGGAGATGAAGGGACACAAAGAAACAAGGGGAATGTTTCTGTTTATTTGTCTGTGCTCATGCACCCTCCAGGCGATGCAGCTATATCTTTCTACAAGCACACTGTGCTTCCCATAAAAGTAAAAAGTGCCTAAAACTCCTACTTGAAGATTAAGATGGGATAAGAATGATAATCTTGGGAATTACCACAAATCCTGTGTTTCAGCTAAAAGGATGTTTGTGTTAATATCTAGGCCTCTGAATTGTTTGTGTTCACGTATCTGCTGTTATATTGCAATCTATTAAGAATAGATTAGTCTATTTTTTCTGTATTTTTACATGATTCACACATCACTTCTTCTGTTTCTCCCCCGACAACTTCTACATTAACACTAATTAAACTCTCCATTTCAATCTTTGCGTTCAGTTGGTCATGCAATAACATCCCAAGTATAATTATACTATCTAGTTATTTCTGCGCTTTCCAAAATCACAGGCTATCTGACTGGATGATCTTTAAATTATACAACATGAACTTCTTTTAACTATCACACTCGCATATTGCTTTTACACTTATACGGTGCTCTCAGGGGGTACTACACTCTGACAGGAAAACAGAATATTGCTCATGTGAAGTAGGTTATGTAAACACATGGAAGAAGCATGAAGAAACATTCTGTACTTTTCATTTTTACAGCCTTTCAGTGGCTTAATAGGGAGTCTCATTCAAGTTGCATACCTACAACTCCATTTCATTTCGCATAGAGGTTGTGCTGTTGGTGGCATCATCTCAATACCTTTAAGATGTGTCAGATTAAGCTGATTTCTATCTGGCTTCATTCATTTAAGACATCTGAAGCATTAGTTTATTTCAGAGGTTAGGTCTTCTAAATCCTGTAGCCCCTCGTAAACTCGTAAACAAAGTTCACATTATGCACACATATCCATGAGAGCATGCTTCCTGCATTTACTTTTTTTGAAAGAGGTCCCCTTTCCACTCTCTTTCTGAATCCTAACCTGGATCCTAACCTCCTTAAAGGAGTAGAAATAGACTGCTTTAAACATAACCACATGTAGAGGGAATTTAAAAATGTTACCTAACATATGTGTTCATGCTGTGAATGCAGAAAATGTGAAGGCAGAACACACATGGCATGCCTGGTGCACATCTGACAATCACAAACCAGAACATGCATGCTCATATTCTCCCTTCCTCAGTATTTCTTGTGTATTCTCACATCATTAAATCACGCAACAATTACTTTGTGGTTTAATATATAACAAAACTGTCCAGTAGTTCTATTTCTTTTGGTAATTTCATTAAAATGTTAATTTCATGGTTAATCACTTATAAGGTCAAAATCAATGATGACAGTAAAATAATAGTTACATCTATTGTATATCCTCTTTCCCTGATATGACAGCTACATTTGAAGGTGTGGTTACTGTTTAAATGATTAATCCACACCAGAAAATAACTCATAATAGGTACTAACTAACAGAAAGTGGTCTTCGAACACTTTTTTTTTCTTCCAGGAAAAGTCAACAGCCATAACTTAGCTTTTAATGGTCATCATGGTTGCCATAGTTGGAAGCACTTGACTGTTTAGACTGGAATTGCATAGCTTTGAGTTCACATCAAATTCTGAGAGAAATAGAAGTTGTAAACTTGTGATGTCATATTCTGTTGTGTTCGAACTTAATGCCAGCATTTATTGCTGATTGTTTCCAAGGTTTACAATTACGACAACCTGAGCCGCTGATACAAGTTAGGATGGATCCAGGCCTCCTTGTTTTTTATGATAAATTCTGAGCCTACAACCCGAATGTCACAGCAGAAAGTGAGACACAAAACAGGCAACATTTGTTCAATCTTTTACTGTCCGGTTTGGGTGAGCATGTATGAATTACAACCTCAGTTTCTTATTTGACAGGAGTGGTACCTAGTGTTGTCTTCTGCTGCTGTAGCCCATCTGCTTCAAGTGTATTCAGAGATGCTCTTCTGTCAAGAATAGTGAGGGAGGTGGACTCAAACTGTTGAACTTTTACCCAGCATCCTCCGTTTATTTACAGGCAATGATAATGCAACAATATCTTGAAGTAATGATCTTTGTTTAGATCCATGCTCAGGTCCACAAACAATAATCCACTCCTCCCTCTTGGAACATGCTAATTTCCTGCACAGATGAGAAACAAGGCAAATTTTAATCATGAGACTAACCAACACCAAACAGTTCAGAATATGGCGCCAACTGCAATAACACTGTTAGTTCAGTGATTAAGTGCTAAATTAAGGCCTTTCCTCTGTTTAAGTAGAACCAGGGGAATGAGGAGATGAGGTGTGCTCATCAACTGCAGGTGCACTGGAATGAAGGGTGGGAATCCCACCCCTGCAAACAGAGGCATGGTTAAATCAAGCATACAAAAACACATTCACAGGATAGACAGAGAGAGCAGAGGAGGAGAGAAACAGAAAGAAAGGTAAGTCAGACCAGGACTAGTTGGAGGATGATGACATCTTCCACATACACTGGTTGTAACAAGTGGTTATTTGAGTTCCTTTCCTATCAGTTCAAAGCTGTCTGGCCTTTCAATTTTGACTTCTGGCCTTGACAAGGTATTTTAAACCCCATAGATGATGGTGTGAGGAAATCCCAGTAGTTTAGCAGATTTTTAAAATATTCAGACCAGCTTGTCTGGCTTCAACTATCATGCCATGCTCAGTAATATAAATCACCTTTCCTTCCCATTCTAAAGCTCAGTTTGAACTGCAGTAGTTAATCTTGAGCATTTCTGCATTCCTAAATGTACTTTTAGTTGTTGCCATATTTAACAAGCAGTACAGCCAGAGGGTAATAAAGTGCCTGTGGCTCATTAAAAGAAGAAGAGAAGAGAAGAAAGTGTGTACATTATTGTACTTTATTGAGCCCCGTGGAGAAATTGCTCTCTGCATTTAACCCATTCACTCAGTGAAGCAGTGGGCAGCCATTGGGCGCCCGGGGAGCAGTGTGTAGGGACGGTACCTTGCTCAGGGGTACCTCAGGGTAGCTGTTAAGGGGAATCGAACCCCCGACCTTCCGATCATGGGGCAACCACTCTACCTACTGAGCTATCCCTGCCCCATAGATGATGATAGTGGATACATGGATCTGAGTATTCAAACAATTATGACATGAACCGTGGCATTCTCAGCATTATATAGAATAGTTACAGTAATGGTGATAACTACAAATACTGTAGTAGTAGTAGTAGTAATAATAATAATAATAATAATAATAATAATAATTAGAAAAATACATAAGCAGTGCTTGTGGTAATATAAATATTAGACGTACTCCTGCCTAATTTAACAAGCAGACAAATGCTACATAGAAATATGTAACATTTATAACACTTCAGGGAATTAGCTGTTCAAGGATGTAACATTTTTCTCCATCTTTTACTATTTTTTTTATTATAATGATTAACTGAAAAGATGCCTAAACAGGCCTATGTTATATACATATATTAAAAATACTAATTTTCCTTATGATGCCTGAGGAACAAAAGACAGGAGAAACACCATAATGTCGTTCACAATAACCAATACATTTTTTGTAGTCTGCATGAAAAATGCGAAGCTAGAATAATTAATTATGTTATCTTTTGTTTTCCTGAATCAAACCCCAGTGTGATATGATGCTATGCTTTAATGGTATCAGGAAGCCATAGTATTAAACCTGCAATATATGACATGAAGGATCAGGGCACATGGCGGGAAAACATAAGAAATCACTGATAATTGTATCTTAGTACCTTTGTACATAAAAGTCAGAGCAAACCAAATACATTATTCTGTCAGAATCCTCTTTTTACTGATGGAAAAACGGTGTCCAGCATCACTAGAAGTGCATTTATGGCCTTTTTGGAAAGTTAATGAGTACCTGTGTTGTAGTACAGCTAGCAGCTCTCCAGCAAGAGGCAACAAGAGGAGTGTGTTCCTGTGGGGTCGTGTTGGTAGATAGCTGCACCAATCCTTTTTAGCAATGTATTTAAAACTGAAGCAAAGCCTAACTTAACATGAGTACTTACACAAAATCAAAAGCAAACAATAAGCAGTTTACATTTTTTGTGTGTCTGAAATTAAACAAAAAATTTATTTAAAAAAAGAAAACAATGTACCTTAAAAGCAAAAAATTGACTCAACTACGTGCAGTGGAATAGTTCCTTTTACCTCTCACTCTCCTTCATTCAGTCTCATCCATCTCTGCTTCCTTCTCACTTCATCTGTATAATGGTAATCATTGTGTTTACATGGGGCTAATAGAGTGATAGTTATGCATGCTATGCTGCTGTTGCTCGTCATTTAGCTGAGAGGGCCACTTGACCAATACTGACAGCGCACAAGCTTCAATTAAAGCAAGGGCAGATGCAGATGTATTTCCACACACACACGCACAAACACAAACACCAACAAACACGACCTAAGAAAGACAGAGAAACATCTCAAACACAATAATGCACACATCAAACACAACTCAGATACCTTCACTGACAGCTATGCATCTAATCGCATGAATCAAAAGACACACAAACACATATCCACACACACATGCTATTATCAAAGTGCTGCCACTTGACAAAGAGTAGTATTACTAAAAGGTTTTACCTCCCACACACTCATAGAGGCAAGGGCAAAGTGTGTGTGAGAGCTCTTGTACCTTTGAAGTCATTATGTGTTGCATACACATTTTTTTTTTTTAACGCGGATGTGTGTGTGTCTGAAGGTGTGTGAGTGTGGGCGGGCATCGCAGACATTTGTGAAGGCTCAGACAATAGCAAAAACTTTTACAATAACTTTATCTCCATTTACAGTATAGTGTGTTCTGACACGTGTGAACAAGAAAACAAAGAGGTTTGCACAATCTCTTTAAAAATAGTCTTTAAGAACACATTTTTTGAAAAGTTGGAACTTCATGAGAGAATATGATACTCTCAGGTTTGTACATGCATTGTACTGATGTTACATTAATAAAGAGATTATACACAGAGTGAATGAAAACTTCTCTAGGATTGTAATTTGTCATTTCTGAACCATAGTTAAATCAGTTGTTCTTGAAGCTGCACTTTGTAATGGTGTGTTGGTAAGAAACTTTTTTCCCATTAAATAAAATTCTTAGTTTTATTTATTTTGTTTTTTTACTGACTATACTGACATTTTTTTTTCCTTTGTGGAGGACACGGCCAGCAATGATTGCTGTTGTCATTGGGGATTATTCTTGGTCTGCGATAAGGCCTAGGAAGAACATATCAAAATGACATTTCAATATGTTAGGATATGGTTTCCAAGCACTGAGTTATTACTAGATAATCATTGTTGTTATTAAAAAGACTACACCATATTTGTAAAGGTATCAGATTAACAGATTAACAGAACTCAAGAGATTTCCCACCAGTGACACTGCATATTTTTTTCTTCCTGTTTTTGCATTTGCTACCTTTGAGCATTTTAGTTGCTCCCATTTAAAAAACAAAAATTAAAAAGGAAGCCTTATACTTCTTCAGCTTTAAAAACAAAATTTACCGTGATACAATGTTTTCCCAGAAACCTCTTCACATGCTCCGCTGGTGCGGCACACAGTTTTATTCGTGTGTGTTTTCCCTTGCTTGCTATTGTAGTCCCCTTCTTGAAATATGCATGTGGTAAGCACAGGTTTTGATCATACTTCTCACCATGCTGAATGGTGGATGAGGGTATAAGTGTGTGATAAAGATCTTGAATTGTTGCACTCTAAAGGTACTTTTTGTACAAACACAAATAAAAAAAGATAACACCTTTATAAAGTAGTTTGTAATACACAACACACACACATGCACTGCATACAATGCCATCACCAGTGCAGCCCTGACCCCTCTTTTGCTCGTCTCTCTTTACTCCTCTCCTACCCACTTCTCATCTCTCATCCACAACTCTCATCTTCTCATCCTAACCCCCCACTCCCCTCTTTTCTCTCCCCTTTCTCTTTTCAATTTGCTTTTTTAAAAACACATTTATTTTTCCCTGTCTTATCTTCTCTCTAATGTGTCTTTCCCTTCATACATGTTAAGCAGCACATTAATAAAGTATGCTAATATTGGAGCAATGCTATTTTCTATCATTGTGTGTGAACAAGCTGTTCAAGATCTACACATATGTGCAGGGTCAAGAGTGCTCACGTGCACATTTTAATCTATCAAATGATGTAAAAAGCTTGTTCAGTATGAATATAACATTCTAATAGTAGCACTTACCTTCATGCATCTGCAGTCTTGCAGACTAGTACTTAGATAAAAGTGCTATTTTCATACATGTTAACAGGTATGTGGGCAATAAGTGTTTTCTTATCAGAAAAATACATGCACAGCTCTGACTAGCTGCCCAGAGAACTTCCTGAAATGTGTTCTAAGCTGTGCATCCCTGACTCATAGTGATTTTAATTCACAGACAGACCTGAACCTGAGATAATTTTACCCTAGCTACCCCGGTTAACTTTAGCTAGAGAGTCTAGAGGTCTGAGTGTTAAACATTTACAAATAGAAAAAAAAAAAAAACATCAATTCATTTGAGAAATTTCCACACAAAACAGTGTATATACGTGTGACCAATGGGAGGTACTATTTAAACAGGAAATGAGCCGTAGGCATACAGTCAGTTTACAAGGGTTAATGCTAATACAAAACAATCTTTCTATACATGTAATAGTAGCATAAAAAAACTATTAAAAGATCTACTTTATTAAATTCATTAAAAACTATAAAATTATACTATAGTACAAGGGAGACAGGATAAGCGCTGCGGGGAATATATTAAAATCCAACACCATGTGTCATACGTTGAATGCACAGCCATGTTTTTTTCTTCCTAAAGGGGTAAAAATAACTTTAAACATCTACTGAAACTAAAGCAGTATGTTTTCTGTCACCTACATAGTAGTAGTAATGGTAAATGGTAAATGGCCTGCATTTGTATAGTGCTTTACTAGTCCCTAAGGACCCCAAAGCCCTTTACACAACCAGTCATCCACCCATTCACACACACATTCACACACTGGTGATGGCAAGCTACATTGTAGCCACAGCCACCCTGGGGCGCACTGACAGAGGTGAGGCTACCACCAGTAGGCACCGGGTGAAGTGTCTTGCCCAAGGACACAACAACCGAGTAACTCTAACATCAAGCCGTCTTACAAAAATTAAAAGGCCAAATAGCACTGCTTAGACCCGTTATACACACAGCTCCAGATTCACACAAGAGATCAACTAATTACTTAGAAAGGGGGAAACCCAGCCCTATACGAGGGGCAGTTTCCGGACTCAGATCTCAACCGTCACATATGTGTATGCAAAAGAGCCGTTGTCTATAGGGTACTTTTGAATTAACTATTTTAACAGTTGCTTATTCACACCTGAACTATTGACATTGTTGGGAAAATCAGATATTGTTTTCTCACAGGTAATGCACAACAGGCAATATTTATGTAAATGTTTTTGTTTTTCTATTTTACTTATTGACCTCACTAAGTCTGAGTCTGAAATCCAATCCCTCCATAGTGAGTGAGTCACTGAATCACATCCTCATACCCTTATCTAAAGAAGTGCTTTATTTAATGTACTCTTCCTAGAATCAGTCGACTGAAAAAGATGTGAAAAGTTTTACTTTATCAAAGCTGAAAATAAGATTTTTCTACTTCACTAGTTTTATTGGTTTAAAATTGAGTTTGTGTGTTCATTGGTGGTTGATGCAAGCTGTCACACTACTAGTTGCTGTATGGAAACAAGGCCGTGTAAAAAAACAAACCCTAGAAAAGTGCCAAGTTACCTATTCTAATCTTTTAGTCAAATTACAAATTTGGAAAAGGGCTTATATACAGTGCAATGAAAGAGTATTTGCCCCTCTTCCTGATATCTTAGTTTTTCGCACATATCTAACTTTCAAGGCACAATTGCATCTTCTAACAAATTGATGCATTCTCATAAATTTAGATTTAATCCATTAAAAATACATGTGTGGAGCAGGTGTGGGTTTGTGAAAACCACCATTTTGCCTGCCATCTTGAACACATTGGGCAGTTCTACTTAATCACTTTATATATATGTGAGTAGAGTGTGACCAGATACATAACAAGATGGAGGAGAAGAATTCCTAGGCATTCTTGTGCTCTGGAGGTAAATTTTAATTCATGCCTGCATCTTCAGACTCGAGATAAGAAGGATCAAACCTATGTTTCTTCATCTGAGAAGGGGTCCCCTTCACCAAAAAGGAAAGAAAAGTGCAAAGGAAAGAGACAACGTGATTAGCATGTGGATAAAATGTCCCTCTCTTCCTCTTTACCTCTAGCCTCATATCCTGAACTCAAGTCAGGGCTTTATCACACAAAAATGTGAAAAAAAAACATCCTTAAATAATCACAATAATGTTGCAGTTACTTATTGTCAGCAGGCTCCCCATCTCTGCACTGATAACAGTGAGCCAGGTAAACAGCAATAGCAACAGCAACTGGTTATAAGCTAACATGAACTGAAAACATTCCTGACTTGCATTGCAATTGCACACACCTGCTGCTATATATATATTTTTAGTATTTCTTTTAGCACTATTTATATTATTATATTACTATTTATTACCTTATTGTTAGGGCTGTTTTTGTTGTGCATCTGCACCTTATTGTTGTCAATGTCTACGCATGGGACAGTGTGAAACGTAATTTCAATTCCTTTGTATGGCAAGTACATTTGAAGAAATTGACAAATAAAAGCATTCTATTCTATTCTATTCTATTCTATTCTAACATTATGCCAGCACTGTTAGGCTCGAGTCTCTCTCTGATAAACAGTTTACTTACATTCTCACATTGTTTGAGAGGTTATTTGCCAATTATTAAGTGCCAGAGTCCAACATCATTAGCTCCACGTAAAAGAAAGTTTCACTAACGTGGGCTAAGTGCAGTTACCAGCTACAAAAACAGCAGTGCTTAAAAGTTTAACATACCCTCAACAACTCACCTCAATATCACTATCATTGGACAAAAGTGAGCTTCACTGACTCATCAGCTGGTATCTCATTCCTATTACAACGTTTTACACCATAAATAGATGTGGACATATTGACAGCTGAGGTAAACAGTGGACTGACAGCCTATACTCACCACAGATGAACAGCAAAGTGTAAGATTTACAGTTAGGTAAGTGTTGAATTAAATGTTTAGACATTTTCAAAGGATAAAAAGTAATTAGACCAAATTGCATACCTTTAATAACACCTATTGTTTTTAATACTTGGATTAAAATTCTTTACAGTCAATAACTGCCTGAAGTCTAATATCCTTAGGCCACATGATGCTCTGCTTGTTTGTGGGCCTATCTGCCTTAATTGCGATCAGGTGACTGAATTGGCCATTACTGTGTTCCATTGATTTGCCTTCAAAAACTCTTGGGTTGCTCATTATCCAGTTACACTGTAAAGTACTGTCTAGATGTGGCAAAAGTGCAGACATTCTGTGCTTAAGTAGAAGTACATATACTTGTGTTGTAAAAATTCTCCAGTAAAAGTTGAAGTACTGATTCAACTTATTTACTCTGAAATTTACTCAAAGTAAGTTAATAGTAGCTCCTTAAAGGACACCTTCCTATCTATTTTTATCTGTTGTAGTAGCTCAGTGTGGGGAAAATACTAACAGCTCACAGTAATTATATTGTGAGCTCCAGTAGATTTTCAGCTGACCTGCTGATCTTTGTAGATTTACACAACACCCAATTTCCTTCGGGGTCAACCTTCAGGATCAATAAAGTTTTATTGAATTGAATTGAATTGAAACTGAATTCAACAAAATCATTCAATAAGATGTAAGCAGATGTTTCACAGCCATCTCGGCTGAGTTCCTTTTCCTACACCAACAGTATACTGTATATCGTCTTTATACTAGACAGGGTAAAGTTGGTATAACAATTGAAATCAGTTATTAGCTTACATGTAAATTAGTCTCTACTACACTTGATGTATTAATTCTTCACATTAATGGTAATTTGATATGTAATGTGGTAATATTGGACAGGTTCTTTTATTGTTGGAAATCCAACATCATCCATTTTTTTTACCTTAAAATTTTTTTATTTCTAAATAGTCGTTGTAACACTTTCATTAAACCCTTTAAATTAAAGCAAATAGTCTGAACTTCAATCATAGTTTAACCATCTGATGTAAAACCCAGCAGGTTGTTATAAATAGGCCATATAATGAAAATTGTATCACTGTTTAAATATTTACTGTACTTATGACATATATACACAATAAACCCACGATGTGAATTTGTCAAGCATTAACTCATACATAACGATCAAACGCTGGGTTTTGATTACTCTACATCTTGCTGAGTTTGTGTACTTATGCCCAGCAGCTGAACAATAGGCCATTATTTGTTGAATCTAGGAACAGTGTAATGACCCTTTACATAACAGACTAAAAATGTTGTGTATGTGTGTTCTTGCATTTGTAACGAAATGTCAGAGTGAAGGGCTTAATGTAGCGATTTACATAAAAGACCAGCAGTGTAATGTTGCACCGAAAACAAGTGAACTGATGCATTGTAGTGTTTAAGAGCACTTTCTGTCTCCCATTTAGTTTCAACGTGCCAGAGACCAAGAGAAGAAGAGTAAAGAGGTGTCTGACAAGAAGACAGAGGAGAGAAAAAGACAGAAAATGTCTTTCACGGGCAGGGAAAGAGAGAGAAATGACAGAGAGACAAATTTTAAAGGACAGTGTCTACACTCTCCAGCACCCCGGTTACATACGATTTTCTTTGAAAATGTGAGAAAAAGAGACAGCAAGGGAAAGTCAGGAAGAGGTGGTGAGAAGCCGATAATGACTGAGACAGTGACAAAAGTCCACAAATCCTGACTGAATGTCTCTCTGTATTTGTTCCTCAAGTCAGTCTTGCCAATAGGCGCTCAAAAGCATCCTGTCTTTTGTCCCTGGCTTTTGCCCACTCTACTAGACCTTAAAACAGGTGGCAGATAAACCAATTTACAATATATCAACAGTGATACAAAGCTTGTTTCAAGTTTACCCTTCAACAAAAAAAAAAATGTCAGTGTTCCCCCGGACCAAGCAGCATAAAGTTAGCCATTCTTTATTTGTATTCATTAATATTAGCAAAATATCATCTCTGAGAAAAATCCACAGATTTCCACAGGCAGCCTCAAGTGGACATTTTTTTCAGATCCACACTTTAGTTCATATCTGTGTAGAGTGAAGTCTAAGCTTTAAGCCTAAGCTCATTACATTTTACTTCTGCAGTATGTAATGAGTAATTTATCTGTATCTTTTTATTTATTATGATACTTTTCAATTAAAAGATACTAACAGATTGTTCATCTTGTGATATCTTTCGAGTGAAGGATGACAACACGTGATGCTAAATGGTGACGGGATCAGCCATGTAAATATTTCATTGTGTTCCTATTTATCCAGGCGGGTTCAGTGAGAACACCCAGTAATTTGTTGGAGCAGATGGAGGTTGGCATGTGTTTATACTCAGTCAGGCCCAATGGTTGCCTGCTGTTTTGTTTATCGTTTGGCCAATAAAAATCATTGCTGAAGCTTCTGGGGACTCTCCTTGCTCAACTGGGGACATGCCTTGCCCAAGGGCACCTTCTTGATAATGGCAGAGTGACAGCATGTCTTGTTCACTTTCTCTGCCTTAGCTTTCTCAACTAGTTCTGAAATGCAGCATATTCTGTATTCATTGTGCCTCCAAAACTGCCTGAAAAACTTCACACCTGTTCTCCCCTAAACATTAGGGGTTTGTTTTCCCCTAATGTTTAGGGTTAAACATTTCTCTCGCAGCTCTTCACCTTGTAGTGGATATTGCAGTCAGAAGTCAGTTGGCTTGCCAGTTAAGATTGTCGTCTATCGGTTCAGAACTGAAGGCATTAGCATTTAAATTTAAGTGCCAGGAGGTATCATAGATCAGACGCTAGAATTTGCCTATTTGGAAATTTAGAGGAGACCTCTTCATTTTTTACTAACAGTAAGAGTCTCCAAGTCCTTTGGTATAACACATGTAAATTCTAAACAAAGCTAAGCTGGTTTTATGACAATATGAGTCAGTGTATCTCACACAAATCTGGGGACATTGTTTCAAGATGTCTTTAAATGTCTAAATCATCCTAAAAACAGTTTTCTTTCTTTCTAGCTGTTTCAAGCAGAGATTTAATGCACGAATACACTTTTTTTTCTGACTCAGAAATTATATTTCCTTTGAGAGTACTGTTTACTGTGATCATGGTCAAAATTTGAATGAAACAGGTAAATTATCTGAGTATGGAGAAAGCGCTGTTCAAAATGGAGACAGAAAGACTCAGGGTAAAATACTTTATAGTCATTTGGAGTCCCTGGAAACTTCTGTTGAAGCAAACAAGAGAACAAGGGAGACTGCTAACTATATCCCAAGTTACCATTAAACATGGCTGCAAGGTTGAATCCATTAAGGTTGGAGATTTTTTTCTTACTGGAAATTGTAAATACCAGCTAACTAAAGTTATCCAGTATGTTATGGCTTTTTGTTGAGTTTTAGGATAGATTGTTAATACACAGACACAAAATCTTAGTTCACTGGTTTTGTATCTCTTCTCCTTCTCTCTTGTCATAGTTCTTAAAGGTTATAAAGGGCAAGGGTTAAACTTTTTATTTAATTTTGTGGAATTTTTTTTTCTTTTTTTTTAAACAATGACTGCAATAAAGGTGCAGAAGTGATTAATTTTTTCAGTATTTTTAATGATCCTGGGTTTTGTACCCAGTGTTTTCTGATATGGACCCAGTTTCCTGTTTGATCTTCTGATCTTGCTTTTACCCTATCCTCCTTTGTTCCCCATGCCTAGTCTGTGTTCAGTGATATCTCCTGTGTTTAGTCAGTTTTCTGTTTGTGTTTACTTTGGCCTGTCAAGCTCACGTGTCTTAGTCTCTGTCTCAGTGTTAGTTTCCTGTCTTATTTTGATAGTCTCTTGTCCTGTATACGTTGTGTTCAGTTTTGCTTCCCTCTTGCTTGTTAATTGATTTTGTTCACCTGCACCTTGGGTTCCCCAGCTGTGTCTCTTTCCCTGATTACCTTATGTGTATTTAAGCCCTCAGGTTTCCTTAGCTCTTTGTCGTGTTGTACTGTTTGTTTGCTTTGGTGTTTTGCTGCAGTACTTCCTGGATTCAATTAGCCTTGATTTTCATTTTTGCTGTGGGTTTGCAGTTGCAACCTAAATACAGTTCAGCCTTTGGTTCTTCAAGTTAGCCTCCGAGTCTGCATCTTTGGGTCTGTTTCGTGCCTCACCATGACAGTACTGATGCCATATGATTCCACTTTTACTTTCATTTGAAGGTGGAATTATAGAGTTTGGTCGAGCATTATTGATCTGGCAAAGATCAGTTGTTTTGTGTCAAGTTCATTCATCTTCTCACAGAGCTACAGTCATCTGTCCAAGGTAATTGGTGTAACATATGTGGGTTTTGTTATAAGTGTTGAATCGAGGCTCTTTGTTGAGTTATCCTTATTGGCAGCCTGTCTCCTCACCTGCTGAGTCAATCACTCTGGGTCTGTCTCTTTGTTAACAAGTCCTGTTTGTGTGTGTTTCTGTGTGGTAAGAGAGATGAGAAGAAGACAAATAGCTACAAAGCAGAAAATAAAGGAAGTTTTTTTGGCACAGGAAAAGTAAACACGCATATAGGTTAACATAATTAATACAGAATAAGAAACTAAAAGGACAGCAAAAGAGGTGTTATAACTGTAAAAGTGATGTGCTGATGATATATATTTTTTCTGCTGAGTATTGTATCATGTGGGTAGGTTTTAAAACTACATTACACCTGCACCTCAAACTCCAACATCTATATTTAGCCAAAGTTTGTATGGGTATGACTTCTGACTCAAATCCGAACCATCTTTGAGGTTATTTAGCCAGAAAGTGCATAAGATGTAAAATATCACCATATCAACCATGCAGATCATTTCCATATTGAATTGAATGATATACAGGCTAATGACAAAGGTGTGTTTGGAATATGTAGAAAAGAAATGTATGCATAGTGTTAGTGTGACAGAAGACGATCCAAGGGATAGGGTGAGGTACAAACAGATGCTCTGCTGTCCCAAAATCTAAGGAGAGCAGTCGAAAAAAAAGAGAAGAGGAGGAACAAAACTCATTTTCACAAGATACCTAAGAAGGAAAAAAAATGGTGAAAATCAACCAGATCAGATTTACAGTTCTAATGCAGTTCAGAGAGAAACAATGTTCAAAACTATCCATGTTATGAAAGGACACACAGCTCAACACCTCATCTCTCTCTGTATTACACACTCACACGTTCAGATCTGTCACGTTTTATCACGCTGCCCACACACACACACACACACACACACACACACACACACACACACACACACACAGCTATCAAAGTTTTGTCATGCAGACTCACATTTGACAAATACATGCATAAACATAAATATGATTGCACACAAGTGTGAACCTGTCAGAACCCCGTCACACACACTGTCTCAGGCACAGACCCACACAGAAACAGACATGTGAGTAGACAGTGAGTTTTAGCTTTCAACCATTTGGTTCATGGTTCTTGATGTGCTCTGTTATTAAGAATGTTTAATCACATAACACATGAAAGCTTCTACTATTACAACCCTTTAAAATGCACACAAAACTAGGCTATGTAGAGTTAATTGGATATGAGTGGGGGAATAAAAAGTGAAACTATAGGAAGTGAGTTTGATTATAAATGAATGATAATACCTCTGTTTTCCTAAACTATAAAAGATAAAGGAGATATTTTGTTTAAGAGGCAGTTACATTAAACATAATGATACATACTGAAACTGCACATTTTATAGATTTTGTTATTGAAATGTTCACTTTGTAGTAATATTTGGGGTCCTTTTCCTATAATGCTATTCATTTTGCTACCATCTTTATAGTAGTGGTCCTTTTTTGCCAAAATGACAGTAACCTCCTCATATTATTAACATTGTTGTGCTTAAGCAGATGAACATGTTCAACATCATGTTCTTAAAGCAACTTAAAAAAATCCTTGGTAGAATAGTGGCCACCAGTAAATTAATCGTTTGGCCTTAAGTGAAGCAATGAGTTGTGAAAAACAAAACAGGAAGTTTTAATCAGGATGTACAGTATTTGAAATAAATTATGTTATGCAATTTTAATGGGACAAGGATGTAGAAAGAATTAAGTAAATTTGAAATTATTTCATGAATTTTATTAGGTCATTTAACGTGTTTCGCTCTTAAAGACATTTCACATTTCAGGTTTTTTTCTCTAATAAGGAGTTACCCTCAGAATGCATTTGCTCTGTGATTTCATCGTTTTATGCTGCCCAGGGATAATGAGTAATTTGTAAATACTGTGACGCAATCATAGCTAGTTGATGCATAAGGCTCATTAACACGAGTGAACAGTCTCCGAATCATGCCGTTCAAAACAAGTCTGCACCAATCAGGAGCAGATGAAACTTTCTGCTGTGAGGGGATCTGGATGAAAGTACCCACGACACTGAGAATAAAGTGTCCTAAATCACTCAAAAATCATCGCTCATAAGTGACTATCTGAGGCTAATTCATAGCCTTAGAAAACTGCTGTCATAAGGCATTTGGTAAAAGTTTATTCATCACTGCTGTTGGATCTTTTTAGGGGGTGGTTAAATCATCAGTTGTTGGGCATTTGACATTTTTAGGGAGAAACACTTCAGATGTTGACCTTTATGTGAAATCATTAGCAAGAATGAGACAACAGTTTTAGCTCTGCTATTTTCTCTTCTGTTCTCTTCCCCGCAGTCTGTTTCTGTTTTATCTCTCCAGTCGCTTTTACACTTGTCTTTTTCTCTACCCATATATTGTTTTTCTTCTGTTCATTACCTTACTATTTTCCGGATTTACATTTTTGAAATCTTTTATTATGTTATATTGAGGCACTAGTGGTTTAGGCGTTAGAGAGAATTGTCCATCAGAAGAAAGGCTGCCAGTTTGATCCCTGAATCCATGCCAAACCGTCCATGGTCAAGACACCATCAGTTTGTTTCGAATAGCAGTGAGTAATTGGAATCTGCCTTCATTTGTGTGTAGGGATGAGAATTTATTGTAAAGCATCTTGTCATTTTCTGTCAAGTGTTAATGATTTGATTTGGCTTTAAGAAGAGGAATTTCACTGGTTCACTGCCATTTAAGGAATATGTTTAGACAGTGTACAGTGTTGTGCTAGTGGAAGTGATAAAAAATGTACTTTTGATTAAAACAAAAGCACCATATTTGATTACCTCCAATTGAATATTCATATTAGGTTATTATCAATAAGAACAAATTGTAATAGTCTCATAGTGGATGCAAATTGTCATGACCACTGATCAATAGCCATGACAACAGAGAATGGCCATTAGAGGGATATTTCAATTCATGTCTGCACCTTCAGACTCAAGATATGAAGGATTGTATCTGTGTTTTATTGTTGGAGAAGCAGTTCTCTTAACCAAAGAAATGAAAACGCAAATGAATGCGACAACTCTACTTAAGAAAATGGTATTCTGTTCCTCCTCATCTCAAGCCTCATCTCTAATAGCTCAAGCCTCTGACACATGGAACTGTGCATAAACATGCATATTTTTTTTCTCCTAAAATTGTTGCAGTTGCTTATTGTCAGCAGAATAGAAACAGGACCCTTTCGTCTTCGGACAGCTGACAAACGCTGCTAAGCAAAACTACAACTGATTATAAGCTAATATTATATCAGTTAATGCTAGGTTTAATTGTCCTAAAGAAAATCCACACTTTCCCACTGATAACAGTTTGAATACATTCTTACACTGGATAAGAGTTTATTCACTGAGTGTCAAATCTAGCAAAGTTACATTCACTTCAAAAACTGTTTCACTAGTATCGGCTATTAGCAGCTAACAGAGACGATAAAAGGAGTCTTGTCGACAGAAAAGTTCGCTGTCAGCGGTAGGAACTGAGCTTCTTGCACTCACAGAGTCCACTGGACTAATTTCACAAAGTTTTACTGCATCTTTCAGAATAAATAGAGATCAATTGTTCTTACATTATGGGGCACAGTCTAAATTAAATATGTTTGATCTCTGACTAAAACATGTTTGTCCTGCAGCAGCCGCCATAACTAGGATTAAGCACTTGAAATGGGAGGCAAGCAGAACTTTGTTGACTGCAATCTTCAATTTAATGACATCTAGCAGTGAAAATGTTATACAGTAACTTTAAAGACTGTTTCAGTCCAGTAACAAGTTAATTTAATAACCCAATTTAATTAAATACAAAACAGATAAATTATCTTTTGATAGTGTCTCTTACTGTATATTACTTAAAACAGTCTAGAGATGTTACGTACCCATACAAGAGGTTGGTAAAAACAAAACTAAAACCCTAAAACAATACCTTACCCTTCATAAGTTTGGTGATGCAGGTAAACACAAGTATTCCAATATATTTTGCAGTAAATCTGATCTGTGCATGGTCCTCATACACTGCACATTCTACGTAGCCACGGGTAATTCTCATGTACTAGTACTGCACAGTAACTATTTGAACATTTTTATTGTTACATATTATCATAGTGGATGTCCACAATCTATAAAGCACATCACTAAGCAATCACATCTAAAATCACAGCCAGCCAGCCAAGCTATCAACCCCCCCTCCTTACGCTCTTCTTCCCTCTTGAATTTTTCTTCCCAGCTGGACTCTGAAGATTGAGCACAATTTCTTCTTTCGCTCCTTCAATTAACCAAAACGTATTCCTCCAACAGTGACTGTGTGCCCGTTAATTGCCGAGTTGAACTAATCATTATAAAAGAAAAACAAATGCTCTATTATATTTTCCTGATGCTGTGTAATTTTAATCAGCTCACATAAAAGAATAATATCTTGGTGGAGTTGGATAATGAATAAATGAGGATTTTTCATGTCTTAATGTGAGTGTGTGTGTCTGTGTGTGCGTGCGCCAGTGCAAGCACACAGCAGTGTGTGTGTGAATTCTCAAACTTCCCCCTAAGGAAACAACTGAGTGTGTGTGCATGCATGTGTGTGCAGATGATAGAGCAATAAGAAGAATGTGTGTGCTTTTATAAATGAGCGTGTATGTCTATCTATGTCTAAATCAGTCTGTGTGAATTTGCTGCTTTTATGTGCCTGTGCCTGTGTGTCCTAAATTATTTCCCAACTTGATTATTGCATTTTTTACTAAACTACATATTTCCCCACAGGCCTTTTGCGATATCCATAAAATGATGGTTGTTTGCCACATTTGGGACATAACTGAAGTGAATGAGAGCAGACTGATGCATGCTGGGATATAAATGGGTGTGATTTGGACAGAAGGTGGTGGGAGTTAGTGTCTTGTTGTTTTTCATGCTTCATTGCTTTGTTTGTGATGAAGTCTCTTAGCTTAGCTTACATGTGTACTCATGACAGGGAATCATTCTGCAAGATGAGATGATTATCACTTCATATAAATGTGGATTTCTTTATTAACCCTCACACTGACATATTTATAGATGGTATTTGTACGATTGCTAACAGTTTTTAGTAAATAACAGAAATGCATTTCATCTATAACACTTTAAACTATGAGCATTAAGTGTACACACATACAAATATGGAAACACTTGTGTAGGAATCATTCATTTTGCTCTGCTTGTTGACATTGCGATGGCAACAAGCAAACAAGCAAGATAGTTCCGACATTCAACTCCCTAGCCACTTCCTCCAGCTCTTCTTGGGGATCCCATGGCACTCCCAGACAAAACGGAAAACCTAATCCCGGCAGCATGTTATGCATCTGCCCTGCAGTGTACTGCCAGTTGAATCTGCCCAGAATATCTTCACAGTGAAGCATCCCAGAGGCATTCTAATCAGATGTCCAAATCACTTCAAGCTGACTATTTTCACTCAGCTGTTTCTATCTGAACTCCAAATAGATACCTGGAAAAAGAAAACCTGAAACATGGGAAAAGAAAATGCCATGACCATAGCTGAGACCCAAAAAGTAGATCGACTGATGGAGCAACTATAGGGTGAATTGTAAACAACTTAATGTGACTGCTCAAAATAAAAAGTGTGCAGAAAAATCTGGGGATGTTTCAATGATGCAGTTAACAACACATTTTATCATTAGTTATTTTTATGAGACATCAATTTTGCTGATTTGCAAAATTGATGAAAAAAAAAATTCTACAATGTGTTCACATTTAAATAACCACCTATTTACTAACCAAATGATGAACAGTGAACATTTAGATGTATTTATTTCAACAATACGTATATTTAGATCCATAAGTTTTTGCCCAGTGACACAATTGCATTTTTGGCCTCTCTCTGTCCATTTTTTTAACCATTTATCCAGTTATGTGTAGCAGAGGGCTTGTCTCTGTTGACATTGTGTGTAAGATAGGGGCACAGTCTGGAGAGGTTACTAGTCTCTTGCAAGGCACATTGGAGTTTTACAGTCAAAAAAATAAAGATATGACAGAAATGCTGAGTTTCAGCTTCAATTCAGGGGGTTTAAGTGTTGCATTAGGATTTTTAGCCATTTTATTGAAATATTCCTCCATTCATCCCAGCTCTGTCACAACTCTTTTTTAGGAGTTCATAATAGTACTCTTATACCTTACAATATCCTGCTGTAGCTGGTAGTGAGTAACCAATCAAACGATTTAGATTCATATACTGTGGAACTTTGCATTCCTTTGTTTGTATATAGTAATGCATTACTACAATAATATGCTTTCTAGGAAAAAGCCATTGTTTAGGGCTGTGGTGGTTGATGTGTTTGCAACACACATATCTATTCTGCACTTTGGACAACTGGCTTATGACCAGACCCTGGCAGTGGTGACCCACGTAACATAAGGCCGAACCGATCGTACTGTGATCTTAACTTTGGTTTTCATTAAAACTGCAGTAAAATGTTCACTGAAATATTTTATCTTAAAAGTTCCAGGATTGAGGTCAAAGAAGTTCACATTGTATTTATATGAAGAAATCAATTTCAACTTTAAGGCTTATCACAAATGTGAATCATTATTGCACAAATGAACTGCAATTTCAGTTCAATTAGAGTTTAAATGAGAATTTGTGTTCCAAAATGAACAGCCAATCAGAAGGTGACATTCTTCACAGTCTTTACAAAGATTCTGTGTTGTATTATTGTAAGTAAAATTTCATCTCTATCAGTTTTATGTTGGCCGTTCAGTCTGAATTAACTTAATAATTACCTTTCTAAAATAAAAAAGAAGCACATGTCTTTAATCTTTTCTGTATATACTGTTACTGCATCTTGTTTTGAACATATTTAACACAACATAACTTTCTATCTGCCTACAATGCCTGTAAAGGACCTATGCTCAAGTTGATTTGCAGTCTGATACCTGTTCACACAGGGATCAATTGTATCCAGGTAGTTCTAAATATGTTTTTATAAATAAATATTACTGAAATATATTGTTTTTATATTTGTGGAACAGACTCTCATGAGCAGAGGAGACAAACTGTAGTGAAACAAACACCAGGACACCATTCCAGTTAATAGCACAGTATCTTTAACACCTCTGCAGCTGGACACTGCTGGGGTGTTAAAAGTGCTATAAATGACATTCAGTACCAACATTCCCTAGTAATGATCCTTTTCACATTCCTCTTAAATGGACAAACATGAACTTAGCACTGATAAATATTTTAAGAAGGGAACATGCCAGGAAGTGCTATAATTAGATGTATATAGACTAAATTATTTAAATTAATAAATCATGTCCTGGTAATACTGCAAAGATGTTATTCTCAAAGAAAGCCCTATCAAAAACACGGCTAAGCCTGCTGAACTATGCTCCAGTGATTGTCAGGGGTTTTATTGCAGCTCCTTGTTTATGATGTGACACCTCTCAGCTTACTCCCTTTGAAACAGAATAAGAGGGAGGGACACACACTTTTGGGTAAGTTTGGACACACACACACTTGATCTCTTTCAAATGTACACACACTCCATGGAGACGGCTAAGCCTGGTTGGGACTTAGTGAGTTGAGATATGGGCAGCTTTATCCGATCCAGCCTTATCTTTAAAGTACGTCTGAGTCAGTGTGACTGATATATTTATGTCTCCCATATTGTATTTCAGTTTTTGGTATATGCCTACATCTTGTAGAAATGCATGTGTTGATAAGTTGATGTATTTAAATAGGTTCAAGGTTTAGGTTACAAACCATGGCTCATAATGTTCTCTAAAGCGATGGACAAAAGTATCCCCTGCAAAGACTGCATTTATATACAATATTTGATATGACTCACTTTAGCAAGGCAAAAAAAAACTTGCTTGCTGCCTACTTTTAACTTTTGGTATCACTTTCTGACACATGGTTAATCCATTATGATCATTTTCAAACACACCAGGAAACCACTTTAGCATTTCCAACATAAGGATGAACAAAGACTTACAAAAGTTCACATTAGAAAGTAAGTGGGTCTAGTGAATGGCACAATCGCACAACCGCTAAGGAGCAGAAGACAATAGATTGGGTGCAATTCAAAATAGTTTCTCACTGGTTATGTCTAGAAAACAAGGTAAAAAAAATCATATTTTGAAATAATTCCTACATTAAATAAACATGAAAATTTCCTTCATTAGAGCGGTTGCTTGTCTGTGGCAATTGTTTGATACAGATCAGTTTTTTGTTTGTTTGTTTGTTTGTTTGCTTTTTGATTGTTATTAACAGTGTCATATCCTCAATTGCAAGGACAGATGATTTCATACAATAATTTTGGAGTATTTGGAAAGTAAGAGCTGTGCCATTTTTTATTTTTAAGCTTTATTTCCAGAAGACAAACGTATCTTACACTGTGTATTTATCAATATTTTTAATTAAAATAGGTGTAGTGAATATCTGGCCTTTTCAAGCCAAGCCATTAAAGCTAAAACAGTAGCACTTAACAGCACAGTGAGATTCTATCTTTATTTTAATGCTGGCCTCCAGTAAAAAGCAGTGTCCTCAAACCAAAAGACAAAACTTTTAGTTTTCTGCTGAATTTCAAATATGGCAACAAATGCAACAACTTGTTCTTTTTTTAATGTCTCTGGCTGGTTACAACATAGACTGATTAAAAATGGGATTAATGAGACTGAAGGAAAAATGAGAAGAAAGCGAAGAAAAGACGGAGAGATTTGAAAGGGGAATATAAACTTGATCACCAGCTGTGCATCCAGTGTTTATTTAGCCTGAGCTGCTGGGTTGTGATGACCGATTGAAAGAAGGAGAAAGAAAGTTGTGACTGCAGGGAGGACTGGGGAAAAGCAGGCATTATTAAGGTACTGTTAGATGAATGGGTCTCAAGGGATGGAGAGAAGGAGGGAAAAGGGATACGTTGGAGAGAGTTAGAAAAAACTAACATGACATGAGAAAAAGGCCAAGGCGGCGATAATGACAGGGGGGAGTGAAAGGAAAATAAGAAAAGGAGACGGACGGGGGAGGGAAGAAAATGGGAGACAGGGAGGCCAGACTGGGCATGTGAAAGCCAGTCTTTGTTTGACGCATGCTTGAACGAAGCTAAAAATACTGCTAATAACGTCTGGGCACCCTGCTGCTTCCTCTGCACCCTCCATATGTGGATGTATGTGTGTGTGCTATGGATCAAATTTCTCCATGGTTAAGATTTAGGATTAACCTCAGGGGTCGAGTCCTCACCTTTCTGCCAAAATCAACCCACGTCTTCAACAAATACAGACTTTAACGTCACAACAGATGAACACTCATAATAGCAACAATGTTCACGCACACACACATGCACATACAAAATACTGCCCTGACACTGGACCACCCCTCTGGGCTTAAGTTTTTAACCGCTTCTTTGAAGTGTGTCTAAATGGGAAGGATTAGTGTAATGGTCTAATGTTACACTGACATACTTCTCTCTACAACTTGCCACCATACCATACTGTGCTGCCCCATTCCACTGCACTTTTATAACCCAGATGTTCAAGGTCCTTTAATTATTGTAATTCTTGTTACCTTGTTGAAATTGCTCCTCATCTTTAATAAAATGGGACAAATGACACTCAAAACTTACAATAACTTCTGTGAAAAGAAAAAAAAACCTCAGCAGCAATGTCTTTTAGGAGACAGCTCCAGTGATCACCTTACTTGAAGAAGCTTTCACGTTAGCAATTACATGTATGAATGTTTCTTTTCTTACAGTCTTAATTAATGGTGCAATAGAATACTTCTGCAGAGGGATGCGGCTGACTGGTGTAGTTCAGTAGAAAGAAAATAGTCACTTGTTGACAACAATCGTGGGCAATGAGTTTTACAGAAAGGAAAGCAGAGAAGATGACCCTAAATCTCAAAATCCACTCTTGAACTGGGCCTGCACCTGATGAATTTACCTGCTTTATTAAAGCCTCCTTCATTATCTGAATCTTCTCTTTGAAGGATTTACTTGTTAATGTGCTAAAGAAGGTATTTAAAGTGTCACTACAATGTGACACTTCTACATCACAAATGTTGGATAAAGTGGTTAACAAAGAAATGCGTATCTGTGAAAATGATAAATCACAGTTTGCTTGTTTATTTGGTACTGCTTCCCTTGTTTCCACACATATCTGCTTATGTGTATAATGATCTGCAGAGTGTAACAGACTTCAGAGCAGTAAAGGCTAAGCTAGTGGAGCTTAGATAGCATGATGGTCTCCTTTCAGCCTCCCTTCAAGGAGCATAGGTTTAAAACCCGTAAAGGCTACACATCTCTTAGCATGTAGTACAGCATTAAGAAAAAAAACAACAACTCATAATTTCTTGAAAAAAACACTGGTGAGTTTTTCAAATGACAATAGACATCTTTACCACTTAATATAGAACCCAATGTCACAAGAAAGTGTATAAAACACGCTGGTCTACCATGTGAATTTCACACTTTGCCTCTCTTAGACATGATATGGATACACCATGCTTAAGCTGCAGTACCAGCAGGAGGAGAGAATGTATTTAAAGCTAACAAGTTTCTCGCAACCAAGGAAAGTATGAGGCAAAGCGTGACATCTAAACTCTGGACCAGCTTGGCCATTATGCGTTTTGCTGTGATACTGGATATTAATATCTCCAAAACTGGTCATCTGGCACCAAAACAACCTAGTTGGACAAATATTGCAGCTAATAGAAAAAGTTTAAATCAGATTTTGAAATCGAATTTTTTTTCCTTCATTCACTAATTTTATTTAAGCTAGTGAGTCTTTCCTCAGTTTTGTAAGCAAGTTAGACCAAAAGAATAAAATTAGATCACAGTTCTAAACTACAATTACCATTTCACACAAGAAAACCTCAACAGATTATATTAAAATGAAAGCCTCAGCACTTGTTTTGTGGACAGTATGACCTCTTACGCAATCATAGTTTAGTCCTTGTCACTGATACATGTTCATTCATTTCTAACAGTGGTTTTAGGTTCTGCACACAGTACACGCTCCTGTTTGATATGTAATGGTGAAACCAATGGGAATTTGGTCCTTTTCTGTGAGGCATAGACTGTATGATCTGACATCTGCAAAAGTCCACAAGGAGAGGGGGGAAACAGCGAGGAGAAAAGATGACAGATGTGGGGTGGTGAGGGCACACGCAACAAATGGACTGCAATGGGGAAAATATGAGAGACAACAGTTAAAAGGGGACAAATGACATAACTGCAACAGGACAAAAAGAGCACTTCTACAGATTTAATATCTTTGCCGAACCCCTGACTATATCCATCCACATGAATAATGCATTCACACATACTGACAGCAATACAGTTTGGCCTTTAAATGTTTGAACAATGAAAATATGCACACAAATAATTATGCACCTAAACATACAAAAATCTGTTATTTTGCTTGATTCGTTTTCAAAACTCAACGCTTGGCTAAAGGAAAATGGTTCCGTGTCAAGAAAGGCTGTCTTGGAAGTCCCAGCAGGATCCATGTATGTATTCCATGGAAATTGTCAGTCATTCATCATTGGCTGGGTTTAAACAGAAAAACTGTGTATGTGCATACTACAAAGACAGAAAGAGTGAGCATTTCAGAAATATCTGCTATATAATTTTGGAACTATATAATCAACTGTAGGCAACGGGATCCTTTTATCCATGTTGGAAGATATTCAGCCACATTGACAGAATGCTGTTTTTTCTCAAAGCTGTATTATTAAGACAGTTATTCAGTCAGTGCATAGTATCTCCCTAGAGCAACGCTCTTTATGCAAAGTGTGATTCTATGTTTGTTGTAATTGAAGAATTATGCACATTTTCAAAAGTGAAGCTTCTGAAGTATCTGAAGTATCAGGCCAGCTGAACCTCCCATGCTGGAGTCTCCTTAAAATATTATTTCATCTTCAAATTTGTATAAAGCTATAAAAATTTCCAAACTGTTGCAAGTGCAATACTCTAGACACAAATATTAAATAACCTATAACATCTAACCTTGTCTTAAAACCAGTATAGACATCCAATTTACATTTGCTTCAGACTCATAGTACTGTGCAGAAGTCTTAAACCAACCCTCCTTTTGTTATATTTAAAGGCAGTCTTGCGCAGCAGTCCTTGAAAATTCCACATATTTTCCAAAGAGCTCCTGCATTAGCTGAAAACCTGCCATATTTCATCATGATGAGAAGTGTGTCCTTAAAAAAAATTTGAGTTAAATTTGAGTCGGACAAGTGAACAGCAAAAAAGGAAAGGGCTACACCTAAACCTTATAGCAGATGAACATAAAATAAATCCAGCAAAGAGCTGATACAGGACCTGAGAGATGCATCTGGTCCTTGAGTTTACTGTTCGCTGAAGCCCTCCCTCTTTCTCTGTGTTTGTTTAACTATGGATTCATTTGGAATTCCAGTTCTCCATGTTAATGAAATTGAGAGATCCCTTTTATATTCTATAAGTATTAAATATAAAGGGATAGGATTATATTTAGGGATGTGGGGAGTTCAGGGATTTGACAGGAGTGGGTCTTACTGTAATAAAAATGGTTAGAAACAGACAATTGACAGAAATGGAGTCCAAACTGTAGAGAACAGAATAGAAGATAGATTTGTTGACTTAAATGAGGACACACATTGTGATGACAAATGAAGAATAGTTCATTCAAAGTGAGAGCGTTTCAACTATAAATGATTTTCTTTCTTTCGTGTTCCATTTGTGCGATTTAGCCTTTTCACATCTGTTCTGACTTTGCCCATCTCTCTTTCCTTCTTCTTCTCCCTTTTTCACATATAAACATTTAAATACCATTCATTCCATACATTTAGCAACAGATGTGTGTGACATCTTCAAATGAATACATTTTTGGCAGATCATTACTGCTTTCTCTTCTTTTATTGTTCATCACTCCACCCTTCTCTTTTCACACTTAGCTCTTTTCAGAAGAAATGAATGCTATAATCTGGAGGAGGAGATAATTTCATCCAGAGCTTTTAGCAGCTGGACCAAACATGAAAGCCTCAGTCAGTCTGTACTTCCAACATTGCATTTCCCTCTGGGACAGAGTTAGCTACATGGCTGTTTGTGCTCTCAAAGCAAATTGCTCTTCTGACCATCAAAATCAGTGTCTCAGTTTGCAAGGAACTAAAAGTGGGTGGTAATGTACAGAGGTTTGTGACAACTGCAAAGATTTCTCACTTATTTAAGTCATGCAAATCTGGTCTGCCCTGGTCCATAGGCTTAGAATTTGACCTTAAAACCTTTTCATACATGCACTGCAGCCTTGACGTTTTCTAGAAGTTGCTTACTAGAGCTCTATGTGAGAATTCAGAATGCCATTCTTGACACTTGCTGCATGTCAGAAAGGATAACATCTGACAATAGTGAACAGTGACACTAAGATTATGTGTAAAAACATGCATATGTGTGTGTTCTTTTCTTACCTTCAAGCCATCTTGTTGCACTTCAGCAGCTTCCTCTTCCTATGAGAAGGAACCTCACACTCATTTAGATTAGTTGAATAAATCACGTATTGTATCTTTAACCCACATTGATTTAGGTGCCACAGTGTTGAAACAGGAAATTGTAGTCCATGTTATTTGACTAAAATGTCAAAGCTTTATAGAGGTCAAGACATGTGAATGGAAAGACAGCCACAGACAAGATGTGAATACAAATTCAAGTAGGACTAGGAAATGGCTGCAGATAGTAAATCTGTAAAACAAAGATGAAACACCCAGAAACAACCCAGAAGTCTTTGATGTCTATTTCATGGCTCCATCAGTTCTGCAGAGTGGAGGGCTTCACGCCTGACTGCCACTATAGGGAGAATGCATATTCTATGACCTTAGAAGGCGTTTGCTTTTGTATATATGTTTCTAAAATATAGCAAACTAACATTCTCATTATGTTCTTTTGTTTGTGTTTTTCTAATGTGTTAAGAGACAGAGAGTTACTTTTTCCCCACATTTTATTGTCCTGTTCAGCATATAGTGTACCATTAGAGGAACACATTTTTTATTAATATTTGAACAAGAATCCCAAACAACAATGATAATCAGAAGTTCATTCATCTCCAGAGTCATGGTTGTCTGTTAATACATTGTTCTTGGCCACACAAAAAACTGGAAACTACATTACACAACTGCAAAAAGAAAACTATAAACAAGCATGAGATTATCACTTCCATGAGTACGTGCACTCTCCAGTGGAGAATTGTTTTGTACTTGAAAAAATCAACTGTGAAGTATGCTCAACTACACTACTCAGTATGCAGACAACTGGAATATTCCATAAGGTGATTGTAAATACTCTGGCAATGCTTAAGATATTCATGTTCCTGAGAACCCAGGAAAAATGAATCTTCCCATTGAACTTTTTTTGTGATTTCCTTCCTCTTTGGAGCTAAAAGAGGCCACCCAAATGCATTAGATATCAATAGAAAGCCCAGGATGTCTTCTATTTTGTACATCAGGACTTACCAGAATAACTCAAATAAGTCAAAAGATATAGAATAAAAACAAATGTCCATTACAGAGGACGTAAATGAATAGGCTGGTTCTCAGGAGGCTAAAAAAACCCCAATGACATTGCAGCTGGTTTGATAACAGTATGTTCTCTAATTATTCATTGTTTTTTTATTACCCCTTCCTGTAATTGTACATGAAAAATGAAGATTTTCAAATGCTGACTGATAGGTTTCGTACCATGTGTCAGATGAGACAAATGACTCAACTGGTTGTAAAATTTAGCTCTTCATCTTTACTGCATTCGTCCCATGTACAGCATAACCTCATTTACACAAGTGTCATTTATCATTTGACACATGACTGAGAAGGATTCACAAAGTAAAACATGAAGATTCAACTTGGACATGCTGTTGTGGTTGATGTGTGGACTAAAAATGGTTGTGGCACTTGTGTGCTGCTTCTTCATGCTATTGATTTTCTATCAGCTGGCCAGACATAAGTGACCACCAACTACACTCGCTCACACATAACACACAAACATAACCTAATCATGATGTCAGAGTCTTCTGACATATTGGACAAGCGAAGGATACACACACACACACACACACACACACACACACACACACACACACACACACACACACAAACACGCACACACACACACAAACATATAAATATGACAAATATAAGAAATACATTATATAGGAGTATATAGAGGTACACCTCCCTGAGCCTCTATGAGCAACAGAAAGAGGAAGGGTGAGGATTAGTCCCATAAGTTTCAGAATACAGTACATCGGGGAGATGGCCCCCTGAGATGAGCTGCTGCAACAGTGTTGAGGAACAGGAACAATCATGGACGACTAAGTCCATGCATTAGATGTTCCACTGAAAGATAAAGGAAATTGTGAATAAAGAAATCTTAACAGTGGCTAGAAAAAGATGGCCCAAAAGACAACACAGGGAAGGATCATAGTAGCACAAGAACAAGCCCTAAGCACCAGATCCATAGAGGCAGGAGTCTATCACAACCAACAGCACCAGAGTTGCAACCAACCACATGTAGTGGTGGTTGACAAGGAGGAGAAGACCAGAGCTGTGATGGCAATCCCTCAGACAGCAACATAAAGTCGAAGAAGGATGAGAAAACAGAAATATCAGGAGTTGTAGGAAAACCTGGAGCAGATGTAGAAGGTAAAATCAGTTCCACATTTCCGTATGTTGGTATTCCACACTTTATTCTCATATTTTGAGCCATTCTTCTTCAAAACAATATATATTTTAAATTTTGTTTAAGTATGTTTAGTGCTGGTGTAGTGGTAGTTCTTTGAAAAAGAAGAGCAGAGGGTGAGCTCTAACGTTGAAATTTCTATGCCTGAGTATGGGACAGGAGATTTTGACTCTCCGTTGAACCTAACAGATTATAATGTGCTGGTCTTGAAACACTAGACAAACACTAGATCAATTATTTTTAAAAATATTTAGAAATATATTTAGTTGATAAAGACGTTTTCCTAGCTACTTGTGTCTCAGGATGTCTTCTAGAGTGGTTCTTCGTGTACATGTGCTATTTGACATGTTGATATTGGCTCTTCGTCTCCTGTAAGAGCTTGGTTTGCATTACTGGCAATAGGTCAGACTTTTCACCAATTCCCTTCTGCTTTTGCAGATGATGTTTTCCTGTTCAATGAATTGAGCGACGACCTTCATCTTTCCCGGAGGTATGAAGATAATATGCAGTGTTGGGAAGGTTACTTTTAAAATGTATTCCGTTACAGAATACAGAATACATGCCCCAAAATGTATTCTGTAACGTATTCCGTTACGTTACTCAATGACAGTAACGTATTCTGAATACTTTGGATTACTTAATATATTATCGTGCTTTTTACAACAACGTGAATGTACTATTGCTGTGTGATTTATTACTATTACTGAAGGTCCGCGACTCCGAACTGTAGTAAAGGGACCTCTGACTAATACGGCGGGTCCCTGTCGGCTCATAGCCGAAAAATAGCTTTACTTTATTGTGTGGGTCAATTTTTCTTGCGAGAGACAGAGAGAGGCGTTGAAAGGCTGCTCGAACGGAACTTATTGTTTTCGGAGGAAAACACGAACACGGTGTACAGTCGAGTCTTAATAGCTTACTTACAACTGGGCTCGTCAGGCACTCTTCTTGGCTGCAGTGGTTATTATTATATTTACATGTTTCCAGCTCCCCTTTTTCCTCGACGACAACTCGTACCTTTCCACTCGCCTTTTTCTCCCTCCTCGCGCTCACAGACACATAACGTGTATGGCAGTGCATTCTCCCTGCAACACGGACTATACTGCCAATGATGCTACATTCTTTAGAGCTATGCTTGTAGCATTCTGCCTATTAGCTTAGCACAACAACAACAACAACGAAAAGGCGCTCTCTCACCCAGGAAACACACAGTCGCAGAAAGAGAGAGAGAGCGTCGCCCTGTAACCATGGCAACCGTAACGCTGCCGCCTGGAACAAAAGAACGTAGCTGTCAAACAAAACCCAAACAGTCCTGACCCGCGACAAAATGAAACAGGAAAGTACCGCAGTGTAATCCATTTATTTCAACAAAGTAACTGTATTCTGAATACCACCTTTTTAAACGGTAACTGTAACGGAATACAGTTACTCATATTTTGTATTCTAAATACGTAACGGCGGTACATGTATTCCGTTACTCCCCAACACTGATAATATGTTTATATGTGGAGATGTATAGTTATGTATACCTGTGTGATGTGACATCTTATTTGGTTTTCAGTTTATTTTTATTACTATATTATTTGTACTGCCCAATTTATAATTATGTTTTTAACAGTGTTAGCGTTTGATAAAATGCAAATTAAAAAAAAAGTTAATATTTAAAAGGATATATGTCTTATTTAATGAATCATTTCAATGTAAGCAGCTATCTCCTGGAAGTTTTCAGTCTTTTGAATATGTGGCTTTACAGCTGAAGGCCCCATCCAAAGTTGTGTTTCTTAATGTTTACAGGCCTCCCAAATACTGCACAGACTTTTTTAATGACCTCAGTGAACTGCTGTCTGTGATCTGTGTTGATTTTGACTGTGTAATTATTGCTGGGGATTTTAACATTCATGTGGACAACCCTCAGGACAAAGGGACTAAAGACCTGAGTAACACTCTGGGCAACTTTGGGCTGACTCAGCATGTAACAGAGGCCACACATAATAGAGGACACACTCTTGACCTACTGATCTCCAAAGGCCTGAGCATTTCAAAGGTTACTGTGTCTGATGTGGGCCTGTCTGATCATTACTGTGTTTTCTTTGAAAGTAAAATCTCAGCCCACACAAATATATCAACAACAGTGATCACAAAACGGTGTATAACTGAACACAGTAGTGCAATTTTTAACCAGGTCTTCCCATTAACACCTGACCTGCCCAGAGGGTCAGTCAATGAGCTCGTCAATAGCTTCAATGCTAACATGTTAAATGTAATGGACACTATTGCTCCCATTAAGGTGAAGGTTATCTCTGGAAGGAAAAAGTCTCCATGGAGAAACTCCACACTGGTGAAAAAAGAAAAAAGAGAGTGTAGGAAAGCTGAGCGCAGATGGAGAAAAACAAACCTCCAGGTTCATTATGACATTTATAAAGAGAAACTTCACAATTATAATTTACAACTGAGGAATGCAAGGAGGTCCTACTTCTCTGACATCATCACTAAAAACAGCCATAATGCTCGGGTCTTATTTTCTACAGTTGACAGGCTAACAAACCCTCCTGTGTCAGTGGCAGCTGAACTTCATTCGACCATGGCCTGCAATGACTTTGCCAAATTCTTCACTGAAAAAATCCAAAAAATTAGACAAGCAATTGGTACATCAACAGCAGATCCAGGATATGTACTGTGTCCACCAAAAAACTGTTTAAACACCATGAAACAGTTTCAACCTATTAACAGCAAAGACCTGGAGGACATCTTAGGTCAACTGAACTCCTCCTCCTGCTGTTTAGATGTCCTGCCAACAAGTTTTTTCAAAAAGGTCTCAAAGACTTTAGAGTCAGACCTGTTACAGATCGTCAACTTTTCTTTATTATCAGGTGTGTTTCCAGAATCACTAAAAACTGCTGTAATCAAACCTATACTGAAAAAGGACAATCTTGACAAGACACAAATGAACAACTACAGGCCGATCTCAAATCTCCCGTTTTTAAGTAAGATCATTGAAAAAGCAGTTTCTCAACAGCTCAGTTACTTCTTAAAACAGAATAATTGCTACGATGCCTTCCAGTCAGGTTTTAGACAGAACCACAGCACTGAAACCGCTCTGACCAAAGTGTTTAATGACATATGTCTGAATACAGACAGTGGAAAAATGTCAGTCCTAGTTTTACTGGATCTCAGTGCAGCATTTGATACAGTTGACCACAACATATTACTCAAACGACTGGAGAACTGGACAGGTCTTTCAGGAACTGTACTAAACTGGTTCAAAACATACGTAGAAAACAGGAAATACTTTGTATCAATAGGTAACTTCACATCTGAGCAGACAAGTATCACATGTGGAGTTCCCCAAGGTTCCATCTTGGGACCCCTTCTGTTTAACATCTACATGCTCCCACTGGCACAGATTATAAACAACAACAAAATAAACTATCACAGCTATGCAGATGACACACAAATATATATCACAATGTCACCAGGAGACCGAGGCCCTGTACAGGCTCTTGGTAAATGCATTGAGGAAATCAATGACTGGTTGTGCCACAATTTTCTCCAGCTAAACAAAAACAAAACTGAGGTAATAGTCTTTGGCGCCAAAGAAAAACGATTACAGGTCACCAGAGAACTTCAATCTATACATCTAAAAACCACAAACCAGGCGAGAAATTTGGGTGTAGTGATGGATGCAGACCTAAACTTAGAAAAACACATTAAGACAATAACAAAGTCAGCTTACTATCACCTCAAGAATATATCAAGGATAAAAGATCTGATGTCTCAACAGGACCTGGAAAAACTAGTCCATGCATTCATCTTTAGTAGGCTTGATTACTGTAACAGCATCTTTACAGGTCTACCTAAAAAATCAGTCAGACAACTACAGCTCATTCAGAACTCTGCTGCTCAAGTCCTCACTAAGACCAAAAAAGTGGACCACATCAGTCCAGCTCTGAGGTCCTTACACTGGCTGCCTGTCCGTCAGAGGATAGACTTTAAAGTTCTGATGCTGGCCTATAAAGCTCTGAATGGTTTAGGACCAAAATACATCAATGACCTCCTGACCCAGTATGAACCATCCAGATCCCTCAGGTCATCTGGATCCGGTCTTTTATCAGTTCCCAGAGTCAGAACCAGACACGGAGAAGCTGCATTCAGCTTTTATGCTCCTTATATCTGGAACAAACTCCCAGAAAGCCTCAGATCAGCTGAAACACTCAGTTTATTTAAATCCAGGTTGAAGACTCACCTGTTCTCAGCTGCATTTGAATAAAGCACCAAATCCACACTTTAAGCTTAAATTTCAAAACTTACATTTAACTACTGATTTTATCTACTGTTCTGATTTTATCTGTTTTGATTTTATATACTGTTTTGTTTGTTTGTTTGTTTGTTTGTTTGTTTGTTTGTTAATTAGTTAGTTAGTTTATTTGCTTGTTTTAATCAATTTTAAATCATGCTTTTTATTTGTTCTTGTTTCTAATGTCTCTGTAAAGCACTTTGAGTCACCTTGTTGTTGAATTGTGCTATACAAATAAACTTGCCTTGCCTTGCCTATATAATGTGAACAACTTTCTTTCAGTTTTGTTCCAGCATATATTCCCACAATTAATTTAAAAAATTAAAAAAAAACCCCTCTAAGCAGGCAATTAAACGCATCCCTGCTTAACCTTGTTTTCAAATTCTGTGGATTACAGACACAACCTAATGAAAAACACTCTCCTTCTCCTTCCTGCTCTTCATTATGCTAATGAAATCCCCCTTTTAGCTGCCATATCTGCTTTTATTTTAATATTCACAGAAAGAGAAAGACTGGAAGAAAAAAATTGTTTGCTTTTGATGATTCACACTTCACCGATGAACGTGTTCAAATAAATAATTCGGCAGGGGGACAACAGGCGCAGGCATGAAATTATTACACAGTGCACCTTGATTATTGAAAATTGAGTGTGTTTGAGAAGGAGGGAGACGTGTGTGTGTGTGTGTGTGTGTGTGTGTTTCTTTTCTTCCACTGAAGTGCGAAGTTCCATCCCAGTCACCTTAACGTAATTATACATGGTAGGAGATGCGCGTGTGTGTGTGTGTGTTTGAGACTTTGTACTGGGGGTTGACTAAAGGAAAAAGGAGGATAGACTTTTTCCTTTGTGAATAATTCATGGGCTTGAAAACTATGAGAGGTTTCTGCTAAATAGTTTTGGTGGCAGAGAGTGATGAAACTGACACATTCACACAAACAGACACCCACACCTGATTAAGGTCGGTGAAATGAGGGTTTTCCTGTATAAACATATACGTTTGAACTGTAAGGTTATCCACACAAACCCACAGCCCTGGAGGCATTGAGTAGGAGAACGTTAATATGCATATATCATGAGTCCAAGTTACACGTGCCTGCGATACAAAGTAAAGTAGACACTAAGCAGCTCACTGCACAGTTATTTAGGTACACCATGCTTGTCTCAGATCGAAAACCCTTTTCCCATCTGAACTGCCTTAATACTTCTTGGTATGAATTCAACAAAGTGCTAGAAATCACCTTCTGGGAGTTCTATCCATACTTACATGACAGCACTGCGCAGCTGATTTGGATGTGTCGTTTGCACATTAGTTTAGACTAAATTTTTAACCCACTTCTAAATCCCCAACAGAAATAAAAAATAATCCGACCTTGTAACTTTCCCAGTCTCCTATTGTCCTGTTATGGTGAGCCTGTGCAGTCTGTGGACTCAGTTTCCTGTTCCTAACTGTCAGGAGTGGCACCTGTTGTGGTCTTCTGCTGTTTTATCCCTTCTGCCTTTGCTGTGGTGTATGTTTAACCAAGGCATGCTCTTCTGCATGGCTTACTATTTTCATTGCCTTCCTAGTCAAAACAGTCTTTCCTCTTTCCTTTGCCATCAACAAGAAAATTAAACATTTCTTCTGTGATGCCAGGTAGATTTGGCAGTGGATTCTGGCAAAAGCAGATTACAGTTCTGCTCTTCGACAATAACTCACACCTCCCTAATCATCTTTTTCTTTAGATTTGCAACAAAAAGCTCTTTTTCAGCCTCACGTAAGGAGTGCATGTACAGTGGATGAGGAGAGTGGTTGTACAGAAAGTAGCAGGTCCCAACAACATTCAAGGACCAGTAATCAGGGAGTTTACTGACAAACTGACACATATTTCTATAGACATCTTCAATACAACACTGGAGCAGGCTGTTGTTCCATCATGTTTCAAGTCTGCCACTATCATATCAGTGTCCCCCAAAAATTCTGCGTCACAGGTTTTAATGATCACCGCCCTGTTGCAGCAAGTCTCATAATGATAGAGTGCTTTAAGAGGCTGGTGAAGGACTACATCCTTTTGACACTGCCTTGTGTATTTGACCCATTTAGTTTGCTTACTGCCTAAACTGCTCAACAGAGGGCATCATTTCTTTTGCTCTTCACCTGAGCTTGGCACATCTGGAGGAGAAGAACACTCACGTATGAATGATATTGGTTGAGTTGAGCTCAGCATTTAATATGCTCATCCCCCAGCACCTGGTGAGTATTCCCAGCACCCTGAGTACTCATCTCACCCATGTGTAACTGGCTGCTGGACACCTTCACCAACAGACCGTAGTCAATGGGAGTGGGAAACAGCATCTCCAGCTCCATTTCTTTCCATCGATTTCCATCCTGGCTGCATCCTGAGTCCACTGTTGTTTTTGCTCCGGACATATGACTGCAACACTGCATCTACTTCTAATCACATCATTAAGATTCCAAATGACACTTGTACACTCACAGCAATCTGATCTTGAATATCCAGAAGACCAAGGAGATGCTCATCAACTTCAGGACTGAACAGCCTAGTCACTCACCAGTCGGGATTGATAACAGTGCTAAGGTGGTATTTAGCAGTATTAAGTTAACTGACAGTCTGGAGTGATCACGAAATACATCCTCTCTGCTTAAACAGGCCCAACAGCTTCTGGACTTCCTGCGTTGGATAAAGAGAGCACACCTTTCACCTTCAATCTTTAACCACTTCTACCAAGCCACCATAGAGACCATGTTGACCAGCTGGTCATCTGGACTGAGAGTTACAGGGGATCATACAAAAACATGCTGCAGAGAATATCTTTGGAACCTCTCTTCCATCAAGCCAGGATGTCACACATAAACGCAGTCTCAGCTGAGCATAACTGGAGACTTCGCCCACCCCCACCATGCACTATTCTTTCTGCTGCCCTCTTAGTTCAGTTCAATTGTACTCAATTCATTTTTATTTATATAGTGCCAAATCCAACAACAGATAATACAACAGAGAAAATCCCAGTAATCATATGACCCCCTATGAGCAAGCATTTTGGTGACAGTGGGGAAAAAAAACTCCCTTTTAACAGGAAGAAACCTCCAGCAGAACAAGGCTCAGGGAGGGGTGGGCATCTGCCATGAGGTTGGAGTGTAAGGAGGATGACAGGACAAAAGACATGCTGTGGAAGAGAGCCAGAGATTAATAATAAGTAATATATGAATGCAGAGAGGTGTATAAACTCACAGTGATCGAAAAAGGTGACTAAAGAAGACAAACATTTTGCAGCATCAAAAGTTTATTTCCCAAGCCTTTCTGACTCTTGAACGCTTAATACCTGACAGAAACCTGTGTTATATACATATTTTGATTGATTGATTGATTGATTGATTTAAATTGTATTGTATTGTCAATACACTGATCTATGTTCTCAGTCACAATAAAGCAGATATTCTGTTCTACTTTGCACTTTTTGCCCGAGCAGTTGAACAGGTATACCTAATAAAGTGGCTGGTGAGTGTATGTAAAGACTGAAGTGCAAAAAAAAAATGCTGCATAACTGGTACATTTATCAAACATTTTTCCTCATCAATACTTCCTTAAGGTAAGAAGGTGCTTGCCTCTTCAGAGCAGTGTGGTATTTTCTTTTAGTTATTTTTATTTAAATTACTTAAAATATATCAGGTTTGGTTTCGCTCAACTTCCAAACCCTGTGAATCAATCTTTTGCAGATTTGCATGTCCTCATGTTCCTAAATCTGAAAAGCCCTCTTACAAACATGACAAACAACCACAATTTCAGACTGTTTGTCTTAACTATCAATATGTGGAAAAAGATATCAAGTTTATGAACAGCTTCATTAAGTCTGAAAAAATTAAGTTTTACAAATGTGACAAAACATGTGATGCAGATTTTTGTATAAAAATTGTTATTTTTGGAACTTCAAAATCTTTTCATCTCATAGATATAATTCACATGCATATGAATACAGATTTTTGCCTGATTAGAGTCAAAACTATGTTAGAATAAATTTTTTCTGATGTTAAATCTTCTCTAGTTCAATTGCTCTTCCTTTTTTGATGTCACAACTAGGTTTGCGACTCTTCTACAAAGACCTACACTCTGTTTCATTTTCCTGCACAGTGATTCACTGTGGTTGTTAACTGGAAAATTGCTCATTTAAGTCCAGTTTCAGAATCTTTTTCGAAATGAAAGTAGAAAATGGTATGCAAAGAAATTAATTTGCATTTTACATGAAAAAAAATCTGAAGATAGAAATGTACAAATGAAAGTAGAGTATTATGATTAGTTATCATAGAATACATCATCTATAGATGGTCTAGTGGTGAGAGGCTTTGTAAAGACACGCACATAAACACTTGGATTGACTCTGGCAGAACACACCAGCAGAGAGAAAGAGGCACATACACAGAAACTCAAGAGTTCCAGTGAGTGCACTGACCACTAAATGCTTTACTTCCCACTCACTGACATATGCACACATTCACACATTCCACACACACACTCTTAGTGTCCCGACTGCTAAATACTTTACCCACCTGGCAACCCATGGCTCTGCTAGTTAAAAGCTTTCCGATTAGATGTACATGTATCCAATTTCACTTTAAAGAGCCTGCGGGAAGCAAAGCCGCTTGCCATCGGCGGGAAAAAATCACGCTTTTATTCCGGGAAAGTCGGAGCGAATAAGGCGATGACCGGCAGAAGAGATGGATGGATATAGACGGAGGCGGTGAGAGTGCAGGAAGAATGGGCTGTTGTAATTAGTTTATCTAATATCAATCTGCTTCTATCTCTGTCATGTTCTCTCTAAGTCACTCCTCCCTTCTTCTCTTTGACTGGTTTTCCCTCACCCCACTTGGCCTTTCTTGTTCACTCTTCTTTTAAAAACACATCTCTTCTTCAGTCATTTTCAGTGCTTTACAAATGTTCTCTTTGCATCCTTTACCTCAATTCACCTTCCCAGTCGCGACATCTTCCCCTTTGTCCCTTTCCTCTTCTCTCCCATCTGATCCTCTGTCGCTTCACCCTTTTTTCCCTGTTTGCCTCATTTTGCCCCCCCCCCCTCCCTTTCCCAAAGCTATCCATCTATTTCCCTGCCTCTTTTATTCAGCTCATTCATCCTTCCATCCAACCATTCATCCAGCGTAATGTGTTTCTAAGTGAGTTACCTACAGAAACAAAGTGGGTCACATCACTGTAGTTATTGCATCACCCACCTGATATGCAGGGCTCAGTTGTTTATACTCTGGATGCAAGCGAAATAGAGATGAAGCTCATGCAAGAGGGTGTTTGTAAGGACAGAGTTGTTTAGTGTATGGGCTATCAATTCCATTGTCTGCACTGAATAAATCGGTGGCACTTTCATGTAAATATATATCATTTTGCTACCTTGCTATCTTCAGCTGCTGATTGCTGTGACACAGTAGTTGTAATGTCCTCTGCCTCTAACGCCTTGTCTTCTGCCCTCAGCTGAATGTCTCTATCCAGCTTATGCAGTGAGCTAAACATAAAATGGCTTCAGTAAACACTCAGGAGACCGCGTGCCATTCTTCGGAGCTTTACTGATCCTTATTTTCCTTTTTTGTAAAACTGTAATAACAGAAACAGAATACAGTGTATTCACTCTCCATACAAATACACAAAGATTACATTAAATATTGTTGACTTATGTAAACAGTCACTACACAATCAAGAGATACAGAGATGGTAAGAGATACAGCTAACACCACATGCTGGTATGCTTCATGTTAGCAGGCTAAACAAAGGGCTAACAGCTAGCTTGTGCTAGTAATGTAACAAACTCGCTAAACACACAAGAAGCTCATTACTTTGCTGAACAAGGTACTAATAAGTGGGAACAATAAACCGTTTTGCCACACTTACAGATTATGCCTTTTCAAGGGCGTCAGATGCAGGAATTTACAGAGACACAGCCAAATGGACCTTCCCTGTCGAGCGCTGGGAGAAAACCACTGCTTGCGCTCTAACATGGTGCTACCCTGTCAACCCACTAGATGGCAGGCTTTGCCCAGACAAGATCAGGAATAAACATATTTTCTGACATGTTGCAACAGTTAATTACAGAACGAATGATTATGACCCGCCATATAACAAACTTATAAAAAACATGCCTTAGAAATAACAGGAGGGACAGAATACTCCCCGCCTGACATCTGCAGGACGTCACACCAACTAAAGCTGAATCCCACTATTACAAAGGATATTAAGAGTCTTTCAGACTTAGCTTTTAGGTACCAACAAGACGACTTCACTGATGGGTCTCAGGTACACTCTACATTCGCCACTGCGGATGATCTTGACTTCAATCTTCCTTACTCTGCCATCTTGACTGGGGAAGGTCTTTGTGACTAGCCCTAGTGGCCAGTCAATCCTGTTTTCTTGTCCCTCTTTGAGCAGGACCACATCTCCAATTTGTAGATTGGGCTTTGATGCCCTCCACTTGCGACGACCCTGTAGTCCGCTGAGGTACTCTCTCCTCCATCGTCCCCAGAAGATGTTGGCTAGGTACTGTACACGTCTCCATTGCGCTCTAAACAGGTCCTGATCGTGGAACTGACCTGGTGGTACTGGGGGCGCACCAACCTTTTGTGTGAGTAGCATGGCAGGAGTGAGAATCTCAGGATGCTCTGAGTCAGCAGAAACTGTGGTAAGTGGCCTTGAGTTGACTATTGCAGTGACCTCCGACATGAATGTCACTAACACCTCATGTGTGAGCTTTGCATTTCCGTGCTGCAGCAGCATTACGTCAAGGATCCGCCGACTGACGCCAATCATGCGCTCCCAAGATCCAGCCATGTGCGATGCATGTGGAGGGTTAAATTGCCACTCACAGCTTCTGTCTCCAAGATACTTGTTGATTTTGTCGTTATGACAACCCTTCTTGTCGATTTGGAGTTCTCTGCAAGCACTCACAAAGTTTGTGCCGCAGTCGGATCTGAGTAGTTTAACAGCACCTCGCATGGCAACGAAACGGCGCAGAGCATTAATGAAAGATGAAGTGTCCATTGCTTCTATCACTTCGATATGTATGGCACGAGTGCTCATACACGTAAAGATCACTGCCCATCTCTTGGCCTCTGCTTGACCTCCTCGTGTCTTTCTGACTGTAACAGACCACGGACCAAAAACATCTAGGCCCACACACGTGAAAGGAGGGTCTGTACACATTCTGTCTTCTGGTAGATCTGACATGATCTGCTCTTGTTGCTTGCCCCTTAATCTGCGGCATATGACACAGTTGAAGATGACACTACTGACGGCTCTTTTCCCACCCACAATCCAAAAACCTGCAGCTCTGATTGCACCTTCGGTGAAGTGTCTGCCCTGGTGACATACTTGTGCGTGAAAGTGTCTGATTATGAGCTGGGTTATGTGGTGTTTACTGGGAATGAGCATGGGGTGTGTCTCATCTGTTGACAGTTGAGCTCTTGCGAGCCGGCCACCGACCCTAAGGACTGCATCAGCGTCTATGTAAGGACTCAGCTTGCTAAGTGGACTTTGTGTGCGAATGGACTCACTCTGCTCCATGCGCTTGATGTCATCCGCATACACCTCTTTTTGAACTGCACGAATGATAGTAACCTTGGCCTGCTGGAGCTGTTCTTCTGTAGCATAGTTGTTGCACTTGTGCCATCCATGACATGTGCTCTCTGTTTCACCTTTAAACGACTCGGCAATGTGCAGCAGTCTGGCAATAGTTTTTAGCAGACGACTCCAATTTGAGAATCTCTCGAACCTTGTGGTCCCGAGCTCTTTTTTTGACAGAAAGGTGGCACAGGATACGATATCTGGGCGCAGCTCAGTGTCGTTTTCAGGGCAAACAAGGTCAAAAGGTTCTTTCTGTATTTGTCGTTGGCCTGAATCTGTAAGGAAGGCAGGTCCGCTAAGCCATGTAGAGTGAGACAGATGCTCAGCGGGCAGTGCTCGTGTGGCATGGTCAGCTGGGTTTAGCTGTGTGGGTACGTAATGCCATTGGTGGGTCTGGGTAGAACGCCTAATGCGCTCCACACGGTTATGCACATACACATAAAAGCGTCTTTTTTCATTGAAAATATATCCAAGGACCACCTTCGAGTCGGTGTAGAAGTTCACCTCATCGATAGTAGTGTGAAGCTCCTGCTGGACCATTTCCGCCACTTCTACAGCCAGCACAGCAGCACAAAGTTCCAGTCTTGGAATTGTGATGTCTGGTTTTGGAGCCAGCCTGGCCTTTCCAAGAAGAAACCCAACTTCACTGAGCCCATTGCCTGCTGTGAGTTTCAGGTAAGCGACGGCTCCAACAGCTTTTGTGGATGCATCACAAAAAACATGCATTTCTTTTCTCTGAGATTCAGATAGTGAGATGGATGTATACATGCGGGAGATCTTGAGCTGTTGTAAGTGCTTTAGGGAATCTTTCCATTGTTGCCACTTGTCCTGTTTCTCCCTCGGCAGCGGTGCATCCCATTCGCTAATGTCCATAGAGATCTCTCTCAGAATGGAGCGGCCTTCGATGCTGACTGGCACAGCAAAGCCGAGTGGGTCATACAAACTGTTGATGACTGACAATACACCACGTTTGGTGAAAGGCCTGTCATTGATTTCAACTTGAAATGACAATTGGTCTGTCGACAGGTCCCAGCCTAACCCAAGGCTGCGTTGCATGAGTGGGGCGTGTTGTCCACGTTGGAGTTCCTGCGGGCCTGTGGCTAGATCTTCACTTGGGAAGGCACTGACGACTACAGGGCTGTTGGATGAGATCTTGTGAAGGCGGATGTTAGACTGAGCCAGCATCCTTTGTGTTCTGTGAAGGACGTCAATCGCCTGGGTCTCAGAGGGAAATGACTTTAGCCCATCATCTACATAAAAATGGCGCTCAATAAATTCCCTTACATCACTGCCATATTCTTTCTCTCCTTCCACAGCAGTCTTCTTGAGTCCATAGATGGCAACTGAGGGGGACGGGCAATTCCCAAAAACATGGACTGTCATGTGAAACTCGTCCACTTCTCCATCGAGGTCGTGATCGCGGAACCACAGGAAACGCAGATAATCACGATGGTCCTCTCTGACCGTGAAGTTGTGAAACATCTGCTCCACGTCAGCCATCACAGCATGTGGGTCACCTCGGAATCTGAGAAGCACGCCCACAAGGCTGTTATTGAGATCTGGGCCTTTACACAGTACTTGATTCAGAGACACATTTTCGAACTGGGCGCTTGAATCGAAGACTATTCTGATTTTTGCTGGCTTTTGGGGGTGGTAAACACCAAAGTGTGGGAGATACCAGCATTCTTGGTGGGGTTTGAGAGGGGGTGCCCTTTCTGCATGACCTTTGTCGAAGATCCTTTTCATAAACTCCATATAATGATCTTTCATCTCCGTCTTTCTCTTTAATGTCTTCCGTAGGGACATGAGGCGGTTGAGAGCCTGCTCTCTGTTGTTGGGTAAGCGACGTCGGGGATGACGAAAGGGCAGGGGGGCGACCCAGTTATTTGCATCATCTTTAGCAAACTCTTTGTGCATAATGTTCAGAAACGTCTTATCTTCTGCAGAGAGTGCCATTTTGTCATCATCAGTAGTTTGTTGAAAGATGTGTTTGCCCAGTTCATCTTTGACCTGTGTGCTCTCAAAAAGGGGGCATTCTTCTGTGATCTTCACTTTTGTGTAGATTCTGTTGCCACAGGGAGAGAGAAAACTGGGGCGGCCATTATCCAGTATGTTAGTCTTGTAGGAGTTCAATGTGGGTCTGTGAGCTCCCGAGAGGCAAACATCCCCAACAATTACCCATCCAAGATCAAGCTTTTGGGCATAAGGTGCTTCATTGGGCCCATTTGCCTGGCGTCGAACCTTGTGAGCCTGAATTACATCACGGCCTAAGAGGAGGAGAATATCTGCCTCTGGATCAAGAGGGGGTATTTGTGCAGCTATGTGAGCTAGGTGATGATGAGCAGCTGCAGCTTCTGGGGTGGGTATCTCACTCCTGTTGTCAGGAATCTGATTACACTCTGTCAGTGTTGGTAGTGGTATGGACACTTTTCCGTCCACACCCTCAATGACAAAGCCGTGAGCTCTACGGCCTGTTTTGTTCGTTGTGCCAGAGCATGTTTTCATTGTGTATGGAAAGGCTTCACCATGTACATTAAACATGTCAAAAAAGGGAGAACGAGCCAGTGACACATTACTTTGGTCGTCTAAAATTGCGTACATTTTCGTTTTCATTTGAGGGGCTGTGCTGTGATATACTTTCACCATGCAAATTTTAGAACAAGACCGTCCTTGTTGTCCCTGTCCACATACCTCAGTGCAGTTAGATGTAGTCACTGTGGAGCTCGGGATGTCTGGCTCCCCGCCGTGTGCCTCTGGTGTAGAATCAAAGCTCCCACTTCTCCAAGGGGGTGGCCCGGCATGCATGGCGGAGATGTGGGTATCGCTTTTGCACTCCAGACAACGAATATCAGCTTTACAGTCTTTGGCCCTGTGTTCTGTTGATGAGAGACACTTGTAACAGATCGAAAGCCCTTTGAGCAGACTTTTCCGCTCATCCAGTGTTTTCATCCTAAACCCTCTACATTTTGCAAGTGAATGGGGCTTCATGTGTACTGGACACCGTTTGTCGGGATCAAGAGAGTGAGTGTTAGATTTGTTGCTGGGTGTGCCAACCTGTGTTTTGTTTGCTGTTAGCGGGGCTCTAAAATGTGATTGTCTCACCAGCGGCCTTTCTATCCTCATGTGCCCAGTGCTGTAATTTTGTAGGATAAAGCTGGGGTCAGTTTTCATTTCAGCATTGCTATTTACGAACTGGACAAAGTAGGAGAAAGGCGGATAGTGCACTCTGTGTTCTTTCTTATACTTGGACCCCTGTTTGATCCATGACTCTTGCAGGGTATGTGGGAGTTTTTCCACAATTGGGTTTATGCCTCTTGGAGTGTCAAGAAAGCTGAGGCCTGGCAGATATCCTTCGTTTTTTGCTGCTTCAAGTTCCAGGAGGAGATCTGCAAGTTCCTGTAGAAGGTGATTGTCTCTCGGAGTAACTCTGGGAAAGCTCTCTAGGCGTTTGAACAGAGAAGCTTCAATAACTTCTGATGAGCCATAAATCCTGTCTAGCCTTTGCCATAAACGCTGAAGACCTGTTTCTGGATTGTTAACATGGACAGCCCTGATTCTCAGAGCATGCTGGAGAGACTCCCCACTAAGCCACTTAGTGAGCAGATCGAGTTCTTCACTGCACTTTAGGTTTAAATCTTCAGTGGCATTGTGAAACGTAGATCTCCATGCTAGATAAGTCTCTGGCTTGTTATCAAACACTGTCAGTCCTGCTGTCAGTAGGTCACGACGCGAGAGGAGGGCAGCGAGGTCTGATACATCTGCTTGTCGTTGTGGTTTGGCTGCTCCAACATAGTTGGACCAATGGGGAGGTGGAAGTTTGGGCTGCCAAACAGGTGGAGAGCTGGGGGGGTACCCACACGCAGCTGCTGCTGATATGTCCGGCCCTGTAGTGTGGGTGTTGTCTAAGTCACATTTTTGCTCTCTACTGTGTTTTGACTCACCTTCCATATTAGTGTTATTGTGGAAGTGGGTATCTACATACTCTTGAGTGCGGCTGACAGCCGCAGCTATTGTGGCAGGAATGTCTGGTGGCTTCACAGACTCTGCTTGGTCCAGAACTGCAGCCTCTAGGACCCTTGCAGCTGCAAGTGCTGCTTCTGCTTCTCCCTCCTGCTTCAGAGCATTTAGCGCTGCCTCCATCCGGGCCTTTTCGACCTCCATGTCTATTTGGCGTTTGGCATATTCTGCTCTTGCTCGAGCAGCTTCGGCTTCAGCTCGTGCTCGTGCTGCAGCAAGGCTTGCTGCTGAGCTGTTTGACCGGCGTGAAGCTGCTGAGCTGTTTGACCGGCGTGAAGCTGCTGATCTGCATTCCGACCTGACTTCCAGCTGTGAAAGCTGCGAGGTGTCCCCGTGGTTGGACATGATTGCTGTCGCTGGAGTGTCTCAGGATCCTGGCAGTGCACTTGATGCGTGGACAATCTTTTTACTCTGGCTGCCCTCAGCTGAATGTCTCTATCCAGCTTATGCAGTGAGCTAAACATAAAATGGCTTCAGTAAACACTCAGGAGACCGCGTGCCATTCTTCGGAGCTTTACTGATCCTTATTTTCCTTTTTTGTAAAACTGTAATAACAGAAACAGAATACAGTGTATTCACTCTCCATACAAATACACAAAGATTACATTAAATATTGTTGACTTATGTAAACAGTCACTACACAATCAAGAGATACAGAGATGGTAAGAGATACAGCTAACACCACATGCTGGTATGCTTCATGTTAGCAGGCTAAACAAAGGGCTAACAGCTAGCTTGTGCTAGTAATGTAACAAACTCGCTAAACACACAAGAAGCTCATTACTTTGCTGAACAAGGTACTAATAAGTGGGAACAATAAACCGTTTTGCCACACTTACAGATTATGCCTTTTCAAGGGCGTCAGATGCAGGAATTTACAGAGACACAGCCAAATGGACCTTCCCTGTCGAGCGCTGGGAGAAAACCACTGCTTGCGCTCTAACATGGTGCTACCCTGTCAACCCACTAGATGGCAGGCTTTGCCCAGACAAGATCAGGAATAAACATATTTTCTGACATGTTGCAACAGTTAATTACAGAACGAATGATTATGACCCGCCATATAACAAACTTATAAAAAACATGCCTTAGAAATAACAGGAGGGACAGAATACCTTGCTAGAGTCGACATTCAGACTAAACTCCTCTTCAAAATGACCACGCAGACAAGAGGGTTTGACTTCACTCCCTTTACTTAGGCCAGTTGAAGTAGGGTAAAACTGAGAAACAACATGACATGAAATGCTCTTAGAAATCATAGATGAGGAGAAATACACAATAACAGTACAATGACTTGTTTAGCCGAAAGCGTTAGCTAATTCCCTCTTTACAAACGTTTCTATTAAGCAAACACTGCAATCACATTTCTTCAAGTAGATTGTTCATTAGTAAAGATGGAACAGAATTACATACCGACAATGCCCTTAAAGACCGTCTTAAGGGAGACAAATGCCACTACAGCAGCGGACGGGAGAACGGGAGAAGTCCTTTCCCCAAACAATAACATGCGCTTTCTGATGACATCATAGAACAGAGACGGATTTGAGCACGTTACACCAGGTCATGCCAAAAGGGGGCACTAAAGAGTAACTTTCTCAGGGAAAATCTATTTAAACAGAATACGGTTACATGGTGACAGAACACTCCCCGTCTGAAACTCAGCAGGTTTCACCTATTAATATGACAAGGTCAAACACATTTCAGTCATCTGGAGGAATAAGCAAGATCATCTCATTCACGGGTCGGACGTAAAGCTTTGGTCCCTCTTTCTTAATGACCTTCACTTGCACTTTGCGCACCCTTCCGTCTTTACTGGGATACACATCGACGATGATACCTAAGGGCCAGTCGTTCCTACTGCACTGACTGTCCTTAAGAAGCACCACACTTCCTTGCTTAAGGTTTGGCCGGTCAGAAGTCCACTTTGTTCGACACTGAAGTGTTGACAGATACTGTTTCCGCCACCTGTCCCAAAATGTGTTAGACAAGCTTTGGACCCTGCGCCACTGTTGTTTCAATAGGTCATTATGTCCAAAGTCTCCTTCTGGTACTGGGCATGGATCTACCTTCTGAGTAAGCAATGAAGCCGGTGTGAGAATGAAAGGATCTGTAGGATCGTTCGACACAGGCACCAGTGGTCGACTGTTCACTATGGCTGAGACCTCAGCCATGAATGTTGTGAGTACCTCATGTGTGAGTTTGGAGGAGCCCATCTGAAGAAGCATCGAGTCCAGGATACGACGTGTGATGCCGATCATCCTTTCCCACGCTCCTCCCATATGAGAGGAATGTGGTGTGTTGAAGGTCCACGTACATCCGTGTTCTGACAGAAACCTCTTCATAGCTTTCCCATCAAGATTTGAGGGAATCCCCATATCTTTGCAAGCTCTGGTGAAATTAGTGCCCTGGTCGGAGCGTACGTTTTTCAAGGGTCCTCGAATCGCCATAAACCTTCTGAATGCGTTTATGAAACTGGAGGAGTCCAATGACTCGATTACCTCGATGTGTATAGCTCTGACACACAGACAGGTAAAGAGGACAGCCCACCTCTTACTGTCAGCGTGGCCTCCTCTCGTACGACGGGCTGCTACAGACCAGGGCCCAAACACATCAATGCCGACGTTGCTAAAAGGTGGTTCCATGCTGAGCCTATCTGGTGGCAAGTCTGCCATCTTCTGAACTTCACACCTCCCTCTCAGCCTTCGACAAGTGACACACTCGAAAACGAGTCTATTAATGCATCTCCTGCCACCTACAATCCAATAACCTGCAGATCGGACAGCTCCTTCAGTGAAGAGACGTCCTTGGTGACGTACCTGCTCATGAAGGTGACGCACTATGAGAGTGGTTACGTGATGCCGTCCAGGCAGGACCAGTGGCCGTTTCTCGTGGAATCCTATTTTTGCCTCAATGAGGCGACCCCCGATCCTTAACAGCCCGTCTGAGTCAATGAAAGGATCCAGGGCAACGAGTGGGCTGCTCTTGGGAATGTTGGCGTTTGATGCAAGACACTCCAGTTCTTTCCTATAGACCTCTTGTTGAACTGCTTTGATAATGACTAGCTTACTCTGTTCAAGAATATCCCTGGTTGGGGGTGTGCTGCACTGGTGCCAACCCTCACATTTCTGAGCGACACACTCCGTTCCTTTTTTGAAGCTCTGAACAATGTGAATAAGGGTACCAAGAGCCCTTATGAGGGAACCCCAGCATGAGAAGCGATTGAACCGCCCAGAGCCGAGATGTTTGAGGACAGTGACCGACAGTGTTGTGACTTGAGGCCTGATTTCACTGTCTTGATCTGGTTCCAAAAGGTCAAACCTCTGTACCACCGGTGACGCCCCTTCAAGTCGAGACAAGAATGCCGGTCCAGAGAACCATATTGTGTTCTCAAGGTGGTCTGCTGTGATAGACCGTGAGGCGATGTCTGCGGGGTTGTCTTCTGAGCAGACATATCGCCACTGCTGTGGCGTAGTGCTTCGTCTGATCCTCTGGACTCGGTTGCTCACGTATACATAAAACCTTCTCTTCTCATTGTAGATATATCCGAGCACCACCTTACTGTCTGTGTAGTAGGTGACTGCGTCAAATACAATGTCTATTTCGGAGGTGATGACCTCAGACAGAGTTACTGCCATGACTGCTACACAAAGCTCCAACCGAGGTATAGTATGCTCTGGACGTGGGGCCAGTTTGGCTTTACTTGCAACCAATCTAGTGCAGCATCCCCCATCTGCATCCACAGTCTTCAAGTAGGCAACGGCAGCTACTGCTTTCTCTGAGGCATCTGAGAAGACACAGAGTTCTGTTAACTTGACAGTAGATGGTGACATGTTTGAGTATGGTCGGGGGATCCTCAGATGTCTTAACTCCTGCAGAGAATCTCTCCAACTTTCCCACACCTTTTCCTTTTCTGCTGGTAATGGGGTGTCCCAATCTGAAGATTGTGAGGCCAGTTCTCGAAGCAGCAGTTTCCCTTGAATTGTCACGGGGGAGACGAATCCTAGAGGATCGTACAGGCTGTTCACCGTTGAGAGAACTCCTCGTTGAGTGAATGCCTTTCTCTCGTCCTGGACGCGGTAAGTAAAACAGTCTGAATCCAAGTCCCAGTACAGCCCAAGGCTACGCTGCATTGGTAGAGTGTCAGCAGTAAGGTCCAAATCTTTCAGGTCTGTGGAATGATCTTCACTGGGAAAGGCCTTCATGACCTCCTTGCTGTTCGAAGCCAGCTTATGCAGCCTAAGGTTAGAGCGAGCCAGCATTTTTTGAGTTCTTTTGAGCAGGTCGATAGCTGCGTCTGTTGTGGGCAAGGACTTTAACCCGTCATCTACGTAAAAGTCACGAGTGACAAACTGTTCTACGTCCTCCCCATACTCCTTCCGGCCTTCCTGTGCTGCACGTCTAAGACAGTAGATAGCCACAGCCGGCGAAGGACTATTTCCAAAGACGTGCACGTTCATACGGAACTCCATAATCTCTTTCTCTGGGTTGTTCTCTTTAAACCAGAGGAACCTGAGGAAGTTCCGGTCTTCAGGACGCACCTTGAAACAATGAAACATCTGTTGCACGTCCACAGTGAAGGCGATCTGTTCTTTCCGAAACCGAAGGAGGACTCCTACCAGGGTGTTGTTGAGGTCTGGTCCCGTTAGGAGTACTTGGTTCAGAGACAAACCTTTGTGCTGGGCACTGGAGTCGAAGACGACTCTTATTTGGGAGGGCTTCTTGGGATGGTAAACCCCAAAACAAGGTAGGTACCAATGCTCCTCATTAGGCTTCAGAGGTGGGGCTTCTTCAGCGTGCCCATTCTGAAAGATCTTTGCCATGAACGAGACAAACTCTTCCTTCATTTTAGGCTTCCTTCTGAAGGACCGCTGTAGAGATTTGAGACGTTCAAGTGCTTGCTCGTGGTTATGAGGGAGCTTTGGTCGTAGAGATCTGAAAGGCAGGGGAGCCACCCACCTGTTTTCTTGGTCCTTATAGACCTCTTGCTCCATGATGTGGATGAACTGTCCGTCCTCGATTGAAGGAGCTTCTTTGTCGTCGTCCTTTGTTGTCTGGAACACATTACAGTCTAAGGTGGCCCATTTCTCACTAGCAGGGAGATGTTTGCATGTTAGGGGAAATGAAGGGGAGCTACCACTACTATACTTCTCTTTTACATAGTAATCGTTTGGGCATGGCTGAAAGAGAGAAGGACGTCCATTTTTCAGTACGTTAGTGTAGCAAGAGCTGATAACCGTAGGTCTGTGGACATCTCCAATGCACACATCTCCTACAATAACCCAACCCAGATCCAACTTCTGGGCATAGGGTGCGTTTTGTGGGCCATTCACTTGTCTTCTGACCTTATGAACTCTGATGATATCTCTGCCTAACAAGAGCAGGATGGAAGCTTGGGAGTCCAGCTTTGGAATGTGTTTTGCAAGGGCCTTCAAATGACTGTGGTTTAATGCTACCTCTGGTGTTGGTATTTCTGCGCGGTTATTTGGGATCTCGTTGCATTCAATCAGTGACGGCAAAGAGAGTGTGACACTCCCGTTAATGGGTTCGATCACAAAGCCACGTGCTTGTCTGCCTTCTGTCTCTTGTGTTCCGGCACATGTCTTCAAAGTGTATGGTGAAGGAGGCCCTGCAATGTTGAATAGGTCGAAAAACTCGGTACGTGCAAGTGATCTGTTGCTCTGATCATCTAATATTGTGTATACCGTAACTGCAGCTTCAGGGCAGTCGGTTGGGTACACCCTGGTCAGACATATTTTTGAGCAGGAACGCCCTGCGGAATAATTTCCGCAGACCTCAGTACATGCTGTGGAAACATCACCTTCATTCAGGTTGGAATTTCCCTCCCCGCCCTGATCTGGTGCGGAATGTGCTGTGTTGGTGGACCATGGGGCAGATCCAGGGTGGAGGGCTGCAATGTGGCTCTTGCTTCCACACTCTGAGCAGGAGATGTCGTCTTCACAATTCCTTGCCAAATGTGTGGCTCTGCAGCACCTGTAACATATTCCGTACCTTTTTAAGAGTGCTTTCCTTTCTTCCATTGGCTTCTCTCTAAACCCGCGACACCTGGGTAAGGGGTGGGGTTTGTTGTGTAGCGGGCAGCGCTCTTCTGGATCATCTCTAGTGGATGACTCGCTTCCAGATTGGGTGCGAAACGATGCAGTCCTTGTACCGTTGAAAAGGGGCCGAGGATCCGGCGAGACCCTCGTTTTAAAAACTGCCACAGCTTTGTGACCTTCGGCTTTAGACGATTGCTTACTGCCTAATAACTCACTACTGTATGCTGTCTGTGTGAGGCCAGGTTCGTTGCGCATCCGTGCTTCCCGACACACAAAGTCTACAAAGAAACCGAATGGGGGATAGGGAGCCCCGCGATCTTCTTTGTACTTAAAGCCTAAAGAAAGCCATTTTTCCTGGAGATAAAATGGCAGCTTCTGGACGACAGGGGTAACACCACGAGGGGTATCCAGATAACTAAGCCCAAGCAAGTCACCATCTTCTTTGGCAGCCTGTATCTCCGACAGCAAGTCTCCCAGCTCTCTTAGTTTACGACCATCTCTGTTTGGAATCTTGGGAAAGTTGTCTAATCTTTTCAAAAAGGCACCCTCGATGACCTCTGGTGCACCGTAGCACTCATTAAGCCTGTCCCACATAGCTCTGAGTCCGTTAGCTGGTTGGTTCGCATACACGGATCGTATTCGTCTGGCATGTTCAGCTGAGTCCTTACCTAGCCATTTCACGAGGAGGTCAAGCTGTTCACTTGGTGAGAGGTTGAGACCTCTGATGGCATTCATAAACGATGCTTTCCAGGCTCTGTAGCATTCGGGACGGTCGTTGAAGTGAAGGAGCCCTGTAGTCACCAGTTCACGTCGAGCCATAAATCTAACAAGGTCTGACATGTTCTGCTCCATTTCTAGTGGAGTGTACAGTGGGCCCCTTTCCCGGCATGTGGTCTCATGTGGGTGACCGGAGTTGTCTGGGGTTGTGATATACGCCGCGCCGGTGTAGCCGCTGTCCAGAGGCTGTCGTGCATAATTGACCGTTGGTTCTTGTTTAGGGGTGTAGGTCTCACTTTGATCAGCTTTGCCTGGGAAATGATCCTTTAGATTTGCTATTATGGGTGTGGTTTGGGTTTGGATGTGTGGTGTCGCAACTGGCTTGAGGCTTGGTCGAAAATGTACATCAGATCCTGGCGTAAAGATCTTGGAGTAGGAGTCTATGGTCGGTGAATGCTGAAGGAGTTTCGTCTCCGTGTTATCATTGGAGGTTTCTAGAATGGGCGTGGTTTGGCTGCCGTGTGAGGCACCCTTCACATATTCTCTTGTGCGCGTTACTGGGTCGTCAGCAGGAACATCTATCTCACTAAGACCCTCGCCATCATCTTGGATCGCTGCAGCCTCCAAAACTTCTGCTTTTGCTTCTGCAGCTGCAGCCCTTTTTTCCATGCGTACTTTATCTAATGACGCTTCAAGACGTATTTTTCGAAGCTGCATAGAAGCTTCCAGTTCCGCTTGCTGCAGCTTCAGATCGTTCTCTTTATCCACAAATGCTGCTTCAGCCTTAGCCGCCTCAGCTTCTGCTCGTGCTTGTGCAGCGGCTGCCTTACTTGCAGCTGAGCTCCTGGTATGCCTGGAGGAGCCAGATATATTAGATCTGGTTTTCATTGATGCGCTGGTTCTCTGCGACATGTTGCTGTCGATTGGATTTCTTCCTACATCTGAGCTGTTTCCGGAGGATAGCTCTAATTGCTGTCCAGTTCCCCACGAGACTGGTCTTTGAGAGGCTGTCGTTTTACTGTAATGTCCTCTGCCTCTAACGCCTTGCTAGAGTCGACATTCAGACTAAACTCCTCTTCAAAATGACCACGCAGACAAGAGGGTTTGACTTCACTCCCTTTACTTAGGCCAGTTGAAGTAGGGTAAAACTGAGAAACAACATGACATGAAATGCTCTTAGAAATCATAGATGAGGAGAAATACACAATAACAGTACAATGACTTGTTTAGCCGAAAGCGTTAGCTAATTCCCTCTTTACAAACGTTTCTATTAAGCAAACACTGCAATCACATTTCTTCAAGTAGATTGTTCATTAGTAAAGATGGAACAGAATTACATACCGACAATGCCCTTAAAGACCGTCTTAAGGGAGACAAATGCCACTACAGCAGCGGACGGGAGAACGGGAGAAGTCCTTTCCCCAAACAATAACATGCGCTTTCTGATGACATCATAGAACAGAGACGGATTTGAGCACGTTACACCAGGTCATGCCAAAAGGGGGCACTAAAGAGTAACTTTCTCAGGGAAAATCTATTTAAACAGAATACGGTTACATGGTGACAGAACAGTAGTAGTTAAGCCTCACCTTTCGTTCCCTTGACCTGGTAAAATTATTTCAGCTGCAGAATCAGGAAGAACAGGGAGAAAAAATTTAAACTGCAGTAAGTGCAAGAATTGGATATTTGGCCCAACATAGAAAATACAGAATATATAGGCACTGAAATAAACAAAAACTCAAACTGCTGTTCACTAAAATGACCAAAATAAAGTTATGTGATATGTAAAGACAGTCTATTACCATTTTATTATTTTTAGAAAGAAATACTCTGTAGAAACCCAAATCCAACTACATCCTTCTGATGATGCATGCTGAAGACGTTCAGCTGCTAAATCACATTATATATCTCTTTTTATTTCATTATTTTGTCATGCTTATAGGCTACAAAAATCTTTCTTTGATTGAAAATGAAACAGGAGATGTGCTTAAATTAAAGCTTATACAAATATCTACACAAGGGTACACAATGGTATTGTGAGGACAAAAAGATAGGATTGAATCCTGGAGGGAAATTGTGATGTGTGGCATATAAACGAGGTGTCTTTAACCATTATTCCGTGGAACCAGATAAATTAATGGAGTAGTCTGAAGCAACTCATTAAAATCTTAATCAGAGCAATGCCTTATTATGAATATTGGACAGAATGTTATGATTTTGTTCATGCAAATGTTATTTGGTTCACAAATTATGCAATGGCAATGCATAAATATGTTCCCATTGTCTAATGATGGAGCTCTAGAACTGTTAATTGGTTGCATATATCAACTACAAAATCTATCTGACTAATCTCCCTTAGTGTTTTCTTATTATAAATGTTATTATTTGCTATATAAGTTGATGAGCATGAGAATGGATATATTCAAACCTTCATCAGAGCATGGTAGAGACTTACATAAAAAACAGAGATGCTTGTTTGTCCCAAGGTAGTTCTGAGCGGTGCAGGTGTAGAAATATTTTTGGCATGTTTTGCCTTTACTGAACAGTTTGACAGCTGTGAATGACAGGAAACATAGGACAAGAGAGTTGGGTAGACAGGTCATGCATCACAAGCCCCAGGCCAAATTCAAGCCAGAGGTGTTGTGGCTACTTGGTCTGTACCTGAGCCCACTAGGTCTCTTTGACCTTCACATGCATTTTTAATAGCTCTCAGTTGACATAGGTGATCATATTAGGAGGTTGACACTGAGGACACTGAGCATAGAAGCTGAATGTCTTCAATATCCAGCTGAAAGGAACACAGTCGGCATTGGACTGTGTGTTAATGGTTTGCATCTGTGTTGTAATAACAAGTTTGAAAATTATCTATAGCACTTTTCATTAATCTTTAATAGATTTTTGTTTTTTGGCTGACCCAATAAACATATATATGCCATTGCCATATTATTCTAATGCAAATGAACTGAAGAGCTATTTGTGTGATTTTATCTAACTTTCTATGTGATGTTAAATTGGATACTTTTAAGATGATGCTATTCCTTATTTTCTGACACAGAGGTTTTCACATAAATAATGAGATCATTGCAAAAGAAATCTCCATGAACCAGAAGCTAAAGTTCAGACTGCTCTAAATCTCCAGTTTCCTCACATTTACTACTATTCCACTCTACTCTTGGATCTTTATGATGCCAAAGAGAGGAAATAAACTTAACATGGTGATTTCAAGCCACCATCCTAGTGTTAAGAGCACTCTGAGATGGGCAATCAATCAGAAGAAAACTGGCTTAAAGGGATAGCAGCCTTAAAGAAAGAGGAGCTGAAATGAATTGTTTCAGACAGAGGATGAAATAATGGGCTTATTTTGAGTTGTGAATCATACAGAGCTACTCTAGTAGAATCTCAGAATAGCAATAGGGGGAAAAAAACAGAACAGGTCCTTTTTAAAACAAAAGCAACACATTTTGCCTTGTACAGCTACACGTGGCATGTTGGGTAGGATGTATCAACTACTGAAAACCTCTCAAAGAAGTCTGGCTTTATATTACAGAAAGGCAGCATGCAATGAAACAGATTCAGACAAGTTTGATATAGATGGGTAAAAATGTGAGAACAAATTAGTATTTTTAATTTTATTGGATATTATAATATTAAGAATATTTTATAGGGCATGGCTATATGGCAGGCCTTGGGACTTTCCTCTCTTTTTTCTTTCCCTGTCTCTTCTCTCAGTAGCTAACCCCAACTCAAGTGGAGTTTGGGTTAGGATTTCCTTGCTGGCCCACATGGGGTTGGTGGACTTTCTCCTTCTTCTTTCTCCACACATGTTATACATTGACTCATGGTTTTTATAGACCGGCATGTGCTGCTTTTCTCTTCCAGATCATCATTGCTGTTATGGTGATAATTAGGCCTCCCTCGTCTCTAACTAGTTCTTGTGGTTTCTTCACTCTGTGACCCTGTTTTCTTCTCTGTTGTCCAGTTACTTGCCCAAAGCCAGAGTGATGATTGCATTTCCTTGGATTCCTGTTGCATTGAAGAGTTTAATAAAAACTCTCGGTTACCAGTACTTGAGCATTCTAGCTGGTTGCTACCCCTTTAAAGGGGAAATACATGTTATTCATCTAACTTGCCTACTCTCCAACAAATTCTTGTATGCCTATCTGGAAACCCATCTGCTTGCCAGCTTCCTCTCTGAAGGTTTCAGATTTAAATAACAAATACCACAAGTTCTTCACAAACCCATGTTGGCTGTTTCTAACTTCTCCTCTCTTCTCTCGGGCAGAAACAGAGAAATCTCCTGCCTGTGACACTTGCCTGTTTCTGGACAGTGGTCAGGAATTTTATTCCTGTTTTACAATAAAACTTTTGCCTTACTGATTTGAAACTTGCATACTGATCATGCAAGACCAAGGTCTGTAACTGAAAATAAAATGTCAGTCAAGTTGGATGTTAAAGATGCATATGGTCTAACCCATGGGTTGGACCCTAGAAAATAGATTTCGATCTCAAAGAGACTTTTTACCTGGATAAATAGATGATAATGAAATGTCCTCGCACAGCTGGTCGTTAAAAATTGCATCAGCAGATGTGTTTATTCCTCTGTGCTGTTCAAACAATTGCCTTTTTTATATAATCATAGCACATATCATACATTAATATCCTGTTTGTGACTTTATCAGATAGTATCTCAGTGAAGGAGATTATACTTTCAGTCCTGTTTGTTTGCTTATGAGATCTCTTAAAAGTTGTCAAGATTATTCTTTTTTATTTGAAATTATTTTTTCTCACATTGTCATTTGTTAATATTAGGCAAAACAATTTTTCCCTGTACCATTAACCTTCTACACTATGCAAAGAGGAAATGGTTGAACTTTTTAAATAATTCTTATAAAATTATAATCCACCTTTTATGCATAAATATCAGGTGCAAATTATTCCAAACCAGATGTGAAATTAGAGTTTGTGTCCACAACAGCAAACATGAGCCCAAGTTAACAGAAGAAAACTGCAGACTGACACACAGCAGATTAGGACATTACAGAGAATCACTGGAATGCTAATGTTTACTCACCCAGGGGAGAACAGAGACACTTTGAGAAGCCAATATGAATTCCTCTGCTTTTATGTTTGTATCAGCTTCCCTCCTGAGGAGAAGAGCAGAGTCTGAGAGTTTGAATTTCCACGTGTGGATATTCTTCAAGAATGATTGCGTTTCTTCCTATGTGACAAAACACTGCACTGTTTTCTGAACAAATTACAGAATTTCAATTAAGAGGTGTGTGTGTGTGTGTGTGTGTGTGTGTGTGTGTGTGTGTGTGTGTGTGTGTGTGTGTAGGTGCGTGCATGTGTATATATGGTGCATGTGGTCAACTTCAACTGTTTTCTCTAACTCTTTATTTCCCTATCTCAGTCTTTGTTTGTGTGCATTTATTAATTTTATTTTATTTTTAATTGCCAAATGCACAAACTTAAGCCTATTGTGCCATGCATCAAAAACGGATTTGTAGGTTGGTAGATAGACATTATTTGTCATTCAAACTATGGACCAAAACAGTATTTGTATTTTTTGGTTAACCAAATTGAATGTGTGTATGTGTGTCAGTGGTGAGAGGAGCAGGAAGAACAGTGCATTGTGCGATAGATCCCATATAATTTTGTTTGCTCCGGTTCGGCTCTCCTCAACCAGTGCAAAAAGTGCAGGTAATGCTGAGCTCTCTGTACAAGAGCTCTGGTATGAACTGACCAGGACAAAGTGTCCATTATCTGTACCTCAATGTGCTACTTACCACTTCTGGTATTATTGATGAGGAGTGGTATAGGATATCCACCAGTCTCTCAGTAGCCCCAGTCATTGTCACCTCAGTCGAGGCCTACCACGGCTGTGTTGTCAGTATACTTCGATGCAATTAGTAGTGAACCTGGTACTGCAGTCTTGGTCATCAGAGTAAATAGCATCAAGTTCAGGATGCAGCCCTGAGGGGAGCTGGTGCTCAGGGAGATGACGTTAGACAGATTGTTATTCACTTGAACAAAATTGGGTCTTTTGGTGTGGAAATCTAGCAGCCAGTTACAGACGGGGTTGGTGAGGCCCAGGGGAACCAGTTTATCTGCCAAGTGTTCTGTGGAATGAATGTGTTAGTTACGGAACTGAAATCCACAAACAGCATTTGCACACGTGTGTGTTCTTCTCTTCTCTCACATGTGTCAGGCTTAGATGTAGTACAGAGGAGATGGCACCTTCTGTGGAATCATTTGGGTGGTAAGCAAATTGAAGAAGGGGGTCTGGAAACAACATGGTCCTTTACCAGCCTCTTGAAGCACTTCATCATAATGGGGGTGAGTGCTGCAGGGTGGTAATCATTAAGACCAGTGAGTTTTTTCGGCACTGGGATGATGGCAGTAGTGTTGAAACAAGATGGTTTGAGATCCCATTTCAGATGTCTTAGTACATTCTTGAATTTCTGTTCACCATGTCACCGGATTTAAAAGTATCATTTTGTGCTTTCAACATTATATCTACATTTGTGGACATTGATGGTTTCACGTTGGCCCTCATTGTGATGTTATTGGTGATAGAAACCACTTCCATACTCTTCTGAATTTATTCAGACTCAGGCTTGGGATAGTCATCTTCATTTTTATATTTTATCGTCAGTTGAAGCTGCCTTACATTCAAAGCAGTCTTTGATGCTTCAGGCTCCTGCAAGCCAAAATGTCACTTTCTTCACATTACCTCAATAAACAAAGGAAGCAAGGATACTTAAATATAAATAAATTTGCTTTGATGTACACAACCCAAAAATAAAGAGACACTAATTAATTTCAAGTTTTCTACATGGGAACTGATCTCTTTAGCCTTCTGAGCCCTAAGTCATTAGCATTCTTTCAAGTTACCAACATCCATTTAGAAACAGTCACTATATCACTATAACTGTGTTAGTCTAAAACTGAGCTTTATCTGAAATAGCAATGCATCCCCAAGGCAATACAGTGCTTACTGTGTCTATATTACACTGTAAATAAAATAAGACAAGCGATAAATACTTTATGAGAAACATTCAAGTATAAGACACAGGGTGACTTTTGCTCATTTCTTGATAAAATATAAAGGTGTCCTCTTTACCTACAGTTAAAAAAGAGACATCTGTCAGCATTGTTGCGCAGTATATAAATGTGAATTGACATGTTAGTATTCCCATTCATGCTGTTGACTAAATGAATTTATTTAACTGGATTAAATTTTTCCCCCTGTCAACCATGACACACAGTGCTACTTTAACCTTTACCAAAAATTGTTATTTGCACATAAAAATGGAAAAATCCCCACAAAAACATTGCTATTGTTTAGTGACACATTATTCGTAAACTTTGATTCTAATGCAGTTTAGAGGTTTGCGTCTTATGTTTGTTGGTTGTTTCTTCAGGGACACCTTTGTTACTCTAGTCCAGAGGACCATCACAATGCTGTCTTTGTGGCACATGACTTACGCCAACACAACACACTAAGCAATCACACGACAAATAAAGTGTTCACAGAAAATAAAAAAAGGATAAAATTACACACAAACACACACATAAAAAAATCAAGGTGGTGCAGGCAGCATTGTTTTTTTTGACTGTACGCATATCAGCAAACATGAGGAAAGGGCATGCTAAATTATTGCATTATAATATCATATCATATAATATTATATCATATCATGTTAGCTAATTATGTATGTTCACTAGTATATATGAAGATAAAACACTAACACTATCCACGTCCAGGTCTTTGTACTGACATACTTCCTCTTTGCTGTAAATCAAATCCAATTTACCTCAGGACATTTCCTGCATGGTGGCAGGCTTGCATCATAATAAAAGAAACATTTATAGCCAATCAGTCCAAATCCAGTTTAACCCATTGTTGCTTTGATTGCATAAGAAAAGTCTCCTCTTATTTGGGTGAATAAATGTTTTCCATGATGAAATCTGACACCTCACAGATCAGGATGTTGGTTAAACATCCTCTGTGCATAAAGCCATGACTTTGACAGGCTTGCAAAGAAAGGCATCTCAATTCTTCCAATCAGATTAATCTTTTCTTCATTCAGTGACGCAGGTGTCGGATGTATCAAGTGATTTAGCTACACAAAACAAAAACTGTCTCTCTCAGGTACACAACAGAAAATAATGAATGAATATAAAACATGTCATGTTTCAATTTGTGTATCCATTTGTTTACTGAATAGAAGTCAAGTTCAGCATCACCCCCTTTAGAAGATGTAGTAGCCATGAAAGTCCAACTATGTTTTGTTTAAAGCTGTTATTAGCGTTTTATATAACTCCGATCAAATTCTTCACAGCATAGATGTACAGTAATGTGCAATAATTACATATCTGACATAGTATTTTAGCCTTCAGGTTTCTTCTGAAGTCCAAGTTGTTTCTCTTTTTTATTCCCCAGTATTATTTATCTTGTTTAATTTCTCAGTGTTGGGTTTACAGCTCTGTTACAATTTTGCATTCTTATTTCAAGGTACCAGTTACTACAGTTATCTCGATGCCTCTGGCATCACAGAGAAAAGCAGAAGATGCTATTTGTCATTGCTGACTTGAAGCACCAGCCTTGGACGCCAAGAGATTACAGTTTTATTAAAGCTACATAGTTTGCATCAGGATTTAAATAGGTGGTGGTGGAGTAAGTCAGGTTTATGTCCATTTTAAGAGCTTTAGTGTTTTCTATGTTTTTTGTTTATTTGTTTTTGTTTTTAGTATTGTGTTGTGTATCAAAATCTGATACGTTTCCATGCATTCTCAATCATCTGGGTAAAAGGATCAGAGAAAGTTGATTCTGTTCATCTGAACATAGCATTTTCAGTGGGAGAAACATTTTGTCACCTATCTGAATGACCTGCTCCATCTCAGGTGACTGAAGGTTCCCCGTTACAGTATGACAGCACCATTCTACAGACATGGAGGCCATGGAAGCAGAAGAACATCATATCAAAAATGCTCTTATTAAATGTGGTTATCCCAGCTAAACATTTGTCAAAGCTAGGAAGAGATTTAAACAATGCTCCAGGCAACCCAGAAGATAAGGTGTCATGGCCCACCATCCTCTCTCTCGCTCTCTCTCTCTCATTTGTAGGTGTTCTCTCTCCTTTTTTCTGTCTGTGTGTGCATTTGGGCTGGTTTTGTGCAAGGGCAGGACTCATCCTAAGTTCATACCCTCAGTCTCCACATACACCTTTGATTTCACACCCGATATCATGTTTGGCTGCCACTACTTAAGTGAATGGCTGATATTCAGTCTTTACTGGGTTGTTGAACAACTAACAGTTACTGAAGCTCTGGCTCCCTTGCTTATGATTGCTCTGCCTGTATCTTTGAGAAAACTTACCTTTTACGTTCCTGTGGAGAGATCTGTTTGTGAAAGCTGTGAGCAGATCTGTGTCTTTGTGAGAGAGTTTCTGTAGAGAGACCAGACCCCTTGGAGTCCCCTGTGGAATCGAGGACTTCGCTACATAAATGCACTGAACCCTTAGAGCGAGTCCTGTATTTGAGTCCTGCCTACCTACTGGTCCCTTGAAAGAAGGACAACCGCTGCCTAAGCAAAAACCTTTAGTGATCCCTTATGTGTTAGGAGTGGCAGACCACCTGACATGCATTTTCTTAGAACACTGGGTCTCTATGTCTTTCAAATCCCCAAACATTCTACATCAGAAAATGGTCCACCGCCGCATGTATTGGGTCTCATAACATAAACGGAGTAATATAGCGTATGCAATTGAGTGCAAAGAGAATTGCTGTGAATTATACATCAGGCAGCCAAACAACCTCTCGCTAAGTGAATGACACAACACATAGAGTAAGAACTGCCTCATCGGGCCAGGACTCTGCAGTTTATTTACACCTATAGTCCAGTGGCCACTCTTTTAATGATGAAGATGTGCACATCCTGGATAGGGATGAAGGCTGGTTTGAGTGGGGAGTCAAGGAGGCCAATTACGTGATAATGGAATAGAACGGAATTGAACCAAGTAGAGGGATTAAGGGTGGCTTTCACCATCTTCCAATAACCTAATTGCAGCCATTCTCCAAGTCTTTGTTAATAGTACTCATGACTATCGATTAATGGTTGTGTCAGTTTGCATAATGATTATGACTGTTATTCAGTGGTGCTAGTTGTGGTCATTATGCAAATGTCCTGTTTATAAGATGGGAAAACTTGCACTAAGTCACTTGGATGAGTGATGAAATGTTTCTTGTACTGAAAATGCTACATCCAGATGAAAGAAATCAACTTTCGAGGAAAATCCAATGATGCTTTTTTGTGTTTACAGTTCCATCAATTTTGACAAACTCCCCAACACCACTGGCTTAAATGCAGCGTCAAACTATGACAAAGCCTTCACTGTGTTTTAGAGATAGCTATAGATACTCACTGTTGTACATGTATATTTCTTTTAACTTAGATGATGCCTTAGACGTGACTTAGATGACCATCTAAACCAAAAACTTTCAATACTTTGAATTCAACACTCCATTAACACCTGTTACAAATTATTTTCAGTTCAGTTTTTGTGTAAGTTGGCCTATGTCATTCTGTTCTCCCCGTTTCTCTCTCCTTCGCTAAGAATGACTTAACAGCCATCCTTCTATTGAGACCATTTCTGATGAGGCTTCAGTTAACGGGAAGATGGATTAACTGAGGGGACAAATGCATCTCTCAGGTCTTGTGTCAGGACTTTGTTGGATTTTCTCCCACTTTTTTCTAAAGGACATGACTTTCATTTACTGTTCATCTGCTGTAGATGGCTTGTTTTTTTAAGCTTACCATGTTTTTTTGTCCTCCATTTGTCCAATTTCCTGACTGTACACCAAATCAAGGACAGTGCACACCATGCTGAAGTAGGATTTTGGCTAGTAGTTCTTTGGAAATCACTTTGTCAGGGCAAAAAAAAAAAGTATGCCTGCTCAAATATCTTATTTCACTGAACTAATAGGTTTTGACGTGGAACCAGCAGTCCATTACAAGTGTTCATATGTGATGAAATGTTCAGGCCTGTCTTACAGTTGCCATAACCCAATGTGTCAAGGTGCTGATACCATATGCATATTGGTCAGATGCCACAAGTTTGATAAAATGGGAGTTTTAGAACCCTGGCAATGAGATCTATTTACTGCATTGTAAAAATGCATCAAAAACAAGGTTTATTAGCCCTAAGCATGTATTCTACGCACAGATATGAATGTTCACAAACAACATCTCCAGATGAAACTGAGATGACCCTGACCGATTCTAAGATCTTGACAAATCCACACACAATGTAACCCACACCAACCAGCAACCAACCACTTTAAAAGAGGCCAAATTGAACCACTTGCAGCAGTATCATAATATTACATACACACACATACATATACACACCTACTTATATAGTCGCGCAAAACCTTAATCTTATTCATTTATTTCTCATCAGCAAGTGACGGGAAGAGAAACTGTTGCGTCACATTACTGCACTCAGCTTCCAGGAAGCTCTATTAAAAAGGGTGTTCACTTTTTTTTCACCCTCACTGCCGCTATTTACTCATAAGTCTTTGTAATCTGTTTAGAGGGCTTATGGGTGCTCAGAAAGTGCTCTTTCCCCACAGCGTAGCTCATTTATCAAGCACGATTAAGAAAAGTCCGGAAAATGTTTTGAATACTTGCTATCAGACACCTCTCCATTGCAAATTAAATTGTACCAGCTTGTGTGTTTTGAATGCACATTTGAACACCATTTGATAAAACCTCAACAGTTTGCACTGACTGTGTTAGTCTTATTTGTTCATAGTTACAGAGTTCTCCTGCTGTATGTGTTAAAATAAAAATCTGCAGTGGATTTACTGAAGGCCTTTTTATTAGATATGTATAGAAGGTTAAAAGTGGCTTAATTAATAAATAAATACATCATTAAATAATTAAATGTGTTATGAATTAATTAAATTTGGGAATAAAAATTAATGACATATATCAATAATAATTGTGTAAATGTATGATTAATTAATTAAAATATCAATTCATTGTATTATAAAAATCTATTCTATCACTATAAAATTAATTGCTTCATAGTTCCGGTGCTGCAGAGCAACATGGAATAATTTAATCAGTGTGACGGTGTGGCTCGTTAACATCTGACTGGTTAACCTGCACAACAAGTCAAGACAGCTTGATTCCATATAATGGACTAATATAGTATGACAGTCATCTGGTAGTGTTGGGTTATGGCCAGGTATGCCAGAATGTGTTCTGAACAAAATAATAAGCTGTAATGGCAGATGAACTTTTTAACTGCACTACTACTTCTTCTTTGTCACAAAATACACTTGCAAGATTTTTTCAGGCAAGAATGTATTAGCATAATCTTCAAATTTGCCATATGTGCCTGAACAGGAGCCAATGAGTTTTTTCAAAACAATTTCACACTAATTAGAGTTTTACAGCTTGTATAATTGTATTTATGCTTTAAAAAAAACACAGGCAATTGAGTCTATTATGTGCCACTTTCATAGTACGTATCAATCATAAGGGTAACAGTCAGTAAAATACTAAGAGCTAATGTCATCGAGTATGCTGCTATCTCACTGCAAACTATGGATGCCTTTCATTACTCCCAAGTTGAGTAAGATAGAGACAGTCGTTTCAACAATGCATTAAAATGGATATTTTTGTGATTAAAAACACCACTGATTAAAATTCAAATTCAAATTCAAATTTTATTTGTCACGTACACAGTCATACACAGTACGATATGTAGTGAAATGCTTGGACAACTGCTCGTGACCTAAAGAAAACAAAAAAGGAAAAGGCTATGAATAAGATAGGAAATAAATATGAAAAATTAAAAAGGGTAAATTTAACTAGGAAGGAATAAAATATAAATTAAGGGTAAAAATGAAATAACTGTACAACACAAATTAGAATGAAGGGTAAATTTAACTGGGAGAATAAGATAAAATATATAAATTAAAGTTGAAAATAAAATAACTGTACAACAAAATACACAATATAGAACTATATAAGAATGTATGAAGAAATATAAATAAATATATACACAATAACAGCAGCATATACACAATAACAGCAGCGTGATTTAAGTAATGAAGTGAAAACAATGTCCAGAAAGTCCAGTGTGTGTGTAAGAACTGTATGTGTGGGTCAGGACTGTGTGGTGGTGTGATTGAGAGACCGTATCGCCTGCGGGAAGAAGCTCCTCCTCAGTCTCTCTGTGTTGGTCTTCAGGGAGCGGAATCGCTTTCCTGACCTCAACAGAGAGAACAGTCTGTTGTTGGGATGGCTGAGGTCCTTCACGATCTTCCTGGCCTTGGTCCAGCACCGCCTGCTGTAGATTGAGTGCAGGTCAGGGAGCTCGGAGCGGATGGTGCGCTCAGTTGACCGCACAACCCTCTGTAGAGCTCGTCTGTCCTGCATGGTGCTGTTCCCGAACCAGGTTAAGATGTTTCCCGCCAGGATGCTCTCTATGGTGCACGAGTAAAAGTTCCTGAGCACCTTGGAGGGCAGTTGGAAGTCTCTCAAGCGTCTGAGGTGGTAGAGACGCTGACGGGCCTTTTTCACCACGGTGTTGATGTGACAGGACCATGACAGGTCCTGCGTGATGTGAACTCCGAGGTATTTGAAGCTGTCCACTCTCTCCACTGGGCACTCGTTGATGACGGGGGTCTGGTAGTTCCTCTCCTGCTTAGTGCTGAAGTCCACTATCAGCTCCTTTGTCTTACTGACGTTTAGAAGGAGGTTGTTCCTCTGGCACCAGTTCTCCAGATTCCTAATCTCCTTCAGGTAGGCCGTGTCGTTGTTATCAGAGATCAGGCCCACCACGACGGTGTCGTCAGCAAACTTGATGATGATGGTGGAGCTGGTAGTGGCCACACAGTCATATGTGTACAAAGAGTACAGCAGGGGGCTCAGGACACACCCCTGGGGGGCTCCAGTGCTGAGAGTGGTGGAGGCTGAGACATGTCCGCCCATCCTTACTGCCTGTGGTCTGCCAGTTAGGAAGTTGGAGATCCACTGACACATAGATGAGCTGAGTCCCAGATGCTCTAGCTTGGTGGTGAGTGTGGAGGGAATTATGGTGTTAAATGCAGAGCTGTAATCTATGAAGAGCATTTTAACATAATTCCCCCTTCTAGTGTCCAAGTGAGTGAGTGATGTGTGGAGGAGATGAGAGATGGCATCGTCTGTGGAACGATTTGGACGGTAAGCGAACTGTAGTGGGTCCAGTGTGTCTGGTAGTGAAGAAATGATGAAGTCTCTGACCAGGCGTTCAAAGCACTTCATCACTACTGAGGTGAGGGCTACAGGGCGATAGTCATTGAGAGAAGCAGGGTGGGGTTTCTTCGGGACAGGAACAATGATGGACTCCTTGAAGCATGTGGGGATTACCGACTGAGATAAAGAGATGTTGAATATCTCAGTGAACACAGGAGCTAGCTGGTATGCGCAGTCTCTTAGGATACGACCTGGGATGCCGTCTGGTTCTGCTGCTTTCCTGGTGTTCACTCTCTTGAAGGCTCTCCTTACTTCATGCTCGGAGATGACGAGCACGTTTCCGGTGCTGGCAGTATCTTCTTGTCTGCAGCCATTAGCGCCGCTAACACTAGCATCGTTGGAGTCCTTAGCTGCAGCCTCGAAGCGAGCATAGAGAGTGTTCAGCTCGTCTGCCAGAGTCACGGCCGTGTTCGTCATACCGGTTGTTGGTGCTTTATAGTCCGTTATTGTCCTTAGTCCCCGCCACAGGCTCCTAGAGTCACTCTGTTGGAGTTGTGACTCTAGTTTCCTCCCATAGCACTGCTTCGCCTCTTTCACCGCCCTCCGCACGTTATATGACGCGGCTTTGTAGGGGTCCATGTCCCCCGTCGTGAGTCCCGTGTTGTAGGCAGCGGTGCGGGATCTCAGAGCGTCGCGGATGGTTTTATCCACCCACGGCTTCTGGTTGGGAAACGTTGTGATAGTCTTTGTCTCCACGGTATCATCCGCTAGTTTCCCGATGAATCCCACAACCGCTTCCGTAAACACGTTGACATCATCATCGGAGCTGTTTCTGAACATGCCCCAGTCTGCGTCATCGAGTGCGTCCTGTAACGCGGCCACCGATTGATCCGTCCAGCACGCGACCTTCCTCTGAACCAGAACTTCCTGTTTCAGCCTTTGTTTGTATTTTGGGATGAGGAAGATGGCGGCGTGATCAGATTTGCCAAACGGAGGGCAAGATTGTGCCTTGTAGCCGTCCTTGACCGTAGTGTAGCAGTGGTCCAGTGTCCTTTCACCTCTGGTGGGGCAGGTGATGTGTTGATAAAAGTTCGGCGCTGCGCGTTTGAGGTTGGCGCTATTAAAGTCCCCCGTCACAATAAGCGCAGCGTCCCGGTGTTGTGTCTGGTGCTGTGTGAGTGCCTCATGCAGCTCGCATAAGGCGGTGACCGTGTCCGCTTGTGGTGGAATATAAACGGCACTTACAATGACCGATGTAATAGATAGAACATTTACTGAGAGAACGTGGCCAATGTTCTGTGCATGGATCATTTAGCAAGTCTAAAATGCTCAACAGTTGTAGTACGGATTGCTTTCCCATGGTTGAGATGCAGTGCTACCTTAGCGGACTCTTAAGCTGGGGTTGGTGAGGCTGCTCCATCTATTTGAGTTGGAAGTCTGACTTCCAACCTCCAAAATTGGAGGTTGAAATGGATTACACCATGCGCCTTTCCGTATTCAAAAGTGTGGACTCCTTAGTGTTCTTGCAAAGTAGACACTAACAAATATATGCATGTGCAACTCTGAGCACATTGTACTGAAAAATTCCATCAATCAGTGATGCTGGTATTAGCCTTGTCCCCTAAATTAGATGGGTGTTGATAAAATACATTTATGATGCACTGCAGCAGAGAAACCATCAAAAAATGTGCATATTTATCGATGCACACTACTTTATATTTTATTAAATACAGAGCCAGTACTTTTTACAGGTTATTTGAAGATTCATTCTGGGATTAAGGGACAGGAATTGATTGTAGTATGCTCACAGATATCTGTGTTGGAAATCAAACTGCACTGCCGTCTTCATACAAAAACTTCTAGATGACTCTTCACCCAGACCTCACCTCACACATTCCTTGCTAAGTTTAGAAAATGTCTTCCTGTGCTTGCACTTGTTATTTGTTTTCAGTTGCTTGCTTTACATGCTTTGTTGTCATTTGTTTGCTTTGTTGAATAGTTTTACAGTACTTTTTTCCCCTCAATGCATTCTCTTCCAGTCAATCTTTCCGTTGTTAACATATTTATTCCTCAGTGGTGTCTGCATATTAGCATTTGGTTTGTGTCCCCTGTCACAACAAATATTTGTCTATGGATTGTTTTGCTCATATTTGACAGTAGCTCATCAGTACCACTGTTTATGTTGTACTGGGATTTCATGTTGTGTGTGTGTGTGTGTGTGTGTGTGTGTGTGTGTGTGTGTGTGTGTGTGTGTGTGTACCAATTAATTTGTCTGTGGAACTGCATTTGACTTGATTTAAAGATGCAGTTGTTTGTAGTCCAAATAGCACTTCTTATGGGTAAAGATTCACCAGTTGATATGTTATTTGTGGATGTTTTCATTTCATTCATTTAAAAAAAAAGAAAAAAAAACCACAATGGGCTGCGATTTGGAGCTATAAAAAAAGAATTGACAATCCTTATCCCTCTATTGAAAATAATTCTTGTCCTCATTGTATTAGGTCATAATTAGTAAGTTATAGTTATAGAGCTACATGATATTATTTTATGTTTTTTGCTATTCTGCACTATTGTTTCCTCTTGTTTGTTTGTACAGCTTTGCTCATACAGTACACACATTCTTCTTGGTACAAGGGATCATTAGTCTGTGTGTAAGTGTGTGTGTTTTGTTGTTACTGTTTTGTAATGCAAAAGTATTTCTGTGCTGTTTTTGAATTGCAGCTTTTTAATCTGGACTTTTCAATTTAGTTTGGGTTTGCTGTGTCAGTTTTAATCTTCTCAATTCTGCACATAAATAAATCTTCAGGTCAAAGTGTTTATATTTATACAGAGGGCTTCCGATAGCTTCCACAGAGTACAATAGACACACACATACACGTTCATGTGCACTGTCATCAGAAAATAATACATTGCATATCCACGCTCCAAAGCTCACACTGAGAGGCGCTTTCATGTTTACATTTGTCTGTCCTCACTGACAGCTTTAGACTAATACCAGACATACTCATCAATTCGTGTGTGTGTGTGTGTTTGTTTTTACTTGTTCCTGCACAAATTGGTGAATATTTTTGACAGTAGCATGGTGTTATACCTCTAAATCTCTCAGTGTGATCTGAGATGCTGAAAATGCTCTGTGTGTGTATGTGGGCTTTGCTTTTTATTATCCACTTTATTTCTAATACTGTTGTCACGGGGTCCTCTCATAAACTTCTCCCAAACAAATATAGGCATAGTTAGGAAGGGTTCTGAGTGTGTAGTGTTTATTAAACCGGTCTACAAAGTGCACAAAAGGACTATTTACAAAAAGAAAAACAAGTGACTTAATCAAAAACAAAAAAATAGTCTATTTACAAAGCTCAAGTGGCCGAACCAGCCTACAGGGCTTTGGAGTTGACGTAGCGCCACAGTGCATTGTGGGATCGCGGCACCATCTTAGAAGCCCACGAATCAAAACAAACACACTGTGTTGGAAGGACGACTGCCAGAACCATGCTTAAAATCAGCTCAAAAGTCAAAGGACTGTATCGAGACCGATTGCGCCCAGACACCAAGAGACGGTACTTGGAAAAAATAGTGTGCATTGGTAATGTGGACCCGTATGAAATATGGCAGTGAAGTAGAAACCCTGAAGACCTACCGCCATTGTCCTACCCTGATACCTTCTCGTACCTTGTCTGTGGAGTCAGCACATACACGGCAAATCAGTTTCAGAATTATAAATCCCTGGAGGCGCACATCTAATTCACAAACGGTTGGGTACAAGATTTGGCCATTTTTAAGCCTCCACATTGTGAGTATGTTGACCGTATGACCAAGATACAGCCAGAGGTTGCACATAACTAATGCACATAATTGCTCTAGATGAAAACATAAACACCATGTCTGCAGTGAAAGGCAAAAGGAGCCGTCCGCAAAAAAGGCAAATTCCACTTGCTACTCTGTAGGAGTTGTCACCGAAAAGCTACTCCATAAACAGAACATAGTTCTGCTGCATCACACATTAGGATGTTTGTTCTAATTTTCTATGACCTCAGCGCATTGAAAATAAAACTAAAAGCCTATGAAGAGCACTATGAATTTCTTTAGAACTTACCGGAATGAAAATGTCGGAAGCACACCAGGAGGGGAAACGATAAAAAGAGAGCCCATTTTCCAGCTTATTCCCTTCCCGATCGTGCGATGTAACATTGCAACCGACAACACAGCAAGTACGAGCCATAGCTGATGTTTCCGTGTGCTTTCGCTCCTGTAGCCCTTTGTTTGGCCTACTAACATGGCGGCTTGACCAAAAATCGTGGCCATGCCCTCTCCAGTGACATCACGCTCTAAAGCCCTATATGTGACCTTCGCTGTAACCATCTCACAGAGTCCCAGGCAGGCCGCCATAGCCTCCATGTACACTCCATTGCCCCTCCCACTAGGCATAATATGTATCCATCAAGGCAATTTTCTTCACAAAACAATACTTTTCTCTTCTTAATTCCAGCATATCTTCCATAATAATCATATATGTGTTTATGAACACTTTTAGGGAACTTACTTTGTCTCGCAATAATGGAAAAACGCAAACAAAAAAATAATGCAGTTCACGTGACCCCCCAAGCGCACGCCAACGCTGCACCTTTGGTTTGTCTAGCTGCTCTTGCAATCGGCGATCGCAGGGAGACTGCGTGCCCGGCTTTTAATTAAAGGTAAGTGGCAATATATACTGGCCGCCCCTTGTACCGCTCAACAGAACTATTAGCTGTCACCCCTTCCCGTTTATCTGACCGGTTGGCCTAGCAACCCGCAGCCACAACAACACAGCGCGAAGAGTGTTGAATCTTATTGGGGTTGCGCGTGCATGCGGTCCAATAATTCCATCACAATTGTGATAACTTTTAATAACACTGTAAAATGTTATGCTGAGTCATTTAAAGTCATGGTGCCCTTGTGGTCTTTTACTAGTTACTAAATTATTTGTAACTCTAATATTTCAGAATGTTTTAAACATCCATCCATCCATTTGCTTCCGCTTATCCTTTTCAGGGTCACGGGGGGCGCTGGAGCCTATCCCAGCTGTCATAGGGCGAGAGGCGGGGTACACCCTGGACAGGTCGCCAGTCTGTCGCAGGGCGAACACATAGACATAGACAACCATTCGCACTCACATTCACTCGCACATTTACACCTAATGGCAATTTTGGATTATCCAATTAACCTATCCCCACAAGCTGCATGTTTTTGGACGGTGGGAGGAAGCCGGAGTAATGTTTTAAACATTAATAATTAAAAGAGGGCAAAAATAATAGAACCAAAAGAATATACACAAAAGTAGAGTTCTTTGGCACCGCATCACTTGAGAGCCACCTTTCCTCTAGTTATAATTTTTGCAGCCAGGAAACGGAGCCTGTTAGTTGAGCATAAAGATTTAAGGCATTAAGTGAAACAACGGATGCTGACTAGCACAATCACTAAAATCTGCAAAACAATAACAATGTTTCACCTTAAGCTACTTTACTTTGTTGTCCTGTCTACTTTATTGCTTCATTCTCAAGAAATACACATAGATATGCACACAATAAGAATAACAAACATATTGTGCACAGACATAATGACTGACAGACAACATGCACACATATGTAGCTTTGACTAATACATGTGCCCACCCCTGTATTAGTCAAAGCTACATATGTGTAGCCTCGAGGGCCAGTGTCCTGCAGGTTTTAGATCTCACCTTGGGTCAACACACCTGAATCACATGATTAGTTCGTTACCAGGCCTCTGGAGAACTGCAGGAGCTAATTTAGCCATTTAAATCAGCTGTGTTGGTTCAAGGACACATCTAAAACCTGCAGGGACACCGGCCCTCGAGGCCTGGCGTTGCCCACCCCTGGACTAATGTGTATTAGTGGGATGAAAAAGGCCAGGGACTCCCTTAGTTAGTGTTTGCTTTCAGTCAACAAATTACTAATGGGTTTGGTTTGGTTTCTGCAGAAGGACAGTTTCATTTTGAAATACATACTTTGTGTCTTTTTAATACAGAGCCACTAACCAGTCAATTAGTGGTTTCAGTGTTGCTTAGTGCTGCAGCTGGCGCATAGGGCACTCAATGTGGACAGAGTGTGTATTATTAGGTAGGTTAAATTATAGCAATATATTATGTAGTTGTGGCTACTATCTAAAATCCTGTGCAGTGAGATTTTAAAACTTTGAGAATGCATACACACAGGCTCTTTTACTTTTAACCTGAATCACAGTGAACTAGTTCCTAACTGTATATGTGAGAGAGACGTAAAAAGTAGAGCGGATGAATACAGCTGTGCACATATGTGAAATGGGAACATCGACTACATCTGGGAAGTCAGGGCTCACGGACAACTGACTTAAAAACATAATAATGATAAAAAGAATGAACATTTGTTAAACATTTGCTAGATTGCATGTTTCCTCAGCAACAATGTGACCTAGATAAAAATGAGATGAAACTGACAAGTATAATATCATATGGCTCGGTCAAATGAAAAAAGAAAAAAAAAGTTAAATGGCCGAATATTTAGTCGCTACAAAAAAGAAAATGCTTTAGCATAATTATATCATCTCATCAATACTGCAGGATAAAGTGCCAGAACTTACACAAGAATTTAGGAAATGCCAATATGTATTAAAATAATAAATTTATGCTCTGGTGAAAATACTATAAAATAGTACAAAGTTGATATCAAACCAAATCTGACATGACAGCAGCTTTAATTAGGAGCTAATTTCTAAAGAAAATATGTGTATTTTATTTTTTCAAGTAGTTTGATTCATTTTTACCTGTGAAAATTAATATAACTAAATTGCATTTTCAGTTTAGTTAGGATTGTTAAAAATAAATAAAATAATGAACTGTAGTATCATCAGTGCATCTGTATGATTACAGTCGTGTGTATCAAGTGAGGCAAATGTTTCATTGCCAAGATGGAGTTGACAGGGAAAAAAATCCTGTGCATTCAACATACACACAAAACAATGTTTATAATTACCTTCTTAAATTAGCGTTCTTCTAATTTACAACATTCTAATAGTTTGCATCCTGCCACCCACAACCACTCAGTGTGTTAAATCTTGTAAGCATTTCTTTCATAACCATGACTACAAGCTTATTGCACTTGTTTTAGTGGCCTAACTTTTACCTGAACTTTTCATAGAGAATTCAAAACAGAAATTGCTGATAGGAGCCATGGTTCACTTTTGCTTTATTTATGTGAAAAACTTTTGTGGCGGATATTAAGGTAAAGTAGTGATGTGCTTAGACTCTGGGAACATAGATGCTGTACTTGAATGCTTAAATAATCTCTCTGATCCTCTGTGTGTGTGTGTGTGTGTGTGTGTGTGTGTGTGTGTGTGTGTGTGTGTGTGTGTGTGTGTGTGTGTGTCACCTTTGCCGACACTCTTCCCCAGTCTTACCCATCTGACAGCATGTGATTGATTGGCTGCTAAATGCTCCCTCACACACATGTGCACACCCACACACACAGAAAGGAAAGTCCATTATACATCTATCAGTGGGTCTGTCCTAATCGTAATGGGAGACAGATGTAGGTGCTGGGGAGTAGCACTTTCTGACATACACAAACACAATTCCAGGGACACAATCTATTTTACACACATATGAAAATAGACATAAACTTGCACTCAGTTTCCTCATTCCGCTGATTTCACACATGCACACATTTCTCTCTATTTTAGATTACACACATATACACACAACCTCAGACAGTTGAGTATCCATTTAACGTGCTTAGCCGTAGTTGACAACAATGATCAGAAGTCTCCTTGAGAAGGGTTGGTAAGAAGGTGAGCTGTCCTCTTCACTAAAACCACTCATTACTCAACTCAATGCCTGGATGAATGGCCACGGTGTGCATGTTTCTAAATTGTGTGTGTTTGTGTCGTGTGTGTGTGTGTGTGTGTGTGTGTGTGTGTGTGTGTGTGTGTGTGTGTGTATGTGTAAAGTAAGGACTAGCATATACCCATCCCCCACCATGCCATCACTATCTATCCCTTCTTAAAGGGAGAAAGAATAAAGTGGTTGGAGAATGAAATGCACCTAAAGTAAGTGGTGAATGTGTTTCTGCATGGTGACCATATTGATTCCATTTCATATTACAGCAAATACAGCCAGCTGGGAAAAGTTCAGACCCTGCAGGGGTTTACGTCTATAGCTTTCAGAGATGTGGAAACAGTCCTCACGAGAAGAATATCTGGTTTGATATGAGAGGAAACTGTATTTGCCCTATCACTTCTATAGCCACATACACACAGATACTTTATTGAAACGGAATGGAAAATAGACACACCTGTAAAATATAACCTAATAAATCTGTTGTGTAGAATTTAAGTGGACGTTAGTGAGAAAAATCATACTCAAATATATACAAACATACAATAAGAGGTAATAGCAACACCATCAACATAGTGAGATCAGTTTCATCAGAGTAAATGGCATGATGGTGTGAGGAAATTCTGATCCTTTATCCATCACTCGTCTCTGTGAGACAGGGTTGATTAACTCATAGCAAAGGATTTGACATATACGTGGGTGGGAGTTTAGAAATAAAAAGGTTTGTGTCAATGATCTGACTCTCTACAAGTCATTTTCTCATATATTTGATACTCCATTATAAAGACAGCAGACCAGCTGGACAAAAACCTGAAACACAATAAAGCTAAAGAGTCATTTCTTTACATAGGTATATTTCTTACTGATTTAAAACAGGTTTAGACTTTTATTGAACAACGAGGACATGTGTAATCATTCATATGATTGTCTGACTGTGACTGGTATTTATTCTCTCCCTCTCTGTCTCTGCATGTTCACAAAAAAGCCTGCATGTCAGGCAGTCTAGACTTAACCACGTTCTGTTTGTTTCTGTTTATTTGATACATATAGTTATGTAGTTAGTTCCTCTATAGTGTAGTGGTTAACATATTTGTTTAACTCATGAAATTGCTGTAATGGTTCTATCAGGATTAAATCTGGTGTATAAAAAACAAAACTGCTAAACTGAAGATGTGGATCCGTCAACTGTGGCTAGACCTCGTAAAATTTATAATTTTTATGTGTTTTGCAAAAAAGATGTGTACAATGGTGAAAAAACATAATAATAATAATAATAATAATAATAATAATTATTATTATTATTATTATTATTATTATTATTATTATTATTATTATTTTATTTATGAGCACCTTTCAAGACACCCAAGGACACTTTACAATAGGATAAAACACATAATAAAACAATGACAAAATAAGAACAATAAAACAAAAGCACAAGATAAAATTAACAAACAGTGGATTCACAGTGAATATGCAGATTTGAACAAATGGGTTTTGAGTTGGGATTTAAACTGGGGGAGAGAACCAATGTTATTTCTGGGGGCAGAGAGTTCCACAGCCTGGGAGAAGAGCAGCTGGAAGCTCTGCTTCCCATGGTGGTGAGGCAGAAGGAAGGTACAGCAAGCTGGATATAAGAAGTAGATCGAAGTGAACAGGCAGAACAGATAGTGCTTAACAGGTCAGAAAGGTAAGGAGGAGCGAATGGCCTTGAAGGTGAGCAGAAGAAGTTTGAATATTATCTGGAATTTCACAGGGAGCCAGTGAAGTTCCTGAAGAACAGGGGTGATGTGCTGGTAGGAGGGGGTTCTGGTAATAATTCGAGCAGCAGAGTTCTGAACCAGTTGAAGCTTATGGAGGAATTTTTGGGGGAGACCATGCAAAAGAGAATTGCAGTAGTCAATACGGGAGGTAACAAGACTGGACAAGAATGGACGTAGACTGGGTGGAAAGAGAAGGAAGTAATCTGTTAATGTTGTGTAGATGGAAGTAGGCAGAATGGGTGAGATTGATGTGAGATTTATAGGAATGTGAACTGTCTAGGATGACACCAAGGCTCTTAACCTGAGGAGAAGAGAAAACTGTGGAGTTATCGATGGTGAGTGAGAAATGGTTCGCCTTCAAAAGGTTGGATTTGGTCAAACAACATTTATAATAGATAACTCTTGTAAATAGAAAATGCAGTTTTTAAATGATGATTTCATTTATCAAGGGAAAAGCTATCCAACTTACCTGGTCCTGACAAAGAAAAGATAAGATAACAATAACAAAAATAACACATAAAGCCACAATCTAAAGAAACAGCCAAGAATCAAAGTCACAAATATCTATCAGTCTGGAAAGGTTATAAAGAGGCTGGGGTTGCTTTGCTACTTCTGGACCTGGACAACTTGCTGCATCTGATGGAACCATGAATGCTCTGTACCAAAAAGTCAGAAAGGAGAATGTCTAACCCTCAGTTTGTGCCTTGAAACTTAAGCACACTTGGGTTATGCAGCAGCACAATGATCTGAAACACACCAGCAGCTCCACCTCTGAATGGCTTAAAAAAAATCTAAATAAAGGTTTTGGAGTGGCTTAATCAAAGTCTGGGTTTAAAGCCGATTAAAACGGTTTGGCATTGACTTAAACAGGTCATTCATGCTTAACCCCCCCTCAAGTGTAGCTGAATTTAAAAAAAATCTACAAAGAAGAGTCAGCCACAGCACTGTGGAAGATTTATTGCCAGTTACCACAAATGCTCGATTGCAGTTCTTCCTCCACAGGGTCACACAGCCAGTTGTTAGGTTTAGGGGGCAATTAGATGAATCTATTTCTAGCTAGCCTAGCTTAGTGACTCTCAAATGTCACAAAGACAACTAATTTCTTTTTTAAAAAATACCATTTTCAAGACACACATTTACCTGGGGTTATAGCAATAATAGTCATCATAAATAAAACTATCAGCAGCATCTGTTTTCATGTATTCAAGTAATTTGTTAAGTCTATATGAACTCATTGATAAATAAGTATTTGTGAAAAGGTAACCACATTAAAAATAGATATTTGGTTTGATTTTAGGTTTGCTTTCTTTCTTTCTGTCTTTTTTTGTCAACCTGTTCAAGATGTTCCCCTCCTCTCACCCTATGCGCTCCAACTCCCCTGCAACTCTGAAGTAAATAAGCAGTTAAGAAGATGGATGGATAGATGTATGGATGGTTGGATGGATAGAGGGATGTATGGATTTTCTAAATGGGATGCGAGAGAACAGGAGCTGAAAGCAAAGGAGATAAGGACTGTGACAGACAGATGACACACCAAAATAGCTAATGCAGAGATGAAGAAGAGAGTATCAGACAGAAGGATAAGACACGGTGTTTACACGGTTTGTCACAGATCAGATTTGTCACAGTTTAAAAGGAATCCTTGTAACACAGTAAAGGGAGAAGCCATGTGACGAGAGATGGGCAGTTTTTAAAATTAAACAAAGCACTTCCAACATCATCAACATTACAGCTCTTACTTCAATGGTATTAGTCATGCTGCAGGATATTAAAATAATAGTGAAGCTGAATGAGAGTTCACTTGCTGTACTTGGCTAATAATATTACAGCTGGCCTTCAGGTAGTGCACAATTTCTCACATCTTACATTCATTTTACTCTGCAACAACTTGTAAACAGTTACTAAAGATTTTTCAAGTTTCAGCTTTTCATGGTACTAATACTCTCGGCTAGAGACAGGCCATGCAGGTCTTTCATTCTCAGACTGCAAGTGAAGGATTTTACATTTTGTCATTAAGATGACTCGACATGGCACTGTGGATTTTGCTGAAGTTATTAACATCCAAACCTGTGCCATGTGAGCCATCAAAATGCATTTGATTGGACGTCTAGCGGCAGCGTTTGCAGCAATTACAGTCAGTCTTACAGGCTTTCCGTCATTCTATCCATTGGTGACATCACAGCTGACAGAGCATATGTGATTTCAGATTGTCATAAAACTCGCCTTTCTATTTAAACCTGGTACAGACTTGCCTCACAGCATGTTCAAGTGTGAATGGTTACTGTTCTGTGATAGCGTCATAGATGATACTAGCAATGATCAATTGGCTGACAGCATTATGCAGTGATACAGGCTAAAATAAAAAATTAAAAGAGATTTAGGGGGAAAATTGTGATATACATTATGATTCAAATACCCAGTAATGTTTTAAAAATAAATAAATAAAAACACCATGGACCACAAACACTGGTCTGTTAACAGTATCAGCCCATTCTGATAGTTCCCCTATGCTTTCACATAATCAAACTGAGATGAGACAACAGTGGCCTTTTTAGAGAACTTTTGTCCATAAATCCAGCTCTATTCTCCCATTCACTGTCACAACGATAAATGACCCTCAGGTGTGAAAATAATACTTCCCTGCTTAATAAGGACAAAGAGCTGGGCTCTCGTCATGATCTGTCTTTGCATTAACTGATCTGTCTGCGTACTAATGACTCAGCCTTCATAATGACTAACTGATGATGTGGGAGGAACAGTGAGGAAAATGTTAGCCTCCCTGTGTGTGCTCAATGTTTTTACGATTAGAGGTAACATTCGTCCCAAAAAAGAGGATCCCAAGTCTTTGCTTCATAATGACCAACTGATGATGTGGGAGGAACAAAGAAGTTTGACACTGAACTCAGGCAATACTTCCCCACAAAGGGAGATCAACACTAGCTCTCAGTCTCCAGTTGTAGTAGAATTGGGTGAATGCACTTTAGTTTGTTAGCAAAATGAAAAATACTTGTAGTAGGATTTTCTTTGACAGATTTATGAATGGTTTCACTATTTTGTGAGTGTGTGTTTCAATACTATCACTGTAATGTAATCTGGTGTGATAATCAAGGACATAGATGTTACTTATAAGAACATTTGAACTACTATATTTTAATGTGAAGTAGATTTCAGACACAAAGTAAGATATATCCAAGCAAGTGCTATCAAAAAAACTGTAACAACTACACTAAAATCCAACCAAAATTAGTACAGTTGGAACTATGAAACGGTATCTAAATGGCCTTTCACCTTCACATCACAGCATCAAGACTTACTGGGTTTAATTAGCCATTCTTTACACTATATCACAATTGCTTTTAGCTGTGTGCAGTCATTGTTTAAAAGTAGCTGCCAGAAGTCCATAAGGGCCAAATATCTGTTTTCACTTGATCTCCTTCATTATGCAAAAATGGGAAGTTACTGTCTCCTGTTTTTAAATCCATGAAGGCTGCCATCACACGCTCAATAACCAGATAAGTGATGAAGGAGAACTTTATCTCCGAGGTCAGTCGATATCTTTAGTGGTCGACAGTTAAGTTCTTAATTTTCTTTTGAGTTGAATAAATTTCCAATGAAATTAATCATCATAGGTCCGCTTCATTTTAATATGTTTGTCACTGTCATAATCAAGTGTGGATCCGTAGGGTTAGGGTTATAAGCCAACCCATATGGAAAAGAAATAGTAAAAACTTCAATGTGATTACTCATGAAAGTGGCCACTTTCATGAGTAAATCATGTAAGCCTTATATGATTTACTCATGAAAGAGGCCACTTCCTCCTTACTTTCGTACATTGTTTTAGTAAGTATCCAAAACATACAAGTTTCATTATATAATTTTTCAAGGGATCTTATATCTGTTTTCACTCTTATATGCTTTTCATACAAGTTTCACACAAGACAGATACAAACTTTATAAGATTTATCTTTTCCATATGGGAAGGCTTATAGTCCTGCTCAAAATTTCTACCTAGTCATATACAGTTACACAACGTTGAGGGTGACACTTTTATATTGGGAAGAAAATTAGGTGGGTTAAACAGAGAAGGGCAGGGGACTTGGTCAATATGACAAGATAGCAATGAACATTTCCTCTGCAGAAAATTTCAATACTTTCAATGCACTGAAAAAAAGGGATTGGCCAGCTCTTTGATTTACGTAAGCATCTTGTGTGTATTTAACACAATTACCTTGTGCTTTAAAGTTAAGTGTAACTACATAGTGTAGAAACTACATGATATGCAGAGAGGCTAGATTAAATTGTTCATATCATGTTCAAGTGAAGTAAGTCAATAATATATCAACGTTAAATCCCGCGACACTGCACGGGTTTCATCTCAGTCAAGTTGAGCAGCCACCTCTACTTTTTTTAGTATACCAAAAAAAGTAAATTGGGTGGTTGTTAGATTAAAAAAGTCTAACTTGTAATTTGAACACAATTATTTCATGTTTCTATGAACGTAATTAAATCATGAAGAATCTGTACGAAATTCAACAACTTAATTTGTTCTTGTTGAGACGACCTGATACAATCTAGTAAGAGTGGTTAGTTGCTGAATGTCACGGCGAGTGAGGTGAGCCGTGTGGAGGAAATGAAGGAGGATCCAAATGCAGGCAGTCGTGAAGGTGTAAAGGTGGTTTATTGAACATGAAAGTAAATACAAATGGCAAATGGAGCTAGAACTAAACTATACTGGGATCAACTAAACTACAGAGCACAAACCTTAACGAGAACGACCAGAAGAGACTAACGGCGGACAGCAGGGAGAACACACGGGTGAGACATGGTAGAAACGCAGATGAGGCAGGTTGGAATACACAGACGGACCAGCAACTACAATAACGGAGGACATGACTTAAATACACCCAGAGAAACACAGGGGAATTACACACAGGTGGTGGACACAGCTGAGAATGATCAACAAGACGAGACAGAGGTAAAACTGAACACACTCACATGAGACCCAGACCTTCACAATAAAACAGGAAATGAGAACACCACACCAAGACGCAGACATGACACTGAGAGACAGACAGAATGACACATGGAACCTGAACTAAACGTGAGATACAACCGAGAACAAATCCTTAAACATGAAACACAAATAATAAACATCATAATCATCATCATAAACACAACAAGAGAACAAGAAAACAATCCCTGATGCAAACTAAAACCAAAACATAACCTCAAACATGGAATAACAAAAACATGAAACTCCACATACTGGGTCCAACGGACCCAGACCCGTGACAGTACCCCCCCTCAAAGGGCTGGCTCCCGACAGCCCCAAACAAAAAGCACAAGCACCAAGCCAGGGCGGGCGGAGGGGGCCCAGGAAGGAGGGCCCGAAACACAAAAAACCAGGAGCACGAGAGTCCAGAACCAAAACACGACAGTCCACTAGTCCATAACACAGTCAGGGGGCCGACCGTGCACACAGCAACGGTGGCGACGGGCAAACAGTTCTGGGGGCCGACCGTGCACACGGCAACGGCGGTGACGGGCAAACAGTTCTGGGGGCCGACCGTGCACACGGCAACGGCGGCGACGGGCAAACAGTTCTGGGGACCGACCGTGCACATGGCAACGGCGGCGACGGGCAAACAGTTCTGGAGGCCGACCTCTTGGAAGGTAGTGGCGGCCACTGAGCTGGTCCGGAGGACGGCCGCGATGCCAGCGGCGGCGACGAACTCCTTCCGGAGGCCGTCCCCGAAGGCCATGATGCCATCTTAGAGGCCCGGAAAACGGCCGGCAGAGGCGAGGCGGAACGGGTCGAGCTGGCACTGACGGCGGCGTGGCAACCACAGGACCAGACGGGGCCGGACCAGACGAAGGCGGAGCTGAAGCCGGACCAGGCGCAGATGAGGACGCGGAGGCCGGACCAGGCGCGGATGATGGCAGCGGGACGGCTGCGGAACCTGACGCCAGCGGGACGGCTGCGGAACCTGACGGCGGTGATGCTGCAGGAGGTGATGTGGAGATGTGCTGGCTGGGTCCTCCAGGACCACCAGCAGATGTGAGGATGTGCTGGCTGGGTCCTCCAGGACCCTCAGCTAACGAGGCGTGGTGCTGGGTGGGCTCCTCGGGCCCTCCAGCAGACGTGGCATGAGGCTGGGTGGGCTCCTCGGGCCCTCCAGCAGACGTGGCATGAGGCTGGGCGGGCTCCTCGGGCCCTCCAGCAGACGTGGCATGAGGCTGGACGGGCTCCTCGGGCCCTCCAGCAGACGTGGCTTGAGGCTGGACGGGCTCCTCGGGCCCTCCAGCAGCCGACACTTGAGGCTGGCTGGGTTCTCCTAAACCCCCAGCAGACAACACTTGAGGCTGGCCAGGCTCCTCAAGCCCTCCAGCCGATGAGGCAGGACGCTGGCTGGGTTCACCTGAACCCCCAGCTAACATGACGTGAGACTGGACGAGCTCCTCAGGTCCTCCAGCCGATGAGGCAGGACGCTGGCTGGGTTCACCTGAACCCCCAGCTAACATGACTTGAGACTGGACGGGCTCCTCAGGCCCTCCAGTGGAACCAGTCTCTGAAGCAGCAGGTACGGAGACCTCTGCCAGTGTGGACACTGGCTGGGACTGAGCAGCACTGTGGCTAGACTCAGGCAGCAACAGTGGGATACAGTCCTCAGAGGGCTGAAAGTGTTCCCCAATACACTTAGCAGAGGACTGAGGCGGACGGGTGAACTCACTTGAACTCTCAGGGGGTGCTGAGAGCCGAGGCTGTTCTGGTGAGTTCTCCGGTGAGGCTGCTGGTGCTGGCGTCTTGACCTCTAGGGGTCCAGAGTTGGCTGGTGACTGACACCCAGCCTCTGGGGAGGCCCTAGAGGGAGCAACTGTCTCTGAGATGGCCGGCTTAAATGAACTGAGCTATTGACTGGGCTATGGACTGTAACATGGTGTCTACTGGGTCTGACTGTGACTGTAATGGAGGTGATGATTGAGCGGCTGACTGAGTTAGCGACTGCTGGGCAGCTAACCGAGCTACCGGCTGAGCAGCTGACTCAACGAACACAGCCCCGGTATAAACAGTCATATGAACTGGTGAAACAGACGGAGCGTCTTTTCCACTCACCACAGCCGGCAGTTCCGAAGTCCTAATCTCCGGCTGTGGGGCGACGCGCCGATGGCGCGATCGTCGCTTCCTCCCGGGTAAAACCTCCGGCGGGCCGGGCAAAACCTCCGGCGGGCCAGGCAAAACCTCCGGCGTCCGGCTGGGTTGGGAAGCGGTAGCGGCTGGTGGGTGTAGGTGAAGTTCGTGAAGGATGAAGTCTTGCACGAGTGGGTGTAGTGAGTCCAATAGCCAGGGATAATCCGTGAGCAGCTGTTGCAGTCTGGCTTCCAGAACGTGGAGGAATGCTTCTCCCTCATGCTCTAGCCACAGGTTGATTATTTTTGAATATTGAATTATTGTTTGAATAACCTCAAACATGGAATAACAAAAACATGAAACTCCACATACTGGGTCCAACGGACCCAGACCCGTGACACTGAACTCATGAAATTCACAAGATCGCACAAGATTTCAAACTGCAGGAAAATCACTGGAGTTATAAGAGGCAGACAACTACACACGCACCACGTGCATGCTATTGCTATTTATTGTGTATTATTACAAAAACAAAAAAATTCTGCATCAAATACAGGAAATCATAGCTTTCCTACATTTCCTAGGTTGTTGGCATGGTGGTGGTTAGTGCTGTTGCTTCACAGTAAGAACGTCCTGTGTTCAAATCCACATTCTGGCTAGTTTGCAGGTTTCTCTCTGGGTATTCTGGTTTCCTCCTGCAGTTAAAAGTCATGCAGTTATTAGAGTTAGGGTTAACTGGTGATTCTAAATTACCTGTGAATGTAAGTCTAAATGGTTGTTTGTTTCTATGTGATAGACTGGTCAGCTGTCCAGGGTGTACCCTGCCTTGTAACCTATCACTTCAGGGTTATTTCCCAGCCCTCCTGCAACCAGGATAAAGATAGAAGGATGCAGTTGTTGAAGACCCATTCAATTTTTATGGTAACCATCTAGACTTTGTTGAACATTATGTAATATGAAGACAGCATGTAGTATTTAAGTGACCAAGTAGTATTGGGGTAAAAGTTATTGAATAGTGTTGAAATAAAATGACAAAATTGTGAAGGATTAAAATATTCCAAGAGCTCAGTTTACTTTATCTGAACATGTTTCAATTGCGTTTTATGAACACAAAATTCACAGGTTTACTGAATATGAAAAAGTTGTGTTGATTTAACTCAGTTGTTTAAGTTTCTGCCAAAGCAAAACATTTGTGTGCAACCAATGTCCACTATTGAATCAAGTAAATCCAACATGGCCTTTTTTTCAGTGTGTCCCAGTGAGTTTATTTCACCCTTTTCAACCCTTTTCTGATGATTTAGACTGACTGAGTTTTATAAAAAAAAACAAAAAACAAAAAAAAACAGAATCAGCTCTGGGAATAATGAGAAAGAATTAATGATACATTATAATAAGAGATATGTGTGTATACAATTGTCTTGCAAAACATATCGGGGTTTTTTGTTGTTGTTTTTGTTGTTTTTGTTGTTGATTGTTCATACACAGGCAGTGAAAATGTGCATTTCAATTCTCTCAAGACAGATGATAATGTAGGAAATTATTAACTCTCATTTTTTCATTATATAAATAAGCGAAGGAACTTAGAGTAGACTGAATAGCAAATTAATTTTATTTTTCTGTGTTATACTTTGATATGTCTTAAGGCCCAGGAGATCAAAACATTACGGTACTCTTTGTTTTTACTATGACTATTACTTGCTCCCAAAGCACTGTAAGAAAATGAAACAGATTATTTCTGTTAAAATATGCTGCACACATATTGGCTGCATATAAATATGCTTGATACACTCATTATTGAGTGATACTAATTTTTGTCTCTCTACTTGATGTTGAAAAAGAAAACTGCATGCCATTAAAGAAGTAACTTGGCAGCCACTGGTTGCTGAGGAAAAATGTGTGTTACCCATCAAACTGGCACAGTTGCTAGGTGAAATTAGGTTACAAAGAGGGATACAATGATATACGAAACTTCTTCTTTTTACATGGAAGTTAGCAACTTACAGCAGCAATACGATCGACCATCAAATGTGGCCTGCCATCAGAGGGCCGCCGCTGGGCCTGGGCTTTTAGGCAGTATGTTTCTCCAGCCTTCAGGCTTGCCTCTAGCCCTAGTTGTTGTCCGGAGTGTTGTCTTGAGTGTTGTCTTGTTGTCTTCCCCCTTTCCCTACTGGATGATATTGCTTCGTAGCCAGACTGAGATGCCCAGTCTGTCCCAGTCACTATACCACGGTAGCCTCACCACGGGAGAGCAACCTAAAGTTTGCTCCACTGTGTCCAGTCCACCACCACGCTGTTTCCAGAAAGCTTCACCAATATTGGGACCCCGCAGAGGTTCCAGAGAGCTCAGTAGCCCCCAGTGCACACCATAACCTCAAGTTGCTCTAGGATGCATCCACCAGAGTATGATTGTGTGAATTTTAGACAGGAAGCACTTACATAGAAAGAAAAAGGATAGAAATAAGTGCTTCTGTGAATGGGTGAATGAGGCAAGTTGTACAAATGCACTTTGAGTGTTCAGTTAGAGTAGAAAAGTGCTACATATAAAAAACAGTCAATTTTATTAACTGCTCGTCAAGTGCTTTGGAACCTTTATCTGTGTTTCCTGAAAGATAATCAATAAAAAAGGAATTACCAATATTCTACATTCAGTTCAGTATTTATTTGTTTAAATACTTTTAGGAGATGTGAAGCTTGCAGCACAATTACTTAAAAGATATTGAATGTCCAACAGAGTTAATATTTATAAGATATATAATTGCAATCAGTAATAAGCTTATTGGGGCGTGTACATACTTAAATAAAGCAGGTATAAAATGTGTCTTAGGATGAGCAACTGAAGTAAATACAGAAACTTTCTTGCTTTCCCCTTTTGCTTCCTTGATTATTTTTTCTCCCCTGTACACACCCTCCCCAGTGTTCTAATTTTTAACATATTTAAGATCAAATGTACTATTATTTGTTATTAATCCAATAAATATGAGCAGCTAATTTCTAACTCTTGAATCCTTATGCAGCTCAAAGTGCTAAGAAAACAAACAGGAGAAATACACAAGATCCACTTATTAATCTTAAGCGAGGGGTTGCAAAATATTAGAATGAAGTGAAATGGAGAAAACATATGAAAAGAGGGTTGCATAGGGTTACATTTTGAAAGTCCATATAATTTATTGACCCACTTCCCACTAGATGCATTTCATGTAACATAATCATGAGAAACAACACAACTAGAGGGCACCAAGACTCTGTGCGTAGAGTACACACACACACACACACACACACACAAACAAATAATTTTTGTTTAAAAAGAACAAAAAACAGGATGTGTTTATGCACGTGAACCATCTTTTTTCAAAGTGCGTCTGTTAGTAAGATTAGATGTGCACAGGCCACATGCGGTGTGCATATTGGTTTTGAGTAAACTGTATCAGTGAATTTACAAAAATGTTTAGAGAAACTTTTACTGAGGTTTTTCTTAATTTCTCAAATTTTACTCTTCTCATGTCCTTTGCCCTCCATCGTCCTGATTGTGACCTGAAAACAAACTCGGTACACCCTGTTGAAGGATTTTTATATTAAAAGACAGAGAGGAAAGAGGAGACTGGAGGATAAGCTACGTATAATCAGTGTTGCAAAGGTATATCCTTTGCAGAAGGGTCGTTACTTTCAGCATATAATAGAGTTGGGGCACACAGCTCTGAGGTTATAAAAAGTATGGTATCTTTTCAATGTCTTTACAATATCTTTACAATTAAAAGTAGCCTTATATATAAAACACGTCATGAACATTGTTACATCTCAGATCATAAAGTGCAGCAGTAGTTGGAGTATAATAAACCAATTTATGATGCACTTGTGCCACATGCCATATTTAATTGGCAGTGCTTTAAAATGAGGCTCCAAGGCAAGGCTGTCTCATTTTGTCTAAATGCCTATTGGCTCAACTACCTTCTAGGGGTCTGTCTTGCTTCTTCCACTTGCATCCTTGATCGAAAGGACTAAGATCTTATAAGTGGAGTCGAGGAATTTGAGGAATGAAGGCATGCTGTTGTGAATCAGTTCAGGTAAATCTCAAAACTTTTCCGGACAGCCGGGATGCTGTCTCTGTCACTCTATCTCAGACAACAATCATAAATAGAAGGGCTCATGACCATGGTATGTCACGGTTCTGGGTCCGTTGGACCCAGCAATTGAGTTTATTATGTTTTGGTTTACTTTTGCATCATGGATTATTCTTTATGTTTCTCTGGTACTTTGTGTTTCAGTTATCTTGGTGTTTTGGATTGTTTTCTCATTCTCTTGTTGTGATGATGATGTTTATTATTAGAGTTTCATGTTTCTGTTTATCCATGTTTTAGGAATTGTGGTTTCATGTATTATTTTCTGTCCGTGTCTTTTAGTAGTGTTTCATGTTTCCTGTTTTATTGTGAAAGTCTTTGTCTTAGGTTAGTGTGTGCAGCTTTGTTCCCCCTGTCTCGTTAGCCCTGATCTCTCCCTCCTGTTGCCTATTCCCTCATTACTACCCTGTGTATATAAGCCCTGTGTTTTCCCATGCTCGGTGTTGCGTTGTACCATCAGATTGTGCCTGTGTGTTTCTAGTCTCCGTATTCAGTGTTCACGTCATGCTTTATTTTCATACCAGCAATAAAGCTGAGGTTTTTGAGTTTCAAGTTAATGTCTGAGTCCTGCGTTTGGATCCTCCTCTCCGCCTGCCCGCATACAGAGCCCTGACATGGTAAGTAATAAAATAGGGCTATATGTATAGTATAAACAAACCCCGACAGGACATCAAGTATTCTGTGTAATGGCCCTGTGTTTGATCCATTTCTCCCGGACACTCAATTTTCCTCATCCTCCTTAAAATGTGAATTTCTTTAAAGGTTGTTTTTTTTTTGTTTTTTTTACTTCTCCCTTGCTGAAAACTTTCTGGCAAAAAGTCTCTTCCCCACTTCTTTGTATACTGTCACGTGACCTGGAAATCTGCAAAACCAGACTCAATAAAGTGATCCACAAGGCCAGAAATTATATGGGCATGGAGTTGGACTCGCTTAAGGTGGTGTCAGAGAGCGGATGTTGTCCAAGATAAGGAGAATGCTGGACAATACCTCACACCCACTCCATGACGTGCTGGCCAGACACAGGAATACGTTCAGTGTGAGACTGAGATTACCCAAATGCACCACTGAACAACACAGGAAATCATTCCTGTCTGTGGCTATCTCTGTACAACGCCTCCATCTAATACTCAGTGCAATAGTTATACCCTTCTGCACATGCTCTACAGTGAAAATAAGAAATAAAGTTTTATAGTTCCCAGGTTAGAGTAAAATGCCAATCATATTTATTTAATCTGTGTAATATTCTGGATATTTATAATTTAGCTATTTCTATATATTAGAACTATTTCTTATATTTTGTAACTTTGTAATAGATTTCAGTCTGTTACTGTTCTTATTGTCTTGGAGCAACTCGAACCACATATTTCCTTAGGGATTAATAAAGTATTCTGATTCAGAAAACTTGAAACACTTCTCTTTCTCTTGCTTTCCTGCAACTTCCTAAAGCACGCAGAGCTGTCTCTAATTAAAACGGTACGATGACTTCTTGTGACAGTAAAACACACGTGCAGATATAGTCACATTCATACACACACATGCACAGCCTGTGGCCCTGGCTTTAATGAGTTCTTTTTTTGAGCATGAGGCAGCTAAATACCGATTGCAATGAGTTCTTTGGGCTAAAAACAAATCAGTGCCTCATTTGGGCCACGACATATGCAGATTATACAAGAGTGTTCTGCACAGTATTTCTGTGCCGAATTGTTGCATCTGTCTAAAATCTTTGTGTCAAAAAAATCTCTTTAGAACTTAAACATCATTGCAGATTTCTTAAGTCTACTAAAAACTATATACATCTATTGTAGTGTTACACCCTGGACAAGTTGCCAGTCCATCACAGGGATCATGCATAACCTGATATATCTGCTAAATTTGCATGTTGCTTTAGTTGGATACCTGACATCAGTTTCGAATACAGGGATAGAAGTCATTCCTCAAAGCTGGTAATGACAATGCACAATAATGTGCAGCATTTAAGGGAGGCTAGTGAGATGCTATTGGAAGGTGAATGAAGTAATACAAATGCCAGTGTCAGCTCCACTCATCTCCTGCCTGAACTTCTGTCATCTTGTCTTTTTGTCTCTCTGTTGCCCTTTCCTCACAGTTCAGTCCTCTTCTTTCTTGCCATCTTTCTTCTTGTCATTTTTGATTCATGTTCATTCCCCATCTCTCATCCCATTGTTCACCATCCATTTTGTATTTTTAATCTCAAATGCCACTCTTATTTTTACTTCTCCATGTTCTTTATTTCCAGTTTACCCTTATCTAACTCTTTCCTCTGATTCCAGTCTAATATATTATGTTAGCCTTTGTGCCTGCTGAACCTCTTGTAGTGTTGCATAGGTTTGGCCAGAACTGCTGTCATTAGCACTGAAGACAGAGCCAGGGTGAATTCACTTTTACCCCAGCCATTTTCAGACTTCAAAGGAAACAGTGAATTACTTTAATGATGGTACTCACTTTGCATGTTTTTTTTTTCTCTGAGTTTAGTGGAAATGACAACTTGTCAGATTTTTTTTCCCTTTACTTTGTCAATTTTGAAGGAGACCTGCTTCTGTGAAAGTTAACTGAGGCCAGCTGTCACTGATTTCATTACAGATCAAGTGCCTTTTGGTCCACATGCTTATTGAAATATTTCATCAGGACTGACTTCAGTGTGAGATTTTGTCTGTCACATAAAAGTTTCAGGAAACTTTCTTCCATGGAAAATTTCAGCTTATATCTTTTTGAAAACAATCTTCATAAAAGTTACAAAAACAAAACAAAAAACTGCCCACTTCAGTGCTGCAAAGTGAAACATTGCCCCTTTCTCAAATACAACATTGGACGAGTCATGATACATATCCAAAAACATTTTAAGAACCAAGAAAGCAGAAAAAAAGCAGACAACCTTCCAAAAAAGAAAAAAAACAGACAAAATAAAGTCACTAAAATTTTGCCGTTACACAACCCTCATATTTTGCAGGAGTTTTAGCGTAACTATTAAAATGGTTCCAATAGGAAGTGGGACACCACCAGAGTAATGCCCCCTCTCAACTACCCGTGGGTGTAGATGTGTTTGCCATTTATGTGTGGGTGTGAGCCTCTGCAGGTGAGCACACAAATCCTTTAACAATAAATGGCATCAACTTCTGTTTGACAACCTACTAAGTTTTTTTTTTCAAATATGTATTGTACTGTAGCTGAAGGAGAGATGCCCTAATTGTTTTAAAAATCATTTCTAAGATCTGTGGCATCTCTGTTCACACAGCAGTTGTCCCACCAGCAGGTTTGATAAATTGAAAGTTGTTGACAGTTGGAGCTTATGCCAGCTAACATATGGAGCAAGGTGGGGTACTGGACAGGTTACCATTCCATCACAGGGCTAGCACAGAGAGGCAGACACCCACACATGCTCACGTCCACACCTGTGGCCAACTAAGAATCACCATGTGACCTAACAATCATGAAGGGAACCCAGGCAGGCACCAGAGGAACAAAAAGCCCCTAGTCAATGAGGCAGCTCAAACCCAGACGTTTCCTCCTGTGAGGCAATCATTCTACCCAGGTTGAAATGGATTTACTTTTTTATGTAATTATTAATTTCCAAGCTGCAACAGTAGCTTAAAACACAGGTTAAAGCAATGGGGGGGGGGGGGGTCTTATTCTCTCTCACACTTGTAGTACACCTAATTATCCATGCAGATCCTTTTAATCATTTAATCATTTCCTGTCACATTGCCCAAGCGTCATCCTTTGGAGCAGTCATTAGCCAAAATAGAACAGTCCTCTGTTTTATTACATGCTTTTCTTGGGTAATATTATTCTTAAACACAACACATCTTTTCAGAACCCTTTAACTGTATTAGTCAGTGAGCAGACTTGATTCAGAATTAACATTTATTTTTGACTGGATAAAGCTGCATATTTAATGGGAGGTAGCAGAAAATATAGAGCGGATAGCAAATGCAAAACCCTCAACTTTCACATGATAAACTTGGGTTTGGGTCCAGGATCCGGTCAGTGGATCGGTTTAGTAAATAGAAATACTCTGGCTAACGTTAGGAATAGAGCTGGATTAAAGGTCAATAAACACGTTGTATCTGAAGCCAGTACAGAGTTTCTGTGTTGGAGCGGCTCATGATCTTTCCCAAACCTAAACCAAGTTCAGTGAAAGCTTTACCAAAAACCATTAAGAAATGCATTAAACTCCCTAAATATTGTCAAAAAGAAGCATAATCAAAATTACATTTCCCAGAAAAAATGACTTCTGGGATTTTTACGAGGCAGAGTAACTCTAAAAATGTTTAAATAAAACAAACTCCACAGACAAATTCAAGAATTGTTATAGTGATATGTTAATTACATAAATATTTAAACTAAACTACAAATTTTTCTGTCATTACATTCAAATGTTCTCCTAATCAAATCAGTTATTTGCAGGTGATGAAGGGCTTTTTTTAGCAACGCATTTTAAAGAGCGATTTGCTCATGTGACTGTACAAAGCCTGGCCTTCTTAGTCTGTGTGCGTGTGAGCATAGGCCTGGTGGGAAGTTATAATTGGCCTTCAGAGACACAGATGCTAAAACAGATTATTGTCCTTATGTGCTGCCATACGTACACAAACACATACGCGCAACCTCCCACAGTCTGATACTGCCAACCAAAGATCACTTCCAAATCTTAAGAGCTGTACCAACCAAAAGTTTTATACATTTACTCATTCACACAAGCACTTGTGAATATTTTAATTCCAGGTGCATTTGAGATATTTAAGCAGATAAGGGTTTTGAGGTGAAACGGGGGTCAAAAGAGCATACAAGCAGAGAAGGAAGAAGAGGGAAAAAAGGTGGATAAGAGAACAAAAGGTGATGATCAAGAGGAAAATGAAGGCGGAAAAGATAACATTAAATTTAGAAGAAAATTTAGAAGAAAAAAAGAGACCAATCAAAAAGTTCATATTTGATAAGAGGAATTCAAAAGAGGTGAAAAGAAAGGGAGGATGAGGAATAGAAATAGGAATTAGAGGAGAAAGAAAGGAGGAGGAGACAAAAGCAAATGTCATATCAGCTTCTGACCTCCTTTAACTTGACTAAATGAGATGTTAGATTAAAGACATGGACAGAGCAGAGAATTATAACATTAAAGAGAGAGCAAGAGGGAAGGAAGAGGACGAGGGAGACTGCGGGTAATCAGCAAGCAGAGAGGATATTTTTGTGTGTCTGGGATGAATAAAGCGAGAAAATCTAAGAGGGACACCAAGGGAGAGATAAAATTAGTGAGTTTAAGTAAGAGAGATGATGTGGCAAAAAAAGATGTGTTTGGCCTAATCTTACAGCATTTCCAATTTATTCTTGCAACTGATGTATTAGGAAGATATTCTGCCTTGTTAATGCATGCTTAATGAAATGTCAGGAGAGACATGTTTATGTCCGCGCATACACACATGCAGGAACACACATCCACACAAAATGTAATAAATAAAAACGGAAGGGGGAGATTTGTTTACAGACACATTGAATTTCCCCAATAAGCCACTGATAATTGCCCAATTTTGCATTAGCTGTAGGATGCTACTGGAGCAAAAGGGTAATATAGCCTGACTATAAATGTGTCGTTTAAATCAGCTACTTTGTAAATTTAGAGAGGTTTAACTGATCAAACGGTTGAAATAAGGCCAGTTTGTTTGATTAAGAAGAAGCCTCAAAATTCATCAGTATAGTCAAAACTAAGAGGAACATGGTGTTTCATAACTAAAGTTCTTAAAACACCAGACATTAATTTTGTGCATTAACCCTTTCATACATGAATTATGACAACCTCAATCAGGATTTTTTTCTTAAGTATTTTTATTCTTCTTTAGGCATGAAAAAAAAGACTTTTCAAAGAGTTTTTTACATGTCCACTTAGGTGGACAACATACGTTTTGAGTGGGTGGCAGGATATGGAGTGACCCATCAGTGTCCAGTGTAGTGGTGTATGTGCAAGTATACCATCAATACTGACACAAATACAAGAAAACAGCCTGCTGTCCACTGTAGTGACCACTATGCGTGAAAGGGTTAAAAATATATTACAGACTCACGAATTCTAAAGGCAGCCGACAGTGTAATTTTGCTGGATTAATTTGGGGCATTTTTTTTCTAACCAAGCCTGATTTTTCCAGTTTATGGGATGCGACTAAACAGATCTGATCAATTAGACCACTATATTTTTTTGCATCAAGTGCAATGCCGCTCAAAGCTTCATACAAATTATACTATAGTCAAATTTCCAGTTTTATCTCAAACACACTGGTCCAGATCAAAATGCTCTGAAATTATTTCTCCACCTTCCAAGATGTGGTCCCAAACCTGCCAAGAAGAAGAAGGCTAAATCTGCCCCAGTGAGATCCTGAAACATGTGCAAAAGTGTCCATGATACACCTTCACCTCCTGGAAACATCAGGACCAGGTCAGCTGATGTTGACTTCATTTCTCTCACTGTGCGTTGGCGATAAACTTTCCACAAAATAGCTTTCAGAACGCTTCCGGTGTGTATATGCCTTACAACAAGTTTAAATCAGAAAAATTCTGAATTTCGTGTCAATTTTCCACAATTGAATTTTGTGTCTTGGTGTGTAATGGCCTTAAATCACATGAGGAAAATGGTATTTTTACTTGATTCAGTCTGGATTTTATTTGCACTGAATGGTAGTTGAAATACTCTTTCATTTGTTTTAAATTTGTATTTTCCACTGTGGTAAAAACTGAGTCAAAGAAAACTCTCCCATCAGAAAATGTGATACCAGCACATCTGGTACTGTTGCATGTTGGAGCCAAGTAGGTGAAAATTCTTTTTGTCTCAGCTCTTGTGTGAGGTCATATAAACCTGAGTGAAAAACAGGTCATTGCAAAGAAACATATAACGTACTGAATCATATCTACAGGTTATGTAGCATAGCACTGTAGTGACAGCTCTTCCCTTTTATGGTTCACTGATGGCCCCCTGGAATTTAGTCCAGAAAGTAAAACAGTGTGTGAAGAAATCCGAGCAGGAATACCTCTGTGCAGTGTGGGTGGACTAATCTGCTTTCATAAGGCTATACTGGCCTATGATAAATGCTTTTGAAAGACAATATTTGCACCATATGCTGTGTGTGTGTTTAGGTGACATGTGTGTGCGAACCTGCCTAACATTAACTGCACACGTGAGGCAACATGATGGGAAGATACTAAATGAAGGCGATACATGTCAAAGTGAGACAATTACCAAAATAAAGTTGGCTAACCACGATAAAGGTCTATACCCATAATTGCACTATGTGACAGAAAAAAAAGGATTTATTGGCGAAGGGGGTCATTTATAATGACAAACTGTCTTCTGTCTTCTTATCCTGGATGACAGTATCTGTGGACATCAACAAAGTAGCAGTACTAACCTTGTACCCCATGACTTGTATCCTACAAAACAAGATGATAAGAAAAAATTGTGAGTAACGAGGGTTGAAGAAAACTGTGTTTGAGTCTCTTTTAGGACATTCTTCAATTTAAGGCAGAAGCAAGCTATTTGTTTAAAATAAACAGGCTCTGATAAAGATTTCTTGAAAGCAGACATACTGTATAAGTGAATCTCCGGGAGTAATTAGAAATCCGGAAACAGAAACTTCAAATAAATGATACCGTTGCGCTGTATAAACAGCCTACTGATATTTTTATCATGACATGTCAAGCTTCTGTGTGTTATCTTGCTGAGTATTTCATCTGTGTAGTGACCATTCATCAAATAATGCTACCCTGTGCTTCAGTTGCAGTGGTGTGACAGCATTACAGCAGATAGCTGTGTATATGTTAGCATGTGAGAACTTCCCACATCCACGCGTTAGCACGTGTGCATGCATAAAAATATCTGCACTGCATGCTAGTGCAAGCCTTCATATCTGTCTGTGAGCATGTGTGCGGACGTGCGTGAGGGGATGCTGGGGTAAAACAGATGACTTGTCACGTCTGTCTCCCAGGAAGTGCATCTTCATTAGCACTAGGAAGGCCCAGGCTTCTACCTTTCTACCTTTAAAACCCGGAGAGCAGCCAAATGGCTGGTAGGCTTTTAGCTAAGCTTTAGCTTCAGGCAAGTGGAAGCTAAATTGGCTAGTCATTCATATGTAAATTGGGTTGTTACCTGGGAATTCTGGAGGGAGGGGAGTGGGGGTGTGTGGATGAGGGGGTGGGGGAGCTGCTAAAAGCGGTGAGCTTCCTTTTGTTTCATCTTGATGCATTCTCAATCATCCAGGGAAACAAATCTCCAAAAGTCACCAACTTGGAGTGTTTCAGTTTGCCATCTTAGGGAGAAATCAACACACATGGGTGTATGTCCTTTGTTGCTGAGATTTATTGATAAAAACAGTACAAAAAATCAACCATTTGTACACATTTTTACAAATAATTATAAAAAGTGAGTGAGTACATTTCAACATTTTCAGCAATCACTCACAATCCTGGCACTGCCATGGTATCTGTAGTCTGCATTTACCTTGGCTTGGCTTCCTGATCAATTGTCCACTACCAAAAGGAAGCCAAGCCCTGTGATCACACCTTGTTTTGTTGTAAAGGGTGGCAGGGCTTGGCTTCCTTTTGGTAGTGGAGCATTGATCAGTCGTCCATTGTGGCATCAATGTGATCACACCTTGTTTTGTTGTAAAGGGTGGCAGGGCTTGGCTTCCTTTTGGTAGTGGAGCATTGATCAGTCGTCCATTGTGGCATCAATGTGATCACACCTTGTTTTGTTGTAAAGGGTGGCAGGGCTTGGCTTCCTTTTGGTAGTGGAGCATTGATCAGTCGTCCATTGTGGCATCAATGTGATCACACCTTGTTTTGTTGTAAAGGGTGGCAGGGCTTGGCTTCCTTTTGGTAGTGGAGCATTGATCAGGAAGCCAAGCCCTATATATATGATACAATCTCACTACACTTAGCCTAATCCTTCATTGCCCTGAAGAATTCTGTGGTGTACGGACCTCCTCTCCAAGGAAAGAAAATGCAGAGAAGACTCACCACTCAGCAGGCCTTGGAAATGATCCTGAGGGAAGTCGACCCTTGTGACTCGGATGGAGAAGACCTACAAGTTCAGCCGGATTCGGACTCAGAGCTGTCTGATCAGTCTTCCGGTTAGTTGCATTTCATGTTATTTCCTATTTCATTTCAAATAAGTAAGTGGATGTAGTTTGTAAGTAAGATATTTCAGACATTATTCTGATACAGAGGAGGAGATACTGGACCTTCCCATTGCTCACAATTTGAATTTGTTCACACTGCAGATGAGGAGACTGCTTCTGCACCTAAAAAGAGAGCTTGTTTGGGGACTGAGACAGCGAAAGATGGCACAGTGTGGCGTGAAGAACAGGTGGGGACCTGTCTCCCTTTCACCCCAATAGAAGCGTACGCTGCAGATGGAGAGCCAACGGCTAAGGCCAGGAGAAATATCACGAGTCGCCTTCGGAGCTTCCTGTGTTTCATCACTCTTGACATGCTTCGTAGCATTCAAGAATGGACTGTTCAACATGCACAGCAAACGGAGCATGTTCATTGGTTCATGGACCTCCCTGAACTAATGGCATTTATTGCAATTGTCATCTTGCGGGGGGTTACCAGGGTTCCATCTCTAAATGACTGCTGGTCAGCAAACCTGGGAAACCCACAGATAATTGGAACTATGGCACGAAACCGCTTCAAAGAAATCATGCAACACCTACGCTTTGATGACAAGTCCACCCGCAGTGATCGAGCAAAGACTGATAAGTTCGCTGCAATTTCCAGTTTGTGGGGATCATTTGTCACCAACTGCATCACGTGCTACAACCCTGGTCTACATATCACCGTTGATGAACAGCTTTTCCCATCAAAGACTCGGTGCAGTTTCCTGCAGTATATTGCAAGTAAGCCGGACAAGTTTGGGATCAAGTTTTGGGTGGCTTGCGACCTAAAATCCAAGTACATTTGCAATGTCTTCCCATATCTTGGCAAGGACCCCAGTCGTCCCACTGGGGAGAGACTTTCTGAAAATGTAGTAATGAGGCTGATGGAACCATTCCTAGACAAGGGCAGAAATGTTACCACGGACAATTTTTTCACATCGCTTTCACTTGCGCAAAAACTTCTTAGACGGAAAACCACCATCCTCGGCACAGTCAACAAGATTCGCAGGGAAATTCCTCAATCCACTAGACAGACAGATCGCAATGAATTCACCACTCAGGTATGTTGCAGGTCTTTTCTGGTTCTATGTTTATGTGTTTCATTGTGTGTAAAAGTGCTATGGAAATAACAATTTATCTTATTTCTTAGGTGTTTTCAACCTCTGCTGCCACGCTGACGGCGTATGCGGCCAAACGGAAGAAGACAGTCTATATTCTTAGCAGCATGCACGGCGTGGTTCAGACTGATAACACTACCAAAAGGAAGCCAAACACTGTCACCCTTTACAACAAAACAAAGTGTGGCGTGGATGTGATGGACCAGATGGTTCGGGAGTACACTGTCCGCAGAGGAACACGGCGCTGGCCAGTTGCCGTGTTTTATAACATGATTGACATGGCAGCACTGAATGCACATGTGCTGTATCAAGCATGCTCCGGGACGAAGGAAAGACGGGTGGACTTCCTGGTGGAGCTTGCAAGGGAGTTAGCTCACTCTCATGTAGCTGCGAAGAAGGCAAGAAAAGAACAGTTGCCTTTGACACAACCCTCCACACCGAGCCCTGGAAAAAGAGCCATGTGTCAGGTCAAACACAATTGCAAGAACAATCATGCCACTGTGCGATGTGTTCACTGCAACAGATACACATGTGGTAAATGCAGACTACAGATACCATGGCAGTGCCAGGATTGTGAGTGATTGCTGAAAATGTTGAAATGTACTCACTCACTTTTTATAATTATTTGTAAAAATGTGTACAAATGGTTGATTTTTTGTACTGTTTTTATCAATAAATCTCAGCAACAAAGGACATACACCCATGTGTGTTGATTTCTCCCTAAGATGGCAAACTGAAACACTCCAAGTTGGTGACTTTTGGAGATTTGTTTCCCTGGATGATTGAGAATGCATCAAGATGAAACAAAAGGAAGCTCACCGCTTTTAGCAGCTCCCCCACCCCCTCATCCACACACCCCCACTCCCCTCCCTCCAGAATTCCCAGGTAACAACCCAATTTACATATGAATGACTAGCCAATTTAGCTTCCACTTGCCTGAAGCTAAAGCTTAGCTAAAAGCCTACCAGCCATTTGGCTGCTCTCCGGGTTTTAAAGGTAGAAAAGCCAAATGGCTGGGCTCTGGGCCTTCCTAGTGTTAGTAACCAATCAAAATCCAATTACAGCCAGTATCTTGGCATATTAGGGCCCTGGCATTAAAATGATATGGTGCGCAGATATATTTCCAATCACTGCAGACTTTAATTACCATCCTGTACCACACAGACCACTTTTTAAAGACAGGGGGTGGGAGTTGTGGGATGTGGGTTGAGAAATTGGGCAAAGGGAAGAGCATAAAATGAGCATTAGTGAGAGAAAAGGCAAGTGAGGGAGTGTCTTTAAGAAGAACTACGAGGGGAGGGGTGTTTGAGAGCGTGATGGTGTGGGTGAATGTATGTGTGTCTGTTAAGCTGATTTTGACACACTTGTCTCTATTCAGCAGTGCAGTAGAGCAGTATTAGAGTTTTGGATTGTGGCTATTTTTACTAACATATCTGCCTCAGGCCTGTTGCCATTATGGGCTGGTTGAACATGACACCCGACAGGGCATAGTGAATACACAAATAAGCCACTTATCTTGACTGACAGCTGGGGTAACAGTTAATCAGGCAGCAAGTATGAAGGGTTATCACTGGGACCGTCAGTTGGTCGGATAGTCGACCAACTGGCAGATAGCGTTAATTGACTGCATGCAGTCAATTAATGTATGAGCTGAACTGCCATTGAGTAATTTTTTCAAATGATCATTTAGTTAGTAAGTCAGGCGGCCAGTTAGTCAGGGTAAATCAGTACTTAGTCTTTCATACGGGCAGTTTTCATTTTTCTCCCAACCAGTCTGTAAGTTAACCCAGACAAATATGTAAAACGACTGTTTAATTATAAAATACAACTAAGGTTTGACACCTAGACCCTATGCCCATCACTTGCTGTGCTAGATATAAATTTGGGGAGTAATAACATATTAACTGAAGCCTACTGTATAGGTAACCGTGGAAGTGGAGGATGGAAGCAGCAGGCAGCAGCAGCACAGACATGTCAGAGCGAAAGATAGAACGTTTGCAGCTTAAATAGACCACCAAATTGGCAGGGTATGTTGGATATATGACTTGAGTAGAGTAAGGCATGCTAAGCATAGAGCAGTTTGCTTGCAGGTTTCAATCTGTTTAATCAGATCAGCAATCAATAAGCTACGTGTTAAAAAAGCATGAATATCACCAATAAGTGCAAAGAGGAAAAAAGCATATTTGTTATGTCATCTTGTAACATGAGCAGCTGCTCAGTGGACCCTTATTAAAGAGTGTGAATGTTTGTGACCATGCTTGTGTTATTTTATTAAATATCTTGACACAATACAACACAATTCACAGTCATGCAAAACAATTATGTTTTTCTCAATAATTCATTAATCAGTTTTAATTCATTGATTGATCAGTCCATTTTCTTAACTGCTTATCCGGCTGAGCTTTGCAGTGGGGCTGAAGGCTATCGCATTTGACACTTAGTAATAAGTGGTGTACATCTTGGACAGGTGGTCGGTCAATCACAGGCTCAAAGCAGAGATAATCATACTGCCAATTTAGAAAAACAATACATTTTAAAAATTCAAAAAGTGCTGATGTTGGATTACATAACAATTACTCATGTAAACATTTCCTACCAAACTAGTGTGTATTTAATGTAATACTGCGAGAACCAGAGGAGCTGAGATGTGGGGAATGCTTATTAGCAGGAGAGGGAGGATTATGTCTCTGCCAGGTAGTTGAGCTTTTTCTCTTTATCTGACATTACCCTTAAATAAAAGCTGTGCTCATGTAACAGTATTAACCAAAACAAAATCACTGTGTTGGCGGACAGAGGACAACACTGAGCGTGCAATGTAGGGTGCAGTGGCAGATGTAGAGGTGGCTTCATAATCATCCCACCATTCTCCTTTAAAATTACATAAAAACATCGAAGAGGGTAGTAGTGCTTTTACATAAAATATATAACCATGAAGGTTATTCTTCTTCAGGATAGCCAAACATGTGGATTGATTTAGATTATGTCAATAACATAGAACATTCATTCTATAAAAAAGTTTGCCTCCTACAACATCGCAAAGTTATTTTCCGATGTTGTAGGAGGCAAACCAGTATAGTTTGCAACCAAAGTTTACAGACGCAGAAATGGTTCTTTCTTAATGTGAGCTAGTGCATGCTCTGTCATAGAGATTTGTGACTGTCAATTTAGCGAGAAAATCTGAGGGCTCAGAAGATGCAATTTCCGAATTGCAAAGTCTACGTTTTGTCATTCACCTTATGTGTGCATTTTGTTGGTGCTTTCGCTAATGTCTGTGCCTTCCTGCGCTTGGGTCATGATTTGGAATTCACAGGCATACACTATTCACCGGCATCAAATGATACAAACATCACTAGTGGAAATGGATCTGCATCTCCTTCATCGTGTTGATTGGTTATTTCTGGCACAGGGGAGCCACTGCTTCCACAACTGCTGAACCCCGTAAATCTTGCCCTCAAGGCAGACTAAATGAAACACTCAGGCATTCATCCAAATTGTGCCTTGCTGCATGAATCAGAAATAATACTGAAGTCATGAGTCTGTTGCCAAAATATCACAAGCCTCCACTGTTTATGCAAAAATGACTGCTAATAACTGTGGATATGTTTACCAGTCTGTGTCAATAATAAAGTAATTAATTAGTGATAAAATGCTCACATGGAAACCCGTCTGACAGCATTGTTTGCCATCATTATGGGAACGATGTGTTTAAAATCACTGATTAGTCGCCTGCTTGGAAAAAGCGTTGGTAGAGTTATTGACAGCACTCTGGGAGCACATCTTTAGCAAATCACAATTTTGAATGAAACTCTGTTGTGTTTGATTTGTAGTTGAATATTAACAGATCTGCCAATTCTAGAAGATTGTGCTGCTAGAGCAGCTTTGTCATTGTTTAGGAAGCTCAGTGAAGCAATAACATCCCATAAAAAAAAAATCAAAATCAGCTGTCAGCACAGTTTGATTGTCCTTTGGCACCCAAACACACCCGTGTCTTACTGTTCATGCTCAAGGTTTATATAATATTTATATAATATTAAACTACAAATGCAGTACTGTGGAAATATTTCAAGCACTAAAAGTAAACGGAATAGTGTGAAGAATAATGCTATGAATAGTTTTTATTTATCTGCACAGTATGTTTAAAAAAAAAAAAAAACACCTGTTATTGGCTCAGGCCTGCATCAACTGTTATGGGCCAAAAGGGAGGTTTACACCCTTCACAGGTCACCAGTCTATTGTTGGGCTAAAACAGACAGGGCAGGGAATCATTCACTCTCACATTTACACCTATTGCCATTTTGCCAATTAATCTAACACATGCGTGTGTTTGGACTGGGAGGAAGCCAAAATACCCCGAGGCATGAGGAGAACATCCAAATTCCCATCAGAAAGGTCTCCAGCTTGTGGATTCAAACTCAAGATCTTCTCGCTGTGAGCACCAGCACTGCATCCCTGTGCTGGCTCATGCATACCTTACATTTCTGTCTCATTCTTAATTTGTACTAAATGCCAATTTCATATGTCAAAAAGTACGCAGAGAGACATCAAACTGAATGACTCTTGGAAATTGTGATAACATTATCTTTGTTATATAACTAAATGACACGTATAGAAATGAAGTACAAATCCAACTAAAAAATAGTAATAGTTTAAATATTGGAAGCACAGCAGTAGCTGTTTCAAAGTATTTATACTTGTTAAATTTGAGAATCTTTTCCATATATTGAATTGTAAATTTAGCAGAGGCTGTTAATAGTTTTATAACTCTTTCAGTGTTCAAAATAACATAATTCTGACTGGAAAATAAAGAAATACCTCCAAAAAACAAAACAAAAACACTTCCAAAATAAAAACGGTATGAGTGTATATATAATGAGCACAGAATAACCTTTAAACAATACCACTGCTGAGTTTCTAATTCATTAATTAGAAAACTCAAATTTTTTTAATTAGAAACTTCTAATTGATCCCCTCCCAATGCAGACGGTGGATCACAGGGGACCAGCGCATATGCTGCAGGCCCGTATGCGCTGTCTACACTGGCTGTCTCTCACCTTTTACCCATCCCTGTTGCTTGTCATGTGGTTTCTATGACGTATTAAGAGTTTTTCATGTGCTGTGCACTAAGGTGTTTTTTTTTTTTCTGTTCCCAAACTGATCTCCCTGTTGGAGCTCAGTCTGGGGGGAGTTCTTTTTTCTCCTTGTCTTTCCTGATGTTGTGCATTTTTACATTGTTCGGTTCCGGGTCGCTGCTCATGTGGCTGACCGGCCAGCTACCTGGCCTGACCTGTCTCCCCAATGTGATGTTTGTGTATTGTATGTACGGTCGGCAAGGTCAGTCTCTTAATTGCCCCTTGGGGATAAATAAAGTCTTCTGAATCTGAATCTAAATTAATGGGAACTGAATTCCAGAAAGGCTATGAGAGGGACAGAATCCGTGAAATATTAAGTAAGAGAGACAGATGGAGAGATTAAAAAACATGTCCTTCCTTCACACACCCCAGACCCACATTACCTTCTTTTTCTACATGGGTCATTTGCAAAATTACCTAACCCAAGGATGGTGGAATGGTCAGAAGTAAAAAGAGGAGGATTTTTTTTTTTTTTTTACATTTCAATATCAGTGCACACCAAGGCCTCTCACCACGCCATTTAAAGCTACTGGAAAATGTCAGTCAATAGAGGCCTTAAATGGCAGCACATAAAGGCAGTTTGAAATAATTTATATGTAATTTACTGTATTCAGTGCCTCTCTGTCTGCTAGAAATTACATGAACTCTTTCCTCCATCACATGGTGGTTGCATATGGATTATGTTCAATGGAAATTTTTATTTTTTTGGACAAATGAAACATTACTTTTATAAAGTGAAATCACCAAAGGGTTTTTGGAATGGATGGCAATTATATAGGTTGGCATCAAGACTCATGTGAATAGTTAATGGTCAGGTAACAAAAGCCCTTTGCTAATGGTGAGGGATTTTTGTTACATATATATTAACAAGTCACTTTTGACCTCTTCTACATTTAAGCAGACTGCAGTCTTCTCCTAACATTTGATGCTAGTTGAATGCTGCTACAAGCACGCATTTTATGCCAAAACGTGAAATCTTTTCAATAACTGTTTTTGATTTTATCATTAGGTTACCGGTAACTGAAAATGTAATCTGATGGTGTTACATTTCTGTCATAACTGTTATAATAACATAAATTTGGATAAGGGTACATCACCTGGATATAGTTGAGGCTGTGAAGGACCATCATCCAAGACTTTTAAATAATATGGAGTCAAAAGATGTAATATGCATTCTATGTATAATGTATTCTATTATTGTAGTGTAATTACCTTACAATATAAAGTGCTTTGAGGTGACTGCTCCTCTGAAGTAAAAAGTCTCAGATCCAAAGTACTTAACTCCCTGGTATAACTCTCAAACACGCACCTTGCATATAACCTGTGCACTTGAAATAATTTAGAATATCTACATTTAGTCTGAAGTTTGCTACTCTATTAAAAAAAAACCTACATAAAGGTAGGACATCTTACTATTCATCACTGATTGAAGAAAATAAGACCAAACCTTCATAACCATCTCACAGATGTAACACATACATATCACATATTCCATACAGCTACTTTCAATACAGAGTTAGGCTAAAAACACATTTCCTGCATTTATTGCTTATAGGCTGGACAAAACTACCTATAAAACTCTGTAAAGCCTTTAGAGGAGCCAATATTCTGCAGCAAGAAAACTGTCATGTTGTTTGATTGTTGGGATTTTCTCTGTATTATTGTAGGGTCTTTACCTTACAATATGAAGTGCCTTGATGTGACTGCTGTTGTGATTTAGTGCTATATAAAAAAAACTGAACTGAATTCAAGTTAATGGCATCATAGAATGTAAAATTTTATTTTTCATGCTGAAATAGCCTTTAGTTATAGAAAAGTTAACTAAAAGTTAGAAGCTTAATAAAATGCATGTATTTTTTTCTTCTAGTTCTTTTCCTCCTAATATAATAATTTTTATGTTAAAAAAGAGATTAGTTTAAAAAAAGGAAAGAAGAATTTTTTTTTAAAATCACGAATCCCATGCAGTTAGTTTGACATGCTATTTTGTGAATTTCCATCAGAGTATTGTTTTCAACAACTGGGCGAACTTCTCCTCAGTGGTCTGGACATGCACTGATCAAAAGAACCTTTTGACAGGAGAAGTATTGCACACACACACACACAGACACACACACACACACATTTATGTGAGTTGAAACAGAAATGATGGAAAAAGAAGAATAATGCAGTAAAAATAATTCTGAATTAAATGCTTGTCATGTCGTTTTAAATTAGGCCCAAATATGAACATTTTTTAACTTTGCTTCATTTACATTTTTAAGGTGACATAATACACTCAATGGTAACTTAAAAATATTAGGACTGACTAAAAAGCATTTTTATGCTGTCCTTGAAAATATAGATATTTTATGCATTTGTGTGTGTAGACAGTGTCACCACAGACAGTGCAGCCCCATTTCCAAGCATTTCTAATAAGGAAAGCTTGATTCACTGCATGCTTATATGTGTTTCAAGTACTGTAAAATCCACATTATTTATGTTACACTGGCATAACTGATTCTATCAAAGATCAAGTACAAACACAAATACAAACAACACCACAGGGTGGCTCACACACTTCAGGTCTCCCATATCCTGCATTTTATTTTCATTTATTTATGTTATATGATGTTATTTAAAGTGATTTGATCCATTTAGAGTCATGCAAACTCTATTGCTATGATTCTTCTGGGAGAAACCAGGGCTAAATTGATATAACCTAAAATGAAATCTGATCTGTTGACCTCCCTCAGTTGTCTGAGATGATGCAAGTCCGACTGCAGCAGAGATGGCTGACTTGAGAATGGTCTGTGCATTTCTCCGTATATTTAAATCAGAAATCAGAAATATATATATATATGTGTATATATATATATATATATATATATATATATATATATATATATATATAACACCCAGCACGCCCCTGCGGGCGGTTTATCCTTCAAGCTCGGGTCCTCTACCAGAGGCCTGGGAGCTTGAGGGTCCTGCGCAGTATCTTAGCTGTTCCCAGGACTGCGCTCTTCTGGACAGAGATCTCCGATGTTGTTCCTGGGATCTGCTGGAGCCACTCGCCTAGCTTGGGAGTCACCGCACCTAGTGCTCCGATTACCACGGGGACCACCGTTACCTTCACCCTCCACATCCTCTCGAGCTCTTCTCTGAGCCCTTGGTATTTCTCCAGCTTCTCGTGTTCCTTCTTCCTGATATTGCTGTCATTCGGAACCGCTACATCGATCACTACGGCCATCTTCTTCTGTTTGTCTACCACCACTATGTCCGGTTGGTTAGCCACCACCATTTTGTCCGTCTGTATCTGGAAGTCCCACAGGATCTTAGCTCGGTCATTCTCCACCACCCTTGGGGGCATCTCCCATTTTGACCTCGGGACTTCCAGGTTATACTCGGCACAGATGTTCCTGTACACTATGCCGGCCACTTGGTTATGGCGTTCCATGTATGCCTTGCCTGCTAGCATCTTGCACCCTGCTGTTATGTGCTGGATTGTCTCTGGGGCATCTTTACACAGCCTGCACCTGGGGTCTTGCCTGGTGTGATAGACCCCAGCCTCTATGGATCTTGTGCTCAGAGCTTGTTCTTGTGCTGCCATGATTAGTGCCTCTGTGCTGTCTTTCAGTCCAGCTTTGTCCAGCCACTGGTAGGATTTCTGGATATCAGCCACCTCCTCTATCTGCCGGTGGTACATACCGTGCAGGGGCCTGTCCTTCCATGATGGTTCCTCGTCTCCCTCCTCTTTCTTGGGTTTCTGCTGCCTGAGGTATTCACTGAGCACTCGGTCAGTTGGGGCCATCTTCCTAATGTATTCTTGGATGTTCGTTGTCTCATCCTGGACTGTGGTGCTGACACTCACCAGTCCCCGGCCCCCTTCCTTCCGCTTAGCGTACAGCCTCAGGGTGCTGGACTTGGGGTGAAACCCTCCATGCATGGTAAGGAGCTTTCTTGTCTTTATGTCAGTGGCTTCTATCTCCTCCTTTGGCCAGCCTATTACCCCAGCAGGGTACCTGATCACGGGCAGGGCGTACGTGTTGATGGCCCGGATCTTGTTCTTACCATTCAGCTGACTCCTCAGGACTTGCCTGACCCTCTGCAGGTACTTGGTGGTTGCAGCTTTTCTAGCGGCCTCTTCATGGTTCCCATTCGCCTGTGGGATCCCCAAGTACTTGTAACTGTCCTCTATGTCTGCAATGTTGCCTTCTGGTAGTTCAATCCCCTCAGTTCTGACTACCTTCCCTCTCTTTGTTACCATCCGACTACACTTCTCCAGTCCGAACGACATTCCAATGTCATTGCTGTATAGCCTGGTAGTGTGGATCAGTGAATCGATGTCTCGTTCACTCTTGGCATACAGCTTGATGTCATCCATGTACAGGAGGTGGCTGACAACTGCTCCGTTCTGTAGTCGGTATCCGTAGCCAGTCTTGTTAATGATCTCACTGAGGGGGTTCAGGCCTATGCAGAACAGCAGTGGGGACAGAGCATCTCCTTGGTAGATCCCGCACTTGATGGTGACTTGTGCTATGGGCTTGGAGTTGGCCTCTAGTGTTGTACGCCACATCCCCATTGAGTTCCTGATGAAGGCTCTTAGGGTCCCATTGATCTTGTACAATTCTAGGCATTCCAGTATCCAGCTGTGGGGCATTGAGTCATAGGCCTTCTTGTAATCAATCCAGGCAGTGCACAGGTTGGTCAGTCTGGTCTTGCAGTCTCGGCTGATTGTTCTGTCTACCAGTAGCTGGTGTTTTGCGCCTCTGGTATTCTTGCCAATTCCTTTCTGTGTCCCGCTCATGTATTGACCCATGTGCCTGTTCATCTTAGCCGATATGATGCCTGACAGGAGCTTCCATGTAGTACTGAGGCAGGTTATTGGTCGGTAGTTGGAGGGGACCGGTCCCTTCTTGGGGTCCTTGGGGATCAGGACCGTCCGACCTTCGGTTAGCCATTCCGGGTGTCTCTCGTTAACTAGCAGCTGGTTCATTTGTGCTGCCAGACGCTCGTGGAGTGCAGTCAGCTTCTTCAGCCAGTAGGCGTGAACCATGTCGGGCCCTGGTGCTGTCCAACTCTTCATACTGGAGACCCTTTCTTGGATATCTGCCACTGTGATGGTTACTGGACCCTGTTCAGGGAGGTTGCTGTGGTCAGCCCTCAGATCCTCTACCCACTGAGCATTGCCGTTATGGGTTGCATCCTTCTCCCATATGCTCTTCCAGTATTGCTCCGTCTCCAGCCTTGGTGGTGCTGTTCTCTTATTGTTCCCTTGCCACTGAGAGTACACCTTTGCTGGTTCTGTGGAGAACAGCTGGTTTATTCTCCTGCCTTCTATCTCTCTGGTGTACCTCCTCAAGCGGCTGGCCAAGGCTGTGAGTCTTTGCTTGGCAGTTTCCAAGGCCTCAGGTATGGACAGCTTGCTGTATTTCTTAGGCACCTTATTTGTCGCACCTTTCTGCAACTCCGTTAGTTGGCTAACCTCCCTCCGTGCTACTTTGATCTTGCCCTCTAGCCTCCTTCTCCATGGAGGGTACTGCCCCTTGTGGCTGTTCAACTTGTAGCCAAGCATCTCACTGATCACTGTTGCCGTATTGTAGATCAGCTTGTTAGTGTCGGTAATCGTGGTTGTAGGTATTGCCCGTAGTGCTGCATTAACATCATCTAGCAGACCTTCTGAGGGAACTTCACGCTCAGTGAATCTGCGTTCGACTACTCCGCCTAGGCTGCACTGTCGAGCGCGGATCCACTGAGCGCTCCACACAGACAGCATAGTCAGAAGGAAGAGCGCAGGGCACCTCCCCCACCCTCATTCAGATCTGGCGTTTGGAATTATTTTGGTTTTCATGTGACGTATGACCCTGAAGGTAAGCGAGTCATGGACTAAAGTAAAACAGTATGTTGGATGTGCCATGCAATGCTCAATTACATGGGTGGGAACTAGTGTGTTAGCGCAGTTAGCTCGTTAACGTGTTGGCCGTCTAGCCCCATGCACGGGGCGATCGGCGGTAGCTCGTTAACGGAGATTTGCCATGTTGTGGTGTTAAGGTCATTTCAACGAGATTAACCTGAAAGCACTAGTGGGAACACAACGAATATGACTGCACATTTACGCCGACATCATCCTAGTGCAAAGACAAAAACAACAAGCATGCTACTAACTTTAGCCGAGTCATTTAGACAGCTGTTAGCACATGATTCTCCTTATGCTGCTGAGAATATAACCCAGAAGAAGCGGATAGTATAGCTTTTATTTTGGAAAGAGACATTTCTCTGTAATAAACTCTCTTTTCCAAAGATGCATGATTCCTCAATCAGATACAGGGCTTGCAATATCGCTAGCCTGACGTCCTGGGGCTAGCGATTTTTTTCAGTCGGGCTACCAAAATCTATCTCTTCCCTGCCCGTCGGGCTATTGTAAGAAGGAAAAATATATGTCAATGCTTTTGCATTCTTTCAGAAATGTAGCTGGGTAATTATGTCATTGGCATCGGTGAGCCACTGTCAATATGTGACATATTGAAATGCGTTTGAATTTGCGCTTGTTTTTTTGCTTTCACTTTGCAATCGTGCGAACTGTGTATAGAGAGCGACAGCACTGATCTGTGAGTGATGATAATTTGTACACCAATTCCTCTCACATCGTCTTATTAATCGTTAGCTTACTATGCAAACATGGCAAGTGAAATCTCCTGCAGCAAGCTTAAACATGTGAGAGGTTGATCGCGCAGAGAATCGCTGAGCTTATGTGAGTGCGTGTGTAAAAGCAGCAGGATATATATTTGACTACGATGACCTTCACAGACAGATATATATTTTAGTTCTGCTGAGCCAAATAAGACAGGTCAGGGTGAAGAAGTGACAGCCAAAGAAAAGCTTGCCACAAAACGGAGAAGTTATGACAAATCAGACTATAAGGCAAAAAGAAAGTGCAGCTTTATGGTTTCATGGACAAAATAATTTCTGTGGCTGCAATATGACGAGCTAAATAACCAGGGCTGCACATAAATGGTCCACAGGTGCGCATTCGCTGTCAAAATAAAAAACACGCACAAGGGTTAGGGTTAAATTTGTACCTTTGAGTTAAAATATATATTTATAATTTTAATAAATGACAAATTAAAAAGGCATGAACATTTTTTTTGTATCGAAAAAATATCGAACCGTGACACCAAAGTATCGAACCGAACCGAACCGTGAATTTTGTGTATCGTTGCACCCCTAGTGTATATATATATATATGTATGTATATGTATGTATATATGTATATGTATATGTATGTATGTATATGTATGTATGTATATGTATGTATGTATGTATATATATATATATATATATGTGTGTAAAAACTGCTTAAAAAGTATGTTATTCACTGCAGAGCTTATGCCGTTAATTGTCACGTGAAAATCCAGAATGGCGTGAAACCTGTTTCCTCCTGTGCACTGGCTCTGTATGAACTGACTTAATTGGGTTTTGGCATGAGAAAGTTACATATTGAAAAGCTAATCAGCCTTTCCAAGACCAGAGGAGAGCACAGGAAATTTACCACTTTTAGTAAAATCAGCAGTGAGGCTCTATGGTGGCAGTTTCAGTCATTCAATTTAGTCTTTTAGTCAGTGACTCCTTGACATTCACAATTTGGTCAGTGTTTTATTTTGTCTAATATAACCAGCTGAACTGATGCCAGCATAATAGCAGAGTATATATTGTGCAACTTGTGGCCGTTTGAAATGATTGCTTTGGCATTTTAACATAACGGGCATAGATCAAAGTTAGAACTAATCCATGTAGACATTCAATGAATTGAGATTCAAAGTTCCTTTCAACTTTGCTTCTGGATTATCAGTTTTTGTACGTGTCAATCGACAGTCCATATCTGCATAGAGAGAGGAATCCTACTCCCCATTTCTTCTAAATGAGTGGAGGATGTAGGTACCCTGTGATTATGCTATTGCCTGGCCGACAGCTGAAGAATGAGAAATTCACAGAGGCAATCAGAATGTGATAACTGCAATCAGTAACCAATACTGAACAAAATAATTCAAATCAGTGTTGTTTTTTTCTTTAACCTCTGCTATGGTAATGCATTGTATCATGGTCTACACTGCAGGATTAGTAAGCATTTATTATACATGCGCACACTGGCTAACTTACAACCCATTCTTAGTTTCTAACAAATTGAAAAAAGGATAGATCAAGCAAAATGTTTGTCAGTGTCTTCCCTGTTATTCACAGAATAACACAAAATGTACTTTCAGCATTAGGGAATTCATTTGTTTTCTTCACTAGAGTCTGTTGGCTGATTTTAAGGGATTATGGGTCTTGGTCAAGGTCACCTTGACTATACTTGCAGGAGGAGAGAATATTTCACATTCACAGATCACGCCCAGACTTTCTTAGCTGGGGATTTGAACCTGCAACCTTACACAGGCAGAATGATAATTCTAGGTATAAGATTACATTTGGAGCATACAAATGTGGGGCCCTTATCTGTTTGAGCTGGGTGAGATTATTACTACTAACTCATTATCTCTCCTTTCAGGCTTATACCACTATAGCTGCTATTACTGCCACAATGGCCTTTAGCGAGACGCTGAGAATAGACTCATTTACTTGAGTTTTATTACATTTCAGATAGCAGCAAGTTATCTCTGCATCTGTCCATCTGTCTTTATGAGTATTCGTGTGTGTGCATTGAACTGGCCAACAGATTACTTTATTATCTTTGAGTTTCATTTTCGATAGCCACAACTTTATTATCCCTCAATCTCTCCCCTTCTCCTTAACAATTCCCAATTTTTTGTCTCCTGTATTTCTCTTTCATGGCTCTCTCTCTCCATATCCTTTTAAAAGCATGTGACATTAGTGGTGCTTTAATTGTCAACGGCTGGCGGCAGAAATGAATAGACAAAAAGAAGGAGAAAAAAACTTGGAGGGGAATTGTCTGTGAGAATGAGAAAATTGAAGTATGATAAGAAAGGTTGCCATGCACAAAAAGGAAATTGTGAAATTACATCAGGAAAAAAGATAAGATGGGTAATCATAACAATGACCAGTATGACTACACACATAGAGACACTTCAGTGCTGCATTCAAAATTGCCCAGATGAACACAGCTTCACTGCCAGGTATATTTATTGTTAGTAGTAGTATTAAGACTTTATTTCATTCTAAAAGCCCTATTCACACAAGGTTCGTATTATAAGGGAACTCAGCCCCCCCACACACATGTGTTTTGTGCATTGCATTTGGATGTGATAAGCAAATGTACTAGGAGCCACTATAGTCCTAGTGCCAGTTGAATGCCCTACCTGATGCAACCTTTCCCATTAATCTGGGCTTTGAACGTAAAAATGAATCAAATCAAACAAATCATGTATATCATAAAGAAGATCATCTTCTTTATGATCCACATGCAGTACTGGATCAGTTGAGGCCTGGGTTAACAATGACCGCCTCTGTTGCCGTTGGCCAGCAGGGTGCTGGTGGAAACTACTACTGTTGGCCAACAGCAACAGTGGAAAAGGAGAGGAGGGAGGTGTGTTTGGAGGCAGCAAGAGAGAATGAAAGGCAGGAGTGTGGAGGTGAGTGTAGGGACTTTAATTGTAGGGTCTATGACTTGTAAAGGGAGAGAGCTGGCTAATATGATGTTCAGAAGGAAGGTAGATATAAGGTGTGTGCAGGAGGCCAGGTGGAAAGGAAGTAAGCGCTGGATTTGGATTCAAGCTGTTCTACCATGGTGTAGTCAGGAAGAGAAGTGGTGTTCGGATAATCTGAAAGAAGATTATGTGAATGTTGCTATTGATGTGAAGAGTGGCAGACGAATCGTGAGTTTGTAGCTGGTAATCAAAGGGGTGATGTTGAATGTTGTCAGTGCATTTGCCCCACAGGATGGATGTCAGTTAGAAGAGAAAGAGTAAGAGGAGTAAGCTGGATAAAGTGGTAGAAAGTGTCTCTAGGGGGAAGAAATTAGTGATTGGAACAGACTTGTATGTGAAGTGAACAGAGATGATGAGGAAATGGTATTAAAAAGAGGAATGTGGAAGGACATATGGCAGTGGATTTTCCAAAAAGGATGGAAATGACTATTGTGAATACTGCATAGAGTGACGTATAAGAATGGAGGAAGATGCTCACAAGTAGACAACAAAAGGATGGAAACAGTTGTCAGAGGTGATTTGTGACAGAAAGATAGGAGCAAGAGTCATGGAGAAGGTCTACGAGATAATACGGAGACCTGCTATAATGTATGGTTTGTAGATGGTGGCACTGATGAAAAGACGGGAGGCTAAGCTGGAGGTGGCAGAGCTGTAGTTGCAAAAGTTTTCATTGGGAGTGACCAGGACAGGCAAGATTAGAAAGATTAGAAATGACTATATCAGGGACAACTCAGTTTGAGAGGTTTGGAGACACATTTAGAGAGCAATGGCTGAGATGATCTGGACATGTGCAGAGGAGGAATCGTGAATAAACTAGACATAGGATTTTTAATATGGAGCTGTCAGGCAGGAGGAAAACAGCAAGACCACAGAGAAGGTTCATGCAGCCGGTTGGTGACATGGGACATAGAGGATGTTGGGACAGGGAGAAATGAAGACAAGTGATCCATTGTGGGAACCCCTAAAGGGAAGTGCTGAAAGAAGAAGTGGAAGAAGATGGTGAAACATTTCATGTAATGCTGAAAAAGCAATGCTGTATTAATGTGAATATATGTCAATGTGATGTTGACATGGTTAAGCTTAATCTGTGATATTAAAATCCAGCTTCTAGCTGATTTTGACATTTTTATAAGAAAGTCAGCTGTGTAGTCACAATTGTGCTCAAATCTCCTTTATGTATAAAACCTAAATGACTGAACTCAAAGAAAATAAAAAAGAGCCTTATAGACTTTTGAGTGGACTAGCCAACTCTCAATTCTTCATCCCTTCATATTTTTAATGACAAAAGCAATGCTGTGCAGAGGAAAATCTATCTTTATAAAAACATTTTGGACCTGTGACATTTTGGTATATAGTAGCAGAAACTGCAGACTGGACTGAATTTTACAGAATGTTACACAGAGATTTGAAAGATCTATGAAGTACAGTTACATGTACCTGCTCTCTCTCTCTGTTTCTCTCTACATGTGGGTGTTTATTTGTTGTATGGTCATATGGTTGCACAATGGCATACATTCAATTTTCAGAGTGGGAGTGACCACTGCAACAGATCAATTAAAACAATAATCACTCTTTATCGCAATAAAATGAATTTCATCACAAGACAATTTGAAGGGAGTGTGACAAATTATATTTCCTGTGCTAATGACGGCACAGGATTAAAATATAGGTGGCAACCAGCATTATCCCATGAGACCTGAAGAAATGAAGACCTGGGGGTACCTCTAGTGTGCATTAATCTTAATGATACATGCAAGACATTTCCAGGGTACTGATGAAACAAGCACAAAATTCTTCAGTACAAAATCATCATGATGGAGGGTTCTGGTTTTTACTTTAGTAGTTCTCATTTAAAAACTCATAGCTTAGTGTAAGTACATTTGTTGTTATCAATACTATGTAACATTGTGTTTAGTGTTCACTGTCGCTTATCAATATACCAACATAATCTCGCAAACGCTGTGAAACTATTGGTATTGCATGGATGCGTTTGAGCATATGGCAGATTTTGCAATTCATGTCTTTAAATCACATTGCTAACAAGATAGATGTGTTTATGCAGCTCGCTCTTTATTCTGCAAAAATCCATTTAATGCACACTGAAATTTCCATTTATGCAAATCCACTCAGACACAATATGAGTTTGTATCTGTGCATTTGTCTATACATTTTTGAGCAAGTGTGTGATGTCTTTGTCTTCCTGATATAGGCAGTGAACAAAAGCAGACAGTTCGGGAGTGTCATATTGGCCACTGAAAACAAATGAAAGCAACAAAATGCAAACAACTTGCTTTTATAGGATGTTGCAACTCAATATTTTAGTTACATACATATAACTAAACTTGATCTTGTTAAATGCTCATTAAGAGGAAATAGGTACTTATCAATCCATCCACATGGGGAGTTTTCTTTTTGTTGTAGACTGATTAAAATAAAATATTCACTGAACTATAAAAGGAAATATGCAAATAATGGTTCAAGACAGACGAAACTGTATACAGATCCAAGACTCAAATATAAAGATAAACAGATGAAAAAAGGTTTACATAATTTTTTTAAGAGATTTTTTTCCAGTTATCTGTTGATTGAATCCTTTCTGTACTACATATTATGGATTTCTTTTTTTTCCTTTTTTTCCATTGTGATGGGGACAACTATATCTTACAATGGTCACAGAATGAAACCATGATTAAATTACAGTTTCACAGTATTACACTGCAGTTGGTTGAATCAAATAAGGGACTGTGAGAGACCAGCCTCAATATCTGCTGTATTAGACTTAAGTGGAGAGAGACAGAAAATCGAGGCAGCGTGACACTGTAGTGACGTCATGTGTACATGACACGTGTGATAAACGCAGGCACACAAGACTGATTTTTGGAAATATGACTGTGCCTTAGGCTCAAGAAGTATAAGTTCCCTGTGATAAATTCAGTTTAATCACTGTGCAATTAACTAGTCCATTAAAAGTCTTTTGGACAAAATGGAAGTGAACACTTAGTGGAGTTCCTCCTGTATAGCAAATGATGGGAAGTGGAGCAAGCTATGTGGAGGCAAATGTGCTGCTCATCTGTCAGAGTCTGTGTATGCATATGTGTGCACGCGTGCATGCATGTATGTGCATACCAAAACATGACAGTTCTGATTGTGTGTGTGAGTGTGTCTCAGTATATGGGGACACTTAACTGCTCGTGTGTGAGTGTGGGCCATACGTCTAATAACTCTGAGCACAAAATGTACAGAAAATGAACAGTGACATTTTTATTATTAAAAACGAAATTCCCTTTTCCTTATTCCAACTCATTAAGTATGAATTGTGTTAATATTTCCATTTGTCTTTGGTAATGTGGTATCTATCTCTTGCCTTCTTCATTCTCCTCCCCCCTCAGAGCCATTACAAGTTTGTACCAAAGCACTTTACCACACTGTAAAGTCATTAAGCTGTACTTTTGCCACATTTTACAACCTGCCCAAAAGCCCTGACACCTATTGTAAAAGACAGCTGACATGCTATTAATAAAAAATGAACGAAAAAAAAAGATAACCATCTGCATGAATATTACTCTCCATTAATTTTAACACGTTCACTGCAGCCTTGAATTTTTTAAGAAACTACCACCCAGCTGTATGGTGTGCAAAATGTCTCTGGCGGGGCATGGTTCGTGGCGCAGCGGAGACTGACACACCTGAGCCTGATGAGCTCATTACACCTCCCCTGTATTAAACGTGCCAGGACCTGAAGTGGTTGTTGTTACTCTTTGTGGCTGTCGCTGAAAAGCCGCAACCGAGGTTGGGAAAGAATAGCAACCGGAAATAAAGTGTAAAACGTACAAACTATGTGGGCAGGTCCGTCATTGCTGTCACAGTCTCACTTAAGTTTGATCAGACGTCCTATTCAAAGTGATATGTTTTATTCTGCTAAGAGGTCAAAAGCACTGCAACCTGCCAATAGAAAAATGCTGCAAAAACACAATAGAAGTTCAATACAACAAACAAAACATTGACCTCACAAAACAAACTGTTTTCTTGGAGACAATAACATGACCGGATGCGGAAGTGACAAGCTAACAGTAAGCAGCTAATAGCAAGAATATATCTACAGAATTATATGAATCATTCAATTAAAATACACATTTACATCCTTTTCTCTCTCTGCTTTTTTAAAGCATGCCTCCATGTGATTCTTCCCGTTTTGACTTCTGTCAGCTTTTTGCCTCTTAAATAATTTTCTGTGGTGGTTTACTCAACTTTCTGACAAATATACTGATATTTACAAAAGAAGAATGAGTGGTTAGAATCTACAAATCTGTGCATAATTCCGTAAATACACACAGCTTTATAAATCTGAGTGAAAGCATGCATATATATTTGCAAGTCAATTAGACAATGCTTTGCTTTCAATGTGCAATAACCTACATCTATGTGGTGAGCCTGAAGGATGCATCTGATATTCCTGTGTTGGTGCTTTTCCTGCATCATTATAACATAACATAACATAACATAACATAACATTCCCTGTTAATTTTTACAATATAGTAAATATTTTATCAAGGTATATTTGCTGTAAGCTAAATTTAGGTTACTCACGTTGGTTTACTAGTGATACTTTTTTTTTTTAAAAATTGTTCTTGGCTAATGCTAACTAAAAGCTCAGACAGCGTCACTGCAATGTTTATCCTGGAGCTACAGCACCAGCACTGGGATATCAGGTCGCCGAGTCAGAGTTGTGTTCTACAAATTTTGTTTAATGGATTATGAATCAGTTTAACCTAAAATCAGACCTTTCAGTGTTATAAAGGTGGTTCTCTTTTTACCTGGGTAGATCATGATAACAGGTCCTGCTGAACAGATAGCCTGGTCTGGACCAGGCTATGTTAACGGTGTCGGTTTAAAATCTCCTAGAAGTGCCTGGAAGCAACTTTGCCATGTATTTAAACACAACTGTTTGATTTTGGTGTCCATGTTTGATGCAGCTGGTCAGTCATTTCTACTACTCCCCCCTCTGAGGATGACAACTGGTTCTGCTTCTGGTGTTCCAGAGAGGATCAGTGGACCCTTTTGCCTCTTTGACCTTTTTTTGATGACTTTAGTATAAGGGCTGATACTGTACAGTAATTTTTTTTTTTTTAAATGTGATTGTCCTCAATTGTCACAGTTTTATGACTACAATGGATCCTTCTGCACATTAAATGTGTCAGCAGTAGCCTTATTTAATGAGCACAAGTTTATAAAATGACCTTCACAGGATTGCTTGGTAAAAATTAATTACCAGACAGTTCAAGTTTTTAAGATGTGTGTATCACAGCAGAGATGACCAAAATGCTGGTGTTGAATGCAATAAACAAATCAGATGAGATGGGGGGGATGCTCAGATTAGCCAGCTTGATTAAATGAGTAATTATCAAAGATTGAGTCAAGCAAAAATAAAGGATAGGGAATGTAAGCAGATGCATCCAGGAAAGAAATTTAGACGACCCCCACATCCTTCTATCGTAAAAGGAAGTAATAATTTGAAAATAAGCCAACCAGTCTGCCCTTCTGCTGAGATTTGAAGGATGGCCAAAGTTTGCCTGATAAAAGAGGGACAAACTATTAGGTCTGAAACCTGGCCAGGCTCTCCTCTCTCTGCGAAGCTAGCAGTCTGTTGCAACAGAAACGTTGCCAATCTGAACACATTTCTCATAACGATGGAACTAAACTGGTCCGAATAAAACTCCGCCGACCTCTCTACCCTTCTCTGCTCAAGCCAATGGATCAATCTTACTTTAACTGCTCTGCTCACTCACAGGCCTACGCAAACACACATCCATGAGCAAACACTCAGATACACACGCATAACCAGAGCAGGAGTGAGGTTGATTTCATTCTAACAGTGTTGACTTTCCATCCTGTCCACGCACAGAAGGAAAAGAATTATTTAAAAAAACCAACTGCAAGTGGGAAAGAAAGAACGATTCAAGTTATGGAGAACAAAAACATATAGATAGGAGGAAAAAAGAAAAGATGGAAAACGGAAATCATAAAAAGCAGCAGGCTAGTGGTGAATGCTTATCTTTAAAGAAACCGATATGAAACTTTGTGCATCTTTCCACTATCAGTGTTTAATTATAAATGTAATGCATTCATTTAAAACAACCGTGTCTGTAAGAGTCTGAATAAGATCTGCCGGTTTTAGTTTTAGAATAATATGTAAGCTTTAAAATGATTATGTCATATTTCACAGCTTTTTCTTTGTACCAATTAAGTGGACTCACCACACATCATATATGAATATAGCACTAAAGCCTGAATCCATGTGGTGTGTAGGGTCTTTATATAATTTATGTCACGTTGAGGGCTGTACATTTTGTGGGAGGGTGGGTTCTAAGAGATATTTCAGCGATGCTTATAACTTTGATTGATGGATAATTGAATGAATAGATGTTTGTACAGTATGTGACTGATTTGAAAATGCATATAAATGGTTACATTGGCACTTTATTGCTAATAACAGTCCGATGTGTTATGATGGGATCACACTACACCCTCTGCTCACAGCTATCAGTAGGAAGGTGCTAAGAGCTCAGAGATGTTCTCACCTCCTTGACGATGTGCTATGAATGACAAACAGTTGTCTAAGGCTGCTACAAAAGGGGGAAAAATAGTTTCTCTATTGTATTTTAAACAATGTCACAGTTGTCAGTGTATAATGGGGAAACTGTTTGACAATGACATGTGGTCATTTGACTAGTTGTTCTTTAAAGACGACCAGAACTTAAAAAAAAAAAAAAAAGTATATACATAATAATATTTAAAAGTAACCCTAGAATATTTGTATCTCTTAAAACAAGATAATACCTTGTCAGTTTGTCCTGCTTTGAGGAGGTGGAGGTGTTACACCAGTGGAGAAGGAAGTGGATATAGCCACTATTACATCCTCTACTGCATTGTGAATCCTTTTTCAGTTCTCACATTTATCATTGTGGGCTTTTTGCGTGGCATCATGTAACTGGAAAAGTCAGGTCATTAATAATACATAACTTTAAAGGTTAATATATTTTAAAGAGGTGAACAAAAAAAGGGAAAAGAAGTGTGTTTAATTCAGATGTAAAGATGGTAGATTAATTTACTTTTGGGTGCTTCTTAAAGTGGCCATTCTGAGAATTGCAACATATGGTACTTTACCATTGGCTGACTTTTTAAGTCTCCAAGGCTGCAACTTGAGACCAAAAAGTATAGAAACACCATTAAGCAAATGTAAGCACAGTATGATACTGTAATGTGAAATTGAGCAATGGATAATGCTTAATTCAATTTTAACTTTATTTATTGTACTGAATCACATCCACAGTAACCTTGAGGAGCTTTATATTGTAAGGTAAAGACCCTATAGAATACAAGGTCATATACAGAGAAAACCCCAACTGCCAACCATTTCTATTTTTAATCTTCAAACACAATTAAAGCAAAGCCAAAAAAAAAAAGCCCTCTCTCAATCACCAGATGTGCATGGTCAATCATAAATGTTAAATATTTTCAAAAGACATGGATGTTAACACTCTGCTCAGGAATTTATACAGCTTATATACTGTTGATAGCATACATTAAATATCACAAGCCTCATTTGAATGAAGTGCATACACTCCAGGGGGATGTGGGTGATAAACTTTGGCCACGCTCCTCAATAACTCGAATCATCACTAAATTACAGTCACTGATAAAATCCTCCTCAGCATACTACACATAAAATAAGCTGGATGCAGGCAGGCTATAGCAGAGAAACTTAAAGCTGACATTACAACAGACTATTTTCCCCACTCGACCTCAAGAGACATTAATCCTGTCCAAATGGGACTATCCAGATAAGCAATGTCACGCTGTTATTTTGTCCTGCATAAATAATCCAATCATGAAACCACCACAGCCAACATTAGAACAATATTTTGTTCTCTAAATGCTGCAGAAATGACTTTTATCTTAATGCAGTTGTGAGTAATATGAATTAATTCAGATTGTGTCGGAGATAGCAAAAGAATAGTTGCACTATTTTTGACAAGGGTATTGACTCACCCAGCTAAATCACTGAATTCAGGTGTCCCAATCACTTCCATGGTCACATGTGTATAAAGTCAAGCATCTAGGCATGCAGACTGCTTCTAAAAATATTTGTGAAAGAATGGGTCAGTCTCAGTAGTTCTGTCATTTCCAGCGTGGTACTGTGATAGGATGCCACTGAGAAACAACGCCAATCGTAAAATTTCCTCAGTACTAAAAATTCTACAGTCAACTGTTAGCGGTATAACAAAGTGGACATTGTCGGGAATGACAGCAACTCAGCCACGAAGTGGTCGGCAACATAAAATCACTGAGCTTGGTCAGTGGACGCTGAGGCGCATAGGGCCCAAAGGTCAATCACTGCATGCCTTCAAACTTTATGTAGCCTTCAGATTAGCTCAAGATGAGTGCATAGAGAGTTTCATGTAATGAGTTTCCATGGCTAAGGAGCTGCATCCAAGCCTTACATCACTGTTTCCCAACCACTGTGCTGCAGTGAGAAATGATCAGGTGTGCCATGGAAGATTATCTGATTCCACGTGATAGTACTTTAAGTGACTGGTGTGAGTATGGGGCAGAACAATTGCATTATCTTCCACTAGAGGGCAGTACAACTACCTGCTCTAATTAAGCAGTGCCACTAACAGAAAAAGACAGGAGGAAATTACGTAATAGTTTTGCTATGAGACGACGCAGCGCGTAACAGCAATAGATAAATATTTGAAAAGTAGTCACTCTGACCTGGGTTCTGACTCATCTGACTCAGATGAGGGCCCTAGCATGAGTAATGATCAGAAGAAAGCGAAAAATGTATACTGGGGACAAACCGAGCCAATTCTGCTATACCTGGTGTACGGGGAAAAATGATCAATATTCTTTTTGTGATGTTTTTGGTTGGTGCCGTGTGATTTTTGTAATATAATAATAATAATAATATAATAATATGTGTCGCGATTCCAAATAGTTGGGAAACACAGCTTTACATCACCAAGTGCAATGCAAAGCATCTCATGTACTTGGTGTAAAGCATGCCACTCTAAAGCAGTGCAAAAATGTTCTCTGGAGTGACAAATTAAGCTTCTCCCTCTGGTAATCTGATGGAAGAGTCTGGGTTTGGTGGTTGCCAGGATAATGGTACTTGTATGATCTCACTGTGCCAAGTATAAAGTTTGGTCAAGGGGGGATTATGATGTGGGGTTGTTTTCCAAGAGTCAGTCGTAGCCCCTTAGTTCCAGTGAAAGGAACTCTTGATGTGTCAGCATACCAAGACAGTTTGGACAATTTTATGCTCTCAACTTCATGGGAACAGTTTGGGGATGGCTTCCTCCTGTTCCAAAATGACGCACATCAGTGCACAAAGCGAGGTTCATAAAGACATGGATGAGCGAGTTTGGTGTGCAAGATCTTGGCTCGCCTGCACAGAGTCCTGACCTCCAGCTGACAGAACACCTTTGGGATAGATAAGAGCAAAGAACTGAGCCAAGCTATTGTATCCAACATCAGTGTCTCACCTCACAAATGCACTTCTGGACGAATTGTCAAAAATTTCCATAAATACACTTTATGGAAAGTTTACTGTATTCCACTCTAACAGCTGAAACCAAATTTTATTATTTTCAGATAAATTTTCATTACAACTAAGAGTGTTTTATTTATAATGCAGATGTTAAAAACTGTACATTGTGACTTCAGTTGAATAGTAAGTGTCTTGTTCATACAAATGCCAAAATACCTCCAGACAACACAAGGTTACTGTGATGTACTGTAGTGTGTCTCTGTGTGTTTCTCACAGAGACAGCAGGTGTGTGGTAGAAAGAAAATTGGTAAAATAGTGTATGATAGAGAAATAAAGTGAAAGCGAATTCTAGAAAGGGAGTGACTGGAAGAAATCCTACCCCAGAGAGAAAACACTGCATCAGTTTTACTGGGAGAAAGAGGGAGAGGAACGCGTTACTGTGACTGCAGAAATATTTTCTGTTGAGACACCAAAGCCTAAAGGCACAGATGTATTTTTTTTTCTGTGTATACATGTTGGTATTCAGGGATGTTTGTGCGTTTATGTACGTGGGAACTATTTTGTTACACCTCTTTAACATTTAAATTGTCATGCAAATTCCTGTATAGTTGAGTGGATTCAAATGAAACCTTTAAAATGTGTGTGGGATGTATGCACCACGTCGACAGCCTTTCTTGAAGGAAGGAGAGCAGAGATTAAATCTACTGAGTTCCCCTGACAGTCCTCTACTTGCTCATACACGAACACACACACACACACACACACACACACACATATTTTCTACCTGGAGTGTCTGAATCTAATCTTCGCTAGGTCAGACAGATGTACACAGAGCTATGAGAAGCAGGGGAGCTCTGTGTCTATGTGTCTTGTAAATGGGGATTTCTGCCATGTTAACCACTGCAACATGACGGATGGCAGGGCGAAGATACGGACATATACACTCATTTTATAAAACCAATAACCCGCTCAGGTTTGTGCTGTATGGAATATCTATCTGAGGTGAGGCAGGACTGTCATAACTTGCAAGTTTTAAGAAGACTATAGCATAAATTCATAACATCTTTTTGTTTCAAAAAGTTGAGGTGCAGTGTTTAGGCTGTTCAGCTGTTGCCTTTTCTCAAGCAGTCAGCACACTTTTGATGAAATATGATTTCCATATTCCCTGACTTTTGTGAATTATTAGAGTAATAGCACCTGAGAGGCTAGTCTGCACTTTGATTTGGGGTATGACAGTGATTTAGACGTCAGCCTATAGTGTAGGGACAACAAAGTATCCACAGGAGTGGCACAACATGCCCTCATGAGTATTACAGCTTTTAAGCTGTTAACAGTTATTTGTACATACAGGGAGTGCAGAATTATTAGGCAAGTTGTATTTTTGAGGAATAATTTTATTATTGAACAACAACCATGTTCTCAATGAACCCAAAAAACTCATTAATATCAAAGCTGAATTTTTTAGGAAGTAGTTTTTAGTTTGTTTTTAGTTTTAGCTATTTTAGGGAGATATCTGTGTGTGCAGGTGACTATTACTGTGCATAATTATTAGGCAACTTAACAAAAAACAAATATATACCCATTTCAATTATTTATTTTTAACCAGTGAAACACATATAACATCTCCACATTCACAAATATACATTTCTGACATTCAAAAACAAAACAAAAACAAATCAGCGACTAATATAGCCACCTTTCTTTGCAAGGACACTCAAAAGCCTGCCATCCATGGATTCTGTCAGTGTTTTGATCTGTACAGCAGCAACCACAGCCTCCCAGACACTGTTCAGAGAGGTGTACTGTTTTCCCTCCTTGTAAATCTCACATTTGATGATGGACCACAGGTTCTCAATGGGGTTCAGATCAGGTGAACAAGGAGGCCATGTCATTAGTTTTTCTTCTTTTATACCCTTTCTTGCCAGCCACGCTGTGGAGTACTTGGACGCGTGTGATGGAGCATTGTCCTGCATGAAAATCATGTTTTTCTTGAAGGATGCAGACTTCTTCCTGTACCACTGCTTGAAGAAGGTGTCTTCCAGAATCCAATCCAGCCACGGGCCCATCCATCTGGCCCATCAAGACTCACTCTCATTTCATCAGTCCATAAAACCTTAGAAAAATCCGTCTTGAGATATTTCTTGGCCCAGTCTTGACGTTTCAGCTTGTGTGTCTTGTTCAGTGGTGGTCGTCTTTCAGCCTTTCTTACCTTGGCCATGTCTCTGAGTATTGCACACCTTGTGCTTTTGGGCACTCCAGTGATGTTGCAGCTCTGAAATATGGCCAAACTGGTGGCAAGTGGCATCTTGGCAGCTGCACGCTTGACTTTTCTCAGTTCATGGGCAGTTATTTTGCGCCTTGGTTTTTCCACACGCTTCTTGCGACCCTGTTGACTATTTTGAATGCAATTGCAATTTTGAGACTGCTGCATCCCTCTGCAAGATATCTCACTATTTTTGACTTTTCTGAGCCTGTCAAGTCCTTCTTTTGACCCATTTTGCCAAAGGAAAGGACGTTGCCTAATAATTATGCACACCTGATATAGGGTGTTGATGTCATTAGACCACACCCCTTCTCATTACAGAGTTGCACATCACCTAATATGCTTAATTGGTAGTAGGCTTTCGAGCCTATACAGCTTGGAGTAAGACAACATGCATGAAGAGGATGATGTGGACAAAATACTCATTTGCCTAATAATTCTGCACTCCCTGTATGCTCAGTGATAACAAAGCTGGCAGTGTGTGTGCATAACAGTGAAAGGGTAAATATAAAACAAATCATAACGAGACCCAAATGATTTGATTTCATTGCCAAAAGCATCAAATAAAAGACAACCAAATGGATTTAATGACAGTAAAAAAAGCATAGTTTGAAATAAAGGTATATTAAAAAAAGTATAACAGAAAAATGTGTACAGCGTAGTAATCTAAAGACTGGTGCAAGAATGTGTCCATAATCTTGAATTATTGAACACTGAATACAGTGCTGGACCCCATTTTCGTAGAGGATAATATCCTCTTACAAGGTCAAGGCACTCTGACTACTTCACTCCAGTGATAGTCATATTAATCTGTACTAAGAGAGGCTATGGGATATTTGATGTGGATCTTAAAACCGACGAAGGTAATTGTAGTCCGTCTTTACTCTGACCATAATCAAATCATGTGCATACCTTTATAAATCAATGCCAATAAACATAACTAAGGTTATGTTCTTGTTAACTTATATGGTACATGCTGACCCAAAGATACCCATTAAGTTAAATCATCTGTAATCCAATACTGAAATTCAGTCCTTTTGTTTAAACACTGAAAGGAAACGTCTTTGACTAGAGGTGAAATTTAGGCCATGAGAAATATATACCACTGACATACCCATCATACCACGAGTCCCAAAGGACAAGTCGCCTTCTTACACAAACATAACCTTTAGCCTTTACCGCCAACTGAGAATCCAATGACTGGCAGAGAAAGCCAAGGGCTACTGCTTTATTTGCATTTTTTTTAAAGTTTTGAAACCTTTCAAAAGATGTAGCTTGCTTTATAACTTAATTGTACCTCTGATTGACGAAGTCTACATCTTCTGATCATATCCGCACTTTGTTTAATGCAGAAAAATAGTTAAATAATATGCACAGCCTATTGATTCAGACAGCTGAGAGGAAACAAAACTTACTGAAAACTACTGCTCAGCTCTAATCAGAGGTGGGAAGCACCAAAAAACAAATACTTCTTTACTGGATATAAGTAGAACTTTTGGGTATCTGCTCTTTACTTGATTATTTTATTATTGATTATTTATTTTTCTGGCACCTTTTTTTAATATTTACACAACATATTGGTGTATCCATCACTAGTGTTTATTGCAGAAAAACATATTTTGTGCATCATTTATAATGCTATACTCAGGGCTTGAATTGGACAAGAATAGTGGTTTTTCTTATAGTGGGAGTAGTGGGAGCGAGTGCAGAGTACAGTGTTTTTTTTTAAGTGGCAGATAATTTCAAATGCATTGTTACTATCAGCTCAACACATATCAGCAAGAACGCAAACTGTCTGACTGCAGTTACCTAAAAGTACAGCCGCTGTATTTCCCAGATGTGTGAGCAATAACTTTACTGAGAGATAGAGAAATATATAAGAAAGACAGGACAGGAGAGGAAGAAGAGAGGTTATTTTTAATGGTAAAGACTGCTCAGTGGCATGTGATGAAATGGAAATGTAATTAGTAAACTGTGTAAATCCACTAAGAGCAATAAACATCAGAGCAACAGCAGCAGCACTGCTCAGCTGATCACATTAGGTATAAAGAGAAAATCTACTGAAACTCACAAAATAAAATTTTGTAAGTTGTGATTCTTTCTCCCCCATGTGATTGGACTTTCATTAGGACTGGAGAAGTGTAGTCGAGTGGTAAGACCAATGTACACCAGTGTAAAAACTGCAAAACTGCACGCAGAAGTTGCATTACCAGCAGGTGGAGATGATATATTTAAAGACAATTTCTTGGCTTTAAATAGAAAGACTTATGAAGTACACTCCAGGGTGCTTGAAACAGGCTTGAAACAAACTATTTGTGCAGCTTACTGCAACTTACTACAAGTTCTAGATGGGTGTCCATTTCATGCTCTGGTGAGGCAAAACATGAAATGGACAAATGTCTTTTACATGCTTTGTAAAATATCTCTTGGAAGATGTTCACGTAGAGCACAGGCAGCACAAACAGTATGTTTTAATATGATGTAGTTTATCTTAGTAATAGTGGAGGAAGGTTTTTTGTGAGTGTTTATTGTGGGCTATTGTCTCTGCTTGCCTTTCTGAAAAAATCACCACTTATATAAATCAATCTGAAATGATTTGAATAATTAGTTCCTTTTGATGTTGCTGAGCTGGCCGGTGCTTAGCCCCACTTTTTATCTTATTTTTTTGTTTTGTTTTATTAAGAATTTACAGGGTTTTTTTATTCGACCTACCTTTATGATAGATTTATTTTGTTTGTCTACTCAGTAATGGCCTCCTTTTTGTTCCAGTGAACAGTTGCTAAGTGAAGGTTCAATACTTGGATCAACTAGAGAGCTACTTAATTGGGAACAGAAAAACAAACGACTGGCTGCGAATCTGCTAAGAAATGTCTAAAAATGTCTGGAACTGTTAAACACACAATCCAATGCTTTTATCAATTTATTATATATATTAGAATAATCACTGATTCAAGTGGTTCATAGTAACTTCATACCCAGGCAAAAACAGGTGGTATAGACTAAAAATGAACTGTGTCATAGCTGTATGTTTTTTCCTTATTTTTATTTTTACAGATACTTGTGTTCATCGTTCTTTCAGTGTCTCTGTATTTTTCTACCCATCTGGTTGTCCATCTGTCATCCACCTATAGTATGTGTGAGCTATGCAAAACTTAATATGTGAATAAGGATGTATTTTTCACGCTACATTTCTAAACAGTCAGTTTTTCATACCTATTCTGTAACTCTCTCTCTTCTTGCAGGAAACCTCCACCAATGTTAGGTGATAGCTATTTGTTGTTTTTTTAAATCAGCAGACTTTTAAACAGGAGTAATGTTGGATTAAAATGGGCAGCTAATCGTGAGGTCTCGAATGTAAGAGATCTGTATTTTAACTGAAGAGTTGTCACTGGGCGTATAATATGTTTTAGACCACAAGAGAAGGAGCAGGTTGGCACTATTGCCATTGGAGAATGAAGTTACAAATGTTGGGAAAGAACAAAACCTTCAAAGTTTGACAGTACAGCACTGTTTTGTAATGTAATAAGTCGTTTTGGTCAGTTTGGTGAGCTATCCGCATAAACGATCTGTAGGCTATATTCTGTAAGTTATAACGAGAAGTTATAGCCTATCTCGGTTCTTTTTTCTTTCATTTGTATTTATTGATATAGCATCATGTATTTTGCAATGAACCCAAAAGGACACTACTCCATAGACTCTGAGAATGGTACATATTTAAAAATAATCTGTAAAAAAACAAAACTGATTGAATTACAGGGGAAGTTCTTTGAAAAGAAACATTGGGAATTTAATGTGTGGAGTCTTTTTAACACACTCCCACATAATGCTAGGTGCTTGTATAATGTTTTTTAATGTAGCGGACAGTCCATGTGAATGTGCAAGGAGAGAGAAAAGTGTAAGGAGGAGATGAATTGGATTTGGTCCAAAATCAATGTCAGCCAGTCTCTGTTCTTTCTTATATTTCAAAAATATCTGTGTTTATGTCTCTTCTTTTTTCCCACTTGTTTCTTTTCTCAGTTTCGTCTGTATTCCCTGCCCTTTGTTCTCCATCATTTGTCTTTTTTCTCATTTCTGATGACAACTGCCGCTCACAATCATACAGGTGGGTTAACATGACAATGTGGCTGAGTGATCAAATATTAAACACCTTAATACTTCTGATGATGAAGTCTTTTTTTTCTTTTATATTTATTTGAGCAACAGTTTAAAAGATTATTCCTATAACTTGTCTACTATAGAATCACCTTCTGGGATTCTAGTGGTCTTTTTCCCTGCTACAGGGGACACTTGGAGTAATTAAATTAAACTTGAATGAGTACAGAAATCATCAAAACAGTAAATTAAGCAATTGTGTTTTTTAAATATGGTTACAGATGTGTTCAAAAGAAGAATATTAAAAAACATTTTCTGATTAATCTAAAAAGTTGACACATTTAGTTGACTTGAGAGAATAATCAGCTATTTTCTTTTTTTAAACACATGCAATTGTACTAGTGTTCAATTTTTCACATCTGACAATGTAAATTAACAATGTAAGGCCCTGATATCTCATTGTCACAGAATGCTGCTTTAAGGCAACCACTCAAATGTTTTCTGTTTTTTTCTCTTAATCTTTTGGAACAATCATGCTTTCTTTTTCAATAGCTGGGATGAATCTTGCAGCACTAAAGCACTTTAAGGTGGTATTTTTATCCTTTATACTTTATGTAGTATCCAATAAGAAACAGGCAGAAATCATCTTAAAAGGAACTTTGATGCCACAAGAGCCACTAACTATTAGTCTTTCCAGCTCAAAGCAAGGTATTAAACCCCCAGCTGCTAAGCTGGGAGCAGATGAGGAAAGGCTCTCTTCTAGGAATCTTGCAAAAAGATTGTAATTTAATGAATGTGAAACAAGGTGTTTCTAAATCAGAATGCATGCTCAGTGAACCTATCTGGGATACACACAACTTAAATAAGTAATGGTCTTTCTCTCACATCTTATATTGTACCACAGTGATTAGTATGTCAGGCAGATATGCTGCATCTTCTTTAAATGTTATTCAGACTAAGCAGTTTGTGTATTCAAAATACTCAAAAGGTGTAGCTATGCTTTACACCTGCATATCCATCATGTACATTTCCACAGTTCTGCATCTGTATTAGTACAGTAGTAGTAGTACAGTAAATTGATACTACTCTGTTTTATAGTTTCCAAGAACCCCTTTTCTTTTTGCTCACTTCATGTTATAAATAACGTTTTTTCTTAAAATAAGATTGAATTTTTAAAAATATACACTTAGCAATCCATGATCATGAAAAATGTAGATTTTGTTTTAGCATTCTGTGGATTTATTGAAAATCAAAACACTTCATAATCTGCAGTGACACTGAGAGAAATGACACCTTTGATTTCCATTACAAGATTTCACGACAAGATTTGCAGACCTGGATTTTAACACTCTATTGTATTCTTCCTGTCACATTCCTTGAGATTGGAAGCGTGTGCCACATGAAAGTCTCACCGTATATGTTTTTTGAGGTTTAAGTTTAAACTTGGGCTGGGACACTCATGGATGGAAAAAATCTTCAAGTCTTGGTCATAAGTTTTTCTTGAAGGACCTCTCTGCATTTGGATACTTAATTGTTCCCCTGACCTTTGATCAGAACTCCACCTCCCCGCTGTTTGCACCATGCTTCATCTTAGGGATGAACAATGTAACTGAGAATCTTTTCCCCATGTACAAAGTCTCTTAAGTGGCAATGGGTAAACTCCAAGCAGACTGCCATGCGACCTTTACCGTGTGTCGTTCTCGCTTCTTTACCATAAATAACTAATGTGCACCTGGGGATAAGGTTCAGAGCAGGGGCGATTTTAGCCCATTTTTGGGAGTGCTGAAGCACCCCCAAAATGAATCAATTAAAGCACTCCCACAGATTTCTTACTTTTTTTGACTTTTTTTTGACAAGATTTGCTGTTTGTGTGACACACTACTAAAAATATAAAAAGCATACAGTACTTGGTTGAGACGTAACATTTTAACAACAACAGTATAGAAATCCCCCCCTCCTAAAATGGTTTGTTCCAGCTCGCCTCTCCCCTGCTCTGACTCTAGCGCTCTGTCTGCCAGAGTGATGGTGACTGAGCGGAGGTGTAAGTAGTGCCTGGCTTAAAACAGGACATATTAGCTGCATTTAACCTTCAGTTACTCTTTATATAGTTAGGTAGTGTTGAAAACGTGTTTTTCCGACGATGTTTGCTACCCTACAATCCGTCCTGCTCTGTAGTAAATTCAGCGACATTTGACCGTCCTGTTGCTCCCATTGAAATGTATGCAGCCTATTTAAAATCTAAAACTTAAAATTGTTAGTAGCCTACTGTTGTTGCCACTGTCCTGTTTGAAATGGATACTAACTAGCTAACTGACTGAATGCCCATTAACCTTATAACTCCTGTTGTGTGTGTGTGTGTGTGTGTGTGTGTGTGTGTGTGTGTGTGTGTGTGTGTGTGTGTGTGTGTGTGTGTGTGTGTGTGTACAGAGAGACAGCCAGGTTCATAATGGATATAAGGAAGTTTTTTCAAAAAAAGGAGCCACATTCAGGTAAAAGTGTAAAATCAAATGATCTGTGAATCAGGAATAATATTGGATAATATTGGATTTTAATATTTATATCTTTTATTAGATGTTCATGTGGTTTGGTTATTTGCCTTTTGGTTGAAAGTACACTGAGAGAGGACTTTTTGTTAGTGATCTTAATAGTATTTTTTCATATTAATTTAATTTTTCATCTAATTGAATACAATCTATTTGTGTATGATTGTCAGTCCGAAGAGGGAGAGAGGAAAGAGGGGAACGTGAGGAGACATTACAAGGTCAGGAAGAACCAGGTAAGAAAACAGACAGGGAGCAGTGACAGGCAAAACAGAAACTGTTAAACTGACAGGGAGAAAAAAAACCTGTGTTCTCCCTATATTAAAGCTGCTATACAGAATGTGCAAAACAAACTGGGTTGAAACATTTCGACCCTCTTTAACAACATTCCAACATAACATTATAATTGATTGGGGAGATTAAAATTAATGATATGTTTTATGTGGTTCAGCCACAACTCTACTAAAACCTCAGCCAGTAATAGGTAGGCCAACTTTTGGACCGTCCAGTTGTCTATATGACTGCCGCAGTACATACATCACATTTGCACACTATCAGAAAGTGCCAAACGGTGCCCTGGTGGAGTGAGGAGCTGTAAAGAGAAGCAGATGCTCTGTTTATATTCTAAAAATGTTTTAAGTTAGCTTGTTTCAAAAGATTCTGTATACAGCAGCTTTAAATGTTTTCCAAAAGCACACATACACTTATCAGTGTTTCTCAAACTTTTTACAGTGTGTACCACCTGATAAAAAAATGTTAAGCTCTCCTAAGTACCACTATGAAAGCATGAAACTCATAAATCTTACAACACAAAATCAGTATTATTAAATTAGTAAAATTAGCATCTGCAGTAAAGGTTTTTCATACATTTTATACATTCTACCACAGGCAAAGTTGCCTCCATTTTTATAGTTTTTATTAATATTTTGTAATAATTTATTTGTAATAATTTATGCTGTTTGGGAGTGTTTTTGTATGTATCCAAAAAATGTACTTTTTATTTGTTTACTTTTTACTCACTATGAGCATCATTCATTATTCTCCTCCAGTAATTAAGGTTAGGATATGTATTTTTTTTATTCCAATCCATTCTTTTTTTGCAGCATTTTAATAACCTTTATCATATTTGATGGTTTTGTTACAGACTTTTCAAAAAAGGGTTTTGCATTTCTTTCACAAATGTGGGATTAAATTGTGTTTAAATGTGCAAAACAGTGATGTCATGTTTTGAGATGAGGACCCAGGCACAAAGGGACTTGATGAATTTAAGAATCTTATGATTTAATAAAGAAATTTGCAGACTTGCACAGAGATTAAAATTATGATGACTGATAGCGGAGACGAAGATAACAGACGATGAGGACAGGGAGGAACAGGGGTTTAAATGCACCAAGGAGACATTCAGGGACAACTCGGGACAACTGGAGACATTTAAGGATGCAGGGACTGACAGAGACAGGGAAGACGTCTCATCGTGACGTGTAAAGTTTATCTTGCCTGGCTGGGCAGCTCTCTGGGTGCTCAGCACCCCCAAATCTCTGATCCTAGAATTGCCCCTGGTTCAGAGATACTCAAAGCTCCGATCTGTCCCTCACCACAGTTTCATTGTTAGTGCTACATTTTCTTTAATTTTATTGCATTTTTTTTCTACTACAATTAAATGTGGGATATTAGAGATGCAGGCATATCTTTCTAAACTAAAACACATTCTTTCTGATTTAGTTTGTTCTGTTTGTTTTTCAAAGAGTCAAACTCAAAAATTCAGTTTCCTGATACAACTATACTTCTAAATAATAGACAAGTGTTAGACAAGTAATACTGTTACATGTCATTATAAAGAATTACAAGCTTATGAGCAACATTCTATTTCTTATTTCAGATCAGCGAAGGTGCCTCAGAAATGAATCAACATCAAACTGCTTTTGACATCAAACTTCCATTTTTTTAAACATTTGTTTAATCACTTTGACCTCTGAATGATACAATTATATCAACAACAGTTAGAGTTACTTTGCTTTCACATGTAATCTCTTACACCTGCAAGTTTCTACTTGTCCTATAATATCTCTTTTGGACAATTCTCTGTTTTTCTTTTTGCCTCCTCTTGTATTTTTCTGGCTTTCAATTTGAACGTATGAGGTTTGCCACTGTGGAGCCCAGTGTTGGAAAGACAGCAGTCACAACTTCCTCTGGGGTCTTAACTGAGGCTCAAAAGGTTGGCACAAGCTGGATGACTTATTGAAAATTTTACTGTTTTGGACAGCAATGAGAAGGCAGCTCTTTTTCATTTTTTATAGCTCTTTTAACACACTGTTGCACACATGCAAAAACACACACTTGCTCACACATAAAAAGAGTGAGAGAGGGTGAGATGTTGGATCAAACAGACTCATTTGGCCTTGATACTAAAGAGTCCTCTTATCTTAAAACAGCCATTTAGTGTTAATTAATCCTTTTGACTGAAACCTCCCCCTACAACACATTCTCTTTGGTTGTTAGGCTTTTATGCTTAAAGTGCTCACACCACCTCAGAAAGCCAAATTGGGAAAAAAAAAAAAAATCCCAAAATCTGATTGGACCACCACTGCCTTTCCTCTCTGTATCCATCTGGAACACAGATTAGTTTTTATGTCGTTTTGCTTTCAAACTTAAATGAAATAATATATCAGTGATGAAGGGAATTGTGCACTTTCTCTTCAACTTTGCAGCATTATACTTTAAGCTGCCAAGCTGTAAACCTTTAACACTAGGAAGGCCCAGAGCCCAGCCATTTGGCTTTTCTACCTATAAAACCCGGAGAGTTGCCAAATGGCTTTTAGCTAGGCTTTAGCTTCAGCCAAGTGGAAGCTAAATTGGCTAGTCATTCATATGTAAATTGGGTTGTTACCTGGGAATTCTGGAGGGAGGGGAGTGGGGGTGTGTGATTGAGGGGGTGGGGGAGCTGCTAAAAGCTGTGCACAGTCACCAACTTGGAGTGTTTCAGTTTGATGCATTCTCAATCATCCAGGGAAATAAATCTCCAAAAGTCACCAACTTGGAGTGTTTCAGTTTGCCATCTTAGGGAGAAATCAACACACATGGGTGTATGTCCTTTGTTGCTGAGATTTATTGATAAAAACGGTACAAAAAACCAACCATTTGTACACATTTTTACAAATAATAATAAAAAGTGAGTGAGTACATTCCAACATTTTCAGCAATCACTCACAATCCTGGCACTGCCGTGGTATCTGTAGTCTGCATTTACCACATGTGTATCTGTTGCAGTGAACACATCGCACAGTGGCATGATTGTTCTTGCAATTGTGTTTGACCTGACACATGGCTCTTTTTCCAGGGCTCGGTGTGGAGGGTTGTGTCCGAAGCAACTGTTCTTTTCTTGCCTTCTTCGCAGCTACATGAGAGTGAGCCAACTCTCTTGCAAGCTCCACCAGGAAGTCCACCCGTCTTTCCTTCGTCCCGGTGCATGCTTGATACAGCACATGTGCATTCAGTGCTGCCATGTCAATCATGTTATAAAACACGGCAACTGGCCAGCGCCGTGTTCCTTTGCGGACAGTGTACTCCCGAACCATCTGGTCCATCACATCCACGCCACACTTTGTTTTGTTGTAAAGGGTGACCGTGTTTGGCTTCCTTTTGGTAGTGTTATCAGTCTGAACCACGCTGTGCATGCTGCTAAGAATATAGACTGTCTTCTTCCGTTTGGCCGCATACGCCGTCAACGTGGCAGCAGAGGTTGAAAACACCTAAGAAATAAGATAAATTGTTATTTCCATAGCCCTTTTACACACAATGAAACACATAAACATAGAACCACAAAAGACCTGCAACATACCTGAGTGGTGAATTCACTGCGATCTGTCTGTCTAGTGGATTGAGGAATTTCCCTGCGAATCTTGTTGACTGTGCTGAGGATGGTGGTTTTCCGTCCAAGAAGTTTTTGCGCAAGTGAAAGCGATGTGAAGAAATTGTCCATGGTAACATTTCTGCCCTTGTCTAGGAATGGTTCCATCAGCCTCATTACTACATTTTCAGAAAGTCTCTCCCCAGTGGGACGATTGGGGTCCTTGCCAAGATATGGGAAGACATTGCAAATGTACTTGGATTTTAGGTCGCAGGCCACCCAAAACTTGATGGGAAAAGGGTGTGATCACATTGATGCCACAATGGACGACTGATCAAGCCCTGTCACCCTTTACAACAAAACAAGGTGTGATCACATTGATGCCACAATGGACGATGCCACAATGGACGACTGATCAAGCCCTGTCATCCTTTACAACAAAACAGGGTGTGATCACAGGGCTTGGCTTCCTTTTGGTAGTGGACAATTGATCAGGAAGCCAAGCCAAGGTAAATGCAGACTACAGATACCATGGCAGTGCCAGGATTGTGAGTGATTGCTGAAAATGTTGGAATGTACTCTCACTTTTTATTATTATTTGTAAAAATGTCCTCCCTAAGACGGCAAACTGAAACACTCCAAGTTGGTGACTGTGCACAGCTTTTAGCAGCTCCCCCACGCCCTCAATCACACACCCCCACTCCCCTCCCTCCAGAATTCCCAGGTAACAACCTAATATACATATGAATGACTAGCCAATTTAGCTTCCACTTGGCTGAAGCTAAAGCTTAGCTAAAAGCCTACCAGCCATTTGGCTGGTGGCGGGTTTTAAAGGTAGAAAGGTAGAAGCCTGGGCCTTCCTAGTGTTAAGGTAGTTATACCACAGACAAACACATAAATAGCCAACAGAATTAAGTTTTCTCTGTTGGAACAGCAGTTTATCTACAGCTGAGAAGAAGAAGTTGGACAAGTTCATTAGGAAGTCCAGCTCTGTCCTAGGATGCCCCCTCACCCCAGTGCAGGTGGTTGGAGACAGAAGAACTTTGGCAAAAGTGACATCACTTGTGGACAGTGTCTCCCACCCCTGGCATGATGCTGTAGAAGAACTCCAGAGCCCCTTTCAACAACAGACTGCTGGATCCTAGGTGCACAAAGCTTTATCGCAGGTCCTTCTTCCCAGCAGCTGTTAGGCTTTATAACCATCACCACTCCCAACAAACACAATAAGTCGTTTATAGTATAGTAATATTAGTTGTTTATGTCCCTGCTCTTATTTGTACAGTTTTTCCATTTTCTGTTTGTAATAATTTTTTACATTTTTAATAACTTAACAATTGTACAGTATTGTTTTTATTTTTTTTTAATCCGCATGCTCCAACTGTCTGTCACTTTCCTCCTGGAACATCTGAATTTCCCCAATGAGGGACAATAAAGGTAATTTCTATTCTATTCTATTTCCTGGCAGTGCTGCTTCCTTGCTGAAAGCACAAACTGCTCTTCAATAGGTTTCTCTTGCTCTTTCTGTTTTTTGCTTTTGATACTGTTCACCACACCACCCTGTCTGAAAGGCAGTCTTTCTTTTGTCATTTAGCTTTTTCTTCTATAATTGTCATTGCAGCTTTCATCAAACCCATGCGATCCTTATTGCTTTGACTTAATGTTCTGATGGCCAGCTGGTAAGTTGTTAGACCACTGTTGTTGTCATGATAAAAAGAAATATTCAGCAGTCAATACCCAGAAAAAAACTTACCTTAGCATTTTTTTTTCAATATCACACAGTTTGCACTTATCATCCCTCAAAAAATACAGCTTTGAGTTTTTAGGCTTGAAGTTAATGTTGTGGTCCCAAGGCTGGTAGTGACACAACAGCAAGTGAGTTTGGCTCAGCATCTCTTGATTCTCTCAAAAGCGTTAAAAGTTAAACCATTATAGGAATAAAGACACATACCATATATTTCTCTTCCTAATTTCCAACTTCCCAAAGCCTTGTATACAATCATAAATAATAATTTGGGTGCTAGTGTTACTCTGTGTCAATGTCTATTGTAGCATATGTTTTCACTTTGAATATTTAAGTTATTTGAAAGTATAAGTAGTTCGCCTCCTACTCCTACTCCTACATTTTGGCTTTTCTGCACCATGTGCTACTGGTTGCCTATCTGTGTTAGGCTGGTGACCTGTCCAGGGTGTACCCAGAGTACCCTGGACAGATCCCTGGGCCTCTATGGGCCTGGCTCTAGGGCAGGACCCTGGTAACCCTATCCTGGGCAGGGTGTACTGTTCCCTTGGTTGTATACTCATATGTGTATATGGAACACCTCACCCAGGAGGCTCCCTGATTTTTCCTGGGCACCTTCTGCATGAGGTGTTCCAGGCATGTCCCATCGGGAGGGAGGTCTGGGCTTCCCTGCTTCGGCTGCTGCCCCTGCAACCTAGCCCTGGATAAGCGGAAGAAGATGGATGGATGGATAAATGGGTTTTTTTTGTTTTTTTTAAAATAGACTGTTGCAAAGTGGTGTGCAAGGAACCTAAATGCTAGACACTGTAGGCAGAATTCTAATCAAGGAGCAATTTTTTATTGTAACTGATCCAAAAAATAAACAAACAAAAAAACAAATAAAATAAAAACAATGCTAATTTGGGATTAGACATACAAGGGTAATCTGACACAGGTCAAAACTCCTTACACAACTGGGGAGTACAGACAGAAAGCAAAACTAATGCAGGATATGAAAGACAAATAATCTTCAAGGTTAACCTGCAGGACAAATAAAAGAAAAAAATAAGGGAATAACTAACACACAGCTGGCAAGAGAACACAGCCGGACCCAAGCACAAACACTGAAAAGACGCAGAGCAAGACTCAAACAAAAATCTCAAAGAAATGACTAAAAATAAGCCTGAACCAAAACACAAAGTGACACAAATTAAGACTAAATAATACCGGAACTCAAACTCATGATATGCTAGACCAAAATAAATCAAAACAGGAATCCCAAAATTTGAACACAAATGTTTTAACTCTAAATAGAACACCCAACATATATAAACAATGAGTCCAAATATATAAACCAAGAATCCAAAACAAGAAAAAATAACTGAATCTTGGGACAGGTGACAGACAGACTTTAAGATTCTCCAGTGCAGCTCCATGAAGTGTTTTCTTTCAGACCTTAATAAAAAGAGAAAAATAAATAAAGCATTGACATAATCAAATCCCCAAAAAGGGTGGGAGTGTTCAAAAAATCAGTTTCACACAAACACAAAGATGTGGCGTTCAGATTCTCTGTCTGACGTTAATATGGAGTGACAATCTAATGATTTTTGAGAGTTCCAGTGCTTCAGGAGTCTTGTACAACTTCACCCAAAGACTTACCGGCTGCAGGTCTGTCAGTCACAGAAAACACACAGAGAACCGGTTCTTTAATCTCAATTTCTTGAACCTTGTGCGGCAACATATTTACTGTCTATGTCCATCCTGCTAAACATCAGTCAAAGAAATGCTGGAATTACAAAGCAGAAACAAATGTGCCTTTTAAAAGGGAATACAACAATGGTTTTCAAACAACCCCTACTACAATAACCATAAAAAAATAGAAAATGAATCTAAGGATGATGCTAATGTGCAGTTTTGGTAGGAAAACACAGTTTTAAGACTGGACAGAATTAAAATACTCTGTTATTTAGGCATTAAACCCATTAATGATGGAAATTGCGCTAGCATATGTTTGCATCATTTTCTTTTCTTTTTCATTCGACTGATGAGCTCCTATTCCAAGAGTGATATACAAAAACTGCATAGAAATTTGTCCATGTGTGAATGTTCATGGATTTGTGCCATTGCAGGTACTTAGCAAACGTTTTGATACTTTGCAGATGTAGATTTGCCAATCTGTGGGGGCTGTGTGGGATCCCAGTTAGTAGTTTTGACAAGCTTAATATTCTGTGGGGACAAATTTGGGGGGGACCATTCCCAGAACTCAATCTATCTGCACTGCCTCTCTTCACCTTTCCCGTTTTCTGTTGTTTTCTTTTTCCATTCCTCCCCAAGGACGGTAAAATGTCATACTAACTAGTAGTGTCATTGGGTGGGTTTGTCTAAACAAGTGGTTCGTTACCCTTTCAACCATGATGCAAAGTCAAAATGATTAGCCTTTCGCCAGTGCAACCCAGTTTAAGTGACCCATGAAACGTCCGTGACCTGTTTCAGGATCCTGATATATAGTTTTAGAAATGCTGTCATGCAGGGTGTGTATGTAAAGCTTTAAATATAGCCTCCTACTCTGGGAGCAAGTTTAATGAAAACATTCCCTCGCCATGTTATGACCCAACAGAAACAGACTCACTCTTTTCTTTTAGTTACTGAACCATAAAAAAATCCAGTCAGTGTTTTGTCAAAGTCTGAATCGGTACCAAAAGTGGGCCATGAGAAGATTAAAACCAGCCTTCAAGTTATTGTCTAAAAGTTAATGTCAGAATTCATCCCCTCATGCTATGTTGCAAGACCCTTGGGTTAGCTCATTGAATGCAAGCTAAAGTTTTCCATATGAAACTACTTGGCGAGTCAGCATCCCATAGTAAGCACAGGATAAAAATCAATTCATTTCAATTATGCTTTCTATTTTCCTCAAGGGGGGTGGATGGATGGATTGAATTCCCAAAGCCAACAGTTAACAAAAACTCCAATGCATTCATAAAAGAACATATGGAAAATTAGATTGGCGTCCTTATTTGACCCGTGTTCATAGCCTTCGTTACTCCTTAATTAAATCAAGTCAACACCAGAATTAGAATTAATGTCCGTTCACCACATTATCAACTCTTAATTTGCTTATTTTTAATGCTCTGTTGTCAAACTAACATCTTATAAGCCGTGTTAGTTAATTTATTTACACTTCAAGAGAAAAAGCTGCTCCTCAGTAACTGACTAAAGTACAAGACCCACGATTCACCCACAGAGACAGGAAGCAGACAAGTTAAAGATTAAAGAAAGTATTATCATTCCTTTTATTTATACTTATATTATATTTGCATGTATTTACTAAATATATTTAAGTTAGTTTTTACCATGGCTTAAAGTTAAATGGAATTTTGGTCTAAATACCTAAACTGAGGTCCTACAAAACCACTCACATCAAATAAGACAATTTTCTTATATGATGTGAGCGTAAAGATTTCAGCTGTTTAAATCATGACGCCTTTGTATTCTGGGAATAAGGTAATGTCTTATGGCAGATACAATAATGAGTAAGTATATCAGTCCACTTGGAATTGATTTTAAAGAGATTTTCTCTCTTGCTTTTAATAAACAAATCCAGCAAGTTAACTGAACCTTTGCACGTACCTAACGCACAGTGGACAGTCCACTCAAAACTTTAATCATAGACTGAACAGGATTGAAAAGGTTTTGAAAGACTGGTACTTCGTGTAATGCTTGTCTCAAAAGAAAACATATCTATACACCTCAATATATCACTATATATCATAGCCACATACAGAAAAAAAACAAAGGTGACTTATTGTCTGTTTTGTTTCCTCAATTGGGAAAAAAAAATCTTAGTCTAGTTGAAACTACACCTGTATACCTTCTGAAGGTATTTATAACAGGTAAATGATAATTTAATGTGTAATAGTGCAACTGTTGTGCATTTCTGACTATCCTATAGCTTTATATGCTATACTGCTTTAGATTTCACAGCAATGGTGTCAGTGGAACCATGTGCATTTTTCTGTGTGTGTCCTTGGTGGAATGCTGTTGAGAAATCACAGGAAGAGGTGGAAAGGACATACACAGGCATCTAAATGTGGCACTCAGACACATATGGAGCACATATGCAGCCCATTACTGCTTTTACTGAGTCACTCAGTCCAGCTCATTGCCCAGTGTCAGTCTGTCTCTGTTTCCTGGTTATTTCACCTCACTTTATGATAATTGAGGGGATTATGATGGGTGAATGTGAGATGACATGTCAAGCTGTGTGAATTCTCAGGTAGACTGGAATCAGATTATGTTTTAAATATTGACAGTATATCACCAAATCAGGAATAAAAGCGCTGTTAAGTATAAAACTAAAATGTTTCACTTCTCTCTGTTCTTCTGTTTTGCTTCAATGGGACCTATTCCCATTTTTATTTTATCCATACTACTCCTTTTTCTATTTCTCCTTCTGTTGCCTCTTGTCCTCCTAACCTTGCCAAGAGTAAGTACAGTTTCAGAGACCAAGATTTTTGCTTCAAGCCACAATCATTCTCCTCCTTCGTTATTTAAGACCCTCCTCTACCTCCTTTTAAAGGGTTTTCCCTCAGAACTTCAATATTTTCTTAGCTCCTTGCCTTCCCACCTCCTCCTTCTCCCTGTATCCCCCTCCCCCCAACCCCTGAGACCTTGGACAGTGATGCCGGGTGTATTTAAGAAGGAAGCCGAGGATTTTCCACAAAGCTTCAATCTTGGTCTTTTACAGAGCAGCACCACATGAACACACACCAGGTTGCCGAACCAAGGTTTATAATGGCTTAAAGTGTCCAGAGGAGGCGGGAGTGGATGGCGTGTAAGGGGGATGAGAGAAAAAGTAAAATAAGTGATTCAGACAGAAAGGGACCGACAGGATTGTAGGAAAAAATAAATCAGCGTCTGTCTTTTGTTAGGCTTATTTATAGGCTGAATACTTTGAAAATAACACATGTGTTTTATACTGGAATTTCATTTGCTTGCAGGGTATGTTAGTATTCCATGTCCATAAAAAGCAATTAAGAAAAGAAATGGAAAAGAGGTGAATAACTGGCGAATGGATGGAAATTAAAATGAATAGCAGAGAGTGAAAAAAAGGTTAAATAAAGGACAAAGATGGTGAAAGTGAAGAAAAATAGCAGAAGCAAGAAACTCATAAGAAAGAAAGTCCCCTATTTCCTTCACCCCAGGCTGATCCAGCTGAGCCTAAAACCACACAGCCACGTGGCCACCAAAACCTTCCACTGTGTGCATGTGCATGAGTGTGTGTGTGTGACTTTTATTTATAGCCTGTTAAAATGCACTATATGTGTGCAGATGTTAATGGACCATTTCTACCTTTACAATTTGTCTAGGGGGACTGATTTTTGTGTGTGTGTTTGTGCTTTACAAGTGAGAGCTTTTTTTGTGCCTGGACATCATCTTTAAACTTACCTAAGTGCAGCCACTTGCTTGTGCATATGTTTTTGTGTCTTGATATTGTATAGCAGGTTTCTAGTGATTGTGCTTTCCCATACATTTAGTATGCATTTTATTTGTGTATGTGCATTTCTTTTTTCCTTTATATGTTTTTACTTTTGTGTAACTCGTGTAGCTCCGTATTCCTGCACATTCTCTCTTGCAACTTGCCACATGTCTCGAGATGTCTCTATTCTACTCTTTTCTACTTTCTCTTTCCCATGATTCCCCAACTGGTCATGGCAGATGGCTGCCCCTCCCTGAGTTCTGCTGGAGGTCTTTGCTAATAAAAGGAAGTTTGTCTTCCCCACTGTTGCCAAATTTGGGCACAGTCACATGAGATTGTTTTTAGTTCTCTCTAGCCTTGAAATGGTTATTGTTGTGATGTATACTAAAAAAAATAAGCTTACCAAATTAAAATGTTATTTCCAGTGCCTCTAGCATCATTTTCAACATTTTGGGTATTCCTCCAGCACGCTATTTTGCTAGATAAGGATGAGTAACAGCCAACAATAGACTGCATAATGAGGCAGCAGGGTTGGCATTTGGCATGACCACATGACTCCTTACCAGGAGACAGGAGTCTGAGTCCTTTTTTGAATTCAACTTGACATCTCATTTATTGTAGGAAAAGGACTTTGTGCAGGTTCAAATAAAGTCTTTTATGATATTATCTACATATTACAGCTCCATGTCTCACAACAGTGATGAACCAACAGATCTCATTTTCTTGCGGGATCAAAACATCCAGTTTAGACACTGAAGGTCCTATTGAAGTCTTTCAGACAACCTCGCATATTGAAACTGAAGCTGAAAGGCTACTCAGCTACTCAGCACATTCAAATATAATGGCTCCCACAAAGCAGCAGCATGTGACAATCTGGCAGAGGGAATTAGTTGGTTTACCTCTGTGTGACACGGTGTGATGGCAGTATTTTGGAATATGTTTCTGGAGCAACTTCTACCACATTAAGTATATTACGTCTGTAATACTTGGGCATTAAAACAGATGAACATAAACGTGAGTTGAGAAATTATAATTCCCTGAAACTAAGCATCTAATTTAACAAACCCCCAATCCACAGTTTAGCATCTGTGTTTCTCATATATCTTCTTACGTCTTAGCATCCATTCATTTTTTTTGTTTTTATTTTTTGTTTTATTTTTGAATCTGATCTTAATCTAGCAAGTTTGTAACTGTTGTTTATATTAAAATGGGAAATAAATGCAATTTGGTGTAGGTTTACATTATTTTACTGAAGTAACTAACATTTGTACCCTCCAATTTGGCAAAATATACTAAATCTACTATGAAGATGTACACTACTACAAATTAAGATTTTTTTTTAGGTATGTGTGCTTTCTTGTGAAGCGTTCACATGTCCTGGTAATGCCCTGCCCCCACTGAAGATCACATACAATTGTGTGCAAATCAAAAACTGCTGCAGCCACTTTGACTTTATGAAATAATGTGCATAACTGGCAAGACCAGAGCAAAATCAAGAAATAAAAATGAAGGAATCATTCACATTTGACGCAAGATTGAAAATTACCCAGCTCAGCCATCTTTGAGTCTAAAAAACAATTGTACAACTAACCAAAACTATGTAGAAAGCAGTGTATAACTGCGTTGTACATCCCTGTCTGGATGTGAAAAACATAAACTGACAGCAAGCTTGGAAAAAGCAAAGCAAAAGCAGCCATCCATCCATCCATACATCCTCTTCTGCGTATTCAATTTAGTGTTGCAGTTGAGCCCATCCCAGCTGTCACAGAACAAAGGGCAGGGTGGACCCTAGATAGTTTACTGTTTTTGGGCACAGAGACAGACAACCATTCATGCTCACATTTAAACTTACGGTCAATTTAGATTCACCAGTTAACCTAAAGTGGATGTCTTTGTGGTTGGCCAGAAAGCCAGAGTACCTGCAGAAAATGCATGCAGACAAAATGCAAACCTAGGACCTTCTTGCTGTGAGATGACAAGTTAAGCTACCTTATGACTCTGCTGCACACAAGTGAAGGCAATTTGGTGGATGACACTGACAAGGTGACCATTGGCTTTGAGGTGCAGGAAGGATACTTGTCCAAAAAACCTGCTGGTTGAGGGAACTCCAGATGTTATCCTGGGAATGCTGCTCTGCGTCATAGAAATCAACAATGTTGTCTTTAAGGATAACACTTAAGCTGCCCGGCAGCACTCAGGAAGGTGCTCAGGAAGCCTGCTTGCCAGTTGACCTGGCTCTGGTCCTGACTGACACATTAGCAGGTTAGATATTGATAATTTGGTTCCAGTAACGGCTGCACCTGCTGCTCTAACCCCAAGCCCTACTTCACCAGCTGGTACCTATGCAGACATTTCTATCAGAAGCATGCACATAGTCATTGCTCAGAGGTTGATACAGTCCATGCAAACAATCCCTCACTAATATGTTTCTGAAGATGTCATCATGAACCAACTCATTGTATCCCTGCTGTTTGAGATTCAGAGAAGTCACTGATGGCAGATAACAATAGCCCATTTTCCATTAGTCAGACCAGCCAATAGGTGGCATGCAGTCTGACAACGTCACATTTTAGTACCTGGTACTATGACCTATTGGAAAACCCTGGAAACTGTGGCAAACCCTGCCAAGTTGGTCCAAGTAGGTACTAATGGAAAAGGGACTAATGAGAAATTTAGACATGTCAGTGATACTGCTCTGGGCCCACCAGGTATACAGGGAGTGCAGAATTATTAGGCAAATGAGTATTTTGTCCACATCATCCTCTTCATGCATGTTGTCTTAATCCAAGCTGTATAGGCTCGAAAGCCTACTACCAATTAAGCATATTAGGTGATGTGCATCTCTGTAATGAGAAGGGGTGTGGTCTAATGACATCAACACCCTATATCAGGTGTGCATAATTATTAGGCAACGTCCTTTCCTTTGGCAAAATGGGTCAAAAGAAGGACTTGACAGGCTCAGAAAAGTCAAAAATAGTGAGATATCTTGCAGAGGGATGCAGCAGTCTCAAAATTGCAAAGCTTCTGAAGCGTGATCATCGAACAATCAAGTGTTTCATTCAAAATAGTCAACAGGGTCGCAAGAAGCGTGTGGAAAAACCAAGGCGCAAAATAACTGCCCATGAACTGAGAAAAATCAAGCGTGCAGCTGCCAAGATGCCACTTGCCAACAGTTTGGCCATATTTCAGAGCTGCAACATCACTGGAGTGCCCAAAAGCACAAGGTGTGCAATACTCAAGGAGACATGGCCAAGGTAAGAAATGCTGAAAGACGACCACCACTGAACAAGACACACAAGCTGAAACGTCAAGACTGGGCCAAGAAATATCTCAAGACTGGTTTTCTAAGGTTTTATGGACTGATGAAATGAGAGTGAGTCTTGATGGGCCAGATGGATGGGCCCGTGGCTGGATTGGTAAAGGGCAGAGAGCTCCAGTCCGACTCAGACGCCAGCAAGGTGGAGGTGGAGTACTGGTTTGGGCTGGTATCATCAAAGATGAGCTCGTGGGGCCTTTTCGGGTTGAGGATGGAGTCAAGCTCAACTCCCAGTCCTACTGCCAGTCTCTGGAAGACACCTTCTTCAAGCAAAAACAAACTAAAAACTACTTCCAAAAACATTCAGCTTTGATATTAATGAGTTTTTTGGGTTCATTGAGAACATGGTTGTTGTTCAATAATAAAATTATTCCTCAAAAATACAACTTGCCTAATTATTCTGCACTCCCTGTAGTGAACAGGGCGGTTGGTGCACAATTGAATTCCCCAAGCACCTGGAGAAAACGCTCACCATGCTGCTTTGATGAGATTTTACTGCAAAGCTAATTGTATATACAAATGTGTATATATATTCTGCATCATTATGTTTGTTTGTTTTTTAATGGCATTATATGGAACAATATCAGTGTATTTTTAATCACGATGTGTATGGTGTGAACAATTTTGAGGTGCTGGAAATCTGACAGTTATGATTCATAGCGTGTATGACTTATTCAGTGGAAAAGTGCCATCATTTTTTTGTAGTACCAAGAAACTTTAAAAAAAAATTTTCCACTCTGTCTTCATGGTCTATTTATTTTAAAGCTTTATGGTCCGAAAGGAAAAAATGTAAAAATGACATTTTGTTCAAAGGAAGTATGTATTGTTGTCTTTTCTATACTTTAGAGAGAAAAAAATATGTATTCATAAAAGGAAATAACAGTTCTTTCAAATGTAACTTTAATGCAGCCAGTAGTGCACAGGTAATAGAGTGGCTTGGTGGTCCTACTGTCACCTCACATCAATGAAGTCCCATGTTCAGGTCCCAGTCCAGGTTCTTTGTGGAGTGTGTGGAGTTTGCATGGTCTCCCATAACTGCCCAGAGGTATGAATGTGTCTGTCTGTGTTCCTGGGGCTTGAACTGTCTGGAGAGATTTTCTGGCTAGAGTATGTTAAGGCTGAATGCTGCTACATTGTGACCATGAACAAAAGTAAGAAAACGCGTGAGATCGAGATGGATGGCTGCAGACCATTTAGAGAATGACCCGAATAACTTCACTGTCAATAAACTTGGAGAATGCGTTTTGTAAATGTACTGCATAGTCTTCTACAGCCCACTGTCTGAGTATCAGTTAAAATACAATAGGGATACAATAAAAGCTTGTGTTATAGGAAAAATGTAACCTATACTCAAGATGAAGGATGTTAAACTGAAACTGTTCTTTGTCAAGTAGAAACTAAAGACAAAATAAGACTCTTTCTTATGGGGATGTTTCATCAGTTTGCCGCTTCAACTAAACAACTACCGACAAACCATTAGGCTTGTGATTAGTTAATTTCCCAAACTTCTGAGTCCCCAGAGTTAGCAAAGTATAAAATTGGAGTGTGTCAATGTGACCTCAGAATTGAATATAAAAGGACATATTATTTTTTACTAACTCCTTTCATTGTCACCTTTTAACATCCTTATTTGTGTCCCTTTGCATTGCTCTCTGCTATATATATTAGGGGTGCAACAATATTCGTATCGATATTGAACCGTTCGATACAGTGCTTTCGGTTCGGTACGCATATGTATCGAACAATGCAATTTTTTTCAATTTTTTTTTTTTTTTTTTTTTGTGTCCCGTTTGGATCTATAGCCATCAGAATTGTTGTCTTGAGGCCAAGAAAGATGCCAAGAGGATTTATTTTAAGTGGATCATCATATTGGTCCATTTGATTGACCTTTATTATAATTATGAATTTATTTTATTTTCAGTTGCAAACGGGACAGACATGACTGTGGGATAGGACAGGGGGAAAGAATGAAAGAAAGAGGGGGAGAGAAAGAAAGAAAACCAAAGGGGAGAAAAAAAAAGAACAATACAAAATTTGTAATTTATTTTATCAACTTTCCTTCTGACGATGCTGTCTGTGTTGAGCGCTCAGTGAATCTGCATTTGACTACTCCGCCTGGGCTCGAGAGTGCAGCCTAGGCGGAGTAGTGGAACGCAGATTCACTGAGCGCTCAACACAGACAGCATGGTCAGAAGGAAGAGCGCAGGGCAAGCTAGCGAGACAGAAGTGGACCTCCCCACCCTCATTCAGATCTGGCGTTTGGAATTATTTTGGTTTTCATGTGACGTATGACCCTGAAGGTAAGCGAGTCATGGACTAAAGTAAAACAGTATGTTGGATGTGCCATGCAATGCTCAATTACATGGGTGGGAGCTAGTGTGTTAGCGCAGTTAGCTCGTTAACGTGTTGGCTGTCTAGCCCCTCTGTATAGGGTAGCTCGTTAATGGAGATTTGCCGTGTTGTGGCGTTAAGGTTATTTCAACGAGATTAACCTGAAAGCACTAGTGGGAACACAACAAATATGACTGCACATTTACACCGACATCATCCTAGTGCAAAGACAAAAACAACAAGCATGCATGCTACAAACTTGGCCAAGTCATTTAGACAGCTGTTAGCACAGGATTCTCCTTATGGAGACCTGATATGTTTAATATGCTGCTGAGAATATAGCCCAGAAGAAGCGGATAGTATAGCTTTTATTTTGGAAAGAGACATTTCTCTGTAATAAACTCTCTTTTCCAAAGATGAGTGATTCCTCAATCAGATACAGGGCTCACAATATCGCTAGCCCGACGTCCCGGGGCTATCTCTGCCCTGCCTGTCGGGCTATTGTAGGAAGGAAAAATATATGTCAATGCTTTTGCATTCTTTCAGAAATGTAGCTGGGTAATTATGTCATTGGGTGAGCCACTGTCAATATGTGACATATTGAAATCGTGTTTGAATTTGCGCTTGTTTTTTTGCTTTCACTTTGCAATCGCACGAACTGTGTATAGAGAGCGACAGCACTGATCTGTGAGTGATGATAATTTGTGCACCAATTCCTCTGACATCGTCTTATTAATTGTTAGCTTACTATGCAAACATGACAAGTGAAATCTCCCGCAGCTTAAACATGTGAGAGGTTGATCGCGCAGAGAATCGCTGAGCTTATGTGAGTGCGGCAGGATATATATTTCACTACGATGACCTGGATGACTGAGAACCTTCACAGACAGATATATATTTTAGTTCTGCTGAGCCAAATAAGACAGGTCAGGGTGAAGAAGTGAGAGCCAAAGAAAAGCTTACCACAAAACGGAGAAGTTATGACAAATCAGACTATAAGGCAAAAAGAAAGTGCAGCTTTATGGTTTCATGGACAAAAGAATTTCTGTGGCTGCAATATGACGAGCTAAAAAACAACACGCACAAGGGTTAGGGTTAAATTTAAAAACTGTACTTTTGTGTTAAAATATATATTTATAATTTTAATAAATGACAAATTAAAAAGGCATGAACATTTTTTTTGTATCGAAAAAATATCGAACCGTGACACCAAAGTATCAAACCGAACCGAACCGTGAATTTTGTGTATCGTTGCACCCCTAATATATATATATATATATATATACTTCTTTTTTCAAGATTTTTCATTGAATATCCTTTATCATCCCCTGCCAAAAAGGGGATTTCTCATTATAACATGATACTTGCTGCAATCACATTGACAAGTTGAGATTTAAATGCAGGCATTTTCCCAGTTCTTCCTTTTTCAGTGTTTTGTTTTTTATTCCCCACAAGTTGAATATCCTAGATAAAATCCAGCATAAAGTTTGTAAATTCACTAAAACTTGATCCTATTATTTTATTAAGTTCTTAAGTTTGTTATCAGTCTTTGCTCAGTTGGCTAAGCCATCTGTTGTATATTCTAACATTGTACTGGTGGCAGTATAGTGCTTCCATGTTTCATCCCAGCTTAGTCAAGAAACCCAAGAAAGCCTTTTTCCCATATGTGAAAAGTAAAGCTTATCATGACCGGGATTAGGGAAGCAAATGGAGAATTGCTTCCAGTTGAGAACTAAATCATCCAATCCATCTGAAATGTATGCTTCTGTGTTTATCAGTTTCTTTTATCAGCGCTGTCATTTTTACTGCTGAAAATTGTGCAATTATTTCAGCAGAGTTTTTGCAGTATTGAGTCAAATAAAAGCACTTCCTTCTGCTCAGTTACTGCAGTGTTTTCAGGCTTAAGGATAACACAATAGTTGTGCTGATAATGAAAACCTTAAAGGCTTTTCAATATTCCCTTCACAGAAAATTCATCAAGAATAAACACGAGAATCTGCAGAATCAATGATGGTACTAGTTTTAATAACATCTTAGTAATTCCATGATGCAATTAAATGTTTTTCACTCCAACAAAAGAATCACTTTGAGACAATAAGTATTCCATTTGTCTTTACTCTTTGCCTGTTGTCTGTTATTTCAGGCTTTGGAATAAGGAAGAGAGATATATTTCCACAGGCAGTTGACAAGAATGCCACAACTTAAGCACCAGGGCATGAAATTACATACTTTATCATATCCTGGTGAGTACGTGTTTTTGCTATGAGTTCCATTTCTTTTGATGAACGGTCACATTGTTGGTGTGATTTTGGGTTAAATGTTCTAGCAGCTGCAGATTTTTTTGTTTTGTTGATATTTTAGGGTAGTGACTCCTTTTTGGCATACAGTCTTAATCCGAGAGTCTTAGCAGTGCTCGGTTTGTTATTTTTTTTGTTAGGCGGTGCGTGATGTGCATGTGTGGGTGTTGGTGTAACTGTGAAATGTGAGAGCAGCTGCACAGGGAGGTGTGAACTTGTGCATTTGTGCACTGTGTAAGTTGGTGTGTATATGTATGGAGGTGGGTAACAGGCAAACATGGCAGGAGTTATTTCTATTTAAACACCACCAGAGCTAGTGACACCTGTGCTGGCTGGAAGCCTAGAGACACATAATGGTTTTTAATGGGACTCCATCCTCAGAGTAGAAGTCACGCTAGATGTGGCCTCAATTATTACATCAACAGAAGTCTGCCTCTGTGTCTACCTGTCTGTGGTAGTTTGACTGCTAACACTATCTGACATGTTTTGTTGTTGCTTTTTTAAAGTGATGAACAATACACAGAAACTACAAAAGTATTGAAAGAGCAAGCAGTGTGAAAACCAACTGTGTTATCACTACACTTTTTATTTTTTATAAGGTACACTTTTTGGACAGCTTTTAAATTTCACAGTTTTCATTTGTCATTTTTTGAAATGTCGGTTTGTGTTATTGTCATGGTCCGGAGTCTGTGACTCCGTGTTTATGTTTAGTCTATTAGTATTCTGTGGTTTTGGTTACCTTGGGTGTTTGTATTCTTTTGTTCATGTTCCTATGTTCTGTGTCCCCCAGTCTGTGTTAAGTTGGTGTGTTATGTCATATGTATGTGTTTCCTGTTTTATTGTGAAGGTCTGCGTCTTATGTGAGTGTTTTCAGTTTGCCTCCCTAGTCTCGTCATGATAATCACTCCCAGCTGTGTTCCCCACCTGCGTGTAATCTCCCTGTGTTCTCTGGGTGTATTTAAGTTGTGTCTTCTGTCATGGTAGTTGCTGGTTCGTCTGCGTTATTTTCCTCGCCGCCATTCTGTGTTTATTCCTCCAGCGTCCTGGTCATTCTCCCTGCAAGGTACCCTCGTTAGTGTTCTGGTTTCATGTTTAGTTTAGTTTTCCCAGTTTAGAGTTATTACCGTTCTGTTTCTCGCCACCCCTTTTGTTGTTCTTATCCGGTTGTAAATAAAGCTCATCCTCCACTTAAGCAGTCTGCATTTTGGGTCTTATTTCATATTCCACACGGCTTGCCCCGGAAGAAACGTCAATCGCGCCGTCGTCGGCGCGCCACCCCACAGCCGGACGTTCGGACTTCTAAATCGCCGGCTGTGGTGAGTGAGGATTCTTTTCCGTTTCCGGACTGTGTGACGGTTCATTCAGGGGCTGTGTTCTGTGCGGCAGATATTGATATGAACAGCTTGTCGCCTGAGCCACTCTCAGCTCAGTTAGCCGCCCAGCAGCCTGTTTCAGCTCAGTCTCCAGTGCCTGTTTCAGCTCAGTCTCCAGTGCCTGTTTCAGCTCAGTCTCCAGTGCCTGTTTCAGCTCAGTCTCCAGTAGCTCCTGTAGCGCAGGCCCCAGTAGCTCCTGTAGCGCAGGCCCCAGTAGCTCGAGTGCCTCCTGTAGCGCAGGCCCCAGTAGCTCGAGTGCCGCCTGTCGCGCAGGCCCCAGTAGCTCGAGTGCCGCCTGTCGCGCAGGCCCCAGTAGCTCGAGTGCCGCCTGTCGCGCAGGCCCCAGTAGCTCGAGTGCCGCCTGTCGCGCAGGCCCCAGTAGCTCGAGTGCCGGCTGTCGCGCAGGCCCCAGTAGCTCGAGTGCCGCCTGTCGCGCAGGCCCCAGTAGCTCGAGTGCCGCCTGTCGCGCAGGCCCCAGTAGCTCGAGTGCCGCCTGTCGCGCAGGCCCCAGTAGCTCCAGTGCCGCCTGTCGCGCAGGCCCCAGTAGCTCCAGTGCCCCCGCTACCCGTAGCTCTGGCTCCAGTATCACCAGTTTCGCTCATTCACTCCATGCAGGGAGAAAGTTTAATTTCATCTCAAGGTGCTTTTCATGGTTCAGCCGCCATTGGCACAGTTTGCCGCTCCAGGGCTTCCCCAGAGGCTAGGTCTCAGTCCCCAGCTGATTCTGGATCCCTGAAGTCTATGCAGCCACCTGAGAACTGCACCATGTCAGCGTTGCCTGGGCAGAGCCAGTGCTCAGTGCATCGCCAGTTGCCTTCGTGTTTGCCAGAGGACTCCATGACTGCTGGCTTAGTGGTGGCTTCTGCTGGAGGGTCCGAGGGACCGCTCCGGCTTTCGTCTCCTGTCTCCGCTGGAGGGTCCGAGGGACCGCTCCGGCCTTCGTCTCCTGTCTCCGCTGGAGGGTCCGAGGAGCCCGTCCAGCCTCCTGCTGCAGCTTCATCATCCTCGTCTGGTCCAGCTTCATCATCCTCATCTGGTCCAGCTTCATCATCCTCGTCTGGTCCAGCTTCATCCGAGTCTTCACCCTCGTCTGGTCCAGCTTCATCCGTGTCTTCAGCCTCGCCTGGCCCAGCCTCCGTGTCTTCAGCCTGTGCTTCGCCTGGTCCAGCTACTGCCTGTGCTTCGCCTGGTCCAGCTACTGCCTGTGCTTCGCCTGGTCCAGCTTCAGCCTGTGCTTCGCCTGGTCCGGATCGCCATCGCCTGAGTCGCCGACGCTGCATTCCTCGCGGCCGGCCCCCGGACCTGCTCCGTCGTCTCCCTCGCCGCCGCTGCCTCCCGCGCGGCTGGCCCCCGGACCCTCTTCGCCTGAGTGGCCGCCGTTGCCTTCCGCACGGCCGGCCCCCGGACCGCCATCGCCTGAGTGGCCGCCGTTGCCTTCCGCACGGCCGGCCTCCCGAACTGTGTCCACGTCGCCGTTGCCGTCCGCACGGACCGCACGGCCCCCGGACCGGTGCTGTCGTCGTCGCCGTTGCCTTCCGTGCGGCCGGCCTCCCGAACTGTGTCCGCGATGCCGCCGTTGCCGTCCGCACGGTCGGCCCCCTGAACTGTTTGGACTCCTGTGCTGGCCGGCCCCCTGACCTCTTCTGTTTTGGACTCTGTTTTCCTGTGCTCTGGTGTGCTTTTCTTTTGGTTTTGGACTCGTGTTTTTGTTTCTTTTTTTTCTTTTGGCCTTCTGGTGCTCCTGTTTTGTTTTGCCCCGAGCCCTCCGTCCTGGCCCCCCGCCGCCCGCCCTGGTCGGGTTGTTTTCTGTTTTTTCTGGCTGTTTTTTGTTGGGCTGTCTGGAGCCAGCCTTTGAGGGGGGGGTCCTGTCATGGTCCGGAGTCTGTGACTCCGTGTTTGTTTAGTCTATTAGTATTCTGTGGTTTTGGTTACCTTGGGTGTTTGTATTCTTTTGTTCATGTTCCTATGTTCTGTGTCCCCCAGTCTGTGTTAAGTTGGTGTGTTATGTCATTGCGTGTATGTGTTTCCTGTTTTATTGTGAAGGTCTGCGTCTTATGTGAGTGTTTTCAGTTTGCCTCCCTAGTCTCGTCATGATAATCACTCCCAGCTGTGTTCCCCACCTGCGTGTAATCTCCCTGTGTTCTCTGGGTGTATTTAAGTTGTGTCTTCTGTCATGGTAGTTGCTGGTTCGTCTGCGTTATTTTCCTCGCCGCCATTCTGTGTTTATTCCTCCAGCTTCCTGGTCATTCTCCCTGCAAGGTACCCTCGTTAGTGTTCTGGTTTCGTGTTTAGTTTAGTTTTCCCAGTTTAGAGTTATTACCGTTCTGTTTCTCGCCACCCCTTTTGTTGTTCTTATCCGGTTGTAAATAAAGCTCATCCTCCACTTAAGCAGTCTGCATTTTGGGTCCTATTTCATATTCCACACGGCTTGCCCCGGCAAACCGTGACAGTTATAGCATAACCTTGTTTATATAACTGGTAAAAAGACATTTTTGATGAGGCACAAAACACACAAACAAACAAATAAACAAACAAAACATTTACCAGAAGTTTATGATGGCTTAGTTATAAAATCAGTTAATTAATGTACTTCCTAGATTTGAAATTTTACTGCCAAGTTAACTATAAACTTGCATTTGTATGTCCAGCAGATTTTTTTAATCATAGAATTGATTAAATTATTGTTTTATCATTGTTACATAATCTCTGATACTTGCTGATATCTTGATTAGAATGCCCATGTCCAAGTCATCCATCATTATACATTTTGCTCAAGCCTGAAGTCATCTTGATCAGTCAAAAGACCTGTAATAGCAAGGTTTTGGCCATGCCCTCCATCACATACACAACAACTATACAAACTTCACACTGAGCAGATAAAGGCCAAAAGGAAACCATAGGAATATTTTATGTGACTTGTGACTTGTGTGGTATGGCATTTGTAATCTCAGAATCTAAAGAAAGATGTTTTTTTTTTTTTCAGAGAAAGATCATTTACAAAAAATAAATTAAAAAGTGAAACACCTGACTGAGCTCTTCTCTCTTTGTATAGTGTGCAGGTTATCCCCACCTGGTATGTACATTTAGGGTTCACACAGTGTAATGAAGTTCAAGAGTCTTTAAAAGGCACCCCATTTGTCCGTTTCAACTTAACTCACATCTTTTTGACTTAAGATACAGGGAACTAGGGCTTAGGGATAGGGTGAGAGGATGTGAGATTTTGGTCATATCGCACGTGCGATATGACCAAAATCTATCCCGATATAAGAATTCTATCGTCCGGAAAACGATATAAATCACAAAAATGTAGCATTTTCTGTAAATTCTGTGAATCTCGGGCAGCTCGACTTGCGTGAAGTGTTTCCAGCTGCGCATCATGTAGCTGGAGTCGAGTGTTTTAACCGATGCATGAAACATACATTTTTTGACATAAGTTGTAACGGCCGCCATTTTCTTTGTGAGTATTTATTACACGGCGTGCTGCGGGGAAAAGCCTGTTCTAACGTTTGAGTCTAAGGTTTATTTTTTTACTTTTTTACTTCTCATCCGTAAATAATCTGCTCTTTCACGTGATTCAGTTTATTTTGAAAAGTCTCAACAGGATTTTGAGCTTTATTGTGAAAGGTTTATGTGGAACATAAACAAGCGGACACGCGATGGTTTTACCGTCGTTGTTGCTAAACACATAAAAACAGGCGCTTGTCCGTTGGTAGTGTGGTTATATTAAATATAAGAGAAAGAGAGAACTTTAAGAAATTAATACAGCCACTACAGTGACCATCAAAACGGTGAAAAAATATTGCCGTAAAGAGTTTATTTTGTGACACCACGAAACAAATGATAGCGTAAAATGAAATGATAGACGTTTTTATATCGTCATCCGATATATATTGTTATATCGAACAGCCCTACAGGGAACAGTTCCAAGAAATAGCAAATGAAGCACACTATAATATTTACAATATCACGCTGCATTGTGCTAATGGTTGTTTCTGTTATTTTGTCCACCCCCTGCGAGCTCATGCTGGGCTGTTTTCTCTGTGCTGTATATCTGCAGTGGAACAAACAAGGCATATAATGTGTGTATGGCATTACACAAGGCTTGTAATAAATACACTCTGTCTTATAGTTATTTTTGCCCAAAGCCTGACTTTTGAAGTGTGTATGGAGTTACATGTGGCTGGTAATAAATAGACTTTGGAGATAAGACAACTAAGATTTCTCTTCCCCTCCTCTTCCTCCTTCAGTGATGAAGATGGAGCAAGGAGCAGAGTAAAGTGATTAGGTTTTATTATTTTCTCCAGACTCTGAGCTTCTGGTTGATTAAATTAAAGCATGTAGTGGCTTGTCTGAACACAGAAGGGGTCAAAACGAAACAGAACAGAATAACTCTAGGGTATTGGAGACAGGATGAATGCAGTGTGATAGATAATGTGGTTTGGTGACAAGTGGGCGAATGAACAGAGATAATAATAAATATTATGTCTTGTACTGTCCTGGAAATCTGTATTTTATAGAGTGACTGAATGCAGTCAGATCAATAGTACTGATGTGCTCTGGGGAAAAAAAATTACGCAGGGTATAACAAAATGGACACAGATCAAATGCAACTGGGAAGCAAACATTACCTATTATATTTTATCCACAAAGGAATACCAGCCAAGAATACTTTAATATCTTTTGAGACTTTAAATGCATTTAATTTACATATTTATTTCCAGATATGTACCTATTAGTGTCAAACATGTGACAAACATTACTAAAGGCTAATTTAGTAATGCGCATGGACTTCTATTCTAGTCTTAGTTTTCTTTTGGAAATAAATAACATACAATAAGACATTGAAATATATCACACAAAAGAAACATTTGATTTGGCGGTTTGAATATGAAGACATGGTGGGTGTTCATTTTTTAACACTGATAGTAAGCTAAAAACTATAATTAGAAAATAGATTTCTAAGAAATTTTAATGGGCATCATTTCTGATGTCCATTAAAATTTCAAAACCACTCTAAATTGCAAAAGAACATTTTGATGACATGAGTACTAAAAAATGCATATATTTCTTTAATCTCTTGACTTAGTTAAAAGAAACTGCAAAGAAAAACTCGTATCTGAGTCACTATATTTTTAGCCGGAGGTCTGACAATAAGAAAAAGAAAAACCCTGAGGACATATTTTCATAGTAGAAAAGTACATATATATATATATATTGGAGTTGGGAGAGTCTTTAAAAGCTAGGAACATTGGGGAATATTTATATCACAATGTACATTATTCTACCCTTTTCACTATGAGAATGCCAGAGAAAATATGTTTTAGTAGTTTAATATATTAAATATATGTATGTTACTTACCTGTTCAAAGGGAGATAATAATTCTTCTGTCAATAACTGCATGCACTACATTTTTGACCATTTAGGAAATGTGCCGTCCTTTATGTAATTCTCATTTACTAAGAGGTCATATGATGATCTTTTTAACGATTATGCTTTAGTCAATATCCCATTTGTGCAAAATATAGCTTTTTCATGGTATTTTAAAAGCCTGGCTCCCAGCACAGAAAATATTAAAAACAACTGTAAATACATTAAAATACTCAGATCCACATGGTAGTGTGGAATCAGTTCAGACTCCAACTTTTTTTAATGTTAGGTAAGGATATTCCCTCATTTTAAGACTGCACCTGCATGAAACATACCACTAGGCATGTCACATGGGAATTTAACCTAAGTAAATGTCATCCCTTACCCAGAGACCCAAGCTGAGTAAAACTTAAAACCAGCAACTCGCCTGTGACCAAATTCCATTTTCCTAATCAACAGTATAGATGATATTGAGCCCTAAACTTAATAAAGTCATTTTTGTGTCCATGAGAGAGAGAGCTGGGTGACAATTTGACAAAAAAAAAAAAAAAAAATCCAAACAAAAACGTTTTTGTTGCTGTTTGTTTGTAATTTGTTTTTAGTTAGAAACCTGACACCTGACAATTGTGTTTTTTGAGACCCATTATGTCATCATGTCATTTCACATCAAAATGTAACATATTTTTTAGGTGTGGTTACTGTAAGCAGGTACTTGTTGACAATTTGGCTTGTGGTACCTGGTAAAACTGTGATTCACTTCCTCTTCCTTACCATTTATAATATAACAGCAATCACCCTTAGGAACCATGTGATATATGATGGCTTTCAGATGCTCCACCATTGGAAAGGTCAGCAATACTGGAAACCAGAAGAATATAATATCAGTCACTTGGTTCATGTGCCTACAAAAATAAATCATGTATAAATATCATGTACCTTGCATCTGCATTAGGTGCAAGACCATCTATGACTAGCTAGTGTCCTCACACCGAATCGCAGCTTTCAAGACGTTGCACAAAAGTAAAATGATATCTGAATATATACGGAATGAAGAGCAGGCAAATACTATCAATGTCTTTTTGAAATATGCTATTATGCTACTTCCCATTGACAATATTATTATTCTTGGACTGTACTTGTCGTTAGTAATCCTTATTTGTCTTATACTTACTTATCACTTACTTATACCTTGATGTGGGCCTCATTTCAATCATTGTTTAGCTCAGGGATAGGCAACCTTTTTGATGACGAGTGCCATCTAAAATTTCCTCAGAAGTCAATGTGCCATAAACTTGCATTAGCAATAAATTTAATAAAGCTGTATATTAACAGTTGCTGTGCTGAGTGGAGAGCTACTGAAGCATTTGACTATAGACCGGCCCACCAGGTATTATAGGAAAAGCCATAAAACCTTTGAATGAAAACAAATGCTGTTGTGACAGTGATGTACACTGTCTGGTTGTATAAGTATGATTTCTATACATTTTACGTCAGATAAAAACTTTGGTTGTAAGCTTCAGATAATTATTTAATAACAGCCAGACATTTTAAATGAGAATAAGAAAGAAAAGTATTTCTTTGTGCCCCCCTTTCCCTGTTAATGCCCCACCTGGCCCCCTGGCAAAACTTTGCTAGACCCGTCCCTGCACAGTTACCAGCTATCAGCTACTCAGAAAAGGATCCTGGTGTTATTTGTCTCTCAGAAACAGTTCATAACTTCAACTCATTCATGTCACCTAAAAGGTAAACCTGTTTCTCCATCACCTGTTCAGCTCTGATGATTCAGCAAGGACATCTCCTGGTTTCATCTTCATGTTTCCCTCTCACCACGTATCCAAACCGACATCATGACCAGCAGCTTTTACAGCTGTGGCTCCAGCAAACATCAGGTGATACTAGAAATTAATATTAAATAAATTCTAACAACAGCTGATCAAGCTTAAACGTGCTGCTGTTGTTTAGCACGACATCCGCTGGTTTCCTTTTTCTGGCGCAAAGTGAGGGATAAATAAACGAGAGACGGGACTTGCATCAGAAATACCGACCAGCTGATCATTGATCAGTTTCATGACTGAATGAGAGAAGAAGAGGCAGCTGACAGCTTAAAGACAGAATAACTTCAGCTTTGTGTCTTTTTCCATTCTAGCTGAAGTACGGGACAAACTGTTTTCCTTTTCAGCTCAATAAGAAACACGTAATATTTTCTCTGAATACGGGACAATTCCGTTTTTTACGGGACGGTTGGCAACTCTACTAACTAACCTTATGAATAAAATAAAGTTCACTATCGGTAACATCATAGCATCCACCCAGCTGTATAGAAACTCCGTCATGCTATTGTAACTGACGGTAAAAAGTCTGAACAACGAAAATAAACTCCACCTAAACTTGGTTTATATCTGACCCAGATAGACTGCAGGTCATAACTTCTTACCTGAAGTTCAGTTCACCTGACACTCAGACCGGTGGCCGCCTCGGGTTTCTCCTCCTGCCTCCCCTTTCCCTCATCCACCTGGCCTCTTGTGGCAGCTCCGCCATAGAAACCACCAAACAACTGAGTTATTTGTACACATCTGCCAGGACCTGGCCAATCCAACACCTTTCATTGTTTATACCATTACCAAAAAAATAAATAAATAAATAAATAAATTATCGGCCCATAAAAATCATTTGCCCAGTAAGCCCGATGGCCAGTCCAGCTACGGTCGTGCCATCAGTTAAACCTTCGCGTGCCAACTGTGGCACGCATGCCCAGGGTTGCCAACCCCTGGTTTAGCTCATCTTCTTTTAAACATCAGATTTCTTGTGATTTGACTCCAGTCTGCTGATTTGACACTGGTGTAAGTATCTTCCACTACCAATTTCCTAATTTTTGGACTGCAATTGAGTCTAAGTATGGCCTCGAAGTCCCAAGGTCAAAATGACATATAAGCCAAAATGGTTGTCAGTGACCAAGCTAAGATCCTGTGGAACTTGCAGATACAGAAAGGCAAACTGGTGACGGCTAACCAACCAGACATAGCAGTGGTGGACAAACAGAGGAAGAAGACCATAGTGATAGAGGTTCATATACCAAGTGATAACAAAATTACAAAGAAGGAACACTGAGAGAGGAGCTAGAGAAGATGTGGATGTGAAGGCAACGTTAGTCCCCGTCATAACTGGAAAACATGGGGCAGTGACCCCTAAACCGGGGGTGGCTTCAGCAGATCCCAGGAACAACATCAGAGATCTTACAATAACTTACAAGATAAAGTGCCTTAAGGCAACTGTTGTTGTGATTTGGCGCTATATAAATAAAATTCAATTTAATCCAATTGAATATCTGTCCAGAAGAGCGCAGGTCTAAAGACAGCAAAGCTACTGTTCATGACCGTCAAACTCCAAGGCCTCTGGTAGGGGACCCAACCTTCATGAACAAATAAAAACTGCCCGCTGGCGAAGTGGGGTATTTTTCTTAATTATTATTTATTTTTATTTACAGCATCTAATGCACCTATTCCTGTAGTAGCAGAAGTGTACCACAATGAACCCATCTTCCGATAACTGCTTCAAGCTGGATAATGAATATGACAATGTAACAGTATACTAAAATGGCCTCCATAGTCATCAGATCCACTTGAGCACCTTTGGGATATGATGGAACAGAATGCCTCCAGGAACTTGTTTGACTGCAGGCCACAAAGGATTTAGGCAGTTGTGAAGGCAAAAGGGGGTCCATCCTTGTACTTGCAAGGTACAACTAATGACATGATTGGTGAGTGTATGTAAAACTAGGAAAAAAAGAAATGGTCCACTTAAAGTTGGATGAAATTTGGGCTAGCCTTAATTCAGTATATAGATCGGTGCTTTCAAATAACTTAAAAAAACTTTCAATCCAACAAAATAAAAAATAATGTCCAGTTTTCTATAAAAGAATAAAATATAAAGTTTAACAAATTAATTTTTATCATGTATTGCCATGAAATCTCTTGGGGATCTTTAGCTTCCGAACATATGATTTTATAAACTAGATGGCCTTTTGTTTATAGATCCACTCTTTATAGGTAGTCTTGAAACAAACTTCATACCGTGCAGTCACACTGCTCCACCAGTGGCTAAATTTTGTGTTTTTTGTTTGTCAAGTGAACATTGCAGTCACTGGGAAATGTTAGCTTACCATCACCTCGGCTTCAACCTTTCCCTCACTCAAGCTGTTTTGGTTCCACATAATGACAGCATTTTTGTGACAGTAAACATAACCTCCTGGAATCAAAACCCAAATGGTCACATCTGAAATGTGACATCTCAGTGTGTGTGCTCATAAACAGTTCTTTCCTTTTTGTATCAAACTTGAATTCATTTTGAATTCAGCCGAGGGATGGGCATGAATCCACAACTGTACCTTTAACATACTGCACACGAATGACGAATGACCGTAGAGGCAGAGAGTTTGTTTGAATAAGGAACGAGTGGGATACTTTTTTTTTTCCATGAAGGGACATTTGCCGATTTTTAACGCTGAGCGGAAATGAGTCATACTCTAATCTAGGACACATCATTTACACTGGAACCCACCCCCCTACTTACAAGAATCTAAATGTGTACGTGTGTGTCTGAGTTGGGTGGGTGGGGGGGGGGGGTAATATGAGTATTTGATTTATTTCCAGCTACCCCAAACTTCTGTGGCTCACATACCACAAATATGACATGTTATAAAGCACACTGTCTTATACACACATGCATACACACACACTTACCCCAATCTCAACAGACTCTGGTGGATGTGAGGGGAGTAGCCTAGAATTAAACCGAATTAAAGACTCCCCCCCCCCCCCCCCCCCACGTGTCATTTATTCATTGCTTTCTCGTTCCCTTGCTGCTGGGCATGACTGCTGCATAAGGAAATGCTCTAGGGCCTGTGTGTGTGTGTCTTTGTACCAATAGCCGTCGGCATCGTCTCCACAGAATTGTGGCACGCCATCTTTCAAAGCCAAAACAACATGAAAAATATTCTTTAAAAATACTTAGGTAACTGTCATCTCTTTCACACAATGACAGTTCTTTAAACTCGGCTATAAACCAATTACACTCTGTTGCAGTTTGTGTATTGAAACGGCAATAAAATCCCAATTACCAAGGGGAGAGATTACATAGACATGTTTGAGGCAAAAATGACAAAAATGTCTGTCTTTATTATTTGTATATCAGAGAATTTGTATGTCTGCGCATGTGCATTCAAATGAGTGTGAGTGAGATGGATATAGATCACATTTTCAAGCAGGCAACAGGCACTCTGCTCTCCAGAGTAATCTTGAGTGCTGAGAAGCTTTCACTCAACAGCTTTTTACTAAAGTTAAAAAAGGGCCTACTTTTTGCATTCTGCCGATCAATTTCCGTCTCTGAGATCAATTTTGTGTTCAGCAGATGGAGAGAGTCCAAGTGTGGTTATGAGTTTGTGTGGAGAGAGAGCGCAGGATTGAAGGAGTATTTCTTTTTCCCTGCCAACACACACTGGGTTTGGGAACAAACAACCTATGGGTGCATTAGAAACATAGCGTATCGCTAAAAGGATATTTGCAATGACAAAAAATGAAAATGTCAATTTTCATTACATAAATTATTCAAAAACAAGAAAGCTTTCATTTGACCACTTGTAGCAGACTGAGATGAAGTTATAACCTCAGCATAGTGTGGGTAGATCAATGTAGAATTCCTTGCCAGTGAGCACATTTACATTACTGTTGTCACATGGTATAAAATGACAAAAAGATATATTTGCTGGACATACTTTCAAAGACACAATTTTATTCTTTTTTTTTTTTTTCACTTACTGAATACTGAATTCACAATTTTATTCTTAATCAATATGGTCAGTGCATGCAAGGCAAGCAATGCTTGAGCACTGAAATCTAAAAAATTTATTAATTAATTAAAAATACAAAATGAAAGCAATCTCTCTCTTTGCACCTCAAAACAATGTTGTGTCCCATAAAAGATCTCATATTACCTACTGGCCTCCGTATGCATGTCTGTAGAATGTAGTTTCACTTGTTTTGGATGAGGAGGAGGTTAGTGTAATAAATAAATGTTACATGCAGTTATAGTTATAAGTTCTGCTCTCATAAAAAGAGAATTAGAAGCATAAGTGTGACAGAGGAGAAGGTACTGATAGGCTTTTCTTATCTTTTGTAAATGACTTGAACTAACTGTTCCCTCATTATTATAGCCATTTCTGCACATTTGCCCTTGGTTAGACTCTCTTTCACTATATTTTCTGTCCTTCTTTCTCTTCTGCTATGTTGCCATACTGTTCAACTCATTTTGTTCTTTCTTTCTTTCTTTCTTTCTTTCTTTCTTTCTTTCTTTCTTTCTTTCTTTCTTTCTTTCTTCCTTTCTTCCTTTCTTCCTTCCTTCCTTCCTTCCTTCCTTCCTTCCTTCCAGGCAGTTATTATCAGTCTAATTAATTTCACATGCTGGTCAGGCCTGGTGTCTCTCAGTATCACACACATGCACTAACACACATATATGCAAACACCAAGATCCAGACTCTTTCTTTCTCTCTCTAGTAATTGCACCCAACTGCTCCCAGCCAGAACAATTAAGTTTCCATCAAAGTGGAAACAGAGGCCTCAACAACATTTTAGACTTTCTGAGGTTCTGGGCAGGCATGCAGAGTACAGATGTAGACATGACACATACTGTCCTTTTATACTGCATGGATGCAGTGAACTTAAGGGGGTATTGGACAGATCTTTTTCTTTCTTTCTTTTCTTTCAGCTTTGAGGTAAACAGACTGTGCAATATCCCTTTATGCCCATCTAGTCCTTTTAATGGATTTGACCTTGTTTATCAAGAACCCATACTTTTGCACTGTTCTCCACTGCAGGCTAGTTTAAACTTGTGTTTATTTTATTTTGATGTGGAGCTACTTAACCAAGTTTGAAAGACATGATATCATTTTTTTTTGGCAGTCAACGCACTTGGATAGCAACTGACACACAGTTTTACTACTTTAAGCTATAAAAAATAACTGTATATTTAAGAATTTCAGCCTATGAGAGAAGGTCTGTAAAGTGACCCTGCCCTGCTATTTGGTAGCTTTAGCTCTACAAATAGATTTACAGGCTTTCATTAAAGCAGCTAGTGGTTATGCAGGGAAGAAGCTCTTGGACAACCAGCTGCATATGTGTGTGTATTTGAACACGAGTATGTTTGTGGGCCTCTGTTACTTTATGTGATTGTGCGTGTGTGTGTGTGTGTGTGTGTGTGTGTGTGTGTGTGTGTGTGTGTGTGTGTCTGAGGCTAGGCCCTAGATTACTTCCAGAAGTGGAGTTCCATAGCCTGCTGTTTCATTACAGCTACAAAGCAACCGCACCGCTACACAGAGTGCAGAGTTGCAAAAACTTTTTCCCCCTGCTTTCCTCATTGCTTGGTCCACCCTTCCTCTTCTTTCTCTTTTATGGTTACAGTTGGAATGGGACTAAACATCTGTGCAAATTGATTTTTTTTCCTCCATTTTGGGATTTAAGGCAGAAGCAGAGCTGAACTTATCACATTTCAAACACCTTTTACATAAACCAATATTTCTTCAAGTTGAAACAGCTTTTAAATTGTTGGTCTAAAACTGTTAAGTTTTTTTCAAGTTCAAACTACTTCATAGCTAAAATCTTTTCATCAAGTTCAGGCATGTTTTACTTAATGGTGCTACATTCTTATATATATCACATCAGGTGCAATAGGTCTGAACTTTTTTTCTTTGTCTCACTACCTAGTGGAATAAAATCTGAAGAAGTAGTTGTGAATTTTTAAAATGGTCATCAACCTTTATTGCACAATCGATTATTTGACAGTAATTTGAAAGTGCCAAGCACTTTACAAATGTTTTAGGTACTTTGGCGATTTAGATCAAGGAGTCAGTTCTGATTTTGTTTTGTTTTTTTAAGCAAGATAACAACCAAAAATATATTATTTTGCAAGGTTTGTAAAGGCTTGCAAAGCTGTAGCTGAACAAGACTTCTGGAAGTATAACTCTTGGAAAGTTTCAAAGTCGAGATGTCTGGCAAAAACATATTAGCACAAACACCTCACACCACCTGTCAAGCACGGTAGCAGAGGAGTAATGATTTATGTTTGCTACACAATTTCATTAACTGATCTCCAAATGCCAGTAATAAGTCTTCCCTAACCTCTATGCTCACTTAAAAATAGACATCATACAAAATAAGCATTCTTCAGTATGAGAAATACCCTACGACAGCCTAAATTCAACCAATCTTTGTGATTAGATGTCAGTGAAAAAGCTGCTCTCAATAACATTGATAGTAAGAAATAACATGAGTCGTCAGGGCGAATATGTTATGTAACAGAAAAGTCACGAGTTCATAGGCCTAGATAAACTGAGCTTCCAAATGTCAATTTCTGGCAGGTTAGCCCCATTCAATAACCTGACAGGATTTGTTCCTTAATTATGTTACATATGAAACCCTGGGTACATGTGCCCCTGCTTTAAGAGTTCTTTAAGATTTATTATTTACTGTTGTGCATATGTTGGTTGTTGCCACGGTTTCTCTGCTGTGTTTTTGTTGTTTTGTTGTTTGTTTTTTCTTCAGCTGGAAGTTTTTGAACCAGATTTTCAGTGGGAGTTTTATTCCACTCTCTTTAGCAAATGGTCGACTTGGGAAAGTAAATCTGTTGGCCTACAATTCTGTTGTTGTCTTAAGGTTTTTTTTGTTGTTGTTTTTTTTTTTAAAGATTGCAATGAGTAGTACCCTATTATTTCAAGACAGAAATGCTAATTGGGACTTGACCCATTTTGCAGAAATCTTTTGTTATTTGGTAATTTTTGCCTTCATAGATATTAAGCGGAATTCAACACTGAAGGACATTCTAAAAGCGGCATTATAGTGTATGGGTGTATTTCATTTTCACCACATCACTGATTTTGAGAAGCCACTTCAATTCAGAGTCATCCAGGATGTGAGTTTAGTTTTGATTGAAGTGTAGTCATGCCTTAAGCTATTTAACTGTTTCATTTTCAATAAAAGAATGGAAAGAGACCCGAGAATCTAACATGATCAAATTACATTAATAAACGAAAGCCGAGACGAGCACTTGAAGTTCATCATGAGAAATGTTTTGGAAGGACATGTTCTTATTTTGTCAAGTGCTATTGTCGAATGAATCCTGGCTGAAAAGAAATTGATTTTCAACTGAATGATTCATGAATATAATAGAAGGGAAAAGTTCAAGTTTGCAAGAGTGATTGTGAAAAATGTTGAATGTGTAAAAATTGAAGTAACAATAAAAGTGTTTGTTATTAATGCCTTCTTAATAACAATAAAAAAGTATGATACATGTGCTAATGCTAGTATATATCTTTACTTGTCCTCCAGCACTGCTTTTGTGGTACAAGACCACATACACACTGGTCAGACTTAATTACTTACTTATTGGACTCGGCAGAAATCTATTGTACTTAACCAGTTACCTTTATTTAACTTTACAAGGAGAAAACAAGCCCTGCATGGTTCAAGATGGTGAAATAAACGAGTGTGTATTTGCCTATTTGGTTGTGAAACATTTAGAGGCCTGACATTGATTCTCCACGTTTCAGATTTCCAGATGTGGTGGTTGATTCAAACAAGCACCTAGCAGGTTGTTTCAATAAACACACACACACACACACACACACACACACACACACACACACACACACACACACACACAGCACAGTTGGAATTTATTTCGTCTTCTTCCTGCAGTGTTTATTAATACCCTTTGTGTGGGTATTGTGTGGGTGGGTGTATCTATGAATTAATCCACTTCTTGACCCCCTTCAGTTGATCCCACTCATGCATTGCTAAAAGGAAGCATTAGGCATTCATGTAAATTGAATCGCGGATTAGAAGAGAAGAGGAAAACATGAAACTCTTGGTGTCTCTTGGGAGTTTTTATTAACATGGGTGAGAATGCCACTGAACTGCAGAAAGCAGAGGTTATATTGGCTACAAATATAAAAGTTTAGCCCAGTCAGAACCCACAGGGACCCACCTTGATCAAGCCAAGTACATTGGTTTTCAGCACAGAAGGAAACATGAAAGAAAAAAGAAGTGTTTGTATTGTCTTACAGAATCACACATATATATGTAAACTTCACAAAAGCAGATTTTTTTTTTCTTATTTTTAGTGTAAAGATTATTTGTGTATCTCTGGTTTCTACAGAGCCCCACAAGCAACTCTGGAGGAAAATAGATGTATTTTTACGAGATCATGAGTTACTTTTACGAGATTGTGAAAATGTTTTGCAAGATTCAGACTTTTTCTTTTTATAGCAGGCAACCTTAAAAATATTCTGCAGTAGAACGAAAACTGAAGAAAACTGTGAATGAACATATGAACATTACCTGATGCTGCTAAAGTGAAGCAGAACAAAGTTACAGAGGTTTTGTTAGAGACACAGCCAAGTGTTTTGCAATGTGGTTTAATTTTAAAAAGTTTAAATTTGGTATTGAACAGCAGAAAGGAGGCTTTCTTGTCGGAGGTCATTTATGAAAGAAAAGAAAAAAACAGCGGCTGACAGCACTGCACACAACGGTAGACTGGTGCATAATAAGCAAGCAAATAATGCAGGAAACAAAGATTAGAGATGGGAAACTGTTCTTGAAGTTCACTGAGAGAGAGAGCTGTGCAGGAAGTGTGATTTTATTGTGGTGGAAGCAAAACAGCAAAAGTAAGACCAAATTAATGATGATGTTTATCAAAATTCAAGCTTAGTTTTGATGTTCTTTTGCTGTTGGTTTACTGAACTTTGGTTGGAGACTAACAGAACCTGCAGCATCAGAATCTGTGAGATGTTGGCTTTCAGCACCCACGGCGTGTCTGTGTACATGCCGTCGGGTGAGAAAGGTGACATCTCACAGATTCTGATGCGTGGGGAGTTTTTACGTCTTTGTGTGGAATCCATTTACCTGCTCTCATTTACTGTTTTAGCTGAGATTCTGGTATTTCTGGCAAAATACATTTATATTTAAAAATCAATTCAGGATTTAATCAATTCAATTTCAATCTCTCCTGTGTGTGTGTGCGTCTTCCATCATTATGGTTTTTCCAAGGTCTCAGTACCAACTTGGAAGTCAATTGACTTAAATCAAAAAGTTTTGTGGGATCTTGCTAAATTAAATCCCAATATTTTCATCAAATTCATATAGAAGATGAGAATAGCCACTGTGCTGTTACCCATTAGTGGTCCATTTTTCAGGCTTTACTTAAGCTCTTGTAGCCACAGACATCCTGTTTTTTGTTTTGCTTTGTTTGTTTGTTTATTGTTTGTTTCTTAATCACTGACACGCAACCAGTGGATCTCACCAAGAATGAGAATCCAAAGAGAATAAATGCTCATACAGAAGTGACTCGTCAACTGCATAACCACGCCCTAAATTTGCACCCAAAATTGACAACATTAACATATTAATGTATTAAATGTTTTACAGCCCCAGAGCCTTGTGAATCCATCTTTTATATAGTCTTAATTAAAACGAATTTAAAAAATCCAACAGTGTCTTCCAAAGTATATTTAGTTTTACATCTCGATACCCAAAATCTTTTAAACTCATTGTGATATTGCAGAAAAATAAAATTGCATAAAATGTCCTTACAACGAAGCAAATATAAATGGTGTTCAAAAACAAAGACTTTAGAAGGCTTAACATTCACACATCAATAATCTTCCCATTAATTAACAGTGGCACAGATTGTCATGCTGAGCTCAAAAAGGTCAAAAGCTGGTTTGAAAAAATACTAACTCCCTGAAAAAAAAAACAACTTACTGTATTCAAGAGTGTGACAGGAGAGTATGTGACTGATAGGAAAACTAAATCTCTTTAAATGAAAATAGACATTTTTTACTTTTGTTTGAGAAAAAGCATCAAGGTTAAAACAATTGAATCTAATCTCTATTTTATGCTTAGACTTTAGGTTGAGTTGTATTATTAAGGTTCTGCTTTATTTTTTGTTTCAAAGAGTTTCCTTGTTAATATTAATGTAACAAGCACAACATGTGTCTTTATATATCACCTGATTGGCAAAAGTACAGAGGCCAATCCGAACAAAACCAGCTAAAAAAACAAACCAAAAGTCTAAATGGAGTGAGCCATCCATTTTCAGCCTGACGTCATCAGTTTCAGGACAAGCATTTCGAGCTTCGAGACAAATGTGATTTGCTTAAATTGGTATGGATTGAGGAATGCTGAAGACAGAAGAAATATAAACAGAGCTTTCACTACCACGGGGATCTGGGAGTGGAGCTCATGATGGACAAAAAAAGGAGGGGCAGAACTTTAAATATTTGTAAACATTTTAGAGTTTAGCTTTGAGTCGCATTGCTGTGCAGCATACATATAACATTGATAAGACAACAAATCGCATATGTGAGAAAATTACCTTTTTATAATGTGACTAGAAAGAATAAAACAAAAATAACTGTCAAGTGGAACTTCCTGGTGTATCAGTTCTAACACTGGTTTTAGACTGATTAGGACCTCTTATTTATTACCAGTAAAATAAATGAGAAGCTCACCGTGCAGAATTAAATTGCTATGTTACCTTTACAAGTGTTGGAAACATGCATGGATATATATTCTTATGAGCCGTGGCAGTACTCATCATTCATCGCTATAACAAAGAAAGGTATTTTTAGTCTCCAGTTTCTACTAGTCATACACTTCTGTCCAATTTATAGAATATCAACGCAGAAAAATATTAGATTCTCTGACTCCTATGAATTAGACTAATGAGGTGAAATCCAATTTATTGTTGATATCCCTTGTTAAAATCAAATCAATCACAAAGGCGACTGCAAGTAAAGGCACACTCTGACTATCTGAATATACTAATGGACAAAAATATGTCCTTGCTGTTCTTGAAATGTTGTGCTTTTGGCATCAGCCTTCTGTTTACATTGTGATAGAATGTCATATTTTTTCGTGTCAGCACTATGTTCCGCGGGGAATTAATCATTAAATGTGACAAAGCCCACTGGTTGTGTTTAGAGGTATTGTGAATGGCTACACATGGAATGGTGTTATCCAAACATCATCTAAACATGTATCTTTAAATGTAGCGTGACATGATACTTGTGGGTTGTTGTCATTATTCTAGGGTAGTATTAATTGTTGCTGATCCAAACTAAAATACAGACTTACACTTAATTACATTTATTTTTCATAGTTCGTGAATGTGGTTGCTTGGTAAAGATAAATTGCATTAAAATTAAACTCGATACAAAACTATCTATACCAGGGACTAAAACGAGCAATCTTTTTTAACTCAGGTAATATTTTTCAGGTTTAATTGTACTATGTTTATATATTTTCTTATGTCTTCAGGAATAAAACTTATTACACGCAACTCAGTCACAGAAATGTTTTTGGGTAAGAAGAAATCTCATCAGCACAAACAAAAACTATCACAGTGAGCTGAATGCGTGCAGCCACACATATCCTCATTACACCAGACTCTGCTTGCTCTCAGTTTGCATGACTGAAATAGCTGTTTTCTTTTCTTTCTTTCTTTGTCTCTTACAAGGTAGCAGGTAGTAGACTTCTTTGTCTTATAATCACTGGGTTTGTTTAATTTTTTACTATATGCTAAATAGACCTTGAAACATTGACATGCCAGACCACAATTGTTGCACCCATAAGCACCTTAGATTTTAAAGACATATTTAGAAGAAGACAGTTTTATTCAGGCATATCAAGTTGAAAAATATTGTAAAAAAGACAAATAAACAATGGCATTTTACATTAAGACTACATAAGCCCACATGGAGCGATCTGCTTTGCAGATAGTAGAGATGGCAAATAGGATCCTATTATGATATTGGACAGATTGCTGAAAAAAGCAACACTGGGATTCTTCATTACATGTACAGTTTATGCAGGTCTAGACTAAAAGAAGATAAGGTGTCAATGACATCAACTACTATAGTACAGCTGTTTTTTGAGAACCACACACCAACCACTGTTTTTCAAGAGTAGTCTAAGTGTTGAGACCTAAGGGGATTCCCTACAAAATTCCCTATATATCTCTCTATAGTATGGAAGCACACACACACACAAATGGACAAACAATCAATCAACATGATCAAGCAGGGAGGGAATGGGAGCTGACCAGTCATACATCAACCTCTCTGAGCTTGTTAGACAAACCAAAACCCAGCACATACACATACTGTACAGCTGTGGACACCATGCCAGCATGGTGCCCCTTTGAAATGACAGGCAGGAGCAGAATAAGGCATTGTATTACGTGTTCAGGTAACTCAACTGGCAGATTATACACTTAGGTGTAGCTTAAAATAAATCTGAGGCATAATTAACCCTCGTCAGTGATCTGCTTAGGATATATGAGTTTATACACAAACCTATAAATAAAGTTTGAAACATTTTTATTAGGTGAGAAAACAATGTATCCTGACCTCAGTAAATCACATGATTGGCTGGGGCTAGACCTCACAACGGGTTCACCCGAAACCTTGGCTGATTGTGACCCACACCCGTTTTCACACCTTTGCTCGTGTGATTAGGTAGAGGGTCAATAGCAGGTCCATGACCCTCTTGGGGACACTCCCATAGGGCTTAAAATTTGGGACTCTCCACCAGTTGCTCTTAGAACTGAAGAAGCTTCTTGGACGAGAGGTGAAACGTCTTCAAATAAACGTAAAGAAGTCCAGACGTTTTTCTTTCCAAGCTCCTTTAGACTACGATGACCTGGATAACTGAGAACCTTCACAAACTCTGTCTGAGCTACTTTCTGCATGCTGTAGAAATTTGAGACAAAATGTTAAAATAACACTGTACTTAATCCAATCCAGAATTTATGCAGAAAAGTTTGATATTTATATCACCGTGGCAACATTAAAATGTTGAAAATCTGTTTTATACTATTTGAATTTCTAGCCTACACTAGTGATCTTTTCAGGCATTGTTGCGAGGCTCTGGCAGTTTTGAGACATTCAAACTTGCAATGTAACAGTTAGAAAAAACTTGAACTCAAACAGCCTGTGATGGTTCAGAACAACAGTATTAAAGAAGGAAAGAGGAGACATGGAAACATGTGAAAATAACCTCAGTGACAGATCTGTTGCAAAATAGCTTAAGAATCCTGAACTATTTCGGTTTCTTTTTTGGTCACGTTAAATGCCTTAACAAATAAAATGTAAGGTTACCTCTTGAAACAGTCCTCCTACAGCAGAGTGATACTGAGTGTGGACTAGTTTGTGTGTGAATAGAAGTTCTTTTTACCATATCCTAATAAAGCTCAGTCATTCAGAAAGGTGTAAAACAGCATTCTCAAGTTTTGTATTTGATGCTTGATAATTTGGCTTTAAGAGGTTATCGATTGATATTTGGATTGGATGCTATAGTGCAGGCTACATAGCAGCATGTTGCATGCCATAAAATTCCCTTAGATCTGACAAAAACCAAGAGCGGCAACAAACCCATCAATGGCACTACAAGCCAAATCATTCAGCTCCGTAATTACAACTGAGCCACAACCAGTCCACTGTGGCCTAACAGAGGAGAAGGGATAGAGAGGAGAGGAGAGAAATGAAGGGAAGAGAGTGGGGAGAAAAGATAGATTTCATGAGTGAGAGTCTCCTGAAGTGCCCAGGGGGATTGTGGTTACAATGTTGTACTCTACATCTGTTTACAGCAGAGAGAAAGACAGACAGATGAGACAAAGAGTTGGAGGGAGAGCTGCTGCCTGCTGCATGCTGTCATCTCAGCCATGTAGCCATGTAGTAACTGTACCTCATTATGTTCTATTCTAGTTATCATTGTACACGAGCGGACGCACACGCACGCACGCACACACACACACACACACGCACACACGCACACAATGCTCTTTCATCTCATTGTCTCTATCGTGTGATGTGAAAGCATCACATCAGTGAGAGTAAGAGTGGGGGTGGGGTAAAAGCAAATAATAGAGGGAGAGAGAGAGAAAAAGAGTCAATGAGAAAGTGAGTGAACTAGAGACAGAGAGAGAACGAGGCTTGGGTTGTGTTCAGGGTGCTGAATGTTAATTAGTTTCTGATTGTTTGTAGCCTATGGCAAAGATTTCCACTTGTTTCTCTCTGTCGCTAGCTGGTGTGTGTCTGTGTATTTGTGTGTTTTTGCAGGCACAGATAGCTTTCAAAGTTTCTGTGTGTGACAGTGAGTTTGACAGTTGTGTCATCAGAGATCCTAACTTGTCTCTTTATGTCTGAGTATGTCAAGTGTCAAATGATCTCGGAAAATGTATGTGTGTGTGTGTCTGAATACTGTTTCGCAATGTCTTCTTTTTTCTTTAACTCACAGAAAACAAGCTCTTAAAAAATGCAATAACCGGCTCAAGAATCTACTGAATGAAAGCAGCAATGTATATATATATATTTGTGTTTGTGTGTGTATATGTGTGTGTGCGTGTGTGTGTGTGTACATATTATGTTGGATAGATATCAGAAAAAAGATATTTGCATCAGCATTTTCTCATTCTTGAAATCAGAAACCAAAGTAAAGTTAAATAAATAAATAAATGATGCCTTTTATTCATGTGCCATGCATAAACATGAGTCAATGGCAGTAGCATATGTATGCAGGATTTCACCTTAGTCCATAATCTGTGTTTAAAGAAGAAAATGGTTCTGTTTTGGATTAAAAGATGATGACTATATGATGACGAGAATATGACTATTCTTGAGAAAGATGGTGGTGATGGATTTTGACCTTGAACTACAAAATTAAGCTTGGAGCGAATTATTTCCAGTAGCTCTCAGTAGGGATACTAAAATCGATCTTTTGACCCCTTCATTAACGTTTACGGTTCATTAAAAAAAGAGGCAGATTCAGAAAGGCAAAACATAGTACTAGTTATCAAGTGATTTAATGTCAGTTAATATGAAAAATAATTCTGTAATACAGTGAGTTTTATCTAAGCCGATGTGGCCTCTGTGGCTGGAATCCATTTTTAAATAGCTCTTACCATCTAAAGACCTTTCCACATATAAAGCAATTTACTGATCAACCATTGTTTTTCAGGTTTTAGTGTCTAGGTAGTGGACACTCTGGCTGCATAAGTTGCCATCTTGAATGTTTCCCCAAATCAATATGCTGTCAAGGATACTGTCATTCAACAATGTCCTTAACTTCCATTGGTAATTGCTTTGCCTTGAGAGTTGTTTAACTTGCCACAGCTTGTTTAGCCCTATCAGTAATAACGTGTTGTCATGATGAAATATAGGGTGTCAAACTATTAACGTTTATATACTGAGCTCCTGTTTTCCCTTCTGTTCAAAAGATATTTCCTTCTTTTAGTTTATCCAGCATTAAGAGTTTTATTTTATACAACCGTTAAACCTGAGTACAATTCTAAAGCAAAACAGCTCTAGCCGACCCTCTCTATTGCCCATTTATGCAATGCAAAATGGAAATCTGTAATTAATTGGTTATCAATTACTTTACGTAAAATTACATTTCTCAAATTCAGATCTCTCAGACCTCTCCAGCCCTCAGTCTCAAGTCTATTCTGACTGATGCACCATGGCTCAGCATCTCTTTCCAGGACTGACTCTTGCCACAGCAGCTAGTGGATGAGTCATCAAACAATACTCCTATTTATAGTGCTTTGTGTAAAGCTGCAAGTATTTACCTGTGCTACAGCACTTGAAACAGTGTGAGAGATAACAAGGTGAAAGCAAACATCTCCCCACAAATGGTACAGCCACTCTATGTATTGGCAAGCAACAAATAAAGGAAGTGGACAAAACAGGAGCAACACCTCAGGGTAGAAAGCTTTTCTTGCTCTAATCCTACAATAAATCATACATTTGTGAAGTTTTTCCTGTTCACCATTGGTTGAAAATGGGTAATCTGTGTATGTACAGTGCAATGAGCGGAAAAAAGTTCAGCATGCAGACAGTGTATCATAGCTTCAATTTAACTGACGGGGTTTTATCTAAATTTAAAATAACAGTATGAGATTACTGTAAAGTTTGCCAGGTGTTGGGAATTTTTCTGCTCATCTGTATCCAGATTCGTTGTTTTCTCCATCTAATCACTGGTTCTAACAGGCAACTGTGGCTAATGTGCAAAATGATGAATAGTCTATTCTTTTTTTTAAATGTTTAAAACATTTTTGTTACAAAATTATAAGAATGATTATTCATTTTTTTCTGCGTGTAATTTATTCAGCCCATTGTCCTTCTGCTCGGATCATCCTGGTAGTTGCAGAGTGAATTTTGAGAAATATATTGTCTATCAAAAAAAAAAGAGAAAGTAATAATGTTTCAGCTTGGTGACACTTTCCCAGTTCTTGATGTTTGTCTGGTTTAGATTACTTTTGATTGGCCTTTGATTAATAGAGGTTTCTCTGTGGTGCTCATGCAGCAGCTGTCAAAGCCTATGAGTGAGTGTTGGGACTTAGCATTTAGACTAGCTCTCTAAATCAACCTGCACTACACATACACTGACTTATGGCACAATAGGTGACATACTGTCAACACACATACCCATCATAGTACTATACTATATATGCACTCAGTGCGCATTTGTGTCTTACAGTGTCTACCAATGAGAATGATGCTGATTGATGGTCCATCTGAGGGTGCCCTGTCCATACACACAGATGAGACAAGGACAGCCTTATATTGTGTAATTCAGTTCATAGGTGGATGCACTAATATAGAGTCATGCAATACATAGAGTCAGTTATGGGGTGTTGACAGATAAGGCACATGTACAGTAATGGAAAAAAGAGGTGTGGGACTGACTGAAAATGAGAAGGAAAGATGAAAGCAAATGGTTACCATATGGGAACAACAAAAGTGATCCTATAATAAATGATAAAAGAGATAAAACATGGGATTAAAGAATTTTAAGGAAAGAAATAAAATGTGTAAAGGTAAAACAATGATCCTTATAGATAAAGAAAGGAAAAAGATATAAAAGAAGATCAAATTTGAGGAATGGGGACTGCATCGAGGAATAAAGCACAAAAAGTTGTAAGCTAAGATATAATGCAGAGAGGAAGTGAACAACCAGACAATTAAAGGGAGGGATGGTGGGGAACATTATAGATTAAAGGAAGAGGGGATGAAAGCTGACAGAAAATGTCAAAAACATTCTGTGTCAGAAAAAACATGCATTGCACATTAAGTAAAAGATAAAAAGCATGTTGTGCAGAAAAGTATATTTAAATATGGAAAAATTTAAATTTTATTAATAGGTGAAAGAAACAATATAAATACCACTGGATTCCCCCAAAAATAGAAAACAAAAAAAAAGAATAAAAAGTTTTGGACTGATTCGGTTCAGTGATATCTGATAATTAGACGGCACCACCATGGCGAAAAGACTAATTGTTCTCTTCAGATTAAGGGAATAATTGTGTGTGGATACATCATCAAAACATGGCAGAGGCAAATTTGATCAGAGCAGATGTTGAATTAATTGGTTTTGAGGCTGATTGCATTAATGCTCTGAGTCTATTAGTGAGACACACTAGTAATTAACACCCTGCCTCTAACTCACATGTTGGTGATGATGCCTCTCTTACACATGCACCATGCACACACACACACACACACACACACACACACACACACACACACACACACACACAGTGGAGAAAACTTTTACAAGTCATTTTGTGTTGTTTGGAGAAAATAATTTTCTTTGCTTAGCATGCATTATCAGTTTGCTTCCAGCGCCTGAAAATATTAGAGACACATATGTGATCATCAAACTCTAATGCATTTGTTCCTAAGTATTTTTACCAAAATGCACAACTGCCTTGTTTGCTGTGCAAGAATGCTTTTTAGACAGTAATTTTGAAACAATCATGAAACAAAGAGTTCCTTTATCATGTTGGGAAGCCTGCAACAATCAGCCCAAGATGAGATTTCTTCTGATCTTCACTTTGCTGATCAGTATTTCACTTTAAGAATAAAATGTGGTAACAATGCAGGCTTTAATGAAATGCACACACCTACTGTACATTTCTGATGAAACTGTTCAAAATTGCAAAGATTAATATATTAAGAGCAATATCAGAGTGCAAAACATTTACTGCAAAAACAATTTGCAAAGAAACTAACAATATAAGACAATATAAACAATATAAACACAAAAACAAGATAAAAATTTGGCTGAACATTTCCATGTACACTAGTGGGAAACTAATGGGAAAAGGACGGTTTTATCATAGTTTCATCACATTACTAATAATGACCTGGTTCTTTAGCTCATATCAGTTTAGAACTCTACTGGAGCCACTGGTGTAAAAATTGTTATATTACTTTAATGATACAATAGTACTTGAGTAATACTTTTTGGTAACTTTGGTAAATCTGTCATATATAAGCTGGAACTTGAAAACGAGTGTGTGAAAATGTGTGTGATGGAAGGAGTTAAAATCATGACAAGCCTTTGATAGATACCATGATATTTGGAAAAAAAAATAAGACTTTAACACACAGTGGCCCTTGCCAAAGATAGTGGAATGACCTTATTGTAGTCTGGCTTAATAATGTAATTCCTGGGAAGTATGATGTGGTGAGGGCTGAATATTTTAAGATAATAATTAAAAGATAACCTATTCACCAAACAGGAAAAATCAAAGGCTCACGTGGCTTCCACAGCCACCTGTATGGGCTGTTGAAGCAAATTAAACATCCAGAACTTAATTTATTACATATCCAGGATGAGAATGTTATGTGGAAACCTAAGATTCCTTATTTTCAGTCACAGTGTGATCATCATAAAATACCACTTTCATTCTGCTGTAAAAATAGAAATGAGAAGTGTGAAGGGATAACAAATGAATCCGGAAAAACATCTTTCACACATTGCTTGCCTACAAGAAAGGTAAACATAATAAAGGTAACACATTCTAAAAGCTTCAGCAATATGCATATTTTTCTGTCATTGTTCTTTTGTTTATATGTTTTTCTAAATGTGTAGACACAAGTAAATTGAATGCAAGCAGGTCTCTTGGGGAATCGCTGCTGTATCTTGCTTAGCTTTCATTATCTCAGAGAACAACAAAAATAGGTATGTTTGAATAATTTAATGAATGAATGTACCTGCCAGTCAATCAAAATGTAATGACACAGTAAGTTGAACCAGCTTGTTGATTATCACGGGTACTGCAGCAGACATTTACTGTATACAATTAGCCAATCCCAAGAGACCAGAAACCATTAATACTAAATAATAAATATGGTCAAGTGAACTCTCATGGGAGAAAAGAAAAGGAGAAAGAAACAGCAGAATCATACAACAAGGTCTCCATCATCATATGATTCCCAGTTTTTTTTTTCCAACTTAAGATGTTATTAAGTTTTTCTTCATTTATTTTCTCGCAAGCTGAATAAGTTATTGCTCTAAAGTCATATTAAGTGTAAAACTTTACAAAATGTTTGCCTCTGACTATTTTAGAGAACATGTCAATTGGTGGAATACTACAATAGTTCTGCATGTTCATCATTGAGTATAAGCTGTAAAATCAATTCTTATTCCCTCTAAATGATTGCATATTTATATTAGTAATAATGTGCATTTTTTGCAGCTTGTGTACAGGGAAATGGATTCAATTCAGGACAATGTCAAACTAAAAATGGCTGCTCTAGACAGAATTGAAAAGACAGATGTTTGATCATAATTATTTACTGCCTTTACCATCAATTGTCCCATCTGAATTTAGTCAAAGACAAAAGAGACCTTTTGTAAGCAGAGTCCAGGAGAAAATGGCATGTTTCCATTGCAGTTACAAAAATAAAGGGAAAAGTGCTATCTAATTGTCTGAAAAGAAACTCTGGAAATACTGGACATGAATCAACATCAGGGGCTGATTGCTTGTTTTGTTTATCCTTTGAAATTGTGGATTTCTGCCCACTTCAACAAAACGTTGCTTTTATGAGAGCAGATAACATAGTTATGTTGCATAAAAAAACAATACAAGGTCACTGCTGCAGTAGGTGCATTTTAAAAGACCAGGTTAAGCTCAATGTCATAATACTTAGCCTTTAAAATGGCCACAATTTGTTCACTGTCACAAACAGTGAGCTTTAAAAAGATTTTTTTTAGCTCAGAGTCACATTTTAATAAGACCAAGTTACAATCTCTGTCAGAGTAGTAATACTTTAAAAAGACAGCTGAAGCTCTCCGTTGCAGTAATTAACAGCTTTGAGAAAGACTTCTTGTCCAAACATTCAGACTTTAAACGAGGCCACATTTAACTGTCATTTAAATGTATCAGTACTGACAAAATGGCATAACGAATATAAGATCTGAGAAGTTGCAGCATCACATACTCACATCTAACAGACTGACATACAGGAAAGTCGCTTAGTTATGAAAACTGTGCATAAGGTACTTGAAATGTAAAATTTGTATTTGAGTAGTTGTCTATGTTCACTGGCTTGCACAGATTTGTACAGTTGCATCAGTATTTTAAATGACTGCAGCCATATTTCATCCTGATTACCCGACACCCCGGAGAGGATCAAAATGGAGTGTTCAGTGAAGCTATACCAATTTAATGCTGAGAGTCCCATCTGATGCAGCGCTTATTGTCTTGTTGTCTGTAGCCTCCTGATGTAATGTATCAAAGCACTATATTCTGGTTGTTTTTTGTAATGCTTGTAAAAACATAAATGTACATTTGAAAATCTGAAGCCATAGCCTGGACTGTAAACTAACAGTGTCTTGAGTATTTAAAATTACGCATGCCAGTCATTTTCCAATATGGCTAGTTGTTCTCAAAATGCAATAAAATGGTGAATTATAGTCAAATCGTGTTATTTAAAACTGCTAAAGGAAAATGTTCAGCTTGCTGAAAACTGCTACAATTAACCTGAATTTGCAGTGATGCTCAGATGTTTGCAAGCTTAAAATTATACAGCGATCATTGCAATCAGCAGCCACTGAACATTTTCTCCTCCATCAGGAGAACACGTTCTGCAGAAATCGCCTGAGAAGTGCAGTCATATATAAGGCTTCCAAGCACATTTTGGAGCCAAGAGCATTTATTTCAATGCATTTTTCTCTCATATTATGTCCTTGGGAGCTTTTAAAACATGTGCTTAAGAAAAGTTTTCAAAACCAGCCAACAAACACTGACATTTTCAATCCAGTAACTGTTAACTCTAGGATCACCTGTTTCATCAGCTTTTCCTGAAAACTTGGGAAACATGCATGAAACACATGTTTAAACAACAGTAGAATCAGAAGAATCTGATGTCTCTATGAAAAATAATTTAAAAAAAAAGATCTTTCTCAGACACAGAGCCTATGTATTTTCCCCCAAACAGAACTTAATTGTAACTGGGAGTCTAAATATGCTCAAAAATCACATACTGTCAGTGTACAATAATATTCCTTAAATCAGTTTCTTTAACTTGCTTAGTGATTGCATTTTACTGGTAATAACACTGATAATATCTTAAGAAATGGGATATGTGTTTTAATAAACTTTGGCTTGTTGCAGATGAAAACATTTTATTTCTTTACTTAATTATATAATCTTACATTACAGCCTCATTGTACACTCCTAAATCTTACAGAAAACCTTGAGTGAAACTCTAATCTACCGCTTATTTACGGTGTATTTATAAACTACATGCTTATTTATGCTGCAGCCACAATAGTGCAGACCATATCCCACAAAAGAAAGAGAATACTGTAACTGTGTGCAATGAACTTGTGATCTTCTTACCTTTAAAATGTTTGCTTTAAAGACAAGAAGCAATTCTGCAACCACTCGCAGTCCGTTACCATCATCAGACTTGAATGGGTCAATTACATGGCAATTACACAAAAACTGTTTCTGTTAATATGGTAATTAACTGTGATCAGTGAGTGAAAATAACAAATCTGTACCCATTTGAGGCAAATCTACTTCCATATGTTTTAAACTCTCAGTTGGCAACCGGTTGAGTTGAGTTCCCAAAGAGACATGTTGCAAACAAGTTGTGCCTATTAGTGCAGTCTGGTTGTCTGTGTTTCTAAATTAGATTGGAGTTATTTGCCATGATTTGTTTGATTTGTAATAATTTGTATCAGTGATTTCTAATTTATTAAAAAAACATTTAGTTCATCTTATTTCAATGTAACTGAGCCATTAGGTTTCAACTACAGTTTATAATGACTTGTAGTAAGTTTTTGTCTTATTGTTCCAACAATGTAATAGCTCATCTGATTGTATTTCATGGCTCCAAAGGAAGACTTTGACCATATTTGTCAATTTTTTTGGCCATTTAGCCAATAATTCATATTTATTGTGACTCCAGCTGGCCATGTCATGTTAATTATACAGAGAGGGACTGACAAACTCAGCCTGAAATGGATTTAAAACTCCACAGTGAGGGGGTCTTAAAGTGAAATTGGAAGTAAAAGTTAATGTTATTAATCCAAATTGTCAGCTATAAATACTCATTACATTTTAGAGAGCTACTTGATTGTTTGACCCACTTTGATTATTATGACCCATTGTGCTTAGAAAGGTGTACACCAATTCTTCAGTGTAATGAATGATTACAATGGACTTTCTGCTCTATTTCACCTTTGCTTCTTTCTTTTTTAACTAATGGTTTAAATAATTTGCTGAAACATGGGAATTAATAAGTTTCTGCACCATTTGTTTAAATTTGTCTGTTATCATATCATAAAGGAATAATTTTCAATAATAAAACACTACAATCAGGTTGGGCAAAACTGCTGTTCTTAATTTTTAGATTTAAATATTTTAAATATTTTTTCCAGATTTAATGCTGACTAAAAATCCACAGCCCATGTGAGCTGTAGGTGGATAATTTCAGATGCTGACAGACAAATCCACATATATCCAACCACATGTCTAACCATTCATTCAGTACTGAATCCTGTTATAGTGAAGATATCACACAAATGAGCTGTACACATGCATTCATGTCTAAGATAGGCACAGCTTGAATGTCCACATCTATAGAGTAGATTATGTCCTGGTACATAAAATCCTGAGCATGTGAGTGTCTATTAAAGGAAGAATAAAAGCCATTTGATTCTCATAGGCAAGAAAGCTGACATTATCACCAGACAAGAGATATATATAGAGAAGCACACTCATTACTAACAGTATCACAGCTCAAGCTGTCAACCAAGCTTGATGGACAGACACTACTGCAAAAAACACACCAGAAAGGTAATTACGGGACAGCCGGTGATCCTGATATGAGTGTGCAAGCTTTTACATCAAAGCACATGCTTCTGTACAAACTCTACCAGTCAACATGTCAAAGTGTCCTTGAGCCAGACAATGCACCCCAAATTGCTACCGGTGACTTGACTACAACCTTGCACACTTGGGATCAATGGTCAGTGACTAATGGGGGATTGTATTTGTGCATGTTTGCATAGCTTTTTACCAAGACAGAGTGAAGGATTATGGGAACAAATACAAGAAAAATGTTCAGTCTGTTTTCATTTTGCGTGACAAAGAGATTTGTATTTGTAGACTAAACTTATGCTTAGATTCGACTGGCAAAATAGTCTACAGGCTGTAGAGGCTATTCAGCTCAGTTAAGTTTTATTTATATAAAGACAAATTACAACAATAGCTGTCTTGGGGTCCTTTATATTATAGGGTACCAATCCAAAAATAACCCTAATAAAATTTGCTCTCTGTAAGCCATCATAGACTTGACAATTTTTCATGTTTTACAATTTGTGTCCCAACAACTTTCCTGACCCTCACTTTTCTGGACATCAAAAATATCAAAAGCAACAGACTGAGTTTTATTCAATGTATAATCCTTTTACTTAAACTTTTAAATTAATATTTTGGTCAGAAACTGTAATATTATTGCATGTTTTTGTACTGATGGTTAGTCATATTTATTTCATCATGTGACTCCATAGGATTTGATGAACTCCCCACACTGATATCAGAACAATATCACACATGTAGTCACTGACAGCATTATGAATAACTCATTCTAAAGAGCTCACTGAATTTAATGTCACTGTTTCAAAAAGCCAGTTATGAAATCTCTTCCTTCCTGGATATTCCACCATCAGCTGTAAGTGGTATTTATTACAAAGTGGCACAGTCAAAGTCAGCCACAGAAGGCCAGACAATGTAAAGTTACAAAAAAGGAGTCACTGAGTGCCGAGGTGAGTGGAGGTTGAAAATCACTAATGCTCTGCTGATCTAATAATTACAGAGTTCCAAACCTCCTCTGGCATTAACATCTGCACAAAAACTGTGCATATCAGGAACTTCGTGGCATTGGTTTCTATGGCTGAGTACCTCTTGTAGGTGTATAAGTGGTCCAGTGCTTTTGTCCATACATGTTTCATTATTTTTTCAGACAATATAACCTAAGAATGTTACTTGTGGAAAAGAGGCACACCTGTGTTCGAAAGCAGGAAACCTGAGGCCACTAACAACGGTTTACTGTTTTGAGAAACTGCTAACTTCACTTCATTTACAGTAAAACGTTATACTTATTTTCGTTTCTGTTGTTATTTTGTTGTATTTTGTTCACACACACAACCACACACATAAACACATTCACCATTACAGATGGCAAACTAATACAGGATAACCCTGCCTTGCTTTCAGTCATAGCTCCTCTGAAGATGGTCTGCTGGGACTGACTGACTGTGAGTACAAATGTGTGTGTGAGACAAAGGAAAGGAAAGTAGGAATAAAGAGAGGGAAGATATTGCTCCATGTGTGTCCTGAGGCTTCTCCTCCCCTCTGAAGTTTTTCCTCTTCTCCCCCTCTCTCTCTTCTCTCCTCCTCCTCTTGCTAAGCTCCCAAACTGTCATCCCCGCACAAAAGCCTATGATCCACACACACACACACACACACACACACACACACACACACACACACACACACACACACACACACACACACACACACACGTGGGGTTTCATCTTCACACAAGAAGTGTGAGAGGACTCAACTTGTAGTGAGGAGGTAGAGAACTGGGAGCATGAGCAATACGAATCAGGTTGAGTCGTTTTTTGTTGTAAATGTTTAGATGAATACTATTTGAAATTTCAGAAAATGTTTTTTCTTCATATTAAAATCATAAATACCAGCTTTTCTGATTAGCAACAAAGTATTTCTTACTTGTCAACAGCATCATGTTTTTGTTGTCAGATTTTCTGGAGAATGCATAGCAGATTGACACAAAAACCTTAGTACCTCTTTTTTTTCTCTTTATGTCAGGGAATTTAACAGTCAAGGTAATTCAGCATTCAGTTTATAACACTGCTACTTACTGCTAGTTACTACAGGAGACTGCATACTGGATGAATGTGATATTTTGCATTGCTTGAACAACTGAAAATGGCACAACAAAAAATCTTCAGTGCTACTTCTCTAAAGCTTTTTTTGGGTCTGGTAACAGCAGATGGTCAACGGAGAAATAAAATCTTCAACATATTTACAGAGAGAATAAAAACAAATGTGAAATTTACAGCACAAGGTCTCAAGCTTTATTAAAATTATATTGTGAGTCTTAAAATTTCTGCTTTAAGTCAGGTACTTTGTGAGTAATCACCATAGCACTTATCAGTCTTACTCATTTGTGGGACCTGTTGACCTGCATATTTGTCAGAATAAGGCTGCAGTATTCACTGGAAATACTATTACTATATAGCACTTTGACCCAGGTTAACTGCATCTGCCAGCTAGATCGAGAAATGTTACTTGTGTCACCAGAGTCATTTAAAAGATAATTAAAGCTTTTGTCCAAAGGAGAATAGAAGCTGCTCTTTTTTATTATTATCATTATTATACAGAACATAATTCAACTTTGCTTTGCAGTTTTTTGAATCAAGAGTTCACTGCTGCTATCTTCCCATAAACTGATTTAGAGAAGTATATTAGTGTGTTATTAGCAACCCCTTTGGACCTTTCCCCTTTTGGACAAGTCAAAGGCATTTTTTTATATTATGAGGGGGAAAGATGCTGTATGTTGAGTGGTAAACAATTCCATTCCACACTTTTGTCAAACTGCCTGTCGATTTTCAGTGTGCAAGATTAATGTTGTGAAAGAGCATGTTTTACCCAAAACCAAACCAGTTTTTCGTTCCTTAACTGAATAAAGTCTTATCTTATCTTATCTGATCTGATCTGATCTGATCTTATTTTATCTGATCTTATCTTAAAAACTTGTGACTTTTGACACTACCACTCCTCCAACCTCTAAATGCAGACTTTCTTGCTTTTTAACGTCTAGTATTGCCTCTCTCTATGTATATCACTGCAATGCAAGCAACATCTGACAGATGGCAATTTGATGTGATGGGTTGAGAATACATTGTATCTGCAGATTATTAACAGTTAATGTCTCTGCAAGTTAGGAATTTGTGAAATTTAACTGCTTAAATATTCTCTCTCTCGCTCTCTCTGTCTCTCTCTCTCTCTCACACACACAAATTTTTCTACTGGCATGATGTGGTTCATTACCCTCTACAATAACTACCATCACAACTTTATTACTTACACTAAACCTAATTTTATACTTGATCCAGAAAACAAGGAGAATGCCTCATAGGGGAGCTTGGCATACCCTCACGTCTAAAATTCAAACTGGTTCTCACAAAGACAGAGGTCCAAGCACACACTCTCTCTGTCTCTCACTCACTCGCTCGCTCTCGCTCTCTCTCTCACACACACACACACACACACACACACACACACACACACACACACACACACCTGACTTAGAGCAATAAACTGCAGCGTAATTCATCTATAAAATCATAAGTCACTCTGGGCTATGGGTGATGTGATTATTATTAATACAAGATTCAGTGGCACTGATTTATCCAACCGTTGAATTTGTAATATATTAGACTGAAAATAAAGTTCTGGCATCTAGAGCCAGGGATATTTCATTGCTCAATATTGCAAATCAGTTTGCAGGCAGCACATAGTCACTGAATGGCTGATTGACTACAAGAATGAATCACTGATTGGCTAAAATTAAGAACTCATTACTGTGGAAATGCACTTTAAACTCTAGGAAGGAATACATTTCATGATGCCAGTCTGGTTGGTATAGAGCTGTATTCCTTAATTAGGTATGATATATAAATATGAACTTCAGATAGCTTCTTTTAGTTTGTCTGACTAAAGTCAGCTCAAATCTGTGTAGCTGTGTTTCCTTGCTGGCTGTGCAAGGATAAAGGATCTCCTGGAAGATGCAAACTCAAAAGATGTTAGCATATAATTCAGGATAAAGTTGAACCCTGCCTCTTGCCCTATAACTGCTAGGTAAGGTTCACAATCACCTGACAACTAATATACTCGAGACACAACACCAAGAAATCCCACAAAAAGGGAAATAGCTTTTGGAGGTGGTAACCCAAAGACCATTACTCCCCTCTGATCCTTTCTGACTGATTTTTCTTTGGTTTTGATGTGTCTTTCAGCAGAGGCTCAAAAGTGTGAAGAATATAACAGAAGAAGGGCTATCACACAAGGAGCGCTGTAGAGAGTACAGCAGTAGGACCAATATCTGCTCCTTTGTGCAAGGAGGAGCGGGAGGACTGCTGCTACAACCCTACAAAATGACCTTCTGTGAGTTACTCGCCCAGCACCTTGCAGATCAATCGGTATTCACCAGAGGACACCAGAACTGGCAGGTTAACCACTGATGTCCTGCTCTCTTCACAGATGAGAGTAGGTTCAAACTGAGCATATGTGACAGGTGTGAAAGTCTGGTGCCACTATGGTAAGTAGTATGCTGCCTCTAACATTGTCTAACATGATCAGTTTGGCAGTGGGTCAGTGATGCTCTTTGGAGGGTCACACAGACCTCCAATGGCAAGGCAACAGTATATTGACTGTTGTTAGATACCAGGATGAAATTCTCAAATCCACTTTCAGAACTTTGACCATGGGTTCTTCTGGGCAGGACTCCAGTTGCCAGAGTGTGTACACAGATCCTGGATAACAAAGACACTGATACTTATATGTTTCAGAATCTCTGATTCTGTATTGGTGCATTATCTGTTGATCGATGATCTCATTGATACCCTAATCCAAATCTGGGAAGACAAACCCCATGACACAATCTGTCAACACATCAGAACATCAACTCTTGGTACTGCATACAAGGATGATTATGATACACACATGCACAATGCATGTAAAGATTTTCAAATTGCGTATGTTGTGCATCAATCTGATCTTCAACTTAAATTTGAGCAAAATACATAATTGCAGACATAAAGTTTTAAAATCTGCAAAAACTGTAATACTGAAAATGAAAAGGTATGCCAGATATTTAAGGTACTGTGGAAATCAGTTAATCCAAAATGCAGTAAGACTTTCACTCCAGTTGTCTGCACTTGGATTCCAAAATCAAATTTTCTTCAAGCCGAAACCTTAAATAACTATACATACATAAACACATATATAGATATATGTACACATGAGTGAAAAGCAGCGGTTGGTGATGAAAAGCTAATCAAGTTGCAAGCGCATTATTGAGACGGTCAGAATGAGAGATAGAGCCTCCTTCAATCTGTCTGATAGGGGCAATCAACTGATGAAACATACAGAAAGATAGAAAGATGTAAGAGCTCTCACTCGCACTATGATTTTCACACATCTGCCCTATCTTTATGCCCTTCCTTTCCTCTCTCTCTCTACCTCCAGCTGTCCTTGTTCAAGGCTTCTCTCCTCCTCCTAATCATCCCTCTGTCCCTCCTCCCTCCTGCGTGAGGTGAAGGCGAGGAGAGCAAAATGTACGACAGGAGTACCTTGATGAACAGACACAGTCAGATAATGGACTATCTTATTACTGAAACAAGCAGAATGGCATTGTGCTTATGAATGACAGGGGTGACAGCTAGACTGAAGGGAGTGGAGAGTGGGAGGAAAGTAAAAAGAGAGGGAGAAAAAGCAGGGGGATGCTGTAAGAGAAGGAGAGAGAGGAGGTGACATACACAGAATGGAGACAAAAGCAGCGAGCGCTAAGAGAGGAGAGAAAATCAGCATGAATGAGGTAGAAAATAACAGTGGGATGGAGAAAAGGAGAAAATCACATTGAGAGATGGATAATAGTCAGTACACACTAAAGATGACCTCCATTACATCAGGCGGATTTGTATGAGCCCGTGTGTGCGATAGGGAGCAGGTGAGATAATAGTAATCTACACCCAGATGGAGTTATATGAAACCTGGTTCCCTTTTGTCTTATAAGCATGCTGGTTTTGTTTGAGTTATAGATAGCCAATAAGTTATACTTTTAATATTAGCACAAGTTTATGTGTTAAGTTTATTAGAGATCTCCATTCAGTGATACGTAGTTTCCTCAGGTTTTCTCTGTAAAATCCCTATAGACTCACAAATGTGAATATATATTATAACCTCTATTAAAGTGACCATATTATGCTTATGTGCTTTGTCCCTTTTATTTGCTATGCTATATTGCTTTTTTGTGGATGTTAAATACTGCAACATTACAAAGCCCAAAATGCATACCCACAGGGAGTAGTTAAAGAAAATGTGGCTTCTGAACTGTGTGGCCTTGTTAGATGTCCAGGTGTTTTCTTTCATTACCTGTCTACTTTACCATACAACAGATTGTACTTCCTTATAAGCAGTGATTAGTGGAATTTTTATATTAAGATATATAGTAAGTGACATTTTAAAATAAAGTAAACTCAAGCAAATAGTGCATGTGAAATGTGAGCTAGCGTCTGCACCTTAAGACTGGATGAACCTCAGCACACCACCAGTCTGGATTTTAAATCAAACAAAAACAACTTGACTGAAATGCAGACTTCTAGCTCTCTCATTCAAGAGTTTAACAAAAGTATTGCGTTAACTTTTTAAGAATTACAGCCATTTTTCCACATAAGCCCCCATTTTCAAAAATAAGTGGACAAACTAACATAATACTAAATATAAATAAAAATAAATATATCCCTGCTATCCTGAACCCATCACCAAATGCTTTGTTTCCACCCTTGAGTTGCTTTAACAGGCCTTTACTGTAGCCACCTTCAGATGCTGATTGTTGGTCTCTATGCTTTCAATTTTGCCTTCAGTAACCGAAACAACATGCTCTGCTGGGTTGAGGTCAGGTAAGTGACTTGGCCATTAAAGAATATCCCATTTCTGTCTTAAGAAACTGTGGTTGCTTTTGTAGTATGTTTTGGGCCATTATGCATTTGCTCGGTGAAGTGTAACCGATCAGTTTTGCCGCTACCTGGACATTTCAGAATCCCTTCTGCTACTTGTATCAACAGTTACATCACCAATAAACGCTAGCAGCCATGCATTCCCATGCTATAATGCCTCCACCATATTTAAGAGGTGACATAGCTAAATGTCATGAAAATGGGGGACTGTGTATAAAAAACTGTAAACAATTAATGTAATATTTTTGTTAAACCCACTGAATTAAATCACATCATTATTTGATTTAAATTCCACTGTAGTTGTGGCATAAAGCAACAAAATTACAACAACAACAAAAAAAAAAGTTTGAAACACCTACCAAATGCAGCAAATGTACTTCACAGCTTGCTTCACTGTTACCCTGTTTTCATCCTTTCAAGTAAGCATGTCATTCAGCATGTTTCCTTGAACTGGTGTACCACCTATGTTGCAAATGTTGCTCTCTACGTCCTGGTATGAACCTGCCAATATTCTTTCTTGGACCTCCAAAATTAAATTAAATTAAACTAATCTCAACAATTTAATTTGGACTTCTGCCAAGCCTGAAGTGGATCAGATGAACTGTTGCTGAGATAGAACACAGAAACACAGAATGTGCTTTTCAATGCATATACTCACCTGCACCGAGTGGTTTATTCAATTCAATTCAATTCAATTCAATTCCATTCAATTCAATTTTATTTATATAGCGCCAAATCACAACAAAAGTCGCCTCAAGGTGCTTCATAGATACAGAGAAAAACCCAACAATCATATGACCCCCTATGAGCAAGCACTTTGGCGACAGTGGGAAGGAGAAACTCCCTTTTAACAGGAAGAAACCTCCGGCAGAACCAGGCTCAGGGAGGGGCGGGGCCATCTGCTGCAACCGGTTGGGGTGAGAGAAGGAAGACAGGATAAAAGACATGCTGTGGAAGAGAGAAAGAGATTAATAACAGATATGATTCAATGCAGAGAGGTCTATTAATCCAGAGAGGCATTATATGTGCGATTGGGGTAAAATATAATTATAAGCCTGTAAATGAGCATAGTAGTGAAAAAATTAAAACAAGAACATGTTGTCAAAGTACATAGTGAGCATGTTCTTCAACTGAGGTACATTAAAGCAGAATGTGCTGATGTTATTTTAGTTCCTGATTCTCCCTTCCCTTGCTTTTCATTTATATGACTTTCTTCTTCTCATGGCTAAAACTGTATTTTTAGGTTTAGCGCACGCCCTGAAATGTCCCGAAGTTACTTTAAGCATGGTGTGATTTGTGTTTAAAATGCTGTGTGCATGGTGGTGTTTCCTAAAGGAATTAGAATTAATGTATCTTCAAAAACAGCTTATGCTCCTCACAGTCACAGGTCTTAGTCAGCAACTGACTGGTGCAATTCTCTGCTATGTGAGATATTCCTGAGATAATATCTGCACTGTGAGGGCTTATGAATTGTCTCACCTGGAAAATGTCAAGTGTGACCATGTTTTCTTTTGTCAGCAGGAAATGGCTAAACATATCAATCATCTGTCTTTTTGTTAACCTGCAAAGTTCAGTCTTTACCATTGTGACCTCCGTAGGAATCAGCATGTCCAAAAAAAAAAAAATAATCCTTGCAAACAGAACACGTTATTAGCCTGTTGATAAGTTGTATGATACTGCCCCCTGAAATTGAGTGTTTCACATCGCTGTGGAGAAATTTTGGTCTACTTGTCTTTGTAGTATTGTTTTAATTTAGACACACTGGAGGATTTTCAACTAGGAAAGACCTTGTTTAAGGTAATGCCAAAGCTTCTCATTCAGATTTAAGTTTGGTGTTAGGATCATTATCCTGCTTCATAACACAAGTGTGCCTGAGCTTCGGGGCACAAACTGATGGGTGCACACTGGTGAAAGCAGAATGCATGGTTCTGTCAGCTACAGCAAGTCGTCCAGGTCCTGAAGCAGCAAAGCAGCCTCAGACTTCCACACTACGATTATGCTTGTCTGCTGGTATAATGTTCTTTTTATGAAATGCTGTGTTAGTTTAATACCAGATGTTATGGAACTGAAAGCTTCTGAAACCATGGATGCCACAACCTCTTACATATCAAAGAATTGTGAATGCTCACCTTAACTGAGGCAAGTGAGCCCTGCAGTTCTTTAGATGTTATTCTGTGATGAGTAATCAATCTCTTGAGCTCTTGGAATAATTTTTGTATGTCAGTCACTACTGGGAAGTTTCCTGGCTATCACCACGGAGTTCCTAAGCTTTCCCGACTAAAAGAAGTCAGTGACTTTGTTTCTCATGTGTTCTTGAGGGGTTTTTTGTTTGTTTTGCTTTGATTGAGAGTTTTTAGCCTACTTCACTTTGTCGTACAGGTTCTATTTAACAGATTTCTTAATTCAGCATATTTGGTGGTAATCAGGCCTGGGTGTGGCTAGCGAAACTGACTTCAGTTTTCCAATAAATTTGGTTAATCATAGTTAATTCAAAAGCTGCAGTGTAAGCATACCTTAGGATTAAATTGTCACATTTTATTTCTAAGATTAATAATTAAATGTCAAGCACAGAAATCTTATGTATTTTTAGTAATGTTTTATATTGTCATAGCATGGCCGAATGAACATAACATACAATATTTTCTGTGGATAATTTGGTGCAGGGGCATGTGTTACCTTTTTCATTATATGAAGAATTTGTTTTCTGTAAACAAAAACACAGTTGCACTAACAACTGTCTAAACATATTCAGTATTACATTGTTAACAACTTCTTAACTTCTTCTTCTTAGCTTTCGAAATTGGAAACCATATACTAACATCAGAAGTGTGTTTGACTTAAACCAAATTCCAGTCTTTTGTTAATACAATTCAGTAGGTTTTATTTATAGTATGCTGACATTAGATTTTTTGCAACACTTATTCAAATGAATAATAGAACAACGCACAAATGGCTTGTGTCACTTGATTATTTAGAAAGAAACTTTTTGGAATTTCTTGCTGATATTTTGACATTTTGCTTCCACCACCAGAATTCTGCCACTGAGTAAACAACACTTGTGACTAATTTGGAAGCATTTACCAAACACTCCCACTACCAGTGTTTACTACTCTCTGTTCAGGAGATAATAATGATAATAATAATAATGATAATATAGAATATATATAGAGAAAAACAGTAACTCGTTGCTAAAATGTGAAATCCAACTTTTAAATTTTAGTATTTCCAAAATACGGAGAGAAATTATTTCTTAAACCTGTCTTTTTATTCAGCACGTTTGGTCTTCCACAGTGCAGCATCTGCAGCGCAGAATGGACAAACTTTGGACAAACTACCCAAAATGCATTGACAGAGAGGTTTCAGGGATAATAAGTCATTCTGCGCTCCAGATGGGTTGAATGCATTAATCGTGATGACAGTTTAATCCGTGTTAATGAGTTAACATTGACAGTTTTATCTACAGCAACAAAACAACAAGGTCTAAAAGATTTGACTATTTGATGCAAATAGAGGAAATGTACTAATTGGGTTTTTTGGGAGAAGGTCAAGTGAGAAGTTTGATGCCATAGTCATGTCTGTCCATCCAATAAGAAAGCTACCACCAGTAGCCAGTTAATTGCTCCGTAGCACTCACTAATTAACACATAACATCTTCTTTGCTTAATCCATACAAAAAGATCCTGACATGTTATTCCAAGGGTAATTGGATCTGTTAATGAAGAAAACAATCAATTATGATTTCAAATATTTTTCTTTAAGATTGTGTATTTCAAGTTTGATTTTTTTCTGAAAAGTAGTCGCCCTGTGACAATTTTTTTGAAAAACATTTCATTATAAATCATTCTTAATTCGGCACATCTGTTGTGTCAGTAAGCTACTAATTCTTTGACGATAGCACACTAGCACTCTGTGGGATATGGGTAATCTCCACTTGGTGTGTATGTGTCTTTATGTGTGTGTGTGTCTGTACATGTATATGTTTCCAAAAAGTGGAGATGTTACAGGTGATTAATATTATGTATGTTATGTAATATTATGCAGCTTGTTTGTTGCACCTCTTTGTGATCATACAGACATTTCCAAATTCTACATGTCTCAACATATTTTCAAAGATACATTATGTGCTGGTGTGTTTTAAGCGTCTATATGTGTGCATGGTGTCCACATCTATCACATAGAGAGTTACAAAGTGTGAAATCAACTTTGACATTCATGGTTCTAACCTCCCAAGGCCACCCTAAAGCGGAACACTTAAAGTGGAGTGTCACTTTTCAGACAGAGAATAATAGCAGAGTTTTCTCCGGTCTTTGAAGATGACTTTTCATTCTCTCACTGACTCATTTTGACCTAGCCCGTGGAAATAATGGGCTAAGTACTCTTGTCTTTCTTTTCCACTGCTAATACTGTCTCTTTGCACCACTCTCGTTCTATTTTGCATGCCATCTCTCTTTCACCGTTTCCCCAAAATCTCCTCATGAAAAGGATTTAAATATTGCACAATAAAAAAAGGAAAACCACTTGCAGTCCCAACTATGGACAACATGGATATTTAACAATGTTTCATGAAGAAACAGACATTTGATTCTATTTTGTCGTGACATTGTATCTCATGGTCCTCTCAAAATAAAAAAAAGAAATAAAAAGAAATCACACATGTAATTATATTACACTTAGTTTTCCTTTTTTGGTTATTGTCTTTCACCCATTTTAAGCTTTTTAAGTTTACAGTTTTATTTCGTCGTTTTTTCCATTAAAACAGCACATACGATTTTGGGGGTTTTTCACCCCTGCCTTTACGTTTGGGAAAAGTTTTCTCTTATTTTATTAGTTTAAGTTTCAGTAATGACTCGTTTTTTCTCCGCATCTCTTTGTATTTAAATTTTCCAGACTCGCTAAATTTGATGAGACTCATGTCTGGCTATGCAAGATTAGGTTTTGTGTTCATTCAGGCATTCGATTGTAGAAAAGACTATTTGTCATGCACAGCGCTTAGGAGAATTATGAACGGTCCTGTTTGGGAAGAGCAAAGTCCTGAGGGTCTTGAATAAGAACAACACTGCACACAAAGGTGAAAAAAATAAGCAGCGTAAATCCTGGGTTGATTCTCAGGACTTTTTATGACACTGCTTTTTAAATGTCAAAAGGTTTGTTCGGTGATTCACTTCAATGATTCACTCATGTTTCATAAAAACCACTGTGAAACTGTGATTTTCTTGTTTAGTGTCTAGGGAGAGTACATGAGCAGCAGTCGTTCTAGTCTGGAGTCCACTGTATCTATACACATTTAGGGCCAACGAAAATATGAGCTCAGTAGATCAACTTTTAAGGTCAATGACATTGTATTAAATAATATATAACAGAGTGAGCTTTTTCTTTTTCAGTCCAGCTGACAGAAAGCTTTGAAAGAAAACATTTCAACATATTTACTCCAGGCTACCCAATCCTGTTAAAACATTTTATCCTTTTTTTAATGTTGTGTATGACAAAAAAACAGAGAAAAAAATGTTGATGAATCAAAATGTTTGAATTTCCCCCACATTGTCTGATTTATTCTGCTCTTGTTCCTTTGGATTATGATCAAAGTATAAGAGAAAGTGTTTATTACTGCTCAGCTACATACTCACAATGAAGTTAACACAAAACAAACTAACTAAACTAGAGCGTTAATCAGTAAATTCCTTTGCCATGAGCTGACTTGAAGGTAACAAGCTGAGTGTGCATGCGCCACAGCAGATTTACAAGGTCAATGCTGTTTTCTTGCAGAGAAAATATGACATTTGAACTGGCGGCCCTCAAACTGCAGGCTCTCTTTTGGAAGATAGAACTGTTTGTCATATTAGTGTTAATAAAGCTTTGTTTTTCTAGCCATAAAATATGCTTGTTTGTGGCACTTTTTCCTTGTGTTAGTCAAGTCAAAGTCAAAATAAACTTTATTGTCATCTCTGCTATATACAGTACAGTATATAGAGAGATGAGACGGTGGGGCTGCAGTTACATCAGTGCAAAAGAACAAACAATAAACATAATAACAGTAGAAAATAAATATACACTTTAGGACTAGGGGTAAAGGGATCAATAACAATTTAAAATGTACAGTTTACACTTTGATGCTTACAGTGACCTTGGAGTGATTTAAAGTGACCAGCTTGTAAACATGAGCAGAAATTTTGAGAGTAAGGATTGTCCATAGAGTGGCATCTCCATTACAAAGGCATTATTTAGGGCCATTGCAAAAAATAAAATATAGAGGAATATTTTAATGTTTTGTTTGTTTATTTGTTTTGTGTTTTTTTTTGTTTGTTTGTTTGTTTCTTCAAGCCACTACCTCACAAAGACGCATCGAAGCATATCAGTATTGTGATAGGGGAACACGATGGTTGGTTGTGTGCAGTTCAGGTAGAGATAAAAGTTTTTGTTTGTGTTGTGTGTACGCTCCAGTATTTCTTGCTTCTGTGTTACTTTCTCTTTGTGTTACAAAGCTTAGAGACAGCTCCTATAGTCTCTTAATCCCTTTTCTCTTCACAATGGTATGGAGATGGTGAAAGGTAGAGAGGCACTGAGACCATGTGGGAGCCAGGCAAAGGTACAAAGACTGAACGAGAAAATGGGAACTTGGATTTATTCTAAAAATTGTAAAAAATTGATATGCTTAAATAATTACATTAACCCTTGTATGGTGTTCGGGTCTGTGAGACCCGTTTTCAGTTTTTTTCAAAAGAAAAATTAAACAATTAATTATTTTTTCAACCTGAAATTCATTGGCTTTGGCTTATTTTCTGTGAAGAGCATGAATCTGAACAAATTTTCAATGACCTCATACTGTACCTCCCCCCACGCATTTACATTACATACAAGGTGTTCGGGTCCACTGGACCCAGGTCTAGTAAAAGTGTTGAAAGTGTAGGTCCTGTGTTCCCACACTCTGTCTTCCTCCTTTCTGGTGCTGCTGATAGTGTTTTCTTCCCCTCCTGCTCCCGCACAAAGTTGCAACATTGTTGAAAATTCAACTATCAACACCGTCTGCTCTTACATTCCCACACATTTTACCCTCTTTCTTTAGGGATCCAAATTTTATTTTCTCATACCCTGTCCCACCTGCAAATTAGGGGCATAATACTATAAATAAGACTTTGCCAGTGTGGTTCTTTATCACAACTGATCAAGATGGCAAAATATTATCTGCTGCGAGGGCCATCCAATTGATTTTGGAAGAGAGAGGAGCTTCTGATGATGATGTTGACAAAGAGGTTTCAGAATATTTCACATTTCTGAGTCTGACAGTGACTTTGAAGAAGAGGATGAGGTTGAGCACCATTTAGTAACAAAACGAAGACGAGTACCCCATCTGCAGCCAGCTCCAGGACCAGAACAAGCCCACTAGACAGCAAGTGAAGAAATATGGATGTCAATAACTGGTGAAATTGAATGGTCTTCTTGCCCAAGAAATGAGCCACCCTGCAGAGCTGTTACTGTAATAAGCCAGGGCCAACACGACTGACAGGTACTCATGTGCAGGACATCAAGTCTTCATTTGAGCTTTTCATCCCAGATTCCACCCAGAAAATTATTCTGGATTGCAGTAATCTAGAAGGAAGGTGTTTTTTGGAGAGAGGTGGAAGGAGATGGACCAAATCCATCTAAGAACCCCAAAGGCCTACTTTGGGGTTCTTATCCTTGCAGGAGTTTTCAGGTCCAAAGGGGAATCCACAGAATCCCTGTGGGATGCAGAAACCGGCAAGAAACTTTCCATGCATCAATGTTTCTGGACAACTTCAACAAAATTTCCAGGATTATCCGTTTTGATAACCGAGACGACAGACCAGCTCGACGGCAGAGAGACAAGCTAGCTGCCATCAGGACAGTGTGGGATAAGTGTGTGCACCACCTCCCCTGTTTTACAACCCTGGGCCTAATGTCACCATTGATGAGCAGCTGATCCCATTTAGTTGTGAAACATATTGCTTCACGTGTAAATGTGTTGTGTCTTTCCACTCACTCCACTTGATTATAACTGATTTTTTATAACATTTTATATAAAAGAAAAACGAGAAGCACATTAATTCATAAATGTGATCTAACAAAGGTAAAGGGAAAAAATTAACCATGTTTGCTGTTCATATGGTTTGTAATTGGGATGAACTAAACATCTGTTGAGTAATTTAACATAAAATTGTTTGATAGTGTTAATTTGGAAAGCCAAAACTCTAGCGGGTCCACCAGACCCATGAACACTGGCTGAGTAACAAAAATACGAACACCACACAAGGGTTAAGTAACATAAAAAATATGTCTAGATCAATTTACTTTTTTTCATGTAGCATTTATTATCAGTATGATACCTTCACTGTTGAAGACAGAAAACTGGTTGATGTGTTTTCTGCTGGCAGAGAATCAGAAGGGAAGAAAAGTTCCCAGGCAAAAGAAAACCCACAACTTCCACAATGTTTTCTTAACATTTAGTTCATCTCACACTTTGTTTCTCTTACTGTTTTTTCCACACTTTCGCTTTATGTGATAACTACGTGAGACGTTTTAAAGGCAAATCTTCATTTAATGAAGAGAGAAAACCTAATTATTTTTTGGAACATTTTGCTCCACAGGAGGTTCATTTCTCCTTGTGCTGCTCAGACACGCCAAGTTTTAAGCAGTTCTCAGAAGCATTCATCACAGTAGATAAGCATCCATCCTGTAAATTTTATTGAATCCATAAATTGGCTAAATGGTACAAATTTTTGCAGGTAGTCAAACCTATTCTCAATTAATGATGATGGTGAGTATGTGGTTAACAGCCTTCATTTGGGTATATCTCATGTGGTTAGTCCAGAACACATATATATTTTCAAATATTTTAGATAAGGAAAAGAAATTAAGTCAGTTTTATCTCAAGGTATTTTCACACAGTTTCATTGCTCGAGTTCAAATGTGTTCATTTTCACATTAAAAAAATTCAAATTAAGTGAACCAAATAAAATATGAAGACCTTTGAAAAGTGGAGCTATGTGTTAATGCAACTTCAGCCTTAATCAATTTGCTATGTCTCCCACATCCAAGAAACCGGTTAAAAATGAATATATTGGTTAATATTACAACCAGGGCCCACACAGTGGCACAGTGGTTAGCACTGTAGGAAGGCCCTGAGTTTAATTCCACCATCAGACCATCAGGTCTTTCTGTGTGGAGTTTGCATGTTCTCCCCGTGTTTGCGTGGGTTCTCTCCAGGTACTCCAGCGTCTTCCCGCAGTCCAAAGACATGCAGTTAGTGGGGTTAGGTTAATTGGTAACTCTAAATTGCCCATAGGTGTGAATATGAGTGCAAATGGTTGTCTGTCTCTGTCTTTTAGCTCTGTGGCAGATTGGCGACCTGTCCAGGGTGCATCCTGCCTCTCACCCTAAGGAAGCTGAGATATCCAATCTGTTACGTTCCCCTGAGGGGTCTAGGCGGTGAGGGGGAAGTAACAAAAAGTGTCCGGGTCAGAAAAAAGGAGTCAAGGAGGCAATAGGGTTAAATTAAAGAGTTTTATTAAAGTTTCTATTAAAACTAACTAAAAGAGACGAACAAGCCGCTATCACCATTTAAAGGAACAAACAAAACTCAAGCGTTGGTCAATAAAGTATAAAGTAAGTCAAAAAGAGAGCAGCTCATTAGATACAAACCCAGACACGCAGCTCACTAGCTGCAAACACCACAAAAAACACAGCTCACTAGCTGTAACCACTCACATGGCACTCTGGCCCAGAGCTCACCTTTCCCTGGGCTTAAATCTCCTTAATTACTGACAAGAGTCAACTGCACAAAAGGGAAAGGTGGCACCTCAGGCAGAAGAGGTGGTGGGACATGCCCACACAGGCACCTTCAGGAGGAGGCCCTGCTAGGGCTGTAACAATCCAACTTTATTTATAGAGCACTTTAAAAACAACATGGTTGACCCAAGTGGGATAGGCTCCAGTGCCCCCATGACCCTGCAAGGATAAGCGGAAGAGAATGGATGGATTATAATCGTCATTTTGGCCAAACCAGCAAGTTAACTTAGATGTAACAAATTAATTTATTAAGTGTACTGACATTTTCCTCCCACTCCAAGAAATCCTTTAAAAATGAGCATGTAAGTCAAATCCATAATGGCACCAGTAACAATAAAATCTTGACATATTTTCTTACTTTTGGGGACAAACTTGGACGACCTTTTCTAAAGATTCAGTGATGGTGACCAATTGTAAGTAGTTGCAATGTCATCCGGAGGATGAACATGCATATAAATCAAAACTTGTAAAAGATTTTCATTGTAAATGGAGTGACCAGTGAGAAATTACTACCTGCACAGTGTACAATCCCAGCGAAGAAACAGAAAACTGGCCGCTGTAAAAAGAAAAAAGGCAATCATCAAAGTAAAACCAGATCTGATGATATGTTGATCATTATGTGTGTTTATTTTCTAGCCTTTTCATTGGTCATTCATGTTGGATCATGTGTCACCATAATAAAGGTGCCCTCTTTTTGGTAATTTACCAGAATCTACCCTTACACAGTAACCATTTGCCCTCCTTCAGTCACCCATGTATGTGTATAAAATATTGCATTACGGTTTTCCCCCTCTGTGTTTGTCAGCATCAGTTTATAGTACAACCTTTATTTTAGCCAAAGCAGCAAGTCAGCTTAGATGTTTGAGGTTAGAATAAATTAAGTTCTACTGACATTTTCCTCCCACTCCAAGAAATCTACTTCTGTCTAATGTGCTTTTAGTACTAGTAATATCCTTTTTTTCTGTAGTCCTTTGTGTTTGACATTTTAATAAAGCACTGTATTGTTAGAGCACACTCCCACTCTTCCTCTGTCTCTTCTCGCTCTTTCATGCTCGTGCTCTCTTTTATGTTGTGCTCCGCGGAGATTGTCGTCAGCATATTGCTGTATATAAGATCAGTTCTCACTGACAGGGAGAAGTAGAGGGAGGAAAGCTCTGCGAAGGCATGTAAAGACACTTTCCACAGAGCTAGAGACAGAGAGAAGGAGGAATGACTGAAAGCTAATTATCTGTAATTGATGAGAGCAAATGAGAGAGTAGGCAGGTGATACAGAAAAAAAATAGTGAGAAAAGTGGGCCAAAATCAACCAGCATGATCTCAGGTAAATGTGTAAATGTTAATAAGAGACCAATCCTTTTGGCTCATATTCCCAGCTCACATTTTGGAGTGATAACTCCTTTTTTTTAATGGTGGGAGTAAATTTGTAAGGAAGGAAAAACTAAACCACACAAAAATTAAATTTAGAAACATATACATGCAAAGCATTTAATTTTTTGATCTTTGAAGCTATTTTTGTTGTTTTCTCATTCCCAGTGAGCTCCACTATTGCTCCTCACTCTATCCCGCTTGTCAAACAATAAAAATTTGGCAGTTGCTTCCAGCAATGCGAAGAATATCGGAGGACTGCACGAGAACACATCTCAGGTAGGTGAAAACCCCTCTGTCCCATCTGTGCCACCAAAAAGACTATGTGGACACATTTGTGGGACCATAAATTCCACTTTAAGCATCTGCGAGTCCACTTAGGGTCCGCTTGGGTCCCTGTGACAGAAATTTTAACGCGCCACTCAGATGTTGGTGTGCCTGCCTGTTTTTGTTGTTGTTGTTGTTTTACTGCACAGCCGTAGGGACCCAAGAGAACCCTAGTGGACTCATGGATGTGAAAAATATAAAACCCACTAAAGGATAAGGAATACATGGTCTAATGCAAACTTTAAACAATGCCACAAACTTTACCAGTCTAAACCCAGTTGTCAATAAATCTGTTTAGGTAACTCAAAGTCATTCTGGATTTTTTTTTAATCACTGACTGAACAATCAATTGAATTCTACATACAGCTACCTAGGAGTCACCTAAAACAATTAAACCACCAACAGGCAGTTGGTGGAAGTATCATCATTTCATTACAATGCAATGTTTTGATGTCCGGCTGAGATACCTTGGGAACTGGATGTGGATGCTACTTTGATATTACCACCCACCAAATCACACCAAACACACATCCTGATGGAAATGGTTCTCCCCAACAGGATAATGCCACACCTCAACAGCTGTCCGGGAACATGATAAAGATCCCTTAAAGTAGACCCAACCTTAAAATTGATCAAAATATCCATCACATTTAGAGTCTGCAGGGAAGCAGCAGAACAATAGAGATCCATGGAGATGCAAAAACACTGCTGCCAGTGTTTTGGTTACATACACTACAATTCATCCCCAGAGATCCCAGGTCAGAGTTGCTCTGGCTGGATGAGAGCAATCTACACAATATGGTTTTAATTTTGTCTGCGTGGATGTTATATCCGCTCATTTATCTAAAATGTAAGCTTCCAAGCTAAACAAAAAAATTCTTTAAAGATATTTTTGATCATGCATTACAAGCTTTAAAAGCTACCCCATGCTATTTCTTAAACTTACACTAATTACATTACATTAATTGCATTTGTTTATTTAACCCATATTTCTTTATTTATTTTTTCAAACAAGTGAAACTGAATTTCCAACTTTACTCTGTTACTTTTTGTTGGATACCATTTTCAAATACCCTGACACAAGTTATAGCTTTCTGCTCATTGTGTGAAAATTAGCAACACCATGCTGAACAGACACTTGAGGCAGTCAGCAAGAAACTAAGCTCTTCGTCGTCACAACAGCAGGTAAAGTAATTAACCCAGATACAGTTTGTATCTGCTAGCGGTTCATATTACAGGTATTTCTACCAGCCCAGGCTTTTCACTGTTATGGTTACAGAGGAAGTAATTAACAGATATACAGAGGGAATATGACTATATTAGATCGTGGATGAGTGGTCCTTTGGGACAGTTTGTGCTCGTTCTTTCATTCTCTTCTCTACTCAAACACACAGTTTTTCTACCACCTCCATGCTTCCTCTCTCTCCCTCAGTCACTGTCTTCAACCGTACGTCCTCCTTCCTTTTCTAACTCCCCTCTTTCCATCTTCTCTCTCTCGTCCCCGCCTCAGGACATCTTCTAACTGCTATGATGACTTCATTTTCTGGGCTGAAGGGAGTTTCCTTATTAGCCTGTCTTAATGGTCCTTTATCATGGCCTAGATATAGCAGTTGGTCTTCACCATGCCCTGCCTCTGAGGCTGTATTTAACATAAGAATTAGGCTGACAAGTGCACAAGTAGTTGATTAAAAAGGCATTTTCAAAGCATCTTGTTTCTTTGTGCTTCTGGCCCTTCACACGTTTCCATCTCTCCTATTCCTGATTTTCCTGGAGTTTGTCTTGCATGTGTTGTGTAAGTGTTAGCCTGACAATTCTGGTTGTATCTTCAAGCAGACAGCGAGCTTAACCTCTTATTTGAATTCTTACGTTTTGGTGTGTTTCCGTCTTCTTTTCTGTTGCACCCATTTGTGTTCTGTTGGCTTTAGCAGTCATAATCCATTATAATTGATGACCTCCATTTTACTGTAAATTCAGATTATTGTTTTTAATTGTTTTACTGAACCTCAGTATAAAGCAGCAAACAAATCTTTGCCCCACAACATTCAGAACTTCTAAATCAGACCAAACGCACTGATCTGACAGCAATCCTTATGTTCAGCAAGCCAGTAGTAAATATCATTCACTAAAATATCATAGCTTACAGTTACAGGAGTTGGTATGTGGAACACCTTTACAGATGAAGTTAAGAAAAGTACATCAATGCAAAAATTCACACATTTGTTTAAAAACAATAAATTGCATGAATATGGGAAATGTTCCTCTCAGTGATTGAGCTGTCTCAGTGTGTTCTATCGAAGCCTCTTATTTTCATTTTTATAGATTAAGGTGAGAGTAACCCAAGCTTAAAGTATTGACTAAGGTATTAGTTTTTAAAAAAATATTTAAAAAATTGGTGTTTTGCTTTGTGGACTTAAATTATTTTATATGTCTTGTCAGAATTCTGTGTGGAGGCAGGCAGAGACGATGGCCCAAATGCAAATTCGTCAAGACAAAATAGCAACTCAAAACCCACAGCTTTATTTCTGGCAAAGAACAAAAACATAAACTGAACAATGAAAGCTGAGACCGGAAACATACAGGCAAATCTGAGGGCACGATGTGACGCTGAACACTGGAGGACACACACCATAAATACACACGAGGGAACGAGGAATAGGTGGGAAGACAGCAAAGAGAAATTAGACCTAACGAGACAGAGAAAGCAAAACTAGAAACACTGACATGAGACATAAACCTTCAAAATAAAACAGGAAATAATTCACAAAGATGCAGACTTGACACTGAAATAAACTCATACTAAACACGAGGGAACAAGAACAAAACCTAAGAACTAAACCCTTAACCAGAATAAACTGAAACATTGACTTATAATAATGATCAAAACACACAACAAGGGAATCAGAATATAACCCATAATACAAAATCAACTCAAAATGCTGGGTCAAAATGACGCAGAACTGTGACATGTCTACATTTATATATAGTTAAACATGTGTATTGTGGGATTATTTGTCAAAATTCTGAATATTGATTTGCAAATTATCTGATATAAGGGGGCAGGAGCAAAAAAAAATTGTAAACTTCTTCATACTCCTTTTCAAGTATAAACATTGTGTAGACATAGAGATAATCATGAAACATGTTCCTTTCTCCTGTAATTTTAGTTATATTTACATGTTCTATTCTGTTGAGTGCAACTAATAGACCTATAATTTAGGTTAGCAACATGTAAACGTAAACATAAACATAAGATATGTAGTTCTGATTGTCTTGTCTTGTTGCCAGGCTGTAACAAAGGCTGTGCTAAGGCATTAATCAAAATAATAAATAGGCAGTTTCAGTTCTTGAGTTATTCACACTTTGTAGTTTACGGTAGACTTGACATTTATTAAGTCACACTAAGCCTGAAAAGGGGGAGCTGTGATTGAGGTGGGTTGTAAAAAAGCTTGCAGTGGCAGGATTAAGTGGAGCCAAGCTAAAGCAGCTTAAGTAGCATGCCTTGAGAGATTTTCAATTATGATAAGCAGAAAAGTATCATCTGATGTGGCCTGGCATTGAGATGTGTTATCAGCTGCTCGACAAGAACTGCAGACTGAGCTTGACTTGGTGTCTTCCCAGAACACTTTGCTCCACTGTGTACATTTACATCAAGTTATTCCTGTGTTTGCTACACACAACAGTGATTAAGTCACTGACTGTTTAGAGTCCTGACACCTTTGTAGGTTGACTGAACCATGACAGTGCATCGGCACCCACACTAACACAAACAGTACAACCAACATCAAATAATATTACAACCAACATTATGAGCGTACCACAGTGGCAGGTGTCAGTGCATTATAATCAGATTATCTCAGCCTCTCTGTTATTTTATCTTACCTTTTATACCCTTTTATTCCAATGATTCTGATGCCTGGTATATTCTTGTCTGGTGTTGTCTTTCTCTGACTCTGATGTTTTCTATTTGACGCAAATATTAACCTGCCAGCAGTCATGGTGCAGAAAACTGTGTAAATACTGGATTCCCTCTTTCTGTTATCATCCTTTCTTCCCTCATAAATAGAATCTCCATCTCAGTCTCTTCTCTCCCCCTTAGGCTGATTTTAATTCTTCATACATCTAAAAAGCTGTTTCTTTTAAACAGTGGCACATAAAGCACATTTCTTGGTCAAGAATTGCCTTTTAAATTGTGCAGATTTAGGGCAGATAAAAGAGATGGCACCATTTGAAGTGTGTGAACTTCACCGAAATAGTCACACTTACTGATTACACAGTTCGCATTTAGAGATCACCCGTGATTCAAGTGTTTTCTTCGAGTGTTCTCTTTAAATCAGTGAGAAAACAAACGGCTTCCCTCTAGCAAGTGAACTCAAAGCAGTTATTTCGTTTTTAGTGTTTGTCTTGTGGTGCTATATGCAGCAGTTCCACCAGAAACTGCTTTACATTGTTGACCCTGCAAATATGAGTTAAAAAATTCTGTCTAAATGTAGGGCAGTCACTCTTCAAAACACCTTTTAAAATACACAGAAAGTCTCACAAAAGGCTTCATCTGATCCTCAATGAGGTTACACAGAGTAAATACAAAGGTTGGCCTCATAACTCCAGAACACAGACTGGAGAAGAGCATGGACTCGTCATTGACAAAGACAGATTTTTGACCTTGTGCTTTCAATCATTTATCCTTCCAAGCGGTTTCACTGGTATACTAGCTGGCACTTACAAAGAAGATTTATGATTTTCTTCAATAGCTGCTCATTATAACCGTTTTATTTTAACTGGTAGCTTGCACAGCATACAAAAGGAATATTATGATTTGACATATTTTATGCTTCCTTCTGCCTGCTCAATAAGACATCACTTGTAAGTGTCCTTTACATTCAGTGTATACTTTATAATTTTTATTTAAGTAAATTATATATAACACAAAAAAACACTTCGTGACTGAGTTTTACTCCTTTTTTTGGTTTTTTGTTTGTTTGTTGCAATCACTAGCCTATTAACAACAGCCTATAATGGTGATTGAAGACAGTGCTGATTTTAACATTCGCTATTTACATGAATAAGTCCAAATTAGTAATGTCAAAATGAAAAGAAATTGTTTTCATTAAACTGAAAAATACCCAATAATTTCCTCACTTGCATCAGTGATTTTTCCTTTACAGGGTTTTGAATTTCAGCTGTTGCTCTTAATGATTGGGTGATAAAACAACAACTACTAATATTTAATTACATAAATGACTTTGTAAAAAGCTCCACATAAGAGATAAAATGCAATAATCATCTCTCTTTGTGTCAGGGCTGGCTGAAATTCTAAACTAATGAGCCATGGTTTCAGCCAGAGTCCCAGGGCAATGGACAATTAACCAGGAGACTCATCTCAGACTCTAATTTTTTTTTTTTTCGTTTTGTCTTTCGAGTTATTCGCCTATAAATGTGGAGGTCTCTTTGTGAAGTCATGTTGAGCTGAGCTGAAGTTAATGTCTAAAACTCATTAGACAGAGGACCTCTTGGTAACAGTGGAGAGAGAAACTTTATTCTTGTTGTGTGGTCAAGCAAAGGCTTAAGTGTTGAGACAGAAGTCGGAGAAATTAAAAGCGACTGTTTTAAGACTCATTTTTTGGTCTTTATGATATAATGAGGATACAATGAGGTATCATCTAGTCCCCTCACTCCCAACAGCCCGTAGCAGATGGCTGCCCCTCCCTGAGCCTTGCTAAGGAGAGTTTTCTCACCTCTCTGTTTCCAAGTGTTTGAAATTGAAATGTTAATGTTAATTGAAATAGAAAGTAAAAGACATTGGTGTGGATGGATAGGCGAATTGAACCTCAGTGACCGTGACACTGATCATTCCCTAATTTTTCTGTGTAATCTTTAAACACCCTTAAGGGTAGAGGTGTGCTGTTTGCTTCTATAGTGTTTGCAATGGTGATTTTCACTGGTTTATAAAGTTACAGATTGACACTGCCTGAGTAAATAGGGTGTTATATTGGTTTTACTATATGTCACTGTGGCGGGGCGTGGTCTGTGGCATGGCTGCAGGGCAGACGGATGCACCTGAGCGGCATCCGCAATCACGCCTCACTGACTTAAAACAGACTGAACTGGGTCCTGACTGTTGTTGTTGGTGTATGGTGGCTGTGAGCAACTGCAACTGCATTAAAGAAAAGTGTATGCTGAGAAGTGTGAATATGTGGTCGGGTCTGTCGTGCATCGTTTATAGTCTCCACAAAATCTGTTTGTGTTGTGCTGGAAGGCTACTTCTTAAATACATGAAAAACAAACAAAAACAAAACTTTGGAATCTTTTAATGTTATAATTTAATCATTCTGAAAACTCAGCTAAGTAAAATAACAACTAAAACACATGGGGAGATAAGGATTGGCTGTTGTTACACAGATTGTGAGCCTAATCTAGCCAGCAGTTTCTTTTTAAATAGTAGTTAACATGAATGAGCGGCAGGAGCTCAGTGTCCTTTATATGTGCAAGAATAACATCATGTCACGGACATCAAACATGAAAGTTTTGTATTTGAAAAATCTTTGCACCCTGCTTCTGCAACTGTTTTACATGTATTAGATATTGTTACATTACATTTAACATGACATTTTCTCTTGAATAATTAAGTACAGCAAGTCCATAAATTTTAACCATGCTTGGCCCATTTTGCGGTATTACTCTTTCGCAGTATTACAGTCATGCTGAGCAAAGGCTGCACCTACTGCTTAATTAATCAAGTGATGTAAGCTGAAAAGGGAAAATAGCTGGTGTCATAACTCATAGCTACATTCACCAGTCCATGACGTGGTTTTTAACAAGCCACCTCTGGGTTTTATGAGTCGATAAAAAATGTTGAAAATAATGGCAAAGAAGAAGGTTAAAAAGGGGTAGAGAGAGCTGGACGGGTCAGAGGAAGAGGAGTTAGAAATGCAGGATGACAAAGGAAATAGTGGAAGATTACGATACTTTGAAGGGAAAGGGGAAGAAAAGTTCGTACTCAGTAAGTTATTTCCTTCTTTTGTTCTCGCTGAAAAACTACCTGCTATCTGACACGCATACTTTGATACTAACATCATTTGAAAAACCAAGGGAGCATTACCAGTGGCGTGTCTAGAAAATTTTTGTTGGGGGGGCCAGGTAGGGGCACAGATTTGGAGAAGGGTGGCAGATTTAATTGGCAGATAATGTTTTAAAAAAAAAAATTCTACCAACCCTTAACCATAATTCAATAATCCTATAAACCTAATAACCAAATGCACTTTTAACTCTTATTAGAATGAGATTTTAACCACTACGGTGCAAAGTTTTTAGATACTGCGTTGATAAAGTACAAGAGATACAATCAGTGCTTTGTCAGTGTTTACTCAGCATTCAAGGACATCAATATTTGCATAGTATTTTTACTGACATATAGTGCACATATGTTTTGGGCAAAAACATTTTTGAAAATTAAAATACGAACATTTGTAACAAACAATTGACAAATTAGCCAATGCCAATGCAAAACTTTATCTGCCTGTTAAAAAAAGAAGATAATCTTCTCACAAACTGGTGTTTGATTTTGAAACAGGAAAAAAGTGGGGAAACAACTGAAAAGACTAACATTTGAATGAAACCTGAAAGCAAGTAAATACTTTCTATGCTGCCTTATCGTAAACTTTGGTAATATTGATAAAGAACAACACTGGCTGATGATAAAATACAGTCAGCTGGCATGGTGACACTGCCAGTATTAACCTGCAGGGCTGGACTGGGACAAAAAAATTGGGCATTTTTACTACAGACCGACCCACCAGGTAGTAAAGCCATAAAGACTTTGACTGAAAACAAACCCTGTTGTGACAGTGATGTACAGTCTTGTTGGTATATGTATGATTTCTATACATTTTACGTCAGATAAAAACTTTGGTTGTAAGATTTAGATAATTATTTAATAAAAACTAGGTATTTTAAATGAGAATAAGAAAGAAAAGTATTTCTTTGTGCCCACCTTTCCCTGTTAATGCCCTACCTGGCCCCCTGGCAAAACTTTGCTAGACCCGCCCCTGCACAGTTACCAGCTGTCAGCTACATAAAAAAGGATCCTGGTGTTATTTGTCTCTCAGAAACAGTTCATAACTTCCCTTCAACTCATTCATGTCACCTAAAAGGTAAACCTGTTTCTCCATCACCTGTTCAGCTCTGATGGTTCAGTAAGGACATCTCCTGGTTTCATCTTCATGTTTCCCTCTCACCACATATCTAAACAGACATCATGACCAGCAGCTTTACAGCTGTGGCTCCAGCAAACATCAGCTGATACTAGAAATTAATATTAAATACATTCTAACAACAGCTGATCAAGCTTAAACGTGCTGCTGTTGTTTAGCGCAATATCTGCTGGTTTCCTCTTTCTGGCGCAAAGTGGGCGATAAACAAGAGAGAAAAGCTGATCAGCTGATCATTGATCAGTTTCATGATTGAAGTAGCAACAGGAGAGGGAGGGGGAGAGAATGAGAGAAGAGGCAGCTGTGCAGCATAAAGACAGAATAAATCCAGCTTTGTGTCTTTTTTCCATTCTAGCTAAAGTCCGGGACAAACTGCGTCTCTTCTCAGCTCAATACGAAACGTGTAATATTTTCTCTGAATGAGGGACCATTCCATTTTTTTAAGGAGCCGTTGGCAACTCTACTAACCTTATGAATAAAATAAAGTTCACTATCAGTAACATCATAGCACCCACCCAGCTGTATAAAAACTCCGTCAAACTGGCTAGAACGCAGTATGAGTTATTGCAACTGACAGTAAAAAGTCAGCAACATGAAAATAAACTCCACCTAAACTTGGTTTATATCTGACCCAGAGAGACTGCAGGTCATAACTTCTTACCTGAAGTTCAGTTCACCTGACACTCGGACTGGTGGCTGCTTCGGGTCTCTCCTCCTGCCTCCCCTTCCCTCATCCACCTGTTGCCTCTGTGGAAGCCCCGTCATAGCCACCACCAAACAACGGAGTTATTTCTACACATCGACCTGCATCTGGCCAATCCACCACCTGTCATTGTTCATGCCATTACAAAAAAGATAAAAAATAAGTCACTGGGGATATGCCCGGTATGCCCGATGGCCAGTCCAGCTATGTTAACCTGCAACCAAATCTGCAGCTCCATACAGCAATGTTACGACTTAGATTATATCTTATAACGCATAACTCTTATGTTAGCTGCCCTCAGTAGCATACTGTCTGAAATATTCCACAGCTGCAATAATTCTTTAAGTGTTATTTTTTTCCTTGGGATTCTAATTTCACCGAAGTTTACTAAACTCAACAAACTTGATATTACTTACCGGGACATTTATTCTGTCCTCATTTTCTTTCACCGAAAAATTGTTTCCTGCAGTGACGTCTTTCGCGCTTGGCTCTCCTACCTTTGCTAACGTGACGCACATAGCGCAGAAGCGATGCTGCATTCACTTACACTCGGATATCTGAGCGTCACCGTGAAAACATAATCGGACATTTGATATTTGATTGAATTTTATTGTTTTGCCTTTGGGGTGGCACCTGGGGTGGCCAGTCTGGTTTGGGGGGTGGCCTGTGCCCCCCCAGGCCACCCCGCTGGACACGCCATTGAGCATTACCACAGATAAGTCTGCAGCCTTGAGTGTCAACCTGTCACTGAATCCTAGTACTCTGAAGCTGAAGTTCAGCAACCCATTTGCTCTTTTAAAACCACAATAATATAGTACTCTCAAAGTGAGAATAATTTTTCAAGTTCAATAAGAAACAAATGAGAATATGCTGCTACATGCGAATAGGACTTACACTGTAAGTAAAAAGTTGCTTCAAAAAAAATATCTGAAGGATTTTGGCACATTTACTTAAGGGAAGTCAGTTATAAGGTAATGAAAGTCGTACGTCTGCTAAAATAAATCATACATGAGAACTAATATGCCAAAACAACTACATGCAAATTTCCACTTAATTTCTTTATGATGTCATCCAAACCTGTGTGAAGTTTTGTACCTTTAGAGCAGGGCTCTAGACAAACCTTTTGCCACGGTTGCACTGGTGCGCCTAAATTTTTTTCTTAGGCGCCCCAGCACAAAAGTTATGCGCACCTACATTTTTCAACCACATCGCTTAACACTGCAGTTTTATATGTGCACTTTTTTTTTGGGGGGGGGGGAAATTGCTGTTCATACAGACAATATTGATTTGTAAATGATTAACTAACAATCTTATGCCTGTGCTTAAAGTGCTTTGGCACTCTTTGGCAATATTGTAGACAATGTTAAACTTAATCATCATCTCGGCTTCCTCTGACGACCTGTTTGCTGCTGCAGTTATCAATCATTCTTTTCATCTTTTCTCATTACCCACAGCTACATCCACTTCTGTTGGGCCTAGGCTACTCACTAGGGCTGATTTCTATAATCCATTCGATTCCGATTCACAAGGTGCCATTTCGATTCAATTTTGCTTCAGACAGTCAGAAAACAGCGGCCGACAGCATTGTAAACAATGGTAGACTGGTGGGTAATAAGCAAGTGAATAATGCAGAAAACAGAGATTTGAGATGGGAAACTGTTCTTGAGAGAGAGAGAGAGAGAGCTGTGCATGAAGTGCGATTTTTATCATGGTGGAAGCAAAATAGCAAAAGTAAGAGGGAATTCATGACGACATTTATCAAATGTGAACCGTAGTTTGGATCTTGTTTTGCTGCTGGTTCAGTGAATTTTGTTTGGAGAGAGACAAAACCTGCAGCTCAGAATCTAGTCGTAAACACAGCGCGCACCAGACGCATCAGAATCAGTGACCTGTTGGCTTTCAGCCCCTACGCCGTGTCCGTCTACATGACATCGGGTGAGAAAGCCGAGAAAGAGAAAGCTGATTTTGATGAGTCAGGTCCGTGTTTACGTCTTTGTGTGGAGTCCGTTTACCTGCTCTCATTTGCTCTTTGGTGGTTGTTGAAAGAGTTTTGTGAGCCTTAACCTGAGATTCTGGCGTTTCTGGCAAAATGCATTTATATTTAAAAGTCCAGTCAGGATTTAATGAATATCGATATTGCTTTATTCAAGCTACTCACCTCTCTCTATCCGCCTGCACTTTCAAACGTACACACGGACTACATGAATATCTGGACCATGACCAATCATCCCGCCCCTAACTATCTCTGATTGATTTGGCCACGGTTTGCGACCACTTCAAATGTTAGGGAGTCATGACTGTGTTTTTCTGTGTATGTTCAGTGTTTTTTCGCGCATCCTGTGTATGTTGTGTACTGTGCCAGTAACTCTAAAGGAATTATGAGCTCTATACTATTAACTGTCTATATTGTGGAGAATCAGATGGATCTGGGTGTGTAGCATGCACATACTGAGATAACCTCTTTTTTGATGCAACACAGCCATTTTGAACTCTTTTAACCCTCTGTATCTCATAAAGGCTGTGAATGGCCAATGTGCTTCTTGCATTGTTTGTGAAAAAATAAATGATAATAGTAAACACTATATTGTAACATGTTTGAATAATATCAACACTCATTTTTATTTATATAGCATCAAATCACACCAACAGTCGGCTACAGTTCTTAAGTCAAGGCCAGTAGTAGCAGGGTGCAACTAAATGCTCTAAAGCTGTTGCTGTTGTGACAAGTTCCAGGATATAAAGGATGCAGTATTTATATTATTATTTTTTCCTAAAATAACGTGTCAGAGATGGGTGGTTATAGTCTAGTGGTTAGGCTATATTAGAATTTTGCAAGCAAGAGTCAGATGCAGCATGACAATTACTTGTAAATCTAAGGAGAAAAAAAATCATCTTCTCTCCTTGCAATAATGTGTTTTTTATTTATTTAAGCCAATCCTTTAAAATAAAACTATGATATTTAAAAAGAAAAGAAAAAAGTTAGCAGTCATTCAGTAAGTTTCAATGTGAACCTTTTTCAACCCAGCAGCAATTGTCCAGGTGACAGTTGTCAAAATTTGGACAGCTGATATTACATTTTGGAATGGAGGTCTTGTGCCTTTTCTGTCTGACAGGTGACATTGGTTTAAAGTGGTTTGGCACCCTCCCATCTACTGGTGTCTCTTTATTTATTTTTTTGACCACTGAGTACAACTTTGACCAGGGCCATATTGTGTGGATTTTTTCAATTACTCTTACTGTCACAACTTTTTTAGAGAGTACAGTAGAGATTTAAGATATTAGTAAAGGCTCCTTACATTTTCAAAACAGGTTTCTATTACTTCAAACCATCAAATCATTTTGAACCCAAATGTAGGGAGCAAAAATCCACAGAGGACAAGGATTGTCCTCTGTGGATGTTGGTGTCATCAACGGTGCATTATTTATTGCACAATCATGTATAGCACAATACTGAAATTGTGAAAGTAGACCAAAACAAACCAAAATGGTGTTTGTAGTGTAGATGTGTATGTGTAGTGGTTGCGGTATATCAAAATCTAGTTAGTGCTAAAGAAGAGGAGCATAAAGGAAGCAATGTGTTGGTTTTTTTAGTGTCAGGTGCAACATTTCTAGCAGCTCAATAAATATCAGCAAACACGCGAACACTTTGTCTTTTTTGCACACAGTGCATAACGGTGCGCCTGCTGTACTTCCCAGTGAGAGAAAAAGAATGTGGGATAACTTCATTCTCAGAGATGGAGAAAGATATAACAAAGACAGGCCAGGAGAGGAAGAAAGGAGATTTTTTTAAAGGCAAGAACTGCTCCGTGATGTTTGGTAAGCTGGGAATTTGATGCTTATAATGTAATTTCCACATTCACTTTAGAGCCTTATACATTATGCATTTTATTATAAATATTAAAAATAACATCCTGCAAAACAGCTGATCACAAGAAGTATACAAAATCTGCTTATGCTCATAAAATAAATTTTTGTTATATCTAAGTGATTCTTTGTCGCATGTTGCACCACAACTGGCAATCATAGGGTTACCCTGCCAGCCAAATTACACTTTATTTGTGACTACAGTAATTTTTTCTGTTTAGGTGTGAAGACAAATTCTAATTACTATGAATGTACTCACCTTGAACATGTTATGTGGAACATAACAGAGAAAAACAAAATCTTTTTCAAAAAATAGCTTAATTTGCCTTCATTATAGATGGCTAACCTAAGTTAGCTTTTCACAAAATAGCTAGTAGAAATGTCCTCTAAAGAGCCAGTTTTTGCTTTTTATACTTTGAGTGCATTTCAGAGTCTGTACTTTTTATCTTTTACCTTAAAATATAAATTGAATAAGCACTTCACTTTTTACAAGAGTATATTTTAACACAAGTATCTGTACTTCTACTTAAGTGTTTTCTGCACATTAGATTGGATTAGCAACACAGTACTTGCAGTTGATGATTTTCTGGCCTTGATTTAACATACTGCAGTAAAAATCTGTGTCAAACCTATAGTGAGTTTGTTGGAAGTTTCCCATACCTATGATGCATTTGTATTTTGGTCATTTATGTATACTACATTTGCACATAAGGAAACACAGCTGGTAAAAGTCATGAAATAGCAGTTGTGATCCAGTTCTTCAAAATCAAAGGACTTCTTAAAAACAGTCCTGTAATCCATCACATAACCATTTTCTGTTGCGGTTTACTACTTGACTGCTCAGTAGTAATAGTAATATTTAATACTCCGTGTTATGAGTTTTAGTTTTCTTATTTTCTGTCGTTAATGTGCTCATATGAAATATGACCAGCTTTTGAAGTAATGCTAGTGTGCAAATAGTCACATTGTAAATACTGAATTTGAGGCAGGGTATTTTTCCCCTTTTCCTTTAACCTGAGATATCTAGTCAAAAGAAAGTTATCAAAAATGAAGGTTGATCTTTAATGCAGAGAAGCTAGGGAGCCAAGAATTAAACCTATGAAGCTGGAAATGAGAATATTAGGTCAGTTTGAAGAAAAGGTGTTCCAATAGAATTTTCATTTAAAGTCATAATACAAACAGATGCTGCTGACTGTTATTCTGGGATTGGTGATATGATTCATTCGTGTGGTTATGATAAAAAAAAAAACATTGTAGGTAACTTGCTTATCTCAGAGAATACTCTTAAATCACAAGAGAAAGGTTTTTCACTGCTAACACAACATATTTTGTAGAAACAATATGCAACACTTTTCTCTTAATAATTCTTGTTACAGTATATCTGATTCTACCCATTTACTGTTCCATTAGGCACAAACAATGAGAAAAAAGGCTTTCGCCCAGTTTTCAGCTGTTACTTTTTATGCAAATAAAGGTACCATTAAACCCTCTGTGTTGCTGATATTATTTGAATTCTTTTTTTCTCCATTTCTATTCATGATTTAACTGTTAAAATATTTGTTTTAAAAGAATACTACCGCTTTGTTTATAACCTGTGCTTGGGTGTGCAGAAGTAGTTGCTTTCCCCTATTGTGTGAGCCTATAGACCACACACACACTTGCAAAAATGCAGTGGCACGCAGAGACAGAAACAGTGCAGGCCCACTTTTTGCTCATTGTTCATTTTATCTGATGATAACACAACAACATGGGTGGGAATTTTGTATCAGACTTATCAGATTTCACCATCTTTTATCTGGATTAAGGATTAAAAGATTACACCCAACACGGATATATAATGTGATTAGCTATTTCATTATTAAATTTACTAACCACACACTATACTTGTATTGTTGTATTCTTTGCACAGCAGGTTTAATAGGTCAAATACTTCTGAGAGCTTATGGTTTCAAAGATTTCTAGATGACTATTAATTAAGAATCATTCTGTGACTAATTACTGCATTATTTCTTCACTGCAAACTATTTTTAACTCTACAGTAAAATGTATAAAATGATCTAGTCACACCACACCAGCAACCATTTATAAACTGATGTTTTTTAAGTGCCAGAGAACGTGTCTTTTCAGACCTTAACTGAAGCAGGATAAAATAAGTTGAGAGCACAGATATCAGGGTCGTTTGATATGTCACTGTATCACATTAAACGTACATTAGTCCATTAAAAGCAATCATGTTTTTGACCCTTTGTCATTTACCAGTTTAAAACCCAGCAATTGCCTTATCTTACCTGGTGTTTTTAAAGGGAAACTGTTTGTAAAGTAAAGGTTCATTTGGAAGTGAAATTTTTATCACACAGGTTCAACAACATTACACACTCTGCCACAGTTGGACAGAAAGGTCATTTCACTCCACTCCACAATAGTCAGGATGGTAGGTGGTTCGTTGAAATTCAGAAACTGCATCAGAAAGAATAAACAAACTTGGGATTTCATCTGAGAGCAGGGGAATTCTCCATCAAACCCTGAGAGGCTTGAAACCTTAAAGCACTTCTCACTTTTTACTTTCTTTGTTGGCTCACTTTTTTGGAGTGTTTTGCACTCTCTACCCTCCTTTACTTATGCTTTTTCTCTTGGTCCACACCTTTCTAAAGTCAGTTTGTATGCTTTCCCACCCCCCTCCCCCTGTTGTCAAAGTAATTTCCTCAGTCCAGCTGGCCTCATACAGACCTCTGTGACCAACTACACATTTTTTTTTGTGTTTGTGCAATAGACAGCCATCCCTATTTGCTAAAAGCTGTTCAGTGGACAGACAACCACAACCATGCAACAAGCATGACAAAATGGATGAGTCACTAGAATAACAAAATGAACTAGAAACACAGCTTGAGACAAACCTCACTCTGGTAGGCACTTTGGTGAAAAGTAATCTGTGAACTCGTAGGGACATAATGTCATTTATGTTATTGCAGCTCTCTCTCTCCCTTTTCATGGTTAAACATGCAGGAAATGTGAATGTATTAATGTAATGGCTGGAGTATGCTAACAGTGTTCTGTCAAAGATGAGCGGATACCTCTACTCATTTTTTTTCTTTTCATGTATATTGCTGGAGAAAAAGGTGCATCCATTATAATGGGAAAGTTAAATGGCAAAGGCAGATTTGGTTGCACTTTTTGTTTCTATTTTACGGTTAAAACTCTTACGAAATGTTATAACCTGTCAAAGGAAGGTTATGCAAACACATGAAAAAAGCACAACGATCCCTTTATTTTTTTCCTCAGAAACTGCAAAATGATAGATGTATTCCTTTTCAGTGGGTTTTGTTTTCATACTTACCCATATTTTGTGTCTCAGAGAGGGGAAAAAACACCAAAATGCCTTCTGCACTATTTGATCAAACTACCATAGGTCATTGTCTCCACATAGAAACACAAATAATATAAATCTGCAGAGTGTCCATTGTCTTCCTCCAGGTTCATTGGCCGAACGTGTAAACCACTACACTACAGAGCCACTAAGTCAGGGGTAGACAACCTTTCTGATGATGAGTGCCATTTAAAATTTCCTCAGAAGTCAAGGGTTGCCGACCCCTGCACTAAGTGAAGACCTAAACATGATTTTATATATTTTGGGAGGAAGAATTGATTCTGTAAAAGCAACAACCTACTTGAAGTGCAAGAGTTTTGCTCCAAGAAAAAAAGTGTGTTACAGAAAAATAAAAAGAGTTGGCCAATACAGAACCGCAGTGTGTAAACACAGTCAGCAAAGCAGGAGTCCTAATTCAGAATAAATGCATGCAGTGGGACAGCAACTCTAGTACAGTATAATATCAATGTTTCCCGATAACAGTGGCACAAGATATATAACGCTACTTAGACTACTTACCAAGTTATTTTTTCCAGCCATAAAAGCAACACACAGCTACTATCAGCAGCCCTGGGTCTGTTTTTTGTGTGTACCTAATACATCATGTTAAGAGGCTATTTCTATAGATCCAGCCTAGCTGTGGCACCACGTCTAACCCTAATGACCCTCTGTCTCTGTCTGTCTGTCTCTGGATGTCCCACTCCCTGTCTCTTTCTCTACCCCCTTCTGAATCTTCATTGCAAATAATGGCACAGTGCCTTTGACTGTTGAAATGACTTCATCACCCATTAGGTACATCCTAAGCAACCCAATTTCAGCAAACCCAAGCCTACTAGAGCGGCTGAAAGAAGGTCTTTGTGCACAATGCTGGAGTCACTGAAAGTGCTTTAGTCTGAACGCCAAATATTCATTAGGCTAAAACTCAATCATTAAGTATGTTATCCAAAGTTATTATTCTCGAAGAAGACTTAAAAAGGCTTTTACAAGAACAGAAAGGAACGGGCATCCATTTTTAGATGCTACCCATGCTAAATGTCGACATATCAATTCAGTTTTTTTTTAAAAAGAGAGTAAATTCTTTTGCCAAAGGTGGTCATAATGCATCATAACCACAGATATATCAACAATAATTATATTGACAGATGTAGTTTGCAAAAGTCAGTGTACAGTTTGCTGTATCTGATACTAATTAAGTCTTACTGTGCACACTTCTTTCTACAGACCAAACAGAAAGCTACAGTATTTTTTAGACACGGTACAAATTATAGTTTTAGTAAGATTAAAAGTCATCTGAGATTAAAATAAGGGTATGAGAGAATATATTTTTTCATTGTTAGATAAGGTGACAGGGTAACTGTGATGACTGGTGCTTGATTAAGTATATTTGGTACAAATTATATTGCACTTTGTAACATAATCCAAATAATTGCATTAAAAAAAATCTGCCTTCTTTTCGCCATTTCTCTTATCCCCCTATCAACTACCACTACACAGGCTGTTTCAGTTTTGTCTTCATTACAGTCACATGTTGACTTTGACTCCCTAATGCATAGGAGTCATTACTTCCCTGACCTTGAGATTGTATAAAAAAACATCAACATAGTATTGCAAAATGTCATAAAATATACTGGCATCAAAGGTAATATAAACCAGTTGACCTTTTGGAGTTCTGAGATTCCTGAAAGGCAGTGATGGCATTAAGATTTGTTTAGATGTGATGTTGCCCAAGAGGAAGCTCTACTCAAAAGTTTTCTTCCAGCATTTCACCACAAAGTCAACAGCAGAAAGAAATGGGCTGGGAAGCAATGACAGGCCAATTGGTAAAAGTAAACACTCTTCTGCTTTCTGTTCTCCACTTTTCGCCTCATCTCTTCCACTATCTCCTGCTTCCTTTTCCTTTGTTTGCATTTAACTTTGCACAACAAAGACCAATACTTGGGATTTCTCAATTTCAACAAAATCAACAAAGGAAACAGATGGACTGTGAAGTGATGTTAGACTAATTTTATGAAAACAAAAAAAACTTCTCCAGTCATTTCTTTCTTCTTGAGGGTTCTGGTCCTCCTGTCTGCATGTCCAGACTTTCTTTTATTATGATTATAAAAATTACGCTGTGCTTAAAATTCCTCTGACAACAGCGTGTTAGACAACTGTTACGAAACGGTAAAAAAAAAAACAATAGAATTTATTCTCATCTCAACTTTTTTCTCTCCCACTCGTTTCCCACCGTATGCTCTCCTCATCCCTTTGTCAGAATCTGCGGTCTCCCATCCCTCTGCTCTGGTCTGTTTCCTCCTCAGTGTGTTTCACTGGCATCCTGGTTTCAAAACAACCATTGTGATTTCAAATTTCCACATTTGCCATGGACTTTTGTGTATACTTTGTCCATGTTTGGTCAAAATGTTCTTTTTTGTCTGTTTTTTTTTTTCCTTTCTGAGAATATCCTACAGCTACAACAATATGAAACACATCACATGAAACAAAGAAAACTGTGTGTGGCAGATGGCAGGAAAACATATTACAGTAATGTGACTCAGTCTGAGATCCAAGCATGATATTTTCATTAAACTGCACAAATATACACATTTGCATGTCTGCTGAATCACAGTGCCTCATAAACAGGGGCTTCGGTTAAAAAAAAAGAAAAAAAAAAGAATATCATCTAATTTAAAGCTTTCTTTACAGCCAAGTCCACAGTCATATTATTTCACCTTGATGTTGATATTTGCCTATTTTATAAGTTTGCTGCAATAAAAGGAGTTTGCTTTATAACTCGAAAAGCTGCATCTCATTTAAGATGAGAGAGTTTTGTTTCCATCTTGGTGCAATGAACTCAAGTAGCCGGCAGCACATGATATAATATCATAAAACGAAATGATACAATACCATAAAACTTTATAGGGCTATTTTGTAGAAATGGACAATCGTTCTTTTATTTGGCAAAAGATATAGCTTCAGCTACTTAAAGAGAAACTCCACTTTGAAATATATTTTTTCACGCATAGAGCAATCGAAATCCCAACTTGCACTAATCCTCTATTACTGCTGCCTCAGACATCAAACATATTTCACCTCAATGTCCCTGTGAAAGACTTGGAATAGGTGAATTTAAATAAAACCATTGCCACATGGGGCGATCGTGGCTCAAGAGTTGGGAGTTCGCCTTGTAATCGGAAGGTTGCCGGTTCGAGCCCCGGCTTGGACAGTCTCGGTCGTTGTGTCCTTGGGCAAGACACTTCACCCGTTGCTTACTGGTGGTGGTCAGAGGGCCCGGTGGCGCCAGTGTCCGGCAGCCTCGCCTCTGTCAGTGCGCCCCAGGGTGGCTGTGGCTACAATGTAGCTTGCCATCACCAGTGTGTGAATGTGTGTGTGAATGGGTGGATGACTGGATATGTAAAGCGCTTTGGGGTCCTTAGGGACTAGTAAAGCGCTATATAAATACAGGCCATTTACCATATGAAAACCTGTTTATAACTCTTTAGCTATTAATGGCAATGGGCCTGCATAATGACTACAACTTAAAATGAAGTCTTCATAAATACTAAGAAATATATATATAATACTTTAGATACTAAAAATCAAAAGTCTAAATAATTAAACACTTTTAATATGTTCTTCCTTTAAATCAACAATGAACTGTGTTTCACTACCAATACAAAATAGGAAATGCACTCATTGGCCACTTTATTTAGTATACTTTCCTAATACCAGGTTGGATCCCCTTTTTGCATTTAGGTATTCTTTACGTCTTCGAGATGCAACAGACGTGTTACCTGCTCATTCAAATTTCCCATTCAACCAAATCCCAAGGTCCTTTATTGGTTTGAGATCTGGTAACCATGGGAGCCACTTAATTGAACCTACAGTCATGTTGATGAGTCTAAGATGATTTGAGCTTTGTGACATGGCTGGAAGGAGCTATCAGAAGATGATACTGTTATCACAAAGGGATGAAAATGGCAAACACCAATACTCAGACTGTGGTGTGTAAATGATGGGACTAAGGAGCCCAAAATGTGCAACGAAAATATGCACTACACCAGTGGTCCCCAACCTTTTTTTGCGCCAGTTGATTTTTGTCAGACAATATTTTCACAAACCGGCCTTTAAGGTGTCGCGGATAAATACAACAAAATAAAATCAGTACCGGTACCAAAAAAAAGGAAAATGTATTCATAACACACAGGAAAAGACCCAGGGAAACCAAGTTAATGATAAAAACAATAAAAAATAACAATAAAAACCAATAAAACCCCTGAAAACCATCAATTTCACACCCGAGCCTCAACTCTCGCGGCCCGGTACCAAACAACTCACGGACCGGTCCGGGGGTTGGGGACTGCTGCTCTACACCACCAGCAGCAGCATAAACCATTGATACAAGGCAGGATGGATCTGTGCTTTCATTACGCCAGATTGTGAAAGTACCACCCATATGTCTGATTGCTTGGGTTTTCTGTATTATTGTAAGGTTTTTACCATACAATATTAAGCGACCTTGAGGTGACTACACCTGGATTTGGCGATAAATAAATGAAAAAATAATGTCATTAATCAGGCCAGGAAAATGATTCCTAATAATTATAATTATTTTTTGCCTGTCCCGTTTGGATCTTTAGCCATCAGAATTGTTGTCTGAAGGCCAAGAAAGATGCCAAGCAGATTTACTTTACCAAGTGGATCATTATGGCCTTGCCATATTGGTCCATTTAATTGAACTTTATTATAATTATGTATTTATTTTATTTCATTTTTGGTTGTTACAGACGGGACAGACATGACTGGGGGACAGGACAGGGAGAAAGAATGAAAGAAAGAGAGGGAGAGAAAGAAAAATAGAGGGGAAAAGAGATGGTGAGAAAGGGGGGAAGAAAAAAACAAACAAATCACCTGGATCACCTGTATGAAGATTAAAAAAAAACAGAAGAGAAAACAAACAAAAAAGAGCAACAAATACAACACTATCACAATAAACTAGCTAACAGTAGATACAAAATATTAAATGTTATTGTGCAGCACCCAAAATACTTATCTTCGTACCCTGGTGTTGACTTAAGCTGCTGTGGTCCATCAGGTTCAAGGTTTAACCTATTGTCCATTCAGTGATGCTCTTCTGGATTTATTGGAATGAGTGGTTATTTAAAGTACTGTTGCCTTCCTATCAGCTTGAAGCAATCTGGCCATCTTCCTTTGACCTCTGGCCTCAACAAGACATTTTCACCCAGAAAACTGCTGCTCACTCGCTATTTTCTCCTTTTACAACATTTTTTTGTAAATCCTAGAGATTTTTTTGTGGGGAAATGACACTAGATCAGCAATTTTTGAAAAACTCAACAACCATGCCATGTAAAAGGTCACTTACATCACCTTTCTTCTTCATTTTGGTGCTTGATTTGAACTTCAGCAGAAAATCCTGACCACATCTACATGCCTAAATGCATTGAGATGCTGCAATGTGATCAGATATATGTGCTAATAAGCTGTTGGACAGCTGTATAATGGTCGTGGTAATTTAGGTCAAGTAGAACACACATAAAAGCAATAAATGACATAATAAATAAATGTTACATCTGCAACTACACCCAGCAGTGTTGTTACAGTGTAGTGACACATCCTGGAGAACACTTGTTCAACACTTTAGGATGGTGAGGCATTAATAAATTATCTATGCACTGTACATCAGCTTCCTTTACCTCAAACAGCCCAGTCAGTGTGATTTGCCTATCATAGCCTGACGATATACATTTAACACTGACACACTCATGTGCCATATTATACAGATACATGACAAAACTCAAAGACCAGCACATAGCAAGTGTGTATGTGTGAAATGCTGAGCCATCTATTGCAGACGCCTAAGCAACAGCATAGAAGACAAAAAAGAGGGCAAGGCAGCAAGCGCGAGAGACAGGCAGCAACAGAGACATGGAGAGGGGAGGGCGATGTGTGAAAAGAAAGACAGCTGGGGAATAGCAACGTGAGGGAGGAGAGGGATGAAAAAAAGACAGCCGTCAATCACTCAGTGTCTATGGAGAAAGATTGAAATTCTGATCAGATCCCCAAACACATACCTGAATTAAAAGAGGGAGACAGTGCGGCCTGTACAGTTGTGCTTTCTGCTTTCTATGCAAGTGTATCTATGTGTAAGTATGATTTTACTCTGTGCATATATATGTGCTTTTCCAGTATTTGTGTATTTCTGAATCATATGTATCATATGCACCAGTCTGTATGTTTAAATACAGGTTGTATTACGAGCAAACCGGTGAAAGCTGCAGATATTCCCATGCTTTTTGTGTTGACATCTTTGTGTTTTTGTATATTGTGGGTATCTTTTTTGAGTTTATGTCTGTACGTCTCCGTAAACAAAGGTTTTGAGGGCATACATAGATTCAACAACACATTAGTCCCTAGTTGGCTGAAAATGTCAATATTCACTATTCACACAAACAGAAAAGCTTGGTACGCCAAACCAGTGGGGGATGCAGGTCAGTCTTACTTTTTTAAAGGTTACTCTATATGGCATTTCCTTTATATAAGAGAGAAGTGAGGGATGAGAGGAAACACTACAAAACAGAAGGGTTGAGAGATGGAGAATGCCACAGTATTACTTTCATGCTTGATTAAAATCACCACAAACTACGTTTATGGTGAGTAAACTAAATATGCAGAAGGCATGGATTATGCAAATTTTACTAAAAGCTATTTTCACTTTTTTGTTATGTGCAGGTATGACTGTGAGATATCATTCATTAAACAGTCTTCCCAATCAAAGTGACCAAAGTCCGAATAAATGTGATAACAGAGGAGCTCCAACATACACATGCATTTCCCTCACCTAAGCCAGACGTAGTATTCCCAGTAGTCAAAAAGCATGTAAAGCAGACTTTCACCTGCTGTCTGTACCATGTGAGAAAAAGCCAATTTTGACAATGTCCAAAGATTCATATCCCAACACTGGTCATGTCTGGAACTCATCATATAGTCTTCCATCCATCCATCCATTCACTTCCGCTTTTCCTTTTCATTGTCGCAGGGGGCGCTGGAACCTATCATATAGTCTTCTGCTAAAATATTTAGTTTCTTGATGACAAGGTTATGCACTGTCTAAACTTCATTAATTCCATAACACATTTAAGTGATGAAGGTTGGATAGACAGTAAGCAGGGCCACTAAATATTTTTAATTTTAAGAATTATTTTGGTAAATTACCTCTAGGGCTGTTCGATATAAAGATATATATGGATGACGATATGAAAACATCTCTCGTTTCATATTATGCTATCATTTGTTTAGCGGTGTTGCACAACAAAGTGTTCACAGAAATGTTTTTTCATCATTTTCAGTGTCACTGTAGTAGCTATATTAATTTCTTAAAGTTCTATCTCTTATATTTAAAATAACCACACTATGATGGACAAGCGACTGTTTTTACGCGTTGCCGTTAGCCACAACGACAGTAAACCCTTTCACAATAAAGCTGAAGATCTTTTAAGATTTTTAAAAATAAACTGAAATGATGACAAAATTAAGGACCAGTAAAAACAAATCAAGGACTTTATTTCCAAACGAGGGGCTAGCTCTAGCATGGAGATGGTTTGGTTATGAAAAGTCTGACACAAACCGCAAAACTGTACTATGCAAATTAGGCAAGAAACCAGTCACCACCTCAGATTCCAACATGACAAACCTCTTCCACCACTTAGGCAAGAATTATGTGAAAGAGAATTGAGAGAGTTTATGGACGAGAAGCAAAAAATAGCTGTCAGGTCCTCAAAATAAACCTTAGACTCAAACGTTAGAACAGGCTTTTCCCCGCAGCACGCCGTGTAATAAATACTCACAAAGAAAATGGCGGCCGTTACAGTTTATGTCTAAAAATGTATAGCTTCATGCATTGGTCAAAACATTTGACCCCAGGTACACGACACCCAGCTGAAAACACGTCAAGCAAGTCAAGTTGCCCGACATTCACAGAATTTACAAAATATGTAAAATTTTTGTATATCGTTGTCAGGACGATAAATGTCGTATATCGGGATATAAGATGTTGGTCATATTGCACAGCCCTAATTACATCCATATTACAACTAATTGCAGAAAACAAAGTATATACAGAGACATTCCATAAAAAAATGCAGTTCTATTGTGCTAACTTTAGTTTTTTTTTGTTTGTTTTTTTTTACATTAATAATTTTAAACAACTGTCTCCAAAAGAAAGAAAACAGGAGTAAACCTATTAACCAGTCACTTACATAACTACTTTTAAATATTAAAGGAGTCACATTTATGGGAAGTAAAACATGGTGATTCTTCATTAACAATAATGCACTTGTGCGACGCCATCTCTATATCCTATCAGTTGCTGACCAACAGATTTAGCGTGTCGCTCAAGTAGTTTACAAGCACACTATTATTAAATCTCCCTCCGAGGTGTAAAACAGTAGGGAAAGCTGGTAAAAATGGCACACATATTTTCACCGTGACTCCACTAGGCCAGCTGAGAGTTCCATATTTATTTGTGACTGATAGGACAAAATCACAGATGACTCAAAACTAAATCAGCCAAATTATATCTGTATATCTATCTGTTGTGCCACTCAATTGAGTTTTTGATTTGATTTTTGCAACCCACTGCCTCCCTCGTGCACTTTCTTTGTCTCCCTAGCATATTTTAATATATTTGAATTTTCTCCCCCGCTATCTCCGTGGCTCTGTCTCTGCATCTTTGAGACAGATAAAGCCTTGTGCTTTCGATTGGAGCGTAATGGATTATTTTCCTGAGTGGAAAATGACGGGTTATTTCCTTGAAGTCTATCATGGGAGCACCAATAGCGGTTTCTAAGTCAGCAGGGCTCAGTGGAACAAAGAAGAAATTCAGGTGATTTGGTTTGGTCTGTCTTTGATGCAACAGTGGGGATGATTGGAGGAGTTTCATCTCTGTGTTTCTGTCATTGTTCACCCTGCTCATGTCTCACTCTTAGGAACTAACTCAATGACTTTTAACATCCTTTCTTTTCTCTCTTTTTAGTTATGAAAATAGTTTTTTCTCTTTTGATTATACAAATTCTGGGATAGATCTTTCAAATATCACTGCAGAAAGGAAATATGTCTTACACAATCCTAATGTGGTAACCTAGACACTGATCTAGGGTTTTATTAGGACTCTGAGCTGCCATCTGTCACCTGAGCTTTGAGATTCAAAGCCTTTTTTTAAAATAAAAAATGTTGTGTAAAAGTAGCTTCATAAATGTAGCATATGTTATATATAGTCAAATTTAAACTGGAAACAAAATTGAAAGTCTGTGTGAAGAAGTTACTTCACATCTGTGTTAAAAGAAATTCTCTAGACTTGTGAAGAAATGTGTGGCAAAAGACACCGATCCAGAGCACATAACACAGTAGGACCAAGAGATTCATAGGGGCGATGGGTTGCGAGAGACACAGGAAGGTGAAATGAAAAAGAACAAAAATAAATCAGAAATGGGAGGAAAAAATGCTAAGAGTCAGAATGAGGCAGTGGTATCAAAAGATTAGGTGCTGAAAAGATGGCATAGGTATTTAGGAAGAAATTGTAAAATGGAGTGAACAGAAAGGAGTGACAGTCAGTTGCATGATGTGTTTTAGCTAGTCAGAGAATTAACTGAATTTTAAAAAAAACAACTGCCTACAAAATATAAAGATAGCAAATAATACTGGGCCACCACCAACACAACAGTTCTCTCCGTTCAATCCTAGCACCTCTCTGGCTTAGAACCACTAAATACATTTTGGAGAATTTGTGGGTGGGAAGTGAGAAAGCATTTTCTTGTGGGTGCACTGTTGCATCCTAGCTCACTGACTAGTGGCAGCTAATGAACTCTACTTGTAATTTTTTTTCCTAAATATACCCATATGGGAAAGAAATAGTAAAAACTTATATGTGATTACTCATGAAAGTGGCCACTTTCATGAGTAAATCATATAAAGCTTACATGATTTACTCATGAAAGTGGCCACTTTCTCATTACTTTCATACATTGTTTTAGTAAGTATCCAAAACGTACAAGTTTTAAAGTCAGAATTCTGAGAAAAAAATCAGAATTCTGACTTTAATCTCAGAATTCTGACTTTAATCTCAGAATTCTGACTTTTTTCTCAGAATTCTGACTTTTTTCTCAGAATTCTGACTTTAATCTCAGAATTCTGACTTTTTTCTCAGAATTCTGAAAAAAGTCAGAATTCTGACTTTTTTCTCAGAATTCTGACTTTAATCTCAGAATTCTGACTTTAATCTCAGAATTCTGAGAAAAAAGTCAGAATTCTGAGATTAAAGTCAGAATTCTTTCCTTTTTTTCCCCAGTGGCCCTAATCCTCTTTCGTAGTTTTCACTCTTATATGCTTTTCATACAAGTTTCACGCAAGACAGATACAAACTTTATAAGATTTATATGTATCTTTTCCATATGGGTAAGCTAATGTTGTAGCTTTAGACATTGTGCCTGAAAATATGAACAAACATATCACTGATTATATTTTTAAAATAATTTATTTTCAGTTGATTTTAGTGGACTGACACAAATTCAGATAATAAACAAATGAATAGACTTTGAAAAGATCACTTAACAATAGAAATCCTCTGACTGTCACAGGGGACAAAAGTGAGGTAGGTCTTTTGGTCTATGCTGTACATGCTGTCAAAATTTGTAAAGCATTTTTCACCACCTGGATACAAATAATAGGAGAAATTGTTGGATCATCAGATATTTTGACAATATCTGTCAAGTATAGACAGATGGATAGAAAATGACGTCTAAAGTGCAGAGTGCCTTTTCTGTAGAGGTGCATAGTCTACTGCAACAGGACGGTTATCTCTTAAAATTTATTCAGGTAGGTAACAAATCAGACATAGAGCAATCCACGGATGACAGGCAGGTCAAAGCTTAAAGGTGCTACCTTGTCTTGACTAGTGATACCGGTGTTTTCAAAAAATCAAACAACTTCAGCTGAGATTAGCCTTCATTGTAACTTGTATTCCCCCGAACTATGTCAGGATCAGCCCCAAATTGTTTTCAACCCTAAAGCTTTTACTGGAAACTGTCAAGAAGAGCATCCAAAATTCAGAAAGCAATATTATGGGCTTGGGATCTGACACAATAGCAATTCATGTGCAATACCTGCAGCCATAGAGCATCGTTACATGGTACTGCAGTGATGAAGAAGGAGCTTACCCCAAAGATCAAATGCCAAAGATCAGGTTTCCATCAAAATGTAGCTTAATTTATTTCTAGAGCAGCTGAATCAGAAAATGTTACCATCAGCTTCTTCTAACATTAGTTAAGAATCAACATAACAGTTAGTAGTAAAGCTTAAATACCAAACCCTCAAAGAGTATGATATATACTGAATGCAAAGCTCATGTTAATGGTAAATTAGAGCAATCTTCTGATGACCAATAAAATGCACAATGATCATGTAAAATTTTAAAATCTCCAAAATGTATATCCCCTGAGTAATAATGATAGTAAAGTTGATTTAGAATGGAGGGTTGTGTTTGATGGCTGAATTTAAAAACATGTTTAAAATGTTTCTATTTCTAAATTTCGTGCTGACTTGTTTTCATGCAAAGTGACTTACTTAGCACTGAAGTTTAGTCCAAATAGAGGTTTGCACATCTTTACTCAAATAGAAGCCAAGATGTGAGATTTCTGACAGTACTGATGATTTTGAAGATTTGTGATGTGTGCTATAGTAAGATAAAGATGGTGAAAAGTAAAGAGAGAAAAATAGAAATATCTTTCTAAAAAAAATCATAAGTTCCTCTGGGTGTTGATGAAGAAAAGTGAGAAAAGGTTATCCCACCTCTTTTGGTGCATCACAAAACCTAAAAGAAGAAAAAAAAAGTGTTACTGAAATTGTTCTATGTTTCTCTGTGTCTTGCAGACTTGACTATCTTTTTTAAGTTACTTTGCCTAATCATTAATTTGCAATTTACAGTAGGTTCAGTGAGTTTCTTATAACAAGAAGCAGTAGGTTTGATCCTAAAACGTTAAAAATAGAATCACTAAACTCAAAGTAAATGTAGTAGAGTTAGCTACATTTTATCCAAGCAGTATGAGGTTAGCTAGCAATAAATCGGATATACAGCTATCATATAAAACAGTGCAGGAAGTTAAGGCACTGTGTTACACATTATCTGTAATGATGACATTATATTCATAAAAATATTGATTTTTTTTTTCTTTTTTTGCCTGTCCCGTTTGGCTCTTTTGCCATCAGAATTGTTGTCTAAAGGCAAAGAAAGATGCCCAATGGATTTACTTTACCAAATTGACCATCCCAGCCTTGCCGTAATGGTCCATTTGATTCACCTTTTATTGTTCATTTTATTTTCACTTACTGAATACGGGACAGACTTGACTGGGGGAAAGAAGGGGAGAAAGAAAGAGGGAAAGAGAAACAGCTGAGAAGAGGGACGGGGGAGAAGGGCAAAAGACAAAAACCAACAGAATGAGCAGAAAAAAAGAAGAAGAAAAAAAAATGCATATATCAATCACCTGGGTCACCTGCTGAGAAAGAAAAAAGAAAACAAGCAGAAGAGAACAAGAGTAATAGAATAAACAACATCACAATGATATATGGGAATATGACAGTAAATACTAAATATTAAACATTATTGTGCAGCACATAAGATCAACAGAACACAGTGTGCTTTGAGGTAGGAGCCAAAAAGGGTGTAGTTTGTGGGTGTGATCACCCGTGTGTACACCTGTGAGCATGGACGCGCTTGTTTTTTTTTTTAAAAGGTTCCTTCATGTAATGATCTGCTAGAGGGTGTGGGGGGGCCACAGCCCCGTCCTCCAGGGCATGAAGCAGGTATGGAGGAGATCAAAACTCCAGACATCCAGAGGCCCCCAGAACACAAGAGACCAAGGAAGACCAACAGAGGGGCAGCCGCGCCACTGTCCCAGAAAGAGCTGAGGAGAGTCCCAGCAGCCGCGGAGCAGAAGCCAGGGGGAGTTGCAGTGACGCGCCCGTGAGCTCCACCGGCAGCCAGCCGTGCCTGAGTGACCGAGCCCCAGGCCGAGAGGCCGGGGACACTCCACCTCCGAAGTGGCCCGAGTGAGCCCCAGGCTCCAGGCCCCGATAAGCGGCCGCCAAGGAGTGAGCCGGTGTGTACCTGGACGCCCATCCCCGGACACAAAGAACCACCAACGCACCGATGTCTGAGGGAGTCCGCCACTGGCAGGGGAAGTGGTGGTAGGGGGAGATAGGCCTCCAAACCTTGGAGGGCCTGAGATGTCCCCAGAGAGGTGGCGCCTGACACCCAACCTGACACATAGACACAGAAATACAGGCACACACATATACAAACATCCATTCCCACCCTCATGCTCTCATATGCACTTACTCCACACTCAACCAACGTGGAGACAGACATAAAGAGACGCTGTACACACGATCACACTCCCCAAGCGTACTCTACAAACCGGGTCTAGGTACCCTTGCCCCTGGAGGGGGGAACTGCACCCAGACCCAGGTGGTGTTACCCTTTTCCCTGCGGTGGGGGGGGGCAGACCGCCCCGACTCCGCAGCAGCAGGGAGGCCCCACACTCCAGACCGCAGTCGGACGGCCAACTCCTCCTCCTAGCCCCCCCGCTCCAGCAGGTCGCAGAGAATGGGGGTGAGAGAAGACTCCGAACCTCCCTCCACCCGCTCATTGTAGTGTTGATGCATGTGTGTTCTAAGGTGCATTTAAAACCCAGGAGGGCATGGAGCTACCTGCCAGAGAGCAGCAGTTCCCTCCTGCTAGCCCTCAATGTCTACGTGTATTTAACATTGAGAGGCAACGACGCCAGGGGTGGGGTGTACACCCTGATGGTACTTTGGATTCCGTGTATCGTGCCCACCCCCAAGATCCTATATGTATGTGTAATGAGAGTGTGAGTAATGTGAATGTCTAAGTTGTGGGATAAAATTGAGGCAGAGGCAGCCAGAAGGGGACGGGGACGGGGGGGTGGCCTCCTCTGCACCCTGGTGACATACCCCTACTCCAAGGTCCTGCATGTGTGGGTGGTTGTGGTGGAGCGGGAAGAGGGAGGCAGCTAATGCAAGTATTGTTTTCAGTTCAGTTCAGTTCAGTTTTGATTTTTAAATCTCAAACTGAGATTTGCAAATAAATCTCTGAGCAAATACAGGGAAAAAAACTGCTTCGCAAACAGTCAAGTTAGTGAATGTTACTTCATGAGTCTTATTGCCTCGAAGAAGAGGAATGCTTTCTTAGTATTGTGTCGACATATATTTGGAAGAAACCCCTTTAGAGTAGATGCATAACAAACTAAAAGGACACATGTGCAATTTAACTATACATCAGACTTTCATATTGTGCTAAATTAGCTGTTAATATCTGGACCTAGGTATGCTGGCAAAATCAGATAGATCCATAAGTGTGAAATGGTTTCATGTTTGTTACAGAACACAGATAACAGGCTGTCTCTCTCTGGCAGGAGCAGAGATGTATGTTTTTCTCAGGGTTTGGTTTTTCAACATAAGGTCACACCTGTCAAGCATCTTTCAGTTACTTTGAAATTTTGAATTATGATTTCCCAGTGGAAAAAGAAAGAAAGACAGTTTTGTGTCAGCTTTATTACATAGCAGCTGTAGTACAAAGCTGTGCACAGTAGGTGGTTGATGCCAACTTTGGTGGTAACACCAGGTGTCAAACTGAACGAAGGTGTCCTGTGAACTGTGGCTGAGTTATGGACGCAGAGGTTGGCAGATACTGGCACGCCAAGCAGAATGTGCCCCTTCAGTAGCCAAAGTAACAACTCGGATGTGGGAAGAATTTGGTGATGCCACTGAGTAAGATTTTTGGTCCACCTTTAGGCAATTCTGGCAAACCAACTCAGGAATGATTGAAATTAAAGATCCAATTTTAGTGGGATCACACTCATTTGCCTCCCCAGCAAGGTCTATACCAGTGTACTGGTTGTGTTGTGTTGTGTTAAGATGTGTGGAAGTTTACAGAACTGATCTACATTTGTTTTGTGGACTTGGAGAAGGTATTTTAGGTGTGTCTCTCAAGTCATCCTGGAAGGGGTGCTTTGGTAGTACAGGGTGACATCATTCATGAGAGGCTCAGAGTAAAGCCCCTGCACATCTACATTCAAAGGAGCCAGCTGAGGTGGTTTAGCCCTCTGATTAGGATGCCAACTGGGCACTTTCAGGGATTTCTGACCAGATGCAAGCCCCAGTGCAGACATACGGCATTAGGCCTAAGATTAGATCAGATGTCTGGGTTGGGACTGTTTTGGTGTTTCCCTTAATGAACCCAACAAGTGACCTATGGATGTATCGCATAGACTGCTGCCCCTGATACCTGAACCCAGATAAATGATATAAAATGGATATATGGGGGGATGGATGACAAATGCTGATTGTGCTAGTGAAACCTTGAACCTGCTAAAAGTCAAATTTATCTGCATTATTAATGTATAAAGGGACAACCCTTTAATATATTTTAGGGTCATCATTAAAGATTCAGGCAGAGAGAACAAAAAAACAATTAATTAGACGAGGGAAAAATGGTTTGCATTTAACTTTTAGTGTTCCAAAGTTATTCTCTTATATTTGGTCTGTAGAGAGAATTCTAATAAATCCTCCAATGTGTTTTTTCTTTGCTTTTACTTACGTATAGATTTAGATGGATTGGCACTGGTGTTTAAGGGCCCGATTTACTAAGTGGGGCAAATTGGTGTGATGCGCTGATAGGAGTAGAAGTTCTCTGTGTAATCTAACAATGCACTAATTTGTGATGCAAACAAGGATGCAGTAAGCTCATTTCAATAATGACCAACACTCTACCAAGAGCAATTCAAATTACAGGGCCAAAAACAACCATTGAGAGAGCAAGTAACGTACTAACAAAAAGTATACAGAGTAAGCCCAGATTTTATGCATGTGTTTCTCTCTGTAAACAGTGAGGTAATTCAGATAAATGAGAGGCAGCTGAGCGAGAATCAATAAGTTTATAATACAACAGTGAACTCTGGGGAGAATAACATTTCTGTGTGGTCCTAAGGACTGAGACTCAGGTGGAGATGGGATTTATTCAGAAGAAAGCAGCATTATTACCAACTATTTTAATATATAAACATGAAATTTGTAGGTAACAGTAGACCTGTATAAAACTTAGAAGAATACAAAAAATATATATATAACATTTCAAACCACCTGTGTGTTAATGTAGATACTGCTACTGTGCCAGATGAATAAATGTGTGCATCGCCCTTATTTTTTTCTGCAGGCTGATGGAGACTAAATGTCTTTTTCTAAAGGGAGTTTAACATATTTTAAAATGCAGACATTAATCTAATGAATTAATATGGTCATATTAAAATCTGCATTTTAACAGACATTACAGTATGATATGAAAAAGTTCACAAAGATAAGTAAAAGCAGGCATATATATATATATATATATATATATATATATATATATATATATATATATATATATATAAGATAAGATAAGATAAGATAACCTTTATTAGTCCCACACGTGGGAAATTTGTTTTGTCACAGCAGGAAGTGGACAGTGCAAAAGTTATGACGCAAAAATTAGAATACAATAAGAATAAATACAGTACACAGCTCTACAGAATAGAATAAAATAATATACTATATACAGTAGAATAAAATAGAATAAAAATATACAATAAGATAAAAATAGAATACGAATGCTATATACAACTGAGTAAAAATACAACGATGCCAGAAAAGATTATTGCACTTAGTGTTATTGCACAACATATATATATATGTTGTGTTTCTGTGTGTATGACTGAAACTCTCCACACCTATCATCTCACTGTAAAAAGTTGGTAATCAAATGAAACCTTTGTGCTACAGCTTCAGTGACTGAATTAAGATAATAAATATTACCAGAGTATTTCAGTTGCCACAAACACCAAAGTATATGTGGAGCATAGTATGTTTTTTTATTTCATGGTTGCATGTCTGTAGGTTGGGCTCATTGGATGTTAATTATGTGGCTTGTTAGTTGGAAGACAACCAATTACACAATAACAGATGTGGCAAACAACGTGTGTGTATGTCAGAACACATTTACTCTGTTAGTTATGTTAGCGGGGAAATTTAGGACCCTGTGCTTCTATAAATATTTAAGTGTTTTCTTCCCTCTAAAATGATCACTGGAATTTCCCAAAGCCATGTCAAAGTGAAACAGTCAAGCTGCACTGTCTCATCTACAGTGTGGATCCTTAAATAACTTTATTAACACTTTAAAGCCAAAACCATAACGTACTTTCCAGAATTTCTTTTAGTGTTTATTAAAAAAAAAAAAAAATTTTAATTTGCATGTATGAGTTTCAATTTGAGTATAACCATCATATTAGTGTGTGTGTGTGTGTGTGTGTGTGTACATGTGTGTATATATATATATATATATATATATATATATATATATATATATATATATACACTCAACAAAAATATAAACGCAACACCTTTGTTACTGCTCCCATTCCCCATGGGATGGACGTAGAGACCTAAAATTCATTCCAGATACACAATATAACCATCCCTCCCAAACAGTGGTCACAAATCAGTCCAAATGTGTGGTAGTGGGCACATCTGCTATATTGAGATAATCCATCCCACCTCACAGGTGTGCCACATCAGGATGCTGATCTGACATCATGAGTAGTGCACAGGTGTACCTCAGACTGCCCACAACAAAAGGCCACCCTGGAATGTGCAGTTTTTTGCGCTATTGGGGGTCTGGGGACCCAGAACCGGTCAGTATCTGGTGTGACCACCATTTGCCTCATGCAGTGCAACACATCGTCGCATGGAGTCTATCAGATTGTCAATTGTGGCCTGTGGAATGTTGGTCCACTCCACTTCAATGGCTGTGCGAGGTTGTTGGATATTCGTGGGAACTGGTACACGCTGTCGTATACGCCGGTCAAGCACATCCCGAACATGCTCAATGGGTGACATGTCCGGTGAGTATGCTGGCCATGCAAGAACTGGGACATTCTCAGCTGCCATCTGCCCTGAACAATGTGAACCATGATTCATCCGTGAAGCGCACACCTCTCCAACGTGCCAGACGCCATCGAATGTGAGCATTTGCCCACACAAGTCTGTTACGGCGACGAGCTGGAGTCAGGTCAAGACCCCGATGAGGACGACGGGCATGCAGTTGAGCGTCCCTGAGACGGTTTCTGACAGTTTGTGCAGAAATTGTTTGGTTGTGCAAACCAATTGTTCCAGCAGCTGTCTGGGTGGCTGGTCTCAGACGATCTTGGAGGTGAACCTGCTGGATGTGGAGGTCCTGGGCTGGTGTGGTTACACGAGGTCTGCGGTTGTGAGGCCGGTTGGATGTGCTGCCATATTCTCTGAAACGCCTGTGGAGACGGCTTATGGTTGAGAAATGAACATTCAATGCACGGGCGACAGATCTGGTTGACATTCCTGCTGTCAGCATGCCAATTGCACGCTCCCTCATTGCTTGTGGCATCTGTGGCATTTTGCTGTGAGACAAAACTGCACATTCCAGGGTGGCCTTTTGTTGTGGGCAGTCTGAGGTACACCTGTGCACTACTCATGATGTCAGATCAGCATCCTGATGTGGCACACCTGTGAGGTGGGATGGATTATCTCAATATGGCAGATGTGCCCACTACCACACATTTGGACTGATTTGTGACCACTGTTTGGGAGGGATGGTTATATTGTGTATCTGGAATGAATTTTAGGTCTCTACGTCCATCCCATGGGGAATGGGAGCAGTAACAAAGGTGTTGCGTTTATATTTTTGTTGAGTGTATATATATATATTAGGGGTTCAACGATACACAAAATTCACGGTTCGGTTCGGTTCGATACTTTGGTGTCACGGTTCGATATTTTTTCGATACAAAAAAATGTTCATGCCTTTTTAATTTGTCATTTATTAAAATTATAAATATATATTTTAACTCAAAAGTACAGTTTTTAAATTTAACCCTAACCCTTGTGCGTGTTTTTTATTTTGACAGCGAATGCGCACCTGCGGACCACTTATGTGCAGCCCCGGTTATATAGCTCGTCATATTGCAGCCACAGAAATTCTTTTGTCCATGAAACCATAAAGCTGCACTTTCTTTTTGCCTTATAGTCTGATTTGTCATAACTTTTCCGTTTTGTGGTAAGCTTTTCTTTGGCTGTCACTTCTTCACCCTGACCTGTCTTATTTGGCTCAGCAGAACTGAAATATATATCCTGCTGCTTTCACACACGCACTCACATAACGCTCAGCGATTCTCTGCGCGATCAACCTCTCACATGTTTAAGCTTGCTGCGGGAGATTTCACTTGTCATGTTTGTGTAATAAGCTAACGATTAATAAGACGATGTCAGAGGAATTGGTGCGCAAATTATCATCACTCACCAATCAGTGCTGTCCGAGCGATTGCAAAGTGAAAGCAAAAAAACAAGCACAAATTCAAACGCGATTTCAATATGTCACATATTGACAGTGGCTCACCGATGCCAATGACATAATTACCCAGCTAAATTTCCGAAAGAATGCAAAAGCATTGACATATATTTTTCCTTCCTACAATAGCCCGACGGGCAGGGCAGAGATAGATTTTGGTAGCCCGACTGGAAAAATCGCTAGCCCCTGGACGTCGGGCTAGCGATATTGCGAGCCCTGTATCTGATTGAGGAATCAGTCATCTATGGAAAAGAGAGTTTATTACAGAGAAATGGCTCTTTCCAAAATAAAAGCTATACTATACGCTTCTTCTGGGCTATATTCTCAGCAGCATATTAAACATATCAGGTCCCCATAAGGAGACTCATGTGCTAACGGCTGTCTAAATGACTCGGCTAAAGTTTGTAGCATGCATGCTTGTTGTTTTTGCACTAGGATGATGTAAATGTGCAGTCATATTCGTTGTGTTCCCACTAGTGCTTTCAGGTTAATCTCGTTGAAATGACGTTAACGCCACAACACGGCAAATCTCCGTTAATGAGCTACCCCTGATCGCCCCGTGCATGGGGCTAGACAGCCAACACGTTAACGAGTTAACTGCGCTAGTTCCCACTAGTTCCCACCCATGTAATTGAGCATTGCGTGGCACATCCAACATACTGTTTTACTTTAGTCCATGACACGCTTACCTTCAGGGTCACACATCACATGAAAACCAAAAGTAATTCCAAACGCCACATCTGAATGAGGGTGGGGGAGGTTCAATTTGCCATGTTGCAAGGAGAGCTTAACTTCTGTCTCGCTAGCTTGCCCTGCGCTCTTCCTTCTGACGATGCTGTCTGTGTTGAGCGCTCAGTGGATCTGCGCTCGACAGTGTAGCCTAGTCGGAGTAGTCGAACTGAACGCTCAACACAGACAGCATCGTCAGAAGGAAAGTTGATGAAATAAATTACAAATTTTGTATTGTTCGATACATATGCGTACCGAACCGAAAGCACTGTATCGAATGGTTCAATATCGATACGAATATCGTTGCACCCCTAATAAAAAAAAAAAACACCCAGCACGCCCCTGCGGGCGGTTTATCCTTCAAGCTCGGGTCCTCTACCAGAGGCCTGGGAGCTTGAGGGTCCTGCGCAGTATCTTAGCTGTTCCCAGGACTGCGCTCTTCTGGACAGAGATCTCCGATGTTATTCCCGGGATCTGCTGGAGCCACTCGCCTAGCTTGGGAGTCACCGCACCTAGTGCTCCGATTACCACGGGGACCACCGTTACCTTCACCCTCCACATCCTCTCGAGCTCTTCTCTGAGCCCTTGGTATTTCTCCAGCTTCTCGTGTTCCTTCTTCCTGATATTGCTGTCATTCGGAACCGCTACATCGATCACTACAGCCGTCTTCTTCTGTTTGTCTACCACCACTATGTCCGGTTGGTTAGCCACCACCATTTTGTCCGTCTGTATCTGGAAGTCCCACAGGATCTTAGCTCGGTCATTCTCCACCACCCTTGGGGGCATCTCCCATTTTGACCTCGGGACTTCCAGGTTATACTCGGCACAGATGTTCCTGTACACTATGCCGGCCACTTGGTTATGGCGTTCCATGTATGCCTTGCCTGCTAGCATCTTGCACCCTGCTGTTATGTGCTGGATTGTCTCTGGGGCATCTTTACACAGCCTGCACCTGGGGTCTTGCCTGGTGTGATAGACCCCCAGGTCGCGGGGGCAGCAGCCTAAGCAAAGAGGCCCAGACCTCCCTCTCCCCAGCCACCTCCTCCAGCTTATCCGGGGGAATACCAAGGCGTTCCCAGGCCAGCCGAGAGATATAATCTGTCCAGCGTGTCCTGGGTCTGCCCCGGGGCCTCCTCCCGGTGGGACATGCCTGGAACACCTCACCCAGGAGGCGCCCAGGGGGCATCCTTGTCAGATGCCCGAACCACCTCAGCTGGCTCCTTTCGATGTGGAGCAGCAGCTGCTCTACTCTGAGCCCCTCCCGGATGGCCGAACTTCTCACCCTATCTCTAAGGGAGAGGCCAGCCACCCTTCGGAGGAAGCTCATTTCTGCCGCTTGTATCCGCGATCTCGTTCTTTCGGTCACTACCAACAGCTCGTGGCCATAGGTGAGGGTAGGGACATAGATCGACCGGTAAATTGAGAGCTTCGCTTTTACACTCAGCTCCCTCTTCACCACGACGGACCGGTGCAGCGTCCGCATTACTGCAGCTGCAGCCCCAATCCGTCTGTCGATCTCCGGCTCCCTTCTCCCATCACTCGCGAACAAGACCCCGAGATACTTGAACTCCTCCACTTGGGGCAGGAACTCATCCCCGACCCGGAGTGGGCACTCCACCCTTTTCCGGCTGAGAACCATGGCCTCAGATTTGGAGGTGCTGATCCTCATTCCCGCTGCTTCACACTCGGCTGCGAACCGTTCCAGTGCGAGCTGGAAGCCCTCACCCAATGAAGCCAACAGAACCACATCATCTGCAAAAATCAGAGATGAGATTCTGAGGCCACCAAAGCGAAAGCCGTCCGCCACTTGGCTGCGCCTAGAAATTCTGTCCATAGGTTTGATCCTAAAATGTTAAAAATAGAATCACTAAACTCAAAGTAAATGTAGTAGAGTTAGCTACATTTTATCCAAGCAGTATGAGGTTAGCTAGCAATAAATCGGATATACAGCTATCATATAAAACAGTGCAGGAAGTTAAGGCACTGTTTTACACATTATCTGTAATGATGACATTATATTCATAAAAATATTGATTTTCTAATGCAAGTATTGTTTTTTGTTAACTACAGATACACTTTAAATAATCATTGAATGGTCACATGAAAACTCATCATATGAAACTGAAGCATTTAACCGTGAGAATGCTTTCCTTTGGAAAATTAGATAAATAATTAAGACCATCTAAAACAAAGCAGGAAGCATTCATTATTAAATGTGGTTCCACCCAAGCATTACAAGGTTGTTGGAATCTAATTAGTTGCAACAATATAATATTTTTCCATGTTAAATTATTTTTAATGACAAATATGCAATCATATTTATGGTGTATGACTACGGTTCATGACATCATTAAACAAAAAAGGCAATTATGAAAAAAAAAACAGTGTTCGGTTCACTGGAATGACAGTTATTTTAAGATGCAAAAGAATATGGTGACAAGCTCTGCGAAAGAGATGTAGCACGTACCTCTTTTCCTTGACTTCTAAACTACTCTCTTATTTCTTGATTTATTGATAGCTCTAATGTAGCTTCTACGTACTGTGTTTAAAGCCTAAGCCTCTGTCCTTTCCTCTGCTCTCGCCTCTTCAGAGCTTCTCTCAAGCCACCCACCGTCCTCCTGTTCTCTGCTCCCTTCTTCCCTACCCTTCATTAATTTTTAAAATGAAGAATAGAAGGCCCATTCATGATGTGTAATCTCCATGTTTTAATAATAGGATGGTCCACAACATACATTAATTTGCAACACACTCATATGCACGTGCAGACACACATGCTCCCACACAGCAGGACCCAAGTTGCCTCAGTAGAATAAACTGTTCACAATTTGTGACTATACGTAGAAAAAAATAACTAAAAATGGGGGGGGGGAATAACTAAAATTTGAGATCAGGAGAAACAATTTTAAATATTTCCTTGTCCCATGGTATCTTCAATGTTGAAGACACATTTTTAAGCTATTTTTAAAAATGCCAGATTCAGCAAATATGATAGAAATTCAAAAGTCATTTAAGGAAATTAACATTGCATGGTTTCAATAAACTCTCCATTTTCAAAAAGTCTGAATTTTCTGGAAATTATTTCATGGTTCGGGCTTTAAAGGTATATGACTGCTGCCCTCATATGTGACTTTACCCATACGGAAAAGAAATAGTAAAAACTTATATGTGATTACTCATGAAAGTGGCCACTTTAGCATTACTTTCATACATTGTTTTAGTAAGTATCCAAAACATACAAGTTTCATTATATAATTTTTCAAGGGATCTTATATCTGTTTTCACACTTATATGCTTTTCATACAAGTTTCACACAAGACAGATACAAACTTTATAAGATTTATATATATCTTTTCCATATGGGTAGTGTAGCTTTTAACACAATTGATTATGAAATCCTCATTTGCAGTCTGGATCACTGAGTAGCTTAGCAAACACTAACAAAAGCCATCCATCTGGCCATACATTTCACCCCTCCAGTTTGTGGAAGCCTGGAGCCTATACTAGCTGCCATAAGGCAGGTGAGGTAAACCCTAACACAGAGACAACCATTCACACTCATGTTCCCACCTATGGTCAGTTTAATCTAACCCCATTAACTGCATGTATTTGGAGAAAGTGCCTGGAGAGAACCCGTACAGACACAGGGACAACAGGCACAGTCCACACAGAAAGGCCCTAGATTCGAAATTATGCTTCTCTTGTACTGGGTGACCGCAATTTCTTAAAAACTTAACGAACATCTAAAACTTTTTACCGTCTGTAACTTCACGTCCCACCTTACGCTTTATGTCCCATTCTTAGATCCTCTACTGCCAAACTGTCAGATATCAAATGTGTCTTGGATAGAAAAACTGAGGATGCAGCTTTTGCTGTTCATACCGTCAATCTGTGGAAGAGTTTAAAATGTCTAAATATAGAGTTTTCAAATAATCAAAGTCTACTGAAAATGTCACAAAACTCTTAAATACACACCTTTTTAATCTGGCATTTAATTACTGTTTTCACTTAATAATAATGCCACTTTGCTACAATAGTTGTCTGTGGATTAAGCCACATTTAGTAGAAACATGGTAGAAACAGAGCAATGTAAATTTTGATCTTTATCAGTATCATATCAGCCTTCTGCTTCTGTTACTTCCAAGTTTGCTTTCTTTCTCCATATTTCCTTGTTTGCATTTTAAAGGATTTTATGTATAATTTATTTTTATATATGGATTATCAGGTTTTTTATGCCCGTGAAGCCCTTTGAAGTTCTACAAGTAATACTGGGCTATACAAATAACTTGAATTGAAATAAAATGAATTCAATTATGTTTTCACCAATAAGCTGCAATTTAAAAACATGTGGTAGATGAAAGCAATAGTACCTTGTTCATCGCTAAAAATGGACTGTCCTTGTAAGCTTCAATTCTGGGAATCATGTGGATGTCACTATGACGCACACTACTACATACACATTGTTGCAAAAGGGTGGGCTGTTTAGTGTACATCCTCTGCTGCTTAATCACAAGCGTTACAGAATATTTAAAGCAAAGACAGTCAGGTGTCCCATTTCCAAGCCAATTCTTCAAGCTCATCCCACGGGATCCCGGGGCATTCCCAGGCCAGATGGATATCTTTCATAGACCCTTGTGTTATCACCACAGTCAGACGCACTGAGAATGTCTTGTTCTTCAGCAATTGTGTTTATATTTATAGACATTCTGAAAATGCTTGCTGTTCAACAGTGAGTATATGTTAGACTATCATTATAAAAAACTCAAGACATAATCAGTCACTGAACAGGAAAACCCCTCCTCTGACGATTAGAATCATGACCGTTAGGAGGTAATGTGATCTGAAAGTAGGGAGTGGGAAAACCGTCAGAGTGGGTGGATGGCTCGGGTCAAGGCATAGTTGTACAGTAGTTTAAAATGGTGTGGAAGACAAGCTGATACTCATGTCAGAAAGCACCTCTTTGTTTCATTCTGAAGGCGAGTTTAACTTTCTGTTCTTTTTATTGATTTATTTCATTCTTGCACAACACAGATGCAACGTTTTTCATCTAAAGCTCACATGATTTATCTATTACAATAAAAAAAAAAATGTCAGTTTTGTGATGACATGATGTTATGGCTAACTTGTGGGTAAGCACACAAACTGTTTGGTCAAAAGTCTTGTTTTGAAAGGTTGGGGTTTAGGCCGATCCTTTGTTAAGGTTAAGGAAACTTAGTAATTACAGTTACAATAATAAACAAGACCAGAGAACAATTGTGGTCATACTTTAAAAATCAACAGTATTGACTGTTGGTTGGAAACAGGAAATGAACAGTGTGGTGAACTTTTTCTCAGTGACATTAGATACTGTACAACCACTGCCTGAATTGTTTTCTGATATTTTTTTTTAAATAAATGCGCTTCAGTAGCTCCATAGAGAACAAAATGGCAAAGTAAATGTTAAGCAAATAACACATCTTTGATGCCATCACCCAGTCTTTGTCATTAAAAAACACAAAGTTTTATGTTACAAAAGTACTTTAGTATCCCCTCACTTATGAATAAGACACTGAGATACTTAAACTCTTTGGGGCATTAACTTCTGCCCAACCCTGAGTGGGCACTCTACCATTCCACAGCTGAGAACCATGGCCTTAAACTCAGTGGTGCTAATTTTTATTCCCACTACCTCACACTTGTCATCAATTGATGAGGCCAAAAAAACCCCACAAAATCCATTTAATCCTAAAAACACAGAGGGTGATCCTGAGGCCATCAAACTGGAGATACTGTAACATTTGAGTGTGACTAGAAATCCTGTCCATGGAAGTCCACCTTGTGACAACAACAAATACGGCTAGCAATGCAAACCACACTGTCACTGTCACACGGCATATCTTTGTCGTGTCTTCCTCCCCTCTCCCCAGCTGCTCATAGTAGATGGATGCCCCCACCTGAGCCTGTTTCTGCCAGAGGTGTCTTCCTGTTAAAAGCACTTTCACCATAGAGGGTCATCTAATTGTTTAGGGGTTTTCTCTATATTATTGTAGTGTCTTTAACTTACAATATAAAGTACCTTGTGGCAACTGTTGTAGTCATTTGGTGCTGCATAAAAAAAAATGAAGTGGACTGAGTTACATGCAAATGATATCAAGTCACATTGCACAGTCGAGAGGGTAATGGGCATAAAGGCCAAATATTTTAGCAAAGAAAGCAAATAAAAGAAACCGCTCTGAGTATATTAATAATATGTTAAAATATTGTAGGTCAAATTTGATGCTTCATGCAATTGTACTTAATGTCTAAATCTAAAGCAGTTTGTGATCTCAGCCAACTGCAGAATTCTACATAAATATCCCACATGCTGATTCAACGGTGATCTACCTGACCAATGGCACCCCCACTGTAACAGAAGAACAAAACAGTGATGATGATAACAGTTATTATCACAGATGTCTTCTCCTAATCCCTCCTGCTTCTATCTGCCTTTATCTTCACATCAATATCTTACTCTCCCTCCTTACTTCAGCCTTACTCACCATCTCTCTGTCCTTTGTTTGTTTCTCCTGCATGTGTTTCTCTGAAGACCCCCTGGTACAGCAGATAGGTTCTCTATCTCTTTGCTCTCAGCTGGACAGAGAAAACATCAACGCTTCACTGAGCTTCAAGAAAAAGCTCTCCTCCATGGCTCCCTCCACCCCTGCATTTCTTGGTTTCTCCCCCTCCACCTCCCCTGATCTCTCTTATAGGTTGTCACAGTGAGAGATGGCAGACAAGTACCCCTGCTGTGGTTACAATCCTCACCAAGGGTCCCTTTTTCTCCTCACACTCTCACTCTCTGTGTGGCTCTCATATGCTCACCAAGTGAGTGTAGTCTGCACATGGTGACCCAGAGGAAGAACACCTTCTGAATATCATATAATAACAAAGTTAAATTATGTGTATATATATATATATATATATATATATATATATATATATATATATATATATGTGTATATATATATATATATATATATATATGTAATGTAGAAGCTACATTAGAGCTATATATATATATAAATAAATAATACTTACTTAAGAAAGTCTAATTACCCAGGTACGAATTCCTTTGTTACCACAATACAACAATAGAATTTTGTTGCTGCGTGTACAGCACTGACAAATGACATTACAAATTTCACAACCAACATATATTTCCATATTTATATAGGCTAAAATCATGCTGTCAGCAGTTTTCATATGAGCAATTTTTTCAGTAGAAAGTAAGTGAAATGTCCACAACACAATCCATCGAATGTACGGAATCAAACATTTACAAACATCTCTGTTTGTAAATGTTACTTTAAAGAACTGAATAAGTGATAAAAATTCAAGTTGTAATACTGTTATTGGTCATTCATAATACTTCCATGATTACCTGATTTTAGGTTTTGCCTTATTTTTCCTTGTACACTTATCTGTTTAAAACTGTGTTTCTCTGTCACTCTCATCTTGTCCTCTCATGTCTACAGCAGTCTGAGTGTAAGCACGGGAGTAGTAGAGTAGGTAGTAACAGCTCAAAGGGAGTGCAAAGAAAAGCAAGCAAGAAGATGAAAATGTTGACATGGACACCTCATTGTGACGGCTAATGTACAGTATGTCCCAATATTCATTACATGCTACTCTCTCCTCACTCACTTGACCGCTCAACCTGGGTGGGATTTAAATTAAATGGTGTGTGCAGGTATGCACGAGTGAGAGAGACAGCGTGAGGAAGAGAAAGAGAATCAAATCGCTGCCTTGTAAAGTCCTTATTAAAGTTTCTGCTTCATTACACAAAAGCATTTGCAGACTCATGCCTGAGTAACTTTGAGACATAAGTTTGCAGATACTAGAGTTGTGTATCTCTATTTCCATGTCAACAAATGTAGTGCACTTGCTTGTCAGCAGACTTGGGTGTGCTGCTTTTTGATTTTAGAGTGCCAAGAAACAGAAGGGTCCTGCTCTTCCACATCTGATACCCTTCTAGCTAACAGTTCAGTGATCACAAGTCATTTACCTGGCAGTATATCAGGACTTTTGTTTCACGTAGCAGATTAAAGTGGTTGTTTTTACTCCTTTGTGTTTTTATGTTATTATTGATGACACTTTTCAGTACGTGACCATATGTGACAAGGTGAATTGTATTGGTTGACCAATAATGTTATTTATAATCGACAAATAAAGGTGGCAATTTGATCTTTTCAGACTTTATTCTGTAGTAAATCTTGTGTTAGAAACCCATATACAGTATGTCTGTGAAGGTTCTCAGTCATCCAGGTCATCGTAGTCAAAAGTCAAACCCATATACTATTACTGAAGAGGCAAAGAGCCATGTGATAGTCATGATAGAATCAACTAGGCAGCAAAGAGTTGTAAGTGTTTACTGTTGGCAACTGAATCAAGCTTTTCAGTACAGAAATTTGGTCCTGGTTAAAATGAAGCAAATCAGATCTTGTAAGCTATTTAGAGCTACATGAACAAATTTAGTTTGATTCCCTGGTAAAAGCAACCACACAGACGTGAATGTTTAAACAGATCTAATCTGAAGTTTCGTGCATGTGATAGAACACCATATGCCCCAGAAACTTACAAATCCAATTTATCAGATACCTTTGTATATTTATAGCAGGAATGGCCCCAATTTATCCACTCTGCTACACAGAACTCAGTCATCAGATAAAACCGTTTCCAGATTAAATATCTAAAGTATCCTTAAAAATCTACCCCAAAGGTAAGGTAATGTTACCTTTTTTTTTCTTTTTTGTAAGCCATGCGTGGAAAAAAAAATCATTTGTGGGCTTTCAAAAAATAAAATAAAATCTGACATGATAAGCGATCATAACTGTAATTAACACTGTCCTTTTCACAGCTAATTACTTGCAATGAAGTTTGCTGAAGCTAATTGGTTGTTATGTTTTTAAATAAGAACACGGCGCTATGAACCAAGTGTTTTGATTAGATGACTGAAGACTTCTAAATTCAGAGATTGGTCTTATTAACCCACATAAATTAAACATGCTGGTTCGACAGCTGAAACATTCAACCCTTATTTTACTTTTATTTTTACACTTTATTTGAGTCTGTATCTTGAATTCCTAACAGCGATGGACAACATGCATTTTATTGTATGTTGAATCTATTAGGATCAAATACATGAAAGCTTACTTTTACTTCAGTTTACAAAATAATTTTTGGTGTGTTTGTTTAATAATTATAGCCAGATTGAGTTTGTTCCAACTGCAAACAAACAACAAAATATTACTCCAATATGTCATTCTGACTAATCCTATATCATCAAAAAAATGCTGTTTAAATATTAGCATTTATTTCTTAATCTAACACTGCAGCTTAGTAATAATATAATAATAGTGGTGTAATAAGCTGAAACAGGAAGTATTAACGTAGCAATAGCAAGTTATTACTACTTAATTACAAATGTAATATTTAAGTAAGCACATAAATTGGGTTATAATATTCAAACGAGAGCATGTCTGTAAGGCAAAACCACATCGTAACAGTATAGCAATGGGAACACTATAAAAACCTGCTAACAATAAAACAGTAACATCTGTGAATTATAATTTTTATATACTGGCTAAAAGTCATAATGACCTCATAATAATAAATTCACATAGGACGCAACTTTAAGACATTATAAGTTTACTAACACCAAATGCTGAAATCAGTCCTACCATAAATCTAGGGATGGGAATCGAGAACCGGTTCTTGTAGAAAACCGGTTCCCGTCAGTCCAATTCCTTGGAATAATTAGTCGGCCTGCCCATCGATCCCACTTATCAGTTCTTGCACTCCCGCTACAATCAGCTGATTTCTATATCCTGTAGGTTTATATTGTTAATTGGTAATTATGAGACAATGTGTTTCAGATCATTTTGCAGAGTAACATGAAAGTAACATAACGAGTAGCATAATTAATGTTTTTCTCCTGACTTTTATCCCCAGCATTCAGTGTAAATATTATGCTCTGGCATATTACTGGGAAACACCCATGTGCAGTGACTACAAATCAAAGCTTTAAATTGCAGAAGTGGCAATTTCTATCCAATTCCAACTGAATAAGTATCTCATTGACCTCAAGATTCACAACAGGATACTGTAGCATTTTGATTTGCCTAGTCATGAAATAAAGTCTTTATTTTACTAATTTCACCAGAAATTAGTAAAAAAAAAAAATTTTCACCAGAAAAACAAAGCTCCAAAATAAAAGTCTAAAATTAGACCTGAATATTACTAAATCCATAACCAAACCACAAAATCCAGACTATGGCACTATTGTCACTGTTGTAATAGATTGTATGTGTCATACAAACCATGGATCTATAAGAGTGATGACAACATTTGAAGCAGGTATTTAAACACTGGATTGTGAAGTATATGACATAAAGAAAACCCTTCAGTTTTCACCAGTTTACCTTCATTCTGTCTTAAGAAAAGCTCCAGCAAGACCTTTCTATTGCACTGTGAGTAAGCAGTAGGCAAAGGTCTGACTATTTGAGACTATAGATTCAGATGCTGAAAAGCTGACCTTTGAGAAACACAAGGTTTTGGCAGAACACAAACAATAGAGAAAAACATGCTGTGTGGAATAGCGGACCTTGTGTGGTTAAGATAGGAAGCAAGCACTTATACGGAGGTTACTGCAAATTTCACCCTCGTCTTTCCCAAAACATCTGATGATCCTAAAAATAAACATACATATGCATAGAAAAAGCTTTATCAGTTGTAAAACACCTGAGAACAAAATTAAGATACAAGTCTGCCACATGCTAAATCACAGTATAGCTCACTAAGATTTCTGCCTATGGTGATACACTATATGTTTTCACAAACTGTAGAAAGAAGGCTTAGTGCGTTTATGTGTTTTGGGGTTAAGCAGTATGATTCCCTCCCAAAGCCAGTTGGAGAGAAAAATAGAATCGATACATAGACATATGAGGGCATAGAAATTGATCAGGGAAAAGAGCAAGGACAAAGTGGGTGAGAGAGACAAAATGAGAGCTTTCCATTCTCAATGTAGTACCTTTAAATCTCTTATCGTACTCCTCCTCCATGCTGGTAAATTATTCAGAGCTACTGATTTATCACCTCCAACAACAACACAGATATAATAGTTGTGTGTCTTAATGGGCGCTCCACTGTACAAGAGCTTCCCGAGCAGTGGAGACTTTTAAAGCAATGCAGCTTAATGCAGTTTAGCAGGGGAATGGCCACAGAAAGTGTTGACCCCGCCAATATTATAGAGAAGCAAAAGCTAAGACCAAATAACTTTCATCATGTTTGTTGTGGTTTGTTTGTATCTGTCAACATTAAAACAGTACGTCAAAAAAATGTAGACCGCTGAATTTTTTGGAGACTGCACAGTGTGCCAAATTTGAATATCAGATGGATCTGTCAAACGGTTAAGAAAAATGTGCACCGCTGCTTTTGGTTGACTATCATCAACTGGAAAAGTTCAGTAGTTATGCCAGGAGAGTAATGTTACCCAGCGATGAACCACATGTTTGACTGTGAGACTAACAGCACCACCACAAAAGACTGCAATGGTTAAACTTGGATACTGGATTTTGAACACTAGCATTAGTGGTTTGCTTCTGAAAGAGTCATGGTATTCACAGTAGAACCACCAAGGGGGTCAATTTGAACCTCTTGGCATTTTAAAAAAATTGTATAAGTCAGCTAAAATAAAACCCCGATCATCTCATATTTCCTGACTTGCTTAAAATGCTTTTGCTAATCAAATACTGAATTTTGGGATGTGCAGAATAAAAAGACACAGGAAAAAAAGATTACCTAGAACTACTGAAGACGTCATTTTGAACTCATAGAAATTAATGTAGAACCACTGCTGCCGCATGCCAAGTTGCTTAGCAACAAGATTGTATATACTCACTTTGACCTGAATGTATAGGTATATGTGATAGGTAAGTAAATGTATAGGGGACTGGAATTAGATGATTGACGATTAATTACTGCTCGACTAAGGATGGGATTTTGAGTCATAGCAGAGCGGGGAGTGTGAGTCCAGGCTGGTTGCTGGCTGTTCTGAGCTGTGGTGGAACCAAAGCTGAACTTAAAAGGGAGTCCAGAATGTGGTGAACTAATCAGAGCAAATAGAGAGTGAAATCATATGCAGAATAGCCAAATGGGTTTCAGCACTGAGCAGGAGAGCTTAGGATGTGAAGATGAAGATTGATGTCTGATTTAGACTTCTGCAGGGAGACCTATGCAAGTGGCCAATGTCATTGTCCACATTTATGCTTGTGTGTGGTTATATGTTAATTACCATGTGGTCATGTCCAGTTGTTTTGTATGTGATGCCATTTTTCTGGAGGCAAACCTATTTGTCCTTCAAGTTTTTTCTCATCTTTGTCTATTCCCTCACATCCATTTCAGTAGTAATATTGTTCCAGGAATCTGCTGACATTTGTGAGTTCTCATATCTACTCTATTACTATTGCTTCTATGCCATGAAAAAAAAGCTAGAAATGCACATGAGAAATAAACAGTACAGAACTTGTCGATCACAAAAGAGCCAGCGTTTAGTTATATTTCTCAGAAGGTGTATGTCAGGGTATGTCAAAGGTTACGATGTAGGGTTAAAACAGGTTTTTGGTTTCAACGTAAGTTAAACGTGGACGCTGAATGAGAGGCTGCAGGTATGCTGATTGTTTCATAATGTTCTTCCATAATAACTAAAATTTTTTTAGATATCTTCGCTATTATGTTATTTGTTGTACCCTGTGTTTATTAGTTTTTCCTAATGTATATTTTAATTTTACAATGTTGAATGAAATGACCTAAATCATAAGTAAAACGAATAAACGCCCTAAGAATTCATCTTAAATGCTTGTTTTGTCTAATCATAGTTTAAATTTGAAAAGAATAGATGAAAATGTACACCTTCACTTCTTCGAGAAATAATGTCCAAGCCATTACTGCTGATGTTGTGGTTGTTGTAGCAGTTCTAGTGTTAAAATCCCAGCTGGATTAATTTTATTTTGGCTGTACCTATAAGGAAGCATTCATAGGCAACAGTCTACCTCAAAAGAGAATTAACTTGAGACTTAAAATTTTTTAAAGTGGTTCGAGAATAGCTCCCTATTATAGCAGTGTTTAAAATTTAGGTTTAGCCTTTGCCTTATTGTTGCAAACACTCCCTTTGTCTCTACTACAGATAACTGATGGTGTTGATTGACAATATTTTAGAGTATGGTGAGATGAAGTTCTAATGGAGTCTGCATGATGTATATTTTTCAGAAATGTTATGATTTTTAACGGAAGGTCAGTTGGAAATCTTAAGACTTTTGAAGCCTTGAGCTCAAAACCTTTTTTTTCTATATTCAAGGTATTCAAGCAAAAGCTCAACCAGGGCCTCAAAACTACCCTTTTCAGAGGTATTCAGTGGTTATAGAGGATATTGTCCTTGTGCTGCACTTTAATGTCCTGGTTCTGTGTGCCTTATTCTCAGCTTTTTCCGACTAGACTATTTACTATCCATTCTCACATGTACTCATATTCTATCTCCCACTCATCAGCTAAATAGCATCCACTGACTGAGTCTGGCATGAGGCTTAGGGTTAAAATTTCTGTAGGCTTTATCAAGAACACAACTCAAATGGGTTGTCCTATCATTTATGGGTGAAATACAAAGCAGAAGCAGGTGGTGGTGATGAAGTCTTTGTCACACTCTTGAAAGCCATCACAGTCTTGCAGTTGTGGAAGAAAATAGGACATTTCCATTAATTTTAAAAATTGTAGAATATGCATAAAAATCTGAAGTAATTTTTATGCATTTAATGAAAAGAAAAGTTGAAGTTAAGACTGGCTGGATGTGGCATAGATTTGGATATTTTGACTTGTAGTCCATGACCAAAAAAGTGCATTTGTTTTCTAAAATAAATAAATAAAATCTTATTTTCTTCATACATTCTTACAGCTGAGCAGGCGGAAGTCTGTACAGGTAGCAGAGGCACAGCTTCCCCCCTTTCCAGGAACAAAAGGTCACTAAAACCATTCCCCTTCCATTGCCATTTCAGTCCCATCATTTATTTTAATTGTTATTATTATCTGTAGGACTTTAGTTTGGTCAGGTGGGTGGACAGTGACACCACTGCAGGGGTGGCTATTTTGACAAGAGGATTATCCATTAACTGCAGCCAACTTTTAAGCCTCTTTCCAATTCTTATCTGCGTTGTGTCCTAAAAAGATAATCACTTAATTAAATATTGATGATATTTCAAACCGGAAGCTGGCAGCCTGGCTTCTTGTAAGGCAGAATGGTTAGATCAGTGTTTACTTAATCATAGCTGGTGTTTAAAAGAGCAGACAGAAAGTGAAACATTTGACAAAGATGACAAAAAAAAAACGAAAAAAAAAAAACAGTGAGTTAAAGTAAGAGAAAATATTAATAAAAAGAGTTTAAAGCTACTGGCAGACTTATTGAGAGCTCTTAAAATCAAATGATTAATTCACAACTGTGTATATATGGCTTCTGCTCTGTATCATATCCTGTCATACATTTTTCATACAGCAGTAATACCACGATGGGACGATTGGCTTTCCCCCTGTGGACACATGGGAGCTCTTTGGTCCATTAAAGTGTGTGTGTGTGTGTGTGTGTGTGTGTGTGTGTGTGTGTGTGTGTGTGTGTGTGTGCATTCGTATGAATCTGTGTGTAAATTGGAAAAGGATATTTGCTTTTAGGAAGGAAATCCAAGGAGAGGAATGTGCATGGTGCAGAATAAGTAAAAAATAAAATAAATAATTACACACATAGAAAGCAAGACAGCAAAAGATGACTAACAGTACATATACACACCACATACACCCACACAGAATAAGTCCTTCCATCTGGTGATGTTTACTTTAGCAAGTGAGAGCGTCTGCTTCTGCAAGAACGGAGGCAAATGGAGGCCGAAATGAACGACAGAGGAACAGTGATATGGAAGAGAGGGATGAAGCAACAGATTGATGGAAAAGTGAATATTCATCTGGTAGAAATCTTCCGATTACATGGCTGGTTAGATTTCATCGGCCCCCATAGGTATTTTGCACAGTGAGTTTGTCTGTGTGCCTCCCCATCTCTGTAAGTAGAAACTCAAGTGATTTCAGCAAAAGACAGCTACTACTTGGGGAATATGTGGATGCTTTGAAAATAATATGGGGAGTTTAGATCATCTGGTCACAACATCAAACTGCAACATTATCGCTTGCTTGCACATTTTCAGATAGAGTCACAAGTACATATTTTACAGGATACTCACAGACTGAATGCACATAAAAAATGTGGGAAAATGAGAAGCTACAATATAAAATACACTTTATTGGCACTGAATGTCATTTTGGTAGATTTCAGTAGCATTTTTAAAATTATATTCATCACTCTGAACATGCACACAGATCTCAGTACAGGGAGTGCAGAATTATTAGGCAAATGAGTATTTTGTCCACATCATCCTCTGCATGCATGTTGTCTTACTCCAAGCGAGTGAGAGTGAGTCTTGATGGGCCAGATGGATGGGCCCGTGGCTGGATTGGTAAAGGGCAGAGAGCTCCAGTCCGACTCAGACGCCAGCAAGGTGGAGGTGGAGTACTGGTTTGGGCTGGTATCATCAAAGATGAGCTTGTGGGGCCTTTTCGGGTTGAGGATGGAGTCAAGCTCAACTCCCAGTCCTACTGCCAGTCTCTGGAAGACACCTTCTTCAAGCAGTGGTACAGGAAGAAGTCTGCATCCTTCAAGAAAAACATGATTTTCATGCAGGACAATGCTCCATCACACGCGTCCAAGTACTCCACAGCGTGGCTGGCAAGAAAGGGTATAAAAGAAGAAATGACATGGCCTCCTTGTTCACCTGATCTGAACCCCATTGAGAACCTGTGGTCCATCATCAAATGTGAGATTTACAAGGAGGGAAAACAGTACACCTCTCTGAACAGTGTCAGGGAGGCTGTGGTTGCTGCTGCACGCAATGTTGATGGTGAACAGATCAAAACACTGACAGAATCCATGGATGGCAGGCTTTTGAGTGTCCTTGCAAAGAAAGGTGGCTATATTGGTCGCTGATTTGTTTTTGTTTTGTTTTTGAATGTCAGAAATGTATATTTGTGAATGTGGAGATGTTATATTGGTGTCACTGGTAAAAATAAATAATTGAAATGGGTATATATTTGTTTTTTGTTAAGTTGCCTAATAATTATGCACAGTAATAGTCACCTGCACACACAGATATCCCCCTAAAATAGCTAAAACTAAAAACAAACTAAAAACTACTTCCAAAAACATTCAGCTTTGATATTAATGAGTTTTTTGGGTTCACTGAGAACATGGTTGTTGTTCAATAATAAAATTATTCCTCAAAAATACAACTTGCCTGATAATTCTGCACTCCCTGTACATCCAAAACATCCTGTTTCTTAATTATTCTTGATGCTGCTGATTGTTAACTGGCTGTATGTGAGTATTCATCAAGACTTTATATCACTCTTACTTATATTCACACTGTAGATGGCTGCTTCGCTAACTTCCTTTCCCTAGCTGCACAAAAACATCTGGAGAGTTTGGACAGCAGTGATGTCTTTACCTTTATGTTGCATATACTTCTCTCTCAATCCCAGCTGTAAAAAACACTTTACAGGCTCGGTATACAAATGAGAAATCTATATTTTGGAGATTTGTACAAAACATGTACTTCTAGTTCAAGTACAAAGAATCACAATGCTCATAAAAATGATGTAGTTAGAGTTTTAACAACAAAAGTCCAAATTGAAACATTTTTGGTCTACAAGATCTGGCTTTTGACTCGACACAAGGTTGGAATGGAATAAAATATCAATATGGCAATATACTGTATTGGCTTTCTATTGTCATACATTTTTAATAAACTGCCAAATATCTATATTTTTATTTATACATCCAGGCACTCTAAAAGGATTCTCAAATCAATGTGACTTATCAGAGTCACTACTCAATGACTTAGTAGGGTCCCCTTGCTAGTAGTTTCTATTAAACTTGTGTTCATTTACCTGTCTTCAGTGGATCAGCAAAGCAACTATTACAGTAGGCCTGGCTGCACTGTTTATTCTATGCCAAAGGAGTTTTACCCAGTGTACCCCACTGCTATCCCAATTGGCACATGATCGATCTCTCAGTGTGCCAGGTGCTTTCGCTGACATGACTAAGTTACAGTAAACATAGACATCGAATGAGCTGTGTCGTTGCTCAAATTGTAAGAATGTTGGACTTCCACTACTACTACTGGAGTTGGTGGCATAGTTCCTCCTGTGATTAATATAGTCTGCAAGGCACGCAGTATTTAAGTGCCAACCAAATGGACTGTGCAAAATTTGCAGTATTTAGCTGTCATTTTAACACTCTTGTAATAAAGACGTCCAATAAGCTTCCATACAATGCTAAGAATAGCATTTAGAATAGGAGCAGAGCCTAAAGTAAGTCAGCATTTATATCCCCTACCCATTAAAAATAGCTTTTAAAAAATAGTGGAGCAACAACAGAGAAATGGTAAAAACAAGGAATGAGATTACACAGGCTAACAAGACAATATTACGAGGAAGAAGCAGGATAAAAGGTTGTTCCCTTAAAGATAAGCAAAGCTCATTGCAAAATCACATAACAGGCAATGGTACTTGCAATGCACAATGCAGAGAATACGTATCTGGATGCTAATGATGGCACCTGATTTTAGATGTAAGAGGATGTTTTTCATGTGAGTGGAATATCAAATCCAATACTATGAAACCCACACAAACACCCCGCCCTACCTTCAAGACAATGCTACAAGCAAAACACTGGATAAAAGCTTGCTTTTATGAAGATAAGGAACCAGCTGAGAGCACAGCAAGATAAAAGGCTATGGAAGATAACAGCTGTGTAATATGTGTGTCAATTTCTTAATGGAAGCTATGACTCATCGGGGTTGGGCAGTGAGGGATTTACATGCAACAGGATAATATGAACCCGATTACCAAAAATACTGAAACTGTAATCTGTTACAGTTACTGAAATAAACCCAGTAATCAGATTAGAATTATTTGTTGTGACATTTGTTTGATAATATTTGGTTGTATTAATGATTCATCAGGGTTGGGAGAGCAGCGGGTTGTATGTGACAGGATTTTAAATAATCTCTTGCAAAAAACAGCTTTAAAGACACATGACTGACATGCTTTGATGAGTAACAAATCTCCTGTTATAATTTTGTTGTAACCCAGCTGCCGAGGTGTTTAATTACAAAAGCTCATGTATATTAAAGGGCAGCTTAATCATTTAGATAATGTAGCCAGTTTTTCCGTAGGGTTCATTAATCTTTATTTTTATTTTATTTTAATATTTTTTTTAGAAATGTCCAAACAAGTACCAGAAGAATCGCTGTATCTCCTTCACAGAAAGACAATTGTTGCACAAAAAACAAAATAGTTAAATTCCAACAGCATCCTATGATCATTTTCCACCCTTCAGAGTTTGTAATTTGTAATTTTGCATCACCGCACTCTCCTTTATGCAACATGTCAGTGTCAGTCCAATCTACATCTTTGGACTATGTGTTCTGGGAGCCCGGTGGCATTGAGACCAGAGTGGTAAACAGCATTAGTGACATTATATGGTCGCTGCATACACTTTCACACAGCCGAGAAGCCATAAAAATAATCTTGAAAAAGCTGTTGACAGCTGCTATAATAGTGCTAGTTATCATGCAAGTGGTCCATGAAAGTAGCAATCCAAGTGACTGCATTTATCTGACAGAAAACAAATTGAAAGACAAAACAATAACAGACGAAGAACAATAACAATACCTACTGTAATATGAAACGAGACTGGAAAGGAGGGAGAAAAAGATGGTATAATATTAGCACTAAAGTATTGGACTTCACTTAATCCCTATCATGTGTTAATGTCACTGTGATAGTGTTGGGCACTGCATTTACCTCCCACTCATACATTGCACAGACAGACAGGGCTAAGAGCAGATGCTGCTGCTATGAAGATAGATCACAGTGGGCGCACCGTTTCCTTCCTGCGCGCTGTGATGCTGGGGTATCCAGACACCGTGTGTGTGTGTGTGTGTGTGTGTGTGAAAGAGGAAGTAAAACGAAAGCCCAGAATGTTGAGTGTCTTCTTTTGCAGCTATATACATATGTATTGTACAGTAGTTGGATTTTTTTGTTGTTGTCTCTTTGTTTTTTCTTTCTCATGCACAGCTATATGACAATTTACTAATAAATTATGGGTGCATGTGAATGTCCTACAAATGTGTCTGCCTGGCTGTGCCCTATTGATCACCCAGACTGCACCAGGGGCTCCGGATGGATGACCCTCTATTAGGCTGTCTGACTCCCAGTAAAGAACATTTCAGCATAGAAATAGTGTGCTGGGCCTGAGGTGCTGCAAACCCTAAGGTCTGGCTTTTACTTGATGCCATATAAAGACAGAAATGACAGAATGTTACAAAATCCTTCAGTCATGTCAATTGTTTTTCACTAAACACCTTGATAGAGAGAAATGTTACCGTAAAAATGTTGTCCATATATTTTCAAACAACCTCCCCAAGAAGTTCAAGATCATGTAATTTTTCTCTTTGAATATTTTATTTTACACACACAGTTTTTAAATAATCTTGAATGTTTTAGGAATGATTACTGCTTTAAAACTATTTGGGAAATGATTACTATTTCTAGTTTCATTACCTTAATGTATCACAATATTGTCATCCTGTACACCAACAACAACATCATGTAACTTTTTATCTTTTTCTTACTATTTGATATTTTATGTACCGTTTACTGTACTGTGTAAAGTGTGTTATGCACTGTCTCAGTGGCCACTGGCATTGATTCTATGAGACTGAAAAAACTGGGGGGAAGAATGCCTGCATCATTTTACTCTTCATCAAACTCTTCAGCGACCCCTTGCCCCTTAGGGCACCATCTTCATGAAATCTCCTTGACATGGATGGCAACTTCATATATTCTACAAAACCCAGTACACTTTTTTTGGTAGTTTTAACTCAGTTCTTAAAAATCACACCTCCTTTTTTTATTCTCATCCTCCACACTCGTCTGATTTTAGCACCTCTGACTTGTATTGTCCTGGGAAGTACAACATGTTAGTTCATAAAGAACATGTCATACTGTGACACACAAGGAACACTAAAGATTGTCTGAATTCATGGCCTGAAATTCATTTCTCTCCCATTTTCTGCCACTGTACATATATACAATTTTGAAAGTCATCTATATTAGACAGACAGACTGTCAACCTATCACTCTAGTGCACAATGAAAGGATTTCAGGATTTGATAAAGGACTTGATAAAGTACTTTTTTAAATATTATGTGACATCACTCTGAGCTATAAACACAAAAAATAACAAGCAAGAAGAAGAGCTACACCAAGAACCCAAGAATTTCTATTTGGACTAAATGACATGAAACACACTCACCGTGCTGAAAATACCCACATACTGAAGAGCTAAACAGATAGGAGTTGTAACCACACCTACAGAGAACTAATGTGCTAGCCCAGCTCTCCCACTAGTGAGTAGTGCCCATGCATGTATTCACATTTATGTTTTTCCTGTCTTGCACCTTTAAAATTATGTTATATTTATTTCTCTCTACCAGGTTTCCATTATATAAAAGACTTAAAAGACTCATAAAAGACTCATGACTCTTGCATACTGCACATTAGGGGTCAAATGTAAATACAAGGTACATAATAAATACTGTGAGGTCAGAGTGTGGGACAGAGGAGCAAAAATTACAAAAGAAAACAAATGGAGGTAACAAAATAGGACTTGACCTTGACAGACATGAAGGCAGATGTTAAGATAAAGTTGGAAGAATGAAGTACTGAGGAAAAACTGATGGAGAGAAATGAAGTAAGGGAGAACATAGATAAGAGAAAAAATATTACAGTAAGAAAATATAATAGCACCTTATTTCAGGTATCTGGCCCTATAATAAGATGTGGTTTTATGGGACACATCCAGTGTTGAGAAGGTTACTTTTAAAATGTATTCCATTACAGAATACAGAATACATGCCCCAAAATGTATTCTGTAACGTATTCCGTTACGTTACTCAATGACAGTAACGTATTCTGAATACTTTGGATTACTTAATATATTATCATGCTTTTTACAACAACGTGAATGTACTATTGCTGTGTGATTTATTACTATTACTGAAGGTCCGCGACTCCGAACTGTAGTAAAGGGACCTCTGACTAATACGGCGGGGTCCCTATCGGCTTGTAGCCGAAAAATAGCTTCACTTTGTTGTGTGGGTCAACTTTTCTTGCAAGAGACAGAGAGAGGTGTTGAAAGGCTGCTCCAACGGAACTTATTGTTTCGGAGGAAAACACGAACACGGTGTACAGTCGAGTCTTAATAGCGTACTTACAACTGGGCTCGTCAGGCACTCTTCTTGGCTGAAGTGGTTATTATTATATTTACATGCTTCCAGCTCCCGTTTTTCCTCGATGACAACTCGTACCTTTCCACTCCCCTTTTTCTCCCTCCTCGCGCTCACAGACCCATAACGTGTATGGCAGTCCATTCTCCCTGCAACACGGACTACACTGCCCATGATGCTACATTCTTTAGAGCTATGCTTGTAGCATTCTGCCTGTTAGCTTAGCACAACAACAACAACAACGAAAAGGCGCTCTCTCACCCAGGAAACACACAGTCGCAGAGAGAGACCATGGCAACCGTAACGCTGCCGCCTGGAACAACAGAACGTAGCTGTCAAACAAAACCCAAACAGTCCTGACCCGCGACAAAATGAAACAGGAAAGTACCGCAGTGTAATCCATTTATTTCAACAAAGTAACTGTATTCTGAATACCACCTTTTTAAACGGTAACTGTAACGGAATACAGTTACTCATATTTTGTATTTTAAATACGTAACGGCGGTACATGTATTCCGTTACTCCCCAACACTGGACACATCACAGTGTGCTTTTGCAACTCCTCTTTCCAGTTCATAACAAAAAAAATCAATTCACCTCCTAAATGCATGTGTTATAAATTTATATCTTGAATCTGCAAGGTTTGAACTTCCAATGATCAAATCAATCAGTGAACACAGTGAAACAATATATCTAGAATAGAATAGAATTCAACTTTATTGTCATTGCACATGCACAGGTACATGGCAACGAAATGCAGTTTGCATCCATCCAGAAGTGCTTTAGCCATGATATAGATATATTACAATATATATTAGCAATAATATAGATATGTGAGTATATTACAGAAATGGGTCTATTATGGTATGTTATAATGTACACGGTATGAAGTATGTTATGAATATTCTATAACTATAAGTATGTACAGGCTGTAGTGAGTACAAGCTATGTACAGGCTATGAACAGGATATAAATATGAAAAACTATACAGAATATGAAATAAATAACTTTACAGAAATCTGAGATATACAGTTATACAGAAATGTGAACTATGCAAGTTATAAACAGTTGTAGGATTAAAAATTATCATATGTACAGAATGATTATTTACACAGAGCTATACAGTAGTGCAGTTAAGATAAGTGAGATATGTGGATAATTTCTACAGAGGCTATATAAAGTGCTAGTGGTTGTGAGTGGTGGTTCAGTCCATGTTATTATTGTGTGTTTGAGGGTACAGTTGTCCATTGTGTGTGTGTGTGTGTAGGTGGTTGTGGGTGTGTGTATGTTCAGTCCATGAGTTTAACGTGGGTCAGATGTCAGGAGGCAGAGTTCAGAAGCTATTCCGGTACCTGGTGGTCTTAGTCCGGAGGCTCCTGTAGCGCCTCCCAGAGGGCAGGAGGGTGAAGAGTCTATGTGATGGGTGACTGGGGTCTTTGATGATTTTCCCAGCCCTTTTCAGACATCGCTTCTTGTAGATGTCCTTTATGGCAGGAAGTGGTGCTCCGGTGATGCGCTGGGCAGTTTTCACGACCTTCTGCAACGCCTTCCGGTCCAAGGCAGAGCAGTTCCCGTACCAGACTGTTATACAGTTGGTCAGGATGCTCTCGATGGTGCAGCGATAGAAGTTCACCAGGATGTCTGAGGACAGGTGGTTCTTCCTCAGAGTCCTCAAGAAGAAGAGGCGTTGGTGAGCCTTCTTGACCAGCTTGGAGCAGTTGGTCGTCCAGATGTGGACTCCCAGGAACTTGAAGCTGCTCACACGCTCCACAGCTGTCCCCTTAATGTGGATGGGTGGATGTGGGTCAGGTGGATGTGGATCTAGACAATAATCATATGCTAGTGTCTCGAAGATTTTTTTTTTTTTAATTAGAAAACCCTGTAGGACTTTCTCAAAGTAACAGAGGCCACAATCAGATGAAATAAGCTCTACAAAGAACTTTAAAAAGCAGCAGTGCTTTATTCCATTTAAATTGAGCAAGTCTTTTGGGCACCGGTAAGTCTACACAGGGGGATCTAGGAGAATAACCTTGAATTAATTACAGCATCAGCACTGTGTTTCCAGCTGTTTACCTCAATGCAACACAAGATGGAGTGATGACTAATTTAACTTTAACTTTCCACGTAAGTTGTTACAGTGGCTACAATAAACATGTTGGGCTTTTCTTTGCTGATGATTTATTTAAATCACTTCTATTGACGGTAATAACATATTAGTGTAACTACTCATGTTTATTCATTATTCATCTTTTGTGGGATGGAGATATGTCCCAATTTCAACACACAAGTGTGCTGATTGTGTTATTTCACAATTGTGTTATTTCAAAACACTTTTGTGTTTAAACTTTTCTTTCCTTTTTTCAACGATTAATCATTCCGACCTTGATATGAAGCAATACGACACTGAAAGGACATTGGAGATACATATCTGAAAAATCTGCCAACTGTGGCCAAGCTGGTTGAAAAATACAATTTGTCTTTGCAATGCCCTGTTTGACATGACCCACGTCTAAGTAGATTTTAGCTCACACCAACCAATTTTGTACCACGTCTGCCCGAATGTCTATCTATCTGTCTGCCTGTCACAATGCATCTCTTTCTCATCTGTTTAAGTGCCACAGCCCTCCAAGAAGAGGTATCCTTCCTCATTCTGTGCATTTTTGATATTTGATAAATAGTCCCAGCTGAAAGACAGAAATTTACCTTAAGTCACTCTCTGTAGACTGACATCCAGCACAAAGTATTTTCTTCTTCTAGCTGACACAGTGATGGTTACTACTCAAATAGACTGTTCTCTCTTCTTTTATTAATTTCATCCTTTTCTTTATACATCTTACTCCTTTTTGCATGTTGTTTAATATATTATTGACAGTGATGCTTTTCTTTGCATGTTCACAGCCTGTCAAAGATACTCGGGTTTAATGGGGAGGGATATAGACCTAATGGCATAGGGACAATAAATAAACAAGAGCCAACACTTCTTAAAAGAAGAAGGGCACATTGAAAGAAAACATGGAAAGGAAGAAGAAGTAAAAAAAAAAGCAGAAGAAGAAGGGGAGGAAGGAAATGGAAAGTTCAATGAAACCACAAAAAAAAAAGGTCATCAAAAGAAAAAGACAAAAGTCATGGAGTAGTGCAGAAGAGGACAGCAGAGCGGAAGGCATTCCCGGCGGTGTTAACATGTTGCGGCTTAGTTTGGCACACACACTCACACACACAGAAAGACATACAAAGCCTTTCTTTCTAACTAGAGAAAACCCTCTGAGCAGAAAAACTGTGATGTCTCTGGTGGCAGGTTGCAAAAAGCTTTCTCTGCGCCTGTGTCTCACCCTCTCTCTCCTTTGCTGGCTTTCTAACTTCTTAACCCTTTTTTCTTTGCTGCAGTAAATACCACGTTCTCTCATCCTGACATTCATCCATCTATAATCCACAGCACATCCACATCTCTCCGTGATCATCCTTTTCACACATTTGGCCATCATTTATGCTTCCATTAATATATTCATTAGCGCTGCCAAAATAACTGAAGTGCCAATGCTACTTCACTGCTGTTGGGCAAAACTAAATTCAATATTGGATTTTATAAACTGTTGTGACTTCCACCAAGTGTGTTTCGCAAGACGAAGTAGTGAGAAGAAAAAGAGGAAAAGGGGAGGAAAAGCTGACAGACTATATTTGTGTGTTCCAACCCCATACATAGTAATACTACAGCAACTTTTCCCAGTGTAAAAGTAAATCTAAATTACGTATACTTGACCCTTCTGTTTATTTCATGGAGTACATCTTGATTACTTTTAGGTTTCCTACTGTGATGGATTGTTTTTTACAACTGACAACTTGCACATGCTCACCTAATGCTTACTGGATTTCTTCCATTGAAATTCTTTGTAGAGAAGAGAAGAAAGTCAAAGAGAGCCAAATGTGGTGAGCAGAGCATGTGGTTACCAGTAACTGTCCTTGGTATGGCCAAATAGTTTGTGAGTTTTCAATGTGCTGTGAGCTATATTTCAGGTCCTTTCCACTAAATGTTCCCGAATAAATTCCTCAGGATGTCACAGTAGAGTCAGTGACAGCTGACAGTCTGACCCAGGGGATGAATTCACAGCGTCCAACCATAATGAGCATCCTCTTGGCCAACCTCCTGATCTAAGAAACCATCTTCAGGCTTGGCTACTATGGCCCCCTCTATTAAAGACTGCTCTGGGTCATAGCTAGATAACTAGCTCTCATCAGAAGTAATAATGCCCTAATGATCATACCTTATAAAGTCCTGTATTAAGGCAGCTTTTTATATCTCAGTGACCGTTTAAGTCACCAATGAAAAATCCTCTTTCTAGCAAAACAAAATATAGTGAAGTAAATGATAAAAGATTTTACTCTAAATAATGTTATTGTAGTTGCAGTATTATGTCTTTCTTTCACACAACTTGAAAAAATGACAGAAGCAGACACAGTGAACATCACGTTGACACCGAAGTTGAATTCTGTTTCAGAACTGCAAATGAGGATGTAATAGTGGGCCGGAACAGTATTTCAATAGAGAGATCTAAAGTTAGCAGCAGTGGTGTAAGTGGTCCATCAGCGCACACGAAGACGACCTTGCAAATGACGTTAACCAAAGTAAAGTTTGTGAGAAGTCCCAAAACTTTTTCATTACAACTTATAAGCTCAGACTATGGCAACTGTGTCTATTCTAGTGATTAATTAAGCCATCTATCCAAAAGCTTGTCTTTCCCACAGAAGAAAGAAGTATCTGCTGTTACTGCAGATTTAGTCTTGTCATCTTTCTCACACATCAGTCTACAAATGACAACAGTAGACGGCGTATCCACTGTGTTCCATCCATCAGCCCATCCTTTGCACATACTATTTCACCTCCTCTTGTCATTTTACCCCCCTATGTTGTCAATGTCACCTTACAAAACAGACAACTAATATAGAGAAACAGAAACCAAAGACAAATACAGTACATAGTCCTTTTTTACATTGTATATAATGTAACATTATATATATTGCTCCCTCCTTTTCTCTGGCAGTGTGGCATGCTGCATTTTACAGTGATGAACTCCTGAACTGAACATTTGAGTAGCAAAAGGGGGAAAAAAAATGCAACGCAGCAGAGAATAAACGAAAGGCCCTTACTCTGATTTTGAATTAAAAGTTGCTCACATGGTCCTTTTTCAATTTTTAAGGTGGCACAAATGTATTTTTAGCTTTATGCTTCTAAAATGTAGAATCCTGTCCAAGGACTTCTCACTTAAGTGCATTTCATAGTATTTGTGCCTGCACAGGCTTCAAACAGGCCATACAGAGTTTAAAAGCTGGGTCTTACAAAAAAAAAAGAAAATAGGTCTACTGGGTCTCACGGTAGCTCACACTTCACTTATTGTTTGGTATTGCACATTTCATTGCTGTTATTATTTGGAGACTACAGCAAAATGAAAGAGAAGCAGAAACCAAAAATTGACAAACATCAAAAAACACATTCCTTAAACTGTGGGATTTCACACAATTAAATATGTATTTGTTCAGTAATATAAGTTTTGCTTAGAGATTTATTTTGGGTGGGAAATCTACCATCAACTTTTTTCAGGACCTAGCAAGGTTTGAATTTTTAATTTATTTTTATTTTGTTATTTTGTTTTGTTTTCTTTTGACACATTTAAGTCAAACACCACTTGAGATTTATAATGTGCAGTGCACAAAAAATCAATTTGAGTATTTAAAGTTTGCATACATTAAAACGCTACAACAAACAGCAGAAAGCTTTTAAATCCACCAGACAACAAGAGATGTCTCATCCTGGAGCTTTCGTCAATGAAAGCGTGATTGACAGTAAAGAATTATTCATGGTATATTTACACATTAAGCTCAGTAAGAGGTGTCACATTAATTGTCAAGTGTTGCTTTAAGGTTCAGTGTCCCACAGCAATTAGATTTTTAGCAATCTAAGCCTTTAAAATATGCAACTTCAGTCATTTCCTATGGTATGGAAGCTTTTAATTTTACACCAATCATTTCTTTAGGACAGGGTGTCAGGGTTTTTTTCTTCTGCTGGTTATTAATAGTGTCATCTGATATTGTTCAGACTGTCAGCATCTGTTTTGATCCAGCCTTAATCAAAAGTATGATCTTTCACTAAAGTTTTGTTGCATTGCCCTCATCTCAGACAGGAGTCTGCACTCTGAAAGCCCACCACTCATTCCAGCTACCTCCCCCTCTGCGACTCCTTTTCATACAGATGTGTATTGAGACATTCTAACGTTGGATGAATTCACTAATTCCTGTGTCTTCATACATGTTCTTTTAAAGTCACCTTGTATATGTATAAAGTACATATGCCTATGTATAAAGTACCTTTAAGTAGATACACATATTGCAGGGTGATGCAGCATTGTATTCTGAAAGATTTAAATATGACAATGCAAGTGCACACCTACACACTCCCACATGTACATATACTCAAAGCCTTCTCAATTAATAATGTTGTCCTTTGGCCCTGTCCACTGAATGTTAACATAATGGACTTGAAACAAAACAAACAAAAAAAGACTTCATGACTGAATGAGAGATGAACAAAAAGTAGGCAGAGAATAGGGGATCAAGAAAGGTGAACACTGTAGAAACGCATGTTTATATTGCTGCAAGGAGAGGGGATATTAGATACAAATTATTCATGTGCTTACTCCATTCCACATCTCATGAGAAGGGTCCGTTTGTACCTTGAAGACACCATCAAATCAGGGAACCTGGAAACAAAGTGTAGAGAGTGACAACCTTGCTGAGAGGAAGTAATGGAAAGCCCATAAGAAAACCACAGTCACCCTATGTTATGCAATTCAGTGTATCTTACTGTTGCTAAACTGAAGTGCAAAAAAAAAAAGGCTTAACCCACACAGCACAATTGGCATGATTCAGTCCGAGCTGTTTGAGGAACCTATCATTGCATTGATCTAGCCATTTGAAAATCAGAGCTCTGCTGCAGACATTTAAAAATCCCATTTCCCCCTCTTGGCTGTAAGCTAGGAATTGTTAAGGTTCAAAATATTGGGGATGGAGACAAGAGAAAAACCACAATAACAACACTGGTCCGGTCGGGTTGAGTCAAACGATGATTTAATGATCACACACGTGGGAGATGGACACTGATGCAGACAGCCTCAAAATCTCAAAATGGTGGAGCATTGCTCAAACTTTTATAGCCTCTGGTGCCTCCACCTTATCATACAAAGCCTAAACATTCACATGCTTTCTCTCACACAGCGCCTAAGCTACGACCTTGGCTCCCTGTTTATCTGCTCCTGCTGAAATGGGGCAGAAAACTCCAGCACACTCTGTTCTCTTCTACTCAGACAAATTAGATTTCTTATAACTCAGCAGTATAATGCATCATAAAACAATATCATTCATTCACAACAAGTCAGCAGTTTAATGTAATGCAAATCAGTTTAACTAATGCAATAGTTATCAGCTTCTTCTAATTCAGGAGAATAATGCAAACTAAAACTACATAATAATTCACAATCTTTAATTAGGGGGATAACATGGCATAAAATAATATCATAATTTTACAGAATCCAGCGGCTGCCCCATCCTTAAATGTCTGACGATGAGAAAGTAATAAAAGCTCTCTGACGGCACTCCATTGTCTATCAACACACTTCATTATTTCCTGAGTAGCACTCCATTAATTCATTAGCAATGACTTACAAATTTTCTGCAAAGGTTCAAAAATGTGTTACCATAACATACTGTACATATCTGGTGACCATGTGATATCACTGCTCTTTTTCTGAGGATCTCTCAGAAAATGTGCAAGAGTAGCAGAAGATCTCAACACAGAAGACAGAAATCTTCTTTCTTCTATGTTACTTTTAAAATTGGCTGTTTATAAAGAAATGGTATTTCATACAAAGTGAGTTATTTCAAAAATCGACAACAATAATCCCATCAGTGGTAAAACAATACAGCAATCCCCTGACTTACCTTGTTTTCACTGATCAAAACTGAAAGAGCACATTTTAAGTTGGCGATTTGGGGCAGCGACTCATTCCAAGCCTAGAGAAGGCAATCCACAGTTTCAGTAAGAGTACATTGGCCTTAGAAAGAGATGCACTGATCCTCATCCTGGTCACAGATCAGCTGCACACAGGATGAGAATCTGGCTGGACTGGATCAGAGTTTCTCTGTTTGTTTCTTTTGTTTTACCTTTTTTTCTTTTCACATAATGAAATCATGGAGCAGCCATGCTCACCAATACTTGTATTTCCTTACATTCTGCTGTTGTTGCTTTACTGTGTATGTAAGCAGAATATGCCAACGGTATACAGATGAGGCAGATTTTGTCATAGTGAAGTAATGGGAGTGAAAGAGAGATACCTACTGGCTTGGTTGATAGATGCAAAGCTGAAATATTTTTTACAACCAAGAAATAGAGAGGCGGAGAGACAGAGACGAATGGGAAACCTAAGTTAAGTTGCTGTTGGAGAGCAAATGCAGCAGGCAGCTGATCAATGGGAGATGACTAATAAAGACTCTGATCGCACATATTAGATCAGTGTGTGTTTGAGTGCTTCTGTCTGTTTGTGTTAACACTGAACATGATGCTGTCCAGCCTGCCAGGGAGCATACAGCAGTAAATTTTCACAGAGTACACGGCGGATTTATCGTCTATTTATGCCAGCTTGTATGTGTGTTTGTGTGTGTGTGTGTGTGTGTGTAATGTAACCTTTTACTTGCAGTTCTAAAAGAATGACTAGTTCCAAATAACTGGAAAGGATAAAATGAGCGAGGAAAAACATCCACGCCTACATACAATGACAAGCCAGCTGCCTGCATTTGTCAGTCCCCCCTTCGCTTGGGCATGTACAAAGGTCCTCAGGAGATCCCGTGGTGTCTAGCACTTTGATGTAAGTAGGAGATTCTTTGCTTAAGTCTTCTTGTTCTTGTAGCACATCCTGTGAGCGCTACATCAGATTGGGTTTCGGAGGCCGGGTTTCTCAAGCTGTTTCTTAGCAGCATTGACACTGCAGCAGAGGTGGCAGTGAGAGGGCGGGTGGGTGGGGGGGTGGGGGGGGGGTCATGCTGGTTTGCAACAATGTTCAGGTGGGTGGCACATTGTGGCTGATCAGTGCTCTCTATCTCTCCCCCACTCTCTCTCTCTCTCTCTCTCTCTCTCTCTCACACACACACACACACACACACGCACTTGAGAAAGAAGTGCTCCGGTTGTCCTTCCACTTTAGAGTCACTTAAATAATTCAACACAATTAATGCTAAGGCTAAGGCCCCATCTCTCTCTTGCTCGTTCTCTTTTCAATTTTCTCTGTGTCTTTTCCCTTTTTTCTTTTTCAATCATTCTCCACTACAGCTACCCTTGTCTCCTCTTTGTTAAGGGCAAGGATTTCATGCATTGAAAAGCAAAAGCAACCACGTTAATCCAGATTGTGTATTGATGTTAAACATGCTAATACTTGATTGTGTGATTCTAAAAACATACAATAATGAGTGACCTTTTTCTTGATAAAGTTCTACTTTACATTTCTAGTAGCAACAACTGCACTTTAACCTAAAAACAGAGTACACAAAGTTTTTCAGAGCTGTGAATCTCAGAAATATTCAAAATATCTTGATGCATGCTCAATCATCCAGGTAAGTAAATCTCCAAAACTTGATTCTGTTCATCTGGACGTAGCGTTTTGTGGGAGAAACTCATCCAAGTGACTTCTTCAGTCGAGACTGCAGACTTTTTCATCTGTAATGATGATTATGTTGTTTTTGTCATTAAGCTTTGGTAAGAATTGCCTTGAGCTTCATCACCGTCAGTCTTCAGGAGAAACCTCACACTCATAAATGACATGTTTTCGATGTCTGAGTGGTTTGATTGATGCCAAAGTGTATTTTTGGAAATATTCTTCAATGGCTTGTCTTGGTTCAGGGGTCATGAATTGCATTTTGTGCAGGTGAGAGTATAGAGGCCAGGTGTCAGACTAAAATCCCAAATTGAAGATACAACTGCACTGTGGCTATCACTGGCATTGGGTTTGTGTTTATTCGTTGTGACTCACCTTTGTCTCAGCCTCCTCTCCCGCTGTCTCTGTATCTACTGTAGCCCTGAAAGGTCGAACTTTGCCAGACTGTAGGGGCTGGCTTGCTGCTTGAAGCGTAATCAAGCATGCCAGACTATTTCCCCAAACTCACACAAACACACACTTACACAGGTCCAGCTAAGCTATTTCCTGGTGTTGACACTTTGTCATTTGTTACACAGACATCTCTTCTCGTTCACCTGCTCAGCAGGGCCATGGCCAACGTTGATGTTGCTTTGTGTGTGTGTGTGTGTGTGTGTGTGTCTGCTAGCTAAATAGCAAAAGAGAAGCAGAAAAGGAGAAAGAGCAAGAGGGAGCAAGAAGGGAGAAAAAAGATGTGGGGGTGGGAAAGGAAGCTGGAGACCACGTAATAAACAAAGATGTGTTTTTGTGTTTTAAATTCTCACTTAAAGGCTTTTATGATCAAAAAACCAAAAAGTGAAGAATGCAAAATTTTATTTTGAGTCTTTTTTTTTTCATTTGTTTCATTTTATTTTTTGGATAAACTGCAGTTATCTTTAATAGTGGCTAAGGCAACTCTTAAAAAAAAAAAAACCTTTACTATTCAGAGACCTTCATGTTAATTCTGACATGTAATGAGAAATGTCTAGCCTTTCACAGTTTGGAAATTAAATAAATGTATCCCACAAATATATTTATAGAAGCTTTGGTTGTATGACCCTGCATCCATTCTTGTGTGCTCTAGTATCAAAGTAAGCATGGATGTCATCTGGCAGCTTGTACTGTTTATACACGGGGTGATTTGCCCTAAAGCAGACAAAAACAAAAGGAAAAAGCTCAGTTTAGCTGAGATTCTGGGTGGAAAGGCAAGAGAAGCGTTGCATGTACAGTAGGATTTGGGTGAGTCAGCTTTGTAAAACAAAGTTAAATTGAGGTAAAGCTGTATGACTGTGATGTTGATACCCGCTTGTCTGGAGTGTTTTGCCTTTCGACATCTAAATTCCCAGAACCAGAACCAAAGTGTTTTATTTAAAAAGATAAATTTGTGCTTTCATTTTATTATACTTATTATCAACAAGATCCATAATCCTTTGTAACTTGTCATAAGCGGTACTTAACAGCTCAGTCTTGCCCAGAGTGGTTACAGGAAACACTGTTTATGGGGAACAAAGCTTGATTTTTTTTTTTTATTCTGATGACAGTTCTGAATTGCATGATTTTGTTGGCAAAATGTATTCTCCCAGGCAATGTTTTGGATTTTAACGAATTCAAAATATTGCCAAATCTATGAAATTCCCACAGATACTGACTGTTTCAGTTCTTTTATTAAATTTGTTAATTTTTGAAAATTAAATGCATGAGTGGTGAGGCAGTTATGGCAGCTTTTTTGGTGCTTTTTTAAACTTTTGCAAACAAAGTTAAGAGTGACTATAATACTACTACTAATAATAACAATAACAACAATAATAATAATAGGGTTCAGAGTCACTCAGAGTCACCCTTCCTTCCCATTTCTGACTTTTCAACAGGTTGCCTTGAACATGTCTGCTTGCCTAAATACATTGGATTGCTGCCATGTGATTGGCTGATACTTGAATTACTGAACAGTTGTGAGTGTATATGGTAAATAAAAGTAACGATTGGCTGATGGGCAGTGGCTTACCATCATTCCAGCTCTGGCTATTTTCAATGAAAAGAGGAGACGGATGAAAAGGAGATAAAATGGATTTTAGGAAAGGAAGGAAAACGAGAGAGATATGAGTGGGCAAGTGATGCATGGAGAGAGTACTGAACAGCCATGGATGAGGGACAGAAAAGAGGGATGGATGAAGTGAGGGGCACATGAACTAAATGAGGGAGGGATGTGATAGAAGACTGTATGGCAGAGAGACACAGTCCATCATGCACCCTGTCTTCCAGTGAAAAGAGGAAGGACAAAGTTTAACCAGGATTTATCGCCTGTGTCTAGTCACAGGAATAAGGCTTGGGATATAGATCATTATGGAGGACACAAATAGACTTGCATGCACCTGAGCTGGGGTCAGTTCACTTTCTTTTCAGTCAGTATAGAGCATCCTCAATGTGTAACTGAGAGGGCAGTTAGTAGATATATTACCACCTAATGCCAACCATGTCTTGCTTAAGAAAATTAAAAAACAAGTGCACTATCCCTTTGCAATTTCTGTTTTGAATAAATAAAACAATAGATTCATAAACTGCATGTATGTGGCCAGGAGGTGGATGGTAGGTCCTGCAGTATGCTACAAATAGTTCTACTGTAAGTACTGTATCTACAGTATAGCGGTACAGAGGAATTCCCATGCAAAGGACATCATATTAAGGTTAGCATGTGTCTCCATTTTAATTTATGTGTTACAATTATGATTTACCAAACTTTCCATTATTTTAAAAGACAATTGAGTTCCAAACTTACAGCAATGGAGAAAGCAGCAAACACATAGCGTTTCAGACTTTTCTGCTCATTTATTTCATTATCATCATCATCATCATCATCATCATCATCCTATTGATACAGTTGTTTTCTTACAGCCCTACCTTTGGGGTTTTTCTGTTGTGGTTTTTATTCATATTTGCCGTGTAGTCAATAACACAGTCAAAGCCAGGTGACAACTAATTTGGGTGTGGCAAACAGCATTTTTTTTAAGAAAAGACTATATTGTGTGTTTTAACTATATTCTTCTTAAAATAGGAGTTTTTTTCTGGTTTTAGTCTAAATAAGCTTCATCTGAAATCATGATGTTTTCAAGAAGTAGGGGTCTGAATTTCTGTCAGATGTAAAAATCTCAATTGTCAATGGTTTTCCTGTAATATTGCTTTTTATCCTCGACTTTTCTAAAATTAAAGAGGAATATATCAGGAAGAGCACACACCAATTTAAAAAAGTAGATAAAAAAGATTTAAAGACAACACAATGCTTCTCATTTTATTGTTTCTGTGTCTAAAGCCAACACAGGTGCACAGCAAGTGTTTTCCAAACTGACACAATCCATTTTTCAGAAATTTGGGCGACAGCCTCATCAGTTCCCCCAAGGACAGCAAACTCAGAAAGATTTACAAGAGAAACTTGAATAACAACTCTGTATAGTATTCATGAAAACATGGGGGTGGTAAAATATTCTAAATGTGTTTGGCAGTGTAATTATATTGAATGGGCAGTAATTTATCAGAATTTTGGCTTCTGCTGTTTTAGTCCTCCCCCAATAACACTGTTCATTTCAGACATAAAAGCAAACCAATTTCTTAAGATTCAAATTAGTCCATAGGTTGCAGAAATTAAAAAAGAAAGAAGTGTTTTTACAGTATACCACGATGCACAAAATGAGACCAAGGGAGGATTTCAACTTTTACTTTAAAGACAAAAATTTATATACACTAACAAATACAGCTGACATTTAGAAATGTGATAGCCACCTCACTCCTGGTTAAAAGAAAAAAAAAAAAACAGCTCAAAAATCTGTTATTACTACCTAAAAGCAATTTTAATATATTTACATGTGTCAGGAACAACAACTAAAGTCAACACAGAGCAAAAATGAGAGGTGAAAGATGTTGGCCACCCTATACTTTTGGTGTGAAATTTCTTTTTCATCAAAATAGAATCTGGAACCTGGTCGAGCAGGATCACAGTGGGTTTGCAGCTAGTTTGCAGAGACTGAACACGTTTTGAGTTGGATGAGGACCAGGGAATTAAGTAAGTGTAAGCCACTGTCAGTGAATTCAGTATGTTAATACATCAAACTCCATTTTGATTATGGTGATTCAAAACAGATGGCCCTGAAGAAAGAGGGGAAGGGAGACAGAAGTGAAATATGCACAGTAAACTACAAAGTATGGATGTTAAACAGAAAAGAAGACAGCTGGAAATGGAGGTAAGGGACAAGAGGATGTCGAGACTACAGAGTCTGCGTGTAGCTCTGTGGGAGGGTTACTTATTGTGTTGGCTGCAGTAAGGTTACTGGTCTAATTAGCAGAAAACCTGCAAAGTCAGGCACCATTAATGTAAAAAAAAAAGAGAAAAAGACAGAAAAGAAAGAAAGAAAACACTTTAGATGAAGTCAACAAGGTTAAAAAGTCTGTGTCTGACTTTAACTGCACTAAGTCTGGTTCTCTTTATATTTCATTTTTTGTGTGTGTGTGTGTGGATATGACTGGATGTATATAGCAAGCCAGCAATTTGCCCTAAAGTTTAGGGCAAATTGCTTTATCTTACTTCAAGAATGTTTATATGAATCTTAGTTTTCATTTGAACGTCTATGTGAATATCTTAATAAAAGACTCAAACTGACTAAGGTTAAGAAGTTCTGCGTCAGACTTGTTATTAAATCTCATTAGCTCACACTGTTTGACTCTCACTGACTGTCTCTACTCAATAATGTTAAAAAGATCATATATACATATATGTGTATATATATATACATATGTGTGTATATATATATATATGGTTATTGGATCTACATATGGAATCAAAACTGGATGCAGTGATCTCTCTCTTGTGAGACACCCAATTTGACTATGAAAGTTCAGTATTAAATCATTCCACTACCCTTAATGACTCTTCACAAATCAGTAAACAATTAAATAATGAATGTGCTGCTTAAAATGTGAGCACATATCAAGTTAAGACCAAACTTCAAGTTGGTTGAATGCATTTCAGTGATCTTCATGTCGAGTTCTTGATGTTTTATATGTTACACGCTTCTTTTCTGTCTTTGGATTCCTGTCTAAGACTGGAGTTATCAACAACTGAACACCCCCCCCCCCCCCAAACATTTACTGTTAGATTGCCTCTTGAATGGCAATACATTAGGCAAAACTGATTCTTTCTGGAAGTACCATGAGAAGGTTTTTTTAAACTGTGATAATTAGTTAACTGATGATTGCTTTCTCAGAATCAGAATCAGAAACTTTATTGTCATTGTCACGAGAACAACGAAATTAAGAATGGTCCCCGATCATTGCATCATCCCTAGCAATATCAAAATATAAATAAAACAATAAAATTCAATAAATAAAATAGATAGAATACTTAAAATACTAATAAGATGTAACAGTAAAACATTCACATACATTCCCACACACATGCTTCTCTGATTAGTTACCCTGAAAAGAAAAAACAGTACAAAAAAAAAAAGAGTGCTGTGTATGGATTTAAAATGAAGGAATTCTTCGTATAATGTTTCCCCCATATTTTTTAACAACTGGTTTTATATTTTACCATTTAAATTTTTTAATTTTACCACTTACAAAAATGTTTTCATTTAAGTTTCTTGAAGATATTTCACCTCTCATCTGAGAATCTTCTTCAGTTCAGTTTTACAGTTTTAATTTTACAGTTTTTTCTCCTTTTTTACAGTGTATTTTTCAAGCTGTTGTCATCTTTATTCTATCCATTTATTTTTAATTTTGCTTGTACAGGTTTCTCTGGAAGCTTCTCCTGCCATCAAAAAACATGCCAGGAAAACACTGCTTTAGACTACATGTTAGATTCACATCCTGACTTGTAGTCTTAAGTAGGACTACAAAAGCTGCACATAAATGCAAGTACAATAGGGTACATTACATAATCTCAAGTGTTTCACTTCCTTTAGATAAGGTTTTAAAACAATAATAATAAACATTGACAGTTGCAATCAGTGAAATCATTACAAAGACAAACTTTCACACATTTACATGACTAGAAAATATTCTGCCAGTTTTCTTCATTGCTTAGCATAGTTTTCTCAGAGAGCTACAAGCACATGATTACGTATTCACTTTTGGCAACTCTCTTCATGGCAGGGGAGTCAAGGTAGGCTTTAAAAAATAAATAAGGCAAATCACTAAACCCAAAGAGACCGCTGCTAGGTTGGCAACGCCAACAGTCACCAACAGCAATGAACAAAAGCTGCAAAGTATCCATCACTGAGAGTCTGCTGTATAACACTGCAGCAATGATGATCCCTACAGGATCACGATGCCAAAAGACAGTTTATGAACGGAAATCTCCACTGAAAGCAAACCTAGTCTCCGAGCTTATATCTCAGTCCTGTATTTTCTCTCCTCCACTTTCATTCTTCATTTCTGGCTCTGACCCAGTAACCTCACCAATCAATCTGAGATTTTTTTCTGACAGCCCTTTCAACAAAATCACAGACTTTCAGTGCAGACAGAGAGGAGGAAGCAATTCCTGCCAAAAGAGACAGCCACAGCTGCACGCCTGTGGCCTGATTTCCCTTCTGTACAGGTGAACTAAATTTTGACCGAGGTTATGACCGGTGATGGTAATCATACATCAGTTGGTGGATATCGAGTGCTTTCAGGAAAGCTTGAACAGGGTCATGAGGTCACTGCAGAGAGCTTTAATGAATGCCAAATTATCCTCTCTGTCACTTCTGCCCTCAGGGAGGCTAACGGTGCCCGGAGTTAACAAAAAGGCACACACAACCTACTCTCATGCTAAGACACAAATGATAACTGTGTCTGCTCCTCATTGTCCTCTACGCTCTTTGCCCTATGGGTACAAACGCAGTACATATGGCAGTGTTCATGTTGTGTTTCCAGTTAGGAAGGCTTTGTTTGGATGTGCGTATGGTTCTAGTTAGACATAATCCCTTGAGGGAAGAGACAGGGCAGATACAGGGGCTTATCTGCATCATGAGCTAATAAAAGAAGTGAAGAAAGTCATAAAAAAACATGGAATATTTTGATGTAAAATATGACAGCGGAGGGATGAGTATGGCTCAAAATGCATGACAAAAATAAGTGTTTTTATTCTATACAGCCTTAGGAATTTTTTTTTATTTTAATATAGATTTATTGCTCCCATAAGTCGCCATATAAAATCTAATCAGAACTATGTTTCTTTTAAACAAAGGTACTGTTTAATTGTCATTTAATTATTAATACAATCGATTAACTCCCTTGCTCTTTGGACTTAACATGATCTGATCAAATGCAAAGATTTATTTACAGTTGGAATATGATATGGATGAGGTCCCCATGCCTGTGAAATCGGAGCATATGTCATTATTCAATTCCATATTTACTGTTTTATGGTTTTGCAGATTTTAACATTAGAAGAACACTAGATCTTTCCTCTCTCAACAGAAGGCTATTTCACTATTGCCATTTCTCCTCTGTGCCAGGAGATGGAGGAGATAGAAGGATGTAATCCTTACATGTCATTCTGAGTATGCAGTTTTGGCTGGTGTTTCCAGTACCTTCATAGAGTAGTTGTTTGATTATTTATTATCTCTATCTGTTGGATGGATGATAGTGAAAATTCACACACTCCAAAGAACAAAATGGGACCTGGCTAGGTTCACACCCAGGACCCTGTTACTATGGCAACAGGCAAAACCCCAAACAAACAACAACAAAAAAACAACTGCAAAGAAAAAAAAATCCAATAAATTATAATTTAAAATTACATTAAGTCATATTGTATTTTCTTCACAGAGAATATGATTAGTAAGCCACTTCCTTTAGTACAGAAAAACAAACAACACCACACGGCATAGGGAGTGCAGAATTATTAGGCAAGTTGTATTTTTGAGGGATTAATTTTATTATTGAACAACAACCATGTTCTCAATGAACCCAAAAAACTCATTAATATCAAAGCTGAATGTTTTTGGAAGTAGTTTTTAGTTTGTTTTTAGTTTTAGCTATTTTAGGGGGATATCTGTGTGTGCAGGTGACTATTACTGTGCATAATTATTAGGCAACTTAACAAAAAACAAATATATACCCATTTCAATTATTTATTTTTACCAGTGACACCAATATAACATCTCCACATTCACAAATATACATTTCTGACATTCAAAAACAAAACAAAAACAAATCAGCGACCAATATAGCCACCTTTCTTTGCAAGGACACTCAAAAGCCTGCCATCCATGGATTCTGTCAGTGTTTTGATCTGTACAGCAGCAACCACAGCCTCCCAGACACTGTTCAGAGAGGTGTACTGTTTTCCCTCCTTGTAAATCTCACATTTGATGGACCACAGGTTCTCAATGGGGTTCAGATCAGGTGAACAAGGTGGCCATGTCATTAGTTTTTCTTCTTTTATACCCTTTCTTGCCAGCCACGCTGTGGAGTACTTGGACGCGTGTGATGGAGCATTGTCCTGCATGAAAATCATGTTTTTCTTGAAGGATGCAGACTTCTTCCTGTACCACTGCTTGAAGAAGGTGTCTTCCAGAAACTGGCAGTAGGACTGGGAGTTGAGCTTGACTCAATCCTCAACCCGAAAAGGCCCCACAAGCTCATCTTTGATGATACCAGCCCAAACCAGTACTCCACCTCCACCTTGCTGGCGTCTGAGTCGGACTGGAGCTCTCTGCCCTTTACCAATCCAGCCACGGGCCCATCCATCTGGCCCATCAAGACTCCCTCTCATTTCATCAGTCCATAAAACCTTAGAAAAACCAGTCTTGAGATATTTCTTGGCCCAGTCTTGACGTTTCAGCTTGTGTGTCTTGTTCAGTGGTGGTCGTCTTTCAGCCTTTCTTACCTTGGCCATGTCTCTGAGTATTGCACACCTTGTGCTTTTGGGCACTCCAGTGATGTTGCAGCTCTGAAATATGGCCAAACTGGTGGCAAGTGGCATCTTGGCAGCTGCACGCTTGACTTTTCTCAGTTCATGGGCAGTTATTTTGCGCCTTGGTTTTTCCACACGCTTCTTGCGACCCTGTTGACTATTTTGAATGAAACGCTTGATTGTTCGATGATCACGCTTCAGAAGCTTTGCAATTTTGATACTGCTGCATCCCTCTGCAAGATATCCCACTATTTTTGACTTTTCTGAGCCTGTCAAGTCCTTCTTTTGACCCATTTTGCCAAAGGAAAGGACGTTGCCTAATAATTATGCACACCTGATATAGGGTGTTGATGTCATTAGACCACACCCCTTCTCATTACAGAGATGCACATCACCTAATATGTTTAATTGGTAGTAGGCTTTCGAGCCTATACAGCTTGGATTAAGACAACATGCATGAAAAGGATGATGTGGACAAAATACTCATTTGCCTAATAATTCTGCACTCCCTGTAGCAAAATCCTTTATTACAAGTCACTACACTTTAAAGTTTCATCTTTTTAGTGAGGCATTAAGGGCTATTTCCATTCAGAACACTTTATATTCAGGTTCAGCTGTAACAAATCCCTAAACTGTATTTTAAAGTTTCTAGAGGCTATTAGCAAAGCCCTCACAGTAAGACAGGTAATTAGATAAGCAGGCTTTGCAAGAACAGTGTGAACAGATGCTGCTGTGTCCTGGACTCAGATGTAAGCATTTAAATATCATCTGTGAGATCATCTGTGTTCATGCTGTGTGCCTCTCATTTTAGGACATCGCAACAGTACCAATACATTCTAGTACCTGTGGGGGGTTAACTTAAGAGTTTCAGTACTACATTTCTAATTACAAAAAAGTTACATTTCCATGCTTGAGCTATCAAGAAATGGCACTGACTGCAAGAAAATCTGAAGTAAATGTGAACCGAGCATCTGTGAATATGTGATCATAAAATATCCATCCATACATCCTCTGACACTTATCTGAAGCTTGTTTGTGGAAGCAGTACCCTAAGCAGAGAATCCCAGAGATCGGAACCACCCCACTCCCACTGTAGAGCACCACATTCCCCTCTGGAGTCACCTGACAGTTTGTCAAATTCACTTTGAGCCTGACCAAAAGTCTTGTTCCATGGAATCAACAAACTCCTCCCACATCCATGTTTTTGATTCAGCTGCTGTCAAAGTCACACTCTACTTGACCTTGCCACCAGGTGCTCTCACTCTAGCTTCCCATGCCTGGCTCCAGGTTGGGGCCCAGGTAACTCCCTGGTAGAGTAAATCTGTCATGGTCCTGGGCCATGTGGGCCCAGTATTCTTAGTTCTTTGTATTCTCGTATTTCGTTCCTTATTTAGGCCATGTCTTCTGAGTTGCCCTGTTGTGTTGTTCCCTAAGTGTTTTTCCCTTCATGGCTCTCTCCCCCCTGTGTGCCCTCTATGTATTGATGAGCCCTCGTCTCCCTTTGTGGTTGTTTCATGTTTCCCCAGCCCGTTATGTCTGTGTTTTCCCCGTGCTCTCTCTCCTCCTGTCGGAACCTCTGTGCCTCTACATGTCATGTTCAGTTCACCCCGCCCTGTCTAGTTATGATTATCAGTGTCACCTGTGTTCCCCGTGTGTGCCCACTTTCCTCGTTTACCCTCTGTGTATTTCTGTCTGAGTCTCCCTCTGTTCGGCGTCGTGTTCTCCCTCATGTTGTGTGTAATTCTCCCCGTGGTTCGGTTCCTTGTACAGTTCATGCGTTAGTTTTCCCAGTTTTAGTTTATTCTGTATTGCTTCCCGTGGCCAGCAATAAAGCTGTGTTTTTTGAGTTTATCCCCGTGTCTGTGAACCTGCATCTTGGGTCCTTCCCCTGCCTGCCACACAACGTATCATGACAAAATCTAGCCTCTATCTGGACCTGTGTGCCTTGAAACCCTAAAAGCCCCCAATAGCAGAGCCCCTGGGATACACAAACTCCTTGGCCATGGTAAGGTAGCCATTTACAGAGAGAAATTACTATAAATGATGATGTATTAATTGCAAAACTGTATTTTTAATTAATTTATGTCTTATTATTTAGAACCTTAATTCCTAAATTGCACTGTGAGATAAGCCTCATAGTACTTAAAGATTGGCTGTATCCAATTTTAATAATGTTACCCTTATTACTACCTCAGTCATTGCTGAGAGGCTGTTTGCCAGCTATTAATTTATGGATGTTAAAAATAGTCATTAAACTATTTTCTCAAACTAATTAATTTAGGAAAAACACCTTTTTAAAAAATAAATAAAAACAAATAAATTATTCATCACAACATGACAATGTTTACGGTTTACAGGTACACAGCTCTCATATTAAAAACTAATTACTAAAATATTTATTTCTAATTAGTGAAGTAAAAGCATTCTAAACATTTCCACTTACTTGTTTGTAAGTTTAAGCACTGTCATAAATTTTGCTGAACTGACCCAATAGGCATGGTGGCTTGAGCTTAACTCTGAATGAAACTGTCAGTCAGACTCTTACCTCTTAGCCCTTCACCTGTTAAGTCGACTGAAATATTGAACAGCATTGCAGGACATCGTTAAAATACCTCTTACTCTATATTTGGTATCCAGCTTAATATTCCACATTGTGCTGAATATAATTTTAGTACTTTTAGTTGGATGCTGGATTTACATCAGTGGAAAAAGCTGAGGGCTATGGTTTAAATGTTCCAATATGCCCCGTCCTACATGTCACTGATATCAGCTGGGGTTGGTTGGGGGAACAGATACTGTATTTAAAATGAATGTCAAAATGTAATGGATTACAGTTGAACTTGGTTGTTAGAGAGACATCCAGCAATCTACCAACAGGCTGCAGCGAGGGCTGACTTTTCTGTTTTTTCACTCTAATGACCCTCAGTAGCTGCAGCTGCAAAATAGCTGTTTCATTTAACAAAGTTGTCATGCTGCCAGTTTAATCATCATGAAAGAAGAGAAGCATGTAATGTGTTCAAAAGCTAACAGCTGAAGCATGAAAGGTAATGATGTAACATGTTACATACACTAGAGTTTGTTTTGGGAGAGTTACAAGCCACTCAGCCTAAAGCTACAGCTCAGCTAAGAGACCAAAGGCACAAAGGCTGGACAACAGAGGCTGTGATAAAGTAAGACTTTCCAATATTAAACGCTTTGAAAGATTTTTATTTAGTGACACTTAAGTTGTTTGTCTACCAGTAGAATTGCAGAGTAATGTAGTCATATAAAAATAAAAAAAAATATACTGTAAGGCCTGCAATCTGTTCAATGTGTACACAAATTCTTATCCAGAGCCTGTAATGACACACCTACAAAATGAGTCCAAAATTACTGGGTTTGTATAAGAAAAATAAGAACCACAAAGAAGAAGTGGTGACAAAATAATAATGATAATAAACACTTAATGCTTTTCTCTGGCTCTATAATGTATTTTTATGCGTTGGCTGTAGGGATGGGTACCGGTGTCATAGACATAGGTTCTGACATAAACGGTAGTAACCAGACCGAAAAGCAGTGCACATTTCGGTGCTTTATTTCGGTGCTTTTTTTTCCTGAGCTGTAATACACTTCTAGCCAATAATTTTACGTTTCCGAGGATAGTAGGCGGGCCCAGGTACGTACGTTCTTTTAGAGCAGAGCTACAGATTAAAAATGCCCAAGGTGAAGCGGTCAAAGTCTGGCTGTACTTCACAGCAAAATATGCAAACTCAGCAGCAACAAGTGCCTTAAGCTGATACTGTGATACTGTCAAAGGAGGCAACACCTCAAATCCGATGAAACACCTGGTCACGCATAGCGTTTTTTTTAAAAGCCCAGAAATGCGCCATATGATAGTTTGCTGCGAGACCTCACACCGAGCACATCTACTGTGCGTGGGTTGCCTGTTATCGGACCCGGAGTTAGCAATATCCCCCAAAAAACCCCGAAGAGGAGAGTCCTGGCCCCTAGCCCTGTCAGTGTAGCAGAAATGATGAGGATGATGATGCAGCAGCAGCCGTTCTTCTCTGCGTGAGTAGCTTAATGTTGTTCATGTGTAATTTACGCTGAGTAGGCTAACCACGTTATTACATTAATGCATGTAAGGTGAACTAGCAAACATCATCATAGCTACATGCGGCTGTCTTCTTGTTTGATGGCAGATACTCCCTTCACCCTGGCCAAAAAGGCTAAAATGACCAAAGAAAAAGTGGAAAACAGTTAAACATGAGAGGTTTTTGGACAAAGTTTGTGTTTTTTTCCATTGATTAAGCACTGCTTCCAGCCAAGAGTGATACCATATATGCCCCATAGCTGCAGAAAAGGCTAACATTGTTATCTTTTTACAAAAAACCAGCTGAACATGAGAGGTTTTTGGACCAATTTTGTTTTCTCCATTCTTTAAGCACCGGTTTGAGCACCGGCACCGTTTCAAAAGTACCGATTTGGCACCGGTATCGGATAAAACCTAAACGATACCCATCCCTAGTTGGCTGTATACATCTTGTCTCATCCATTCACATCAATTCATTCAGACAATTTACACAGTGATTTCTATAGAACATTCATGCACATTCATACTCCAAACTTTCCACATTTTTAGCCTGTAAACAAGTGAAAATTGTAGGTGGTCATATGTAGCAAAAGTGTTTAACAAATCCTTTGTTTTAATTTCACTTTTGCAAAGTAAATGAAATAATGAAAAGCAGTGGACCAGACCAAACCATACCATGTATTTAGTTAGCATTGGTGCTTTGAATGCATATTAATATACAGTTTATAACTTTATAAGGTTAGTATATTTACAATGATGCACTGAGGAAGACAACCATGTGTTGTTCCCAGAAAAATTGGATCAGGACTTTCTGGTCAATCAAACTGGCAGTCACAAGTCTGCCCCACAGCAGAACAGAACTAGAAAAATAGCTACCTTCTGGTAAAGGAGTGACTTGGCGATTTTGTGTTTTTCACTTGGAGTGTGGGATTCACATGGTACAGAGTGTGACCCACTTGTTGCACAAATTACACTGTGCCAACTATTTCTTGTTAATGGTTTTAGCCAAACAACAAAATCTAACTGAATACAGAATTGCTTGAAATGCCAGTTTTAGTGCATATAACTGTGGTTTCACTATCCCATACTGTTTTACAGTTATATTGTTAGATTGGATTATCTCCAAACATCTATGTTCTTTTTTATGTTTTATCTTTCCTTTTATAATTTAGATCCAAAAAAAGGGAAATGAGCCCAGATTTTTAAAAAATCCCTAAGTTGTCAACTAAGATATATGTTGCTATTTATAGACATGATCTTGACAGTGCTATTTGACAATCCAATTGATCTACAGGGATCACCACCCCCACCCAAAACATTTAAGAATACAAATCCACGCAGAAGGAGTGGCTGTCTTTTTCAATCTCTTCTCCTCCCCAGCCACGATGTCACTTTGTGTCATATTTCTGTGCGTTTTCAATGAGAACAGGCAGCTTGGTAGCAAACAGTGGCTCGGCCTGAACATACCTGCTGTTGCTACTAGCTATTCAACATGACAGCAGGCCACAAAGAAGTAAAGGTCTCTGTATGCATTTACTACACATGTGCCTGGAAAGCTAGGAATAGATGTTGCCGCCTTCAAAAAAGAAGCATGGGAGATAAAAGCATAAGACAAAATGACTCGTGTGTGTGTGAAAAGAATAAAATATTTATGTCTGTGAGATTATGGTGAGGTGTCTGGATGGGATTTTGGTTGCAACCATCTTGAAGCAATGTGCCGTACATTCAGCTAACTCTTTGTATTGCACATATCATTAAAGTCTCTGTGTGTGTTTGAGGTCTTCAAAGCAGCTTGATTTTCCAGTTAATGACTACTCACTTCAAAAAGATCACACAAACTGTCCCCATCTGTGTTGCATCTCTTTTGCTTTTAAAACACTGTGTGTGTTTGAGCATGCATGTGTGTCATGTTTGTGTGTGTGTGTGTGTGTGTGTGTGTGTGTGTGTGTGTGTGTGTGTGTGTGTGTGTGTGTGTGTGTGTGTGTGTGTGTGTTTATGTTTGCATGCATGGAAAAAAGTACATGTGTTTGTATGTGTTTGAGAGCAAGCATCAGAGGAAGACAGCTGCAGATGTTGCAGGACTGCTGAATACACACACACACACACACACACACACACTTAGGGTACAAGAACAGTAAGTCATTCAAAAGAATAAAGCAGATGTATGGGTGTGAGTAGCTGGTGTGTGTTTGTGTTTCTGTGTGTTTGGGAGATTATTGTGAGCTCCTTTCCAAAGTTTAAACTGTCAACATACTGATGACCAAATTCTCACTGCTAAATATAGTAAATGTACATATGTTGACTGCAATTGTTGCCTAATGTGGAAAAAGGAGGGGAAGATTAAAGAAAAGCAACGAAACGGCATTGGCCACATCGTTTTCTCATCCTTTTTAGAATTTCAGCTTTCTAACTCATAGCCTGAGGGCCAGAGTGCTTTCTGTCTCTCACACACAAATGCTCACATACATACACAACACACTTACTCATTAAAACACACACACGTTCTGACAGACTGGCACTTCCCCTCATTGTCGTGCCATGAATTATTAACTAATTGTGCTGGTTATGAGTGGTATATGATAGCATCTGTAGCAGCAGCATATGTTGGGCTTTTTGTCTAGCTAATGTTAATGCTTCGAAGCAGTCTTAAGATCCAATACTAAGCACAAGCTCAATTTGTAGCTACACAGTTTAGGAATATCAGTCTTCATTCAAATGATGCTTTTGTGTGACACAGCTTTATGTTGCAAAACAATAATTGCATATAACAGATAGTGCAAATTTACATTAGACAAGCTAGCTGCCATGTTTAGGACAATGTAAACGGCTTTGTGAGACTTGGGGAAAAAAGGCTTTGGTTTTGTTAAATCCTCCTAATTACAAGACATATCTACATGTTACTGAATATGATTACACAGTTCTCTACCAAAATGGTTATAGCAGTTATATTTCAGTTATGTATATATAACACAGCCTATTTACAACTAGAGTTTTATTTACTACCAAAATACAATCAAGGCATGCTGGTTTTACAGTCGGGTTCCACTTTCTACCTTAGTGGTTTGTATCACAGGAAAGATGGCTTTGGAACAGGAGACTGTCATCTTGCGGGCTTCAGTGTAGCATAAATTTTATAAGCTGCGTCCATGACTGCTTAACTCAATAGACAACTTGCACTGTATAAGATGGCATACAAATCTTACTGGGTGAAGCGAAACTTGTACTGGATCTCGCAGATCATTCAAAACAACCTCTTCCATAGTTGATGCTTTTCATTCAGCTAATTATGCCACTTCTTGTCCTCGTTCCTGCAGCCTGAGACTTAATCACTGAGGATTTTACAGGCATGTAAATGTGTTTCATAAGACAAGGGGTGAGGACAGGTCAAGTGGAGCTAGAATGTGTAGGCTGCAGTTTTTGTTTCAACTGACTGACAATTGGCCAACTTAATCTGTAAAAAGAAGTATACTGCAGTTGCAGAAACTAGCAATACTGTTATAAAATAATTTAATGATTGGAATACTAGATATTGGGCCAACTACCTAGAAACTGGAATAACATTTAACATTCACTGGAATTTAATAATTTAACATAATAAGCATTTAAAATTATTTATGTTTATTTGTAATTTATCAACCTTCAGAAGTTTGTGAACCAGCAAGAATCAAAGGTTACAGATGCTGGTTTTTCTTTAATAGCCAAAAAGATTTTCTTGTCTTCTTCTCGTGGTATTTTCAGATCAAATTCAGGAAATGTCAGTCCAGATATATATCTATATATCTATACATAGTCCCATTGGTGTCAAGGTGTCTGTTAAGCTTTACCTGAGCTAATTTAAGTCAGTGAACTGGACTTCTGATGTGGGTTAGTTTTGGAACGTTTAACTTGCTCTTTGGTTACTGTACTAAGCATGTCTGAAAAGATTGGTTTGCCTGACATATTTTACAAGGTTGTACTGCCTTCGGTCTTCAGAACTGCTTTAATTCTTCATGGCATAGATTCAAGAAGATGCTGGAAACAATCCTCAGAGATCTTTATCACTATTGACATGATAGCATTAAACAGTTGCACTGCACATCTGTTCATGCAGTCTTACACAATATCACCTCCATTTGGAGGAGTCAAAATAGTCATATTGGTAGTGAACATTGTTTCTTTTGCTGCTTTCATTAATAAAACTGCAAAGTGCTTTGTACAGTTAACAAAACAAGACATGTGAGTGTGGGAACCCTGTTCCCTCGCCTCTCCAAAATTACTGATTATTATTGGCTTCCATTTCTGTATCTGAGCGCCCATTTTTGTTAAAGCTTCATCTGTTGCATCTTCCGGTACCAGAGATAGTTTAGAAAGTAAACTGCCAAAATACTTAACCAAATGCCAGGTCAGGTCTTAGAGCGCTACTAATGAGCTTCATATCACATGTCTACTCTATAATAATCCCCTTGGGCATCATGTGAATCTACGAAGCCAATTTGATACTTAATGTTTTGGGCTCTAAAATTATGTCAGTACAGAATACAGGGACGAACCACAGATTTTATTAGACTAGAATAAAATATCAGACATAATGTCTTCTTCTATATGTGAATTTAAAACTATTAGTTTTACCAAGTTACATAGTAATGTTGAATGAACTAAGTAACTTGATGAAATAAACTATATTAACAACCAAGAATATGGTCCGTTCATATGCACCTTAGCTCTGCTGCAGAAGCCCCGCTCTCTTTAGGCTCTATTTGGACTCAGAAAATGATTCAAAATGCCAATGACACTGAATCACTGGGATATTTGCAGGCCTGCCCAGCCAATCTGCATCCTGCTGGAGTACACCGGTGAAGAGCATGAGGACAAGTATTATGTTTGAGACCTTTCTCGGTCTACTCTACTTGCTGGATGGAGACAGGAAGACAAGCAGAGCAATGCTATCATAAGATACATTACTCGTGTAGGCATAATAGACTAAGAAGTCACAAAGGATGAAAGGATTTGAGTGAACATCATGATGAAACAGGCATTGAACTTAAATATCCATTAAAATTGCTTGGTTTTTTTTTTGGTTTTTTTGAGTACTGAAAGGGACTAAAAAGAGAGAGCATATTTCTTGCATATCAGCTTCTCTTCTTTGGCAAAGGTTAAATCCAAAATTGAACTTAAACACAGACCCCATTTTATCTTTAAGACCTCATCACCCCAATAGAGCACTTTGGTCTAAGACTGCTGGTTCCCTGTAGTTATAGGGTATTACAAAGTATAATGGGAGGCAGAGCATTCAGGTTTCAAGCCCCCCCTTGGACTGATCTGGTCAGTGGACTGATTCCTATATAACACTTTTCTACTCTTCCGGAGCACTCAAAGTACTTTATACAACATGCCTTATACACCCATTCACACTTAATCACACAGGCACTTTTTCTATGTTTAAGTGCTTCAAGAACATTCACACTCTGATGGATTCAGTGCAGAGAAACTTGGGGTTAGTATCTGTAATGTCCCCAGTCCTCAAACCCAGCACCGCAGACACACACTACGATGTCTGCTAGTTGTGTTTGTTTTATTTACAGTGCAGTTTCTGTACAGAGCAGCTTTCCAGTCACTCCTTGTTGTCTCCGTGCCGGTCACTGCGGCACTGATCCAGACTCCTCTCTCCCCCAGGTTCTGGTGTCCTACTGAAATAAGGGGAATTGTGATTAGATGACTGATGTCAGCTGCGGCAGCCAACCTTCCTCCAGCACCACACCATGAACCCTTTGCTCCACCCCTCCACTTTTAATATTATACTTAAAACTTTCCTTTTTGGTGAAGCAAATAGTGAGGGGTTGGATCAGGTGACCCTGAACCCTCCCTTAGTTATGCTGCAATAGGCCTTGGCTGCTAGTGGCTTTCTTCTTAACTCACCTTGTCTTTACTCATAATGCGTGTCTATGCCACTTTATATTTAGTGATTAGTTATTATTAATCTCTGGCTTCCTTCCCCAGTGTTTTTTTATCCTGTCCGGTCGTGGCAGATGGATGCACAACCTGAGTATGTTTTTTTTTAGTGGGTTGATTCTGTTTTCTTCTTGCCATCGCCAAGTGCTCATAAGTGCGTATTGAGTGTTGGGATTTTCTCTGTATTATTATACAGTCTTTACTTCACAATACAAAGGAACTCTGATTTGGCAATATATAAATATAAAGAAATTGAGTTTAATTGAACCACTCTGTTTACACATTTGCTGGCTTTTAAAGATTAATTGAATTAGACATGTTTAAACAATGTAAACAAAACAAAAACCATTACAGAATTTTATCCTGCATGAATCTTACTTTTCCTGCTCCATACTTTCCAGTCTCCCTTTTAAATGCTTTGGCCTGTAAATGTGTTAGCACAAAGTCTGCCTCCACATCTCCCGTGTCATAATTTCTGTCCATTTATCTCATGCGGTTTCTTCCCATCAGCACAACTAAACGATCCAGAAGGGTTCTGGATTACTTTATATCAATTCCATCAATTCATTCTGTTCTGCTTATCCAGTTCTTGGTTGCAGCGGGCTGAAGCCTGTCTCTCTGGAATAGGGCAAGAGGTAGGGTAACCCCTGGACAGGTCACCAGTCACAGGGCTAACACAGAGAGACAGACAACCATGTGCACTCAGCTTTACTCCTACAGCCAATTGGGAACCACCATTTAGTCTAACCCAACTAACTGTGGGAGAAAACCCTCACAGACACTGTGAGAAAATTCAAACTCCCCATCTTTAAGTGGGGACCAGCAGGACGTTACTGCTGTGAGGCAACTGTGCTAACCACTTTGCCACTATGCTGCCCCACATTAAATTTCAACAGTATATAAAAGTAAAACATTTAGGTCTATCCAACCCTAATCAGGTTTTTGGCTTGCAGATGAGGAGACCTGAGATTAGCCTGATGAAAACTTTGCACACATGTGCATCTGCAGCCAACCAATAATATTCACAGGACACCAAATGAAATCTATAGATATGCATCAGTTAAAACATACCAAAAGAGAAGCAGTCTCTCTCCATAGAGCTCAAACAACATCCATAAATTAAATTACTACCATCTTTTCCCTGCAGTTGGAGAGTTGCAGTTACTACCATCTACTGATAGCTAGCTGTGCTACAAGCTATTGGAAAATACTAGTATAGTTCTAGCTTTTTTCACAAGCTTGTCTATGTCCCTTCAACTAATACTGTCACTGGAAAAGCCACTTTTTTATTTTTGATGTGTGTATGCATGTGTATTAAATCAGTGGTCTTTCACTACAGAGACCAACATAGTAGACAAGCCACTCCTTAGCTTGCATGGCTCTGAAATCAGTTACAATAAACACGGCTTTCTCTACATGTGTAACAGCGGAAGCACTAACGAGTAAACAACAAATTATGCTGTGATTTAAAGCTAGGTCAATAACTGTTTGGACAGTGGAACGGTTTTAAATTATTACATTTTGTCTACTTACAAAACCAAAGTGGTTTTTTTAAATCAAACAATCAACACGTGACTGGAGTGGAATCTTCTAGCTGTAATTCAAGTGGTTTATCACATGTGTTGTTTTTGTGTTTTGGGAATTCCAGCCATTTTTATACACAGTCCCCAATTTGGGGGACACAAAAATCCCCACACAACAGTTACATGACAAACATATGACACATTTCCAGATTAATGTAGATTCAACTGTTTTCTCTGCTTGGCTTGCTTTTCTTTTGAACCGGCTACACAAATGGTTCATACTATAGTTCATTCAAGGAAAAAAAGAACCAAATTTTTATGCATTGAAATATCAATCAATCAGATGGCATAAGTTAGAAAACTAATGTAAATGTAAATATTGAGTTTAAAGAGTGACACGTAACTGAAAACAGAGCTTTCTCGCCTTCACTTGCTCTTTTTATTTCTATCAATTTAGAAACTCATTTTATCACATTTCTTTGTGCTGTGTCATAAACTGTCTAATGTCATCTTTACAAACACTTTTTAGCAGCCATTATTAGAAACTAGGTTGTTTTCGGGGGTGGGGGGGTGTCCTTGAATGCAGTGTTCCTTTCTATCCAATTGATTATTTCTATGAACTAATAGCATAGAAAGCACTGCTACTGGTTCTTTCCTCTACACCCCTCTGTTCTTTCCACATTCCCTTCTCTGTCTGCCAGACTTTTCATGCATAACAATGAGAGGACCACGTTTCTGTTCCCACCACTAACCCCTTTCTAAAATGTATGCAGACTTTCTTCCCCCTTTTCTTTGCTTCTCATTCACCAAATCCCCACACTGTATGGGTATTAAAATATTCGTCGCAAGAAGGAAAGAAAGCAAGAGAGAGACGGTGAATGAGGGAAAGAGGAATGACACAAGAATATGTGCATGCTTATGACTGTGTGCAAGAGACAGGGATGTTGAAGAGTGAAAAGAAAGAGGAAAGGGAGATGGAACGCGCTTGAGACGGCCTGCTGGAGACAGCATGTTCGAGTTGAGGAGGCAGAGGGGGAGACGTAGACAGCAGGCTCAAACCGAGCTCAGTCCTCCCTTGCTAGCTTGTTAATCTCCCTAGACTTGACATTTGAAAACCTCCACCCCTCTCTCCTCCCTCTTCTCCTCTTCATCGCCCCTTATGTCCCCACACCCCCCATACTCCCAGCGCACTGATGTGTGTAAATCCAGCACTACCACTGAATAGACTACACCTCTCCTTGGCTCTAAATCCCTTTTGAAACCTGGTAGGACAACTATTTCTCAGTGGTAAAATTCACCTTGAACAAATGACTCTGGCTTTACATAGAGACTGTGATATTGTAATTGGACAAATTATAGGCAATGGCATACAGGTAATTTATGGACATGAGCAGTGTTGCCTCCAGCCCAGTGTCCCTAAGACGCATTCATACTGCAAATTCTGCATGATGCAGTGTGCTCTTTACATAGCAAGACTGAAAATAAGGATGTAGAGGATGGGAGAGTTGTTGGGAACGTGTCACCCTTAGCGTTCATGCTAAAGATCAGAGTTTTCATCAACCAATAAACCAAACCAATGAACGACTTTGTTCATCTTTTTTATTATTTTTTGTGCATAGATTTATATATTTTTCTGTACACTTTCAGGAAGGTCATCAACATTAAAGTTTATTTTGATGGACAGTAATGGATGATGTTTACAATCTAATAGGAAAATTCAGTTAAAACTAGTTTTAATTGTGCTTTATATATTCTGTTGTCTAGTGCCAACAGAAGCCCATCCACAGCATGTTAACTCTCTACATAGTAGAATAGCAGCTGCTACAACCAGAAATTCTATATTAAAAATGGATGTAGACACTATAACATTGTTTGTTCATTTATTTACTACCAATCTAAAGCCCGCAGTACAGGATTTTGGCTCTTGACATATTGGGTGTGTTTGCTTTAGAAGGTGGAGCTTATGAGCTAGCACTGTCACAGTGAGCAAGATGCTTTATTAACTGTGATCTTAATTAGGATTTGGCAAGTATTAGACACTAAACAAAAGATGCATGTGCCTTGTTTTTTGGATGCTCCCTTTAGGGATTGCCACTGTAGACCTTCTCACACTATCCCTAACATCCTCACGCCAACCCTCTCCTCCTTTACTACATCCATTAACGTTCTCTGTCATCTTTCTTTGCACTTTTCTAACTTTGTCTCCACTCCACTCAACCCTCTGACCACTCATTTTTTTTGTCCCGCCTGGTCATTCCCAGGAAAAATCTTAGCATCTTCAACTCTGCCATCTCCACCTCCTGTGTTTTCGTCACTACATCACAATCCTCTATATTGTCTATAACCAAAAAGAAGTGAAAACAAATTTATGCTGAAAGTATTTAGACACATAGATTGTGAAAAGCTCAGTGATAGGCAGGAGGATTTGGCCAGTTGAAAAGTGTGATAAAGAAGATCCATAATACAGACGCATATAGCCAGTACATTCTTCCAAATGCCCAGTGCTGGTCCACAGAGACCTAAAGCACAGAAATACCATTTGTTTTTTCACTCAGCACCATCTCTATTGAAAATATCTTTCTATCATTTCACATCATTAACACTATGTGACCAGTGAATTCTGGTATTACTTTGCATTGATCAACTAAATCCAGACATTATATAGAACAGAGGGCGGATGCACACAGAAAGGAATATAATAGAAAAAAGTGAACCTCAGCACTTTAAATATGGATGTAGTCTATCATCAAAGATGATACTCCCTTTTCATGCACATTTCCTTTATCTATGACAGAGATTCTGTAACAGACACGGTCTGATCCCTGCAGTCAAGGACAAATTACAGTCACCCTTTTAAAGTTTCACTTCATTACTGTTTGGTGTCACTGACATTTCACTTTTTTAAAATGCCGGCTGTCTAACTTGAAATTAAAAGCTGTCATGTGTTGTCAGAGTATTGCTCATTACTCTTGAATTAATTTACAAAACCAATTGCTGTTAGTCTGTTGGCACAGCTAAATGACTCTGAACAACAGAAGAATTTTAAAAATGCTTTGCACGGTGCATACAAGTTTGGGAAGTGTTTAAATGTAAAACAAATAAAACAAATAAAATTGATAAAGGATCTGCAGGAGGTTATCAATGTGCAACTTAAACAAAATAAATCGATTGTTTAGGATTTTCTAACAACATAACAACAATAATTAATTTAATAACATTTTCTGGCTTAGTTTGGCCTTGAGACGTAACAATGTTGGATTTCTGTGCCAATACAAACCCAATATTCCTATCCCGAATTGAGAACGTGAACTTTGTGCACAACCCTGCTGACATGTGATACATTTTCTTTATGCCATAAGTCATCTGTGCAGGAAAAGCATGAATGGTTTGTGTGAGTAGAATTTAAAGAAGTAGTGATCAGAGTCCTGCTATAGATTCAATCATCTCAGTGCTGTGGTGTGATATAAGAAGTGGCATTCAGATTGAAATGGTCCCATAGATTTTATCTGTGTGTGTGTGTGTGTGTGTGTGTGTGTGTGTAGGTGTGTGTGCATGTGTGTTTCATCTTCAGTGTACAATGACCTGCTTACATAATCATATGTAACTGAGCTAGCAGAGACTGATGCATGAATGTTCACTACAAAATGAATCCAATCATGTGACAACACATACACACATGCTTGCATACACAGCTGTCAGGCACAACTCCAGTTAGATCACTGAAAAATTCCAGATGGTATTTAGGAATCAAGTACATAGTTTTACACTGTATCACAAGCAAAAATAGGTGAGAATAAAAATAACAGTAACATTAGTGATATTGGCACTACAGTTTCTGAAAAATTGAATCACAAACTCAGTGTTCTGCTGTAAATTGAATCTCCCCAAACTGGCCTATGTTTTCTGTTTTTCTTTTTCTAAACATAAGCCAAGCCAGTAAAGTTAGCTTATATCCCTTCACTGTATATTCTGATAGGTACATGTTGCTAGTACTGGCTTAAAGCCCCTTTTGCCTTCACAGCTGCTTTACTTCTCTGTGGCATAGATTCAACGAGGTGCTAAAAACATTTCTCTGAGATTGTGCTCCATATTGACATGGTAGCATCACACAGTTGCTCTAGATTTGTTAGCTGTACATCCATGATGTGAATCTCCCATTCTGCCACAGTCATCCCAAAGGTATTGACGATCAAGAAACTAATTTGAGTTGATTTGAGCTGTGTGACATTGCTCGTTATCCTGCTGAAAGCGACCTTCAGAAGATGTGTTCATAAAGTTATGAAAATGCTCAGCAGCAATACAGAGAAAGGCTTTGGCATTTAAACAAGCTCCACAGCATTATACAGCCAAAACTACTCTGAACTTTCAATAAGGGTGGATCCCAGTTTTCATGTTATTTCTGACCCTACCATCTGAATTTGGCGTCAGATATCAAGCCTCATCAGGACAGGCACCATCTTCCTGAAGTTCTTTTGTTGAATTTTGGGGAGCCCATATTCCATCACTTAGTTAACAGAAGTGACATTCAGTATGGTCATTTGATGCTGCAGTATAGATGCACCAGTATGCAGAAGATCAGAGATGCTGTTCTACCTACCACGTTTGTAACGAGTGGTTATTTGAGTTGCTGTTGCCTTCCTGTCAGATCAAAGCAGTCTGGACATTACCTTAGACATGAACAGGGCATGTTCACCCAGAGAACAGACATGGTACTGGATATTTTCTTTTTTTTCTGTAAGCCCTAAATACTCACACCAGCCTGCCTGGCACGAACAACATTGCCACACTCAAAGTAATTTCTTAAATGACCATTTTCCCATCTTCACAATAGGTAACATAGTTGAAGTTTATACAGTAAAGAAATGCAAGAATGTATGGTTAAATATATATGTTATAAACTACAAAGTTTCAGCATGATGACCCTGAAATACCTGATGCGTTTCACTCTAGGTGAACAGCAACAGTGTAAGTGCAAGAGAGCTGCACTGTTCAATAGTGTGGTCTACATCAAAGACTCTACATGCCTGGCTGCAGCCACTGATTCTATTTTTTTTTCTGTCAGAATAGACGGTAAATAAAAGGACTGAAAAATAATTTCTGCTGAACTTCCCTTAATTTTTCTGAAACCAGAGTATTATGTTTTCCCAACTTGCAAGTACTGATAGCATTAACACATACATTATTGGTGGCACCAGTAGGTGACGGTACACACGGTCCTCACCCTCCAGATTTAACACCATTACTGCTACATTGAGCACTAAGATTGCTGGTTTGCACTCAATGCATCTTTCTGTCTCTTGCAGTCTATGTATGGTTTTTATCTAAGGCAGTTGGATGCCAGCTGTCATTCACTTAGATAACTGGCCTGACCACAAGCACACAGACAAACACAGGACCACCCAGGGCCAATATTTTAATGTGTGTGTCTGCATGTGTGTGTGCCGTGTCAGTGTGAGTGAGAGAAAGACAAGCCAGTTGTTTTCCATCCAGCTGAAGTCACTGGCCCTCACCCTGAGCCATCCATCACTAGACAGATAAAGATAGAGATCTAGCCAAACATAGAAAGAGACATAAAGAGAGTCAAGGGCTACTAAATGCTTGGACAGAAGGAGACAGTAAAGGAGGCAGAGGAGTGAGCCAGAATATGAGACAGATACACAAAACCACCGAGTGAGAGTGAAGTTACTCAACACTTTATCAAAGAAGACAATAAAAGAGGAGATAGCGAGACACATACCAAGAGAAAACTGTTTGTTTACACAACCCTTCTTCAATTTGGGGCCATGCAACTGAGCATCAAAATGTTTGTTTTATAATTAAGAAGTCAAATGCCAAGAATTCTTTCGAGGCCAAGCTGTAAAATGTCTCTCATTTGTGTGTTATGTTCCAGCTGGGGACTGCAAAAACAAAATCCACTGTTGTAGGGAAAAAAGAAAGAAAGAAATAACCATCTACAGTATGTGACTGTATTACAGTTTATTTTCTTTATATTTGTTTGTAGTGATTAGTTCTGAGCACTAAGAGCGTTAGTGACTGCTGACATTCTTTTAAGCAGTCATTGTACCCAGAATACGTCCCCACCTCAGTCCAACCAAAAATATTCCTCTCCTGATAAGCCAAGGATAGTCTGGGAAAGTGCCTTTACTTTTTTAATCTTGTTTCACTGCATATATTTTTGACCACAATCTACACTGATCTCACTCACTAAATTTGACTCGTTATCACATCCATCTATTCTACTTTTAAAGTAGACATAGGTCCTGGGCATAGAATAGGACTTCAAGGATGCAATCAAATATTACCAGCTACACTGAAAAGTTTCAAGTGTGCAGAAGAAGATAACCTTGTAAGGGACACTTGCCAAATCTAAATTAAGTGACCTTTGTGATTTTTACCATCCAAGTTCAGGAATTTTATAATCACCCTGTACTTTTACTGAAAACTACACTGGTGTTTGCTGTTTGTGCCCTCTCAGAGACCACTAATTGTAGCACCAAAGCCCAGGTGCAGATATGTTACTTAACTGTGATATAATTTACTACTACAGACGAGGAGCACTTACCAAAAAATATAATACTTTTCCCTGAAAAATAAGGTTAGAAAACGTGTGTGTGTGTATGTGGGGGGGGATCTTTATATGAGGAATAGACAATTACATTCTTACAACCTACAGAGAGTGCTGAATTATGTATTGTAGCCTTTTTGTTGCTAGGCAAACGAGTGCTTTCAAGTCCATTTACAGTGAGCCTTTCATAGTTAGTCAGCCATAGAAACATTTCATTAGCCTAGTTGAACCTCCTGGAGTTTCTGAAGGTCTGAAACTTTTTTTTTTTTTTTCCTGGAAATCAGTTCATGATGAATGCAAATGTCTTCTGTCATCTTTCCTAGAGAAAAGAAAAAGGGGTGAAATCAGTGAAACACACGAGAATTGCAATTGTCACCTATGATGATCAGGAGGCAGTGCTGATACAAAAAAATCTAATTTACAAAAACATTTATTTCTCAAAAGTCATAAAATTGTCTTACAGACAGAAATCAAATGGGTTCAATCTTTTTTCATTGTATATTATACAATGTTTTTTTTGTTTGTTTTTGTGTGTGTGTTTTTTTTTATCTTGGACACTTAATAAAATAACTAAAATATCTGTTAATAGAATATGTTTGCCACAATAAATTTCTTGTTTTGTATCAAGTCCTAACATGTTTGATTAGGAAGCTTATCCAGAATAGGGCCATTTATCTCCTCGTTGCTATCAGCGGTGAACTAAAAAGAGATATCACAGTGCACAGCTTTATTTTAATGATCGGGTATTTCGATGGTCTGCAAAACAATCAGCCCTACATTGGTTAGTAGTGAAAAACCCCTTTCTGTGCCCAAGATATTACGTGTTAACAGTATGTTCTGAAATGTTTTTTTAATTAAAAATGCATCACTTACTTTGGCAGAGTAAGTGATGCAACTTTTCTGGGGCATTTTCTTCACTCATCTGTTGCTGGCTATACTGTTCTTGAGAAGCAGACAGCTATGGTTAAAGAAACATGTTTAAAAGTGCTTGCTGAAGAGACACACAAAGCTGTCTGACAGAAACACTTCAGGTAAATGGGAGACATGCACATTGCTGCTTCTATCACACCTCGTGGCACTTGAAAACAATATCAACTTCTGATTCGATTTTCCAATTGACACCCATGCAATTCTGGCATTTTTCCTTTAGCAGTGGCTGTCTGACATTTTCTCACAGTCACTGGGTGCAGCGAGAGGGATGAATGCTAATCATTTCAACACTGCACTGGGATAGTCTGCGTCTTACACAAAATGTCGACACAAAGATGAATTTTAATGGATAAAAATGAATAAAAATGGCTGATTTGCTCCTACAGCCCACGTTCTTTTTCTTTTTTTATACTTAAAGCTTTCTTGAGGGTCTGAGCTTTTGCACAGAGGCGTGCTCTAATGATTTCACATTGTCCTGTCATCTGATCAGTGGCCTGTGGCAGGCTCATGTACCCAACATGCCACTTTTATTTATATACTTATTTGTGGATATGTGTGTGTCAGACAGAGAGAGAGGGCGTGACTTCTTATGAGGTTCTACACGGCAGCTTCATAACTCAACCAATTCCAGTGGGTGGCTGTGTTATGCTATTGTGTTACAAACATGACAAATCGCTAACGCACTGCTCACTAATTGTCCCTCGAGCCTGGAATACAAGCGCTTGTTGTGAGCTAATTGTCACCCAAAGGGAATGCACAAATCCGCTGAAGTGAGTTGAAACAATAAGCACATGGCTAAAACACTGTCATTAAAGGCAAATCTATAATAGATTTTTTTAAAGCTCTTAATGTAATGCAGCTGGTTTGATTGTACTGACCCTCAAAAATTAATTGAAGTTAAGTTCAGCTGAACAGTTTCATCTAATTTGCACTCTCATTCTAGTCATCTAAAGTGGCAATTAAGTGCTGCCCATTGGGAGATGCCTCATTGGAAATAGGAACGGTTGACTTCAATACTTTGTTCAAACAAAAGCATCTTATCTTTAACATAACCCCTAATACGCAGATAATAAATCTATCTGCGGCATCATTTGGGGGGTATTCAATATAAATGGCATGTTTCTGAGGAATCCCAACCAGTTATAATTCTTCAAGATCAAGATGGGTTATTGTGCAACTAATCTTTTAAATGTGACCTTTCAGACTTATTCTTTGTTCCCTTGAAGATTTGTATATTCACTTATTACATTTTAATTGTATAATCTTTCCCCTGGGTCAGTAAGCAGCTATTACATGTCCCGTCTTTTCTGGACAAATCCCACACAAGCACAAATGCATTAAAACACAGATAAAAACATGCTTACAGAGTATAACATAAGACAACTTAATACAAAAAAAGGTTTTTCTGTTACTTCTTCATTCCTCACTTTTTTTAAAGTCAGTCTTTCTCACATTAATGTGGTCCTCTCTTCTTCTTCTTTGTGTAAATGTTAGTTTTAACCCAGAGATGTCTACATCTTGCAGTTCTTAATAAGTGTGATTGTTTATGTATGTGTGAGTGTTTGAGTGTGTTTGTACAGTTTGGTGGTGTCTTGCTGTTAGTTGCTCTAGATGTGAGCCTCAGAAGGTTCATGTTATACAACACTTCATTAATTATTCTTTGCTACAGCATCTCCCACAGATGTCTGCCATGATAAAAGTGTAATTCTCAAATTAAAGAATAAAAGAAAACCACAGGATTAGATTCAGAAGATTTCTGTATGTTTATATGCCGAGGTTGCAGACAAAGCTTTCAGCGGATATCAGAATGAGTCATCACTCAATCACTTTATGTAGGGAGAACATTTTCTTAGTATAAAATCAATGCCATTTTATTATTCAGACACAAGACCTAAAAAACTTTGTCACATGGTCCCACAAAACCCTGACTACTGAGGCTCTGTTTCCACAGGTGGTGCCAGAATCATCAAATCTGCTTAGGTCAAATATGGTTAGGTCCATAATTCGATTGATTAAGACAGCATATTTTAAATCAAACAAACAAATCAATGAATTAAATCAAAGTGCAGATTTCCAGTTTTAATTCAAGGACTTCTGCAAAAAAAAAAAAAAAAAAATTAGCATTAACGGTTTAGGAATTACAGACATTTTTCTACATAGGCTCTCATTTTCAGAACCTCAAATTTAATTGAATAAGTTAACATAATTTTAAATATAAGAACTGATATAAATATACTTGGATGACAATCCTTCGTAGTCAGTGACTGCCTGAATTCAAATCTCATGGACATCACCAAATGCTACGTTTCTTCCCTTGAGATTTTGTTCTGCAGCCACCCCCAGCTGCTGCTTGTTTGTGGATCTTGCGCTGGAAAGCATGCCCTACTGGGCTAAAATCAAATGACTTTGTTGGCCTCTGAAGAGTATTCGTTTTTTTTTGCCTAAAGAAATTCTTAGGTTACTTTTGGAGTATGCTGTTTTTCCTTAACCATGGAAACAATTCTGTCATCACATACTTTCGGTGTAGCTAAGCAGAAGTTTATTGATTTGAACATGCCTCATTTTTATTATTTTTTTCAGCCTGATGGCAACTGCTCAACAATCTAACTTCAAATATTGTGCCTGCTTAAATTATCATCTTACTTGGCCATGAAACTGTTTTCCAGTCAGTCAGTTATTTGGCAAATTAGTTAAAAGTTCAAATTGTTCATTCTGAGCTTCTGAAAACAGAGGTTTAAAAATTACTGTAAATCCTCAACACGCAATTTTAAAAAAAAAAAACCCCTGCATTAAAATCTGCAGATCAATCACATCTTGACTGTTTGATTTAAAATCCACTGTGGTTGTATACACAAGCAAAACTGCAACACTGTTTCTTTAGCCAATAAATCAACAGACCTAACTGTATTATTTTCCACTGAGGCATGTTTAAGATATGACTTTTCTAGAGCTCATGCATAAATTGTATGATTCAATGGGTCAGCATCTGTAGCTTCAAAGTGATATTTACCTACAGAGATGAAATAACAGTCAGATGTTTTAGTTGGAGCAGTGGTCTGTGGCCAACAACACAAACCTGAACTCTTTTTAGGAGTTTCTTTATTTGTCTTTTAGCGGTAGGAGCTGTTTAAAGAATTCTGCTTGACCACAGGTATTAGAAGTGTCTGTCTGGGAAAAATGTGGGTGGGGAAAGTGAACAATTAACATCTAAGTGCATCTGAGCAAGGCAACACACCAGTGGAGTTGCTTAGAGGCCAGTAGGAGTGGGCAGTAGTTACACTGAGCAGTCCAAGGGGCAGTGATTTGCAACTTTACTCTTTGCCAGGAAAATAAACTGTGTTGTTGAGAAGAAAGGGCATAAATGTGCTATAAACTAAGTGTTCATGAAGCGAACTAGCCAGACAAACAGAGAAGCAGACAGTTTAAAGGAGGAGGTGTAGCAGCTCTGATGGATATTACGAAGAGGGATCAAGGTGCCTGTGTTTACTCATTCATTCCTTTTTTTTATCAGCTTCTCTCGCACATATGCAGGCATGCTCCACTCAGCCATCAGTGAGGGATAAGATAATGACAGGAGATGGACGGAGAGAGGAGTCATGCTGTGAGAGGAGATGCAAGAAAAACACAGGAGTGTCTGTGTGAGTGTGTGTCCTGTTTGGCCTGTGCTCAGCAGGGGGCTACATCTAAAGAAAACAGAAGTGTTTTTCACACATTAGCCAGTAACATACAACACACACACACAAGGAAGCACAAGGCACTTTCACACGTTAACTAGCCTAGTGGAAAATCAGATCTAAAGGAAGTTTTCTTTTTTTTGCTAGTTTGATGGTTATATTTCCGATTAACCTCCAAGTTTAATCAAAGTTGGTACTCAAATTCACTTTGCTGCTTTTAAAATAATCTAAACTCACAACCTGGTGAAAATCCAAACACACCTTTCACATCATCAAACTGAGTGGCTGATCATGTGATAACATGTGGGCATTTTGACAGCTTAAAGGTGGGCGTTCTGTTTTTCAAAGCTAGCTCAACAGTGTTGGCAAACACTGAAGAGTTTGATTTTAGCTGCTTGTTATTTATTGATGAAGGCAAAGAAAATCTCCCCTGAAGGGAAGAGTGTCCAGGTCTTAGCATGAACCTCTTTGTCTCCAGGCTATTTGTGATGGTGAGATTCATAAATACTGACTTGCACTTATGTGTAGTGATTTACAGTGTCAGCTGAATGCCTGAAAAGCAAATTTGCTTACCATCAGCTTAAGTGCAATGCAGTCTTTGTAAGCAAAGCCTTGACTTGAGCAGTAAACTGCACTTGTGCTCTAAAAGTGGTAGATTGCAACAGATCCAACAAAAGTTAATGTAGCTCTTAACAGCACTTTATTATTATTTCTAACCACATAAAATGTTTTAATTATTTTATCTAACTGTGAACCAAATACCCTGTGGTGTTTTTATCACCTCCAATTTTCTCAAAGACCTCATCACAACAGGCTTAGACAAGAGCAATGTCTGTTGTATGTCACATATGCAGCACACACACAAATCCCTCATTATTTATGCTAAAGTGAGAAATAAGTTGGTATTCATGTTGACATTAAGCCACTGGCAAAAGTTTGTTTTTCAAGGTTATGCAGAGTATCAGCAGGAATGAGCACTTCCACAGGAATTAGGAGTTGGCGACTGTGGCTCGATCAATTTTGGAAAACATTTACATCTAGTTTGTTTTTGGATCCCCATTGACTTCCACTAGAAAAATGCCAGCCACCTGCTGAAAGCTGGTATCTTTTAAATAAGTTAACCTTTGTTGAAGAAATGGAACAACTGAAGAGAAACCAAACAGTGTAAATGAAACAGCTTGCATGTGGCTTTGAGAGCGAAACACTTTGGTTTCCTATTGACAGTGACTACCAAATGCAAATTGACCACTGCTGCCAACTTCTCAAGCACAACAGCATGAAAATATGTTACATGTCTGGAAGAAAAGTGTGGTTTTAGTGAGGGGGGGGGTCATCATGGTAGGAATCTTTTCCTACCATGATGATGGGGGTATGTGAACTTCTAAACATACCCCCAACCCGTTGCATAACTCCAATGAGTATCAGCAGCGAGGCCCAGTCAATATTTTCTAATTGGGATGAATTGAGGTAGAAAATGGTAAAGGTCATGCTGTGTCTCTAAATGTGAGAGGAGCGAAGGGGGAGAAAAAGTCAAAGGGAGATAGATGGAGAGAATGACAGACCAAGACAAGGAGAGAAGGGTGGAGAGGCTGGATTAAGGTGAAGGGAAAGAGAGTTGCTATGCAGAGAATGATACTTAAACTGTGAAATCCAATTGTCAATATTTTGTCAGAAGCCTAATCTCCCATGTCTGGTGAACATATGAGAATCTCTTTTTTTGTACGGTGTGGTGTGTTTCGTTTGGTTGTGTGTGTTTGAAAGTGTGTTAAAGGAGTTTGTTTATTATGTCCCCGTTTCTTCTCTCCCTCTAGGATTTTAGTTTTATCTTGTAAGAAAGCCAGTTCTTGTTCTAACCCCTTGGATGGGTGAAACCTTGTAAGAAGTGTTGTTTTTATAAATATTATACTGTGTTGTTTTTTTAACGATTTACATTAAAAGTGTGAGGTGAAGACTCAACACCACATGTATTTGTGCAAATGTGTTAGAATATATAAGTACACCATAGTGTTGTTTGCTGCTTTCTGCTTTAGGAAGCGCTGGCCTAATTCTCACACCACTGTCTAACCAGCCATTACGATAAGAAGACAAGAACAGAGAGAAACAGACAGACGAAAAAACAAGTGCACCCACTGAGCGTCCGGAGCACAGATTGTTGTGCAGAACCAAGCAAGTTTTACTAGAAGAAAGAATAATTCAGTCTAAAAGTTAGGCACAAAAACTAAAGCTGAAATAAAGCATATGTGAAAGCACCTGAAATGCATTGCTGGAAAAAGCTGACAACTTAATTGCACTGCTTAAAACAAACTAGAAAACTTGCTGAGGTGCATGAGTTAAAGAATGCTCTCCAGAGGGTTGAATAAAAGCTGAAGTGCATGGAAACTGTTCGAGTTTCTTAGCAGTTGGATTGTAAATAAATGGATCTGGCTAAATCACATTCTCAGCAATAAGGTCAGAGCGACCATGACCTTTGACCTCCAATATCATGACAATTCATGCTCGAGTCCAAGTGAACATGTCTGCCTTTTTTGAAGAAAATTGTCCAAGGTGTTCAAGAGAGGGGTCTCCGTACCTCTATAAGAGCTTAAATATCATACTGTTGTCACGAAGACAGGCTGGAATTTAGAGTGGGTGCCTTAAGCCACGTAATGTGTGTTAAAACAGCTTTAAAGATTAGCTAGACTTACTGTATAGCGTTTAGCACTTGAAGAGACGGATATTTCTGTTAAAGTTGTTGAGTTAAAATCATTCACTCTAAAATCTCACTCACTCAACTTTGTCTATTTTAAGTGTCCTCTTTTCTCCAAGGTGAAGATTTGCCTTCATTTCCAAAAGCCGTTCCTTCTTCTATGAGTTGTACTGAATGCTATCCTTTAAATGCATCATTTAACAGTTTTAATCTGTATTATGTATTCAATTTATTTGTTTCACACCATAAACCGTATTTAGAATTTGTGTTTAAGTCTATCCACTATTGTAACCATTTATTTATTCTTACTTCACGTCAGGTTAACCCCTTATTCAACTGGTTGACATGTTTAGTAAAGGAGAGCAACACGTCAAAAGCCTCTTTCCTCTCTGTCTGTTCCTTTCACTCTCTTTTTTAAAAATACATCTCTTTAAAGCCCACTTCTCCCCTGCCCTTTCCATGAGGAAAAAGAGAAGACTTACACATAGTTAAAGTTCTCATTAAATGAGCTGAGAGTGTAGGAGGAGAGCTAATGTTTAGCGTTGTCTGTCTGATTAAAGCATAGCTAACAAGTGATTGCTATGCAGCTCTGCTCCTCACTGCTAACTCACACACAAGGCTTCTCTCTGTTCTCTCTCTCTCCACATCTCTCTGTCTCTGTCTTTAATTCTCTATGTTTGCCCCTCTGCCTGACTGATTCTCTTTGTCACTCTGATTTGCTATCCCTAAAAAGAAAGCTTCATTTCCATCTCACCATCCCTGTTTGCTTCTTCTGTTGTTGTTTTTTTGGGTGGGTTGGGGGTTTGTAGTCTTTATAAACTTCATTACAAATTTAAAATACACATAATATGAAGATATGAATCCCCCCCCTCTCTATTACTACTTCCTGGCTTCATGATCAATTCTTATGTGTCTTCCTTCTTTGTCTAGCTCCAAATGAAACTCCATCTCTCTCCATTGCTCTGTCCACTGACAGTCCCAGCTCCCTCAATTTCCTAAGCTCAGTTACCGTGCCGGCAGCCCAAATTCAATTACTGCAAACTGTGTGATAATCCCAAGCTACTGATTGGTCACTGCAGGCCTCCATTAAGTTAACACAGAAGGGAGGACAGAGGGGGATAGAGGGTTAAGTCAAAGAAATTATAAGTAAAATGTGAAATTTGACAAAGAGGGAAGTAAGAAAGGACAGAAGAAGGGAAGGGGTAAGTTAAGGCATAGGTTAAAGGAATAAAACAAGATTTATGTTCCACTCTTTTGTTTTTATCTCCTAAATCTCCTGGTATCCTTCAGGCCCAAGCTTAAACAAACAACCTTGCCCTTAAAAGCCTAGTTCATAATCCTTGTGTAATCATTTAGGCAGCCTCACCACATGTAACCAAAACATAAGACTAAAAACAGAGAAATACATATGTGTTTTTGTTTAGAATGAACTGGCTGGATTCAACATTAAAGGCAGAAAAGCTGAAACATTATATCATCTTGAACATTGGTTAATTTGAAAGCTATAGTTTGTTTTGCATGCGGCATTTGCAAAATATCAAAAAAGGGGGGAAACAGGAGGAAAAGGCTATTAAAACTACAAGTTGTGGGGAAAAAAATCTGAAAGCTTCCATCTTATAGACCAACTGGGAGCACACCATTACTTTCCCCCGCAATGCGGTCACCTGTATTAAGAGAAAGCTCAGTCTTTTTATAGAAACATGTCTAAATGACGTCTGTTTAGGTATCTGGAGAATAGTAGGAGAACATATTTTTTCTTCTTATATGGAAATATAAGCAAAGAGGTGTTGAAAAGGGTTAAAGACCACAATGGTAACATAATGCAAAGATGTTAACTTAGCAACAGATTGGTACACTAGTGCATGTGGGTTTTTAAAATGAATTTTATATAGCTATGGTTCCATTCATCAGACCATTTTCTTTTTAAGAATCTGTCAAAAGCAAACCTTTTAGGTTTGAAAGGTCCGGTAATGCCTTTTGCAACAAATATTATTCTTTTGTAAGATTTATGTCCCATTTTAAGCACTTTGTGTCTAACAAACATATAAACTATAGTAAACTCAGATTGCATAAAAAATAGACCTTTTAGGAAACCACTCAGCACTATATCGACTGAGCTTTTATTCAAATAAACTAAACCCACATAAATAGTTTCAAATGTCATTTCAGCCCAAGACAAAAACAAAACAATGGGAAACTCGAGCTAGTATCTACGGACTTTTGATCAACTATTTCCACAGGTTAAGGTGTTCAGGCACAAAAAGGTGAACATTTTAAAGTGCAACTTTAGACTTCACACAAAAATTTTGAGATTTGGAGCTAATTTTATTGCGTAATATGTTTTCTTTTAGACCAGCCACATTTGGCTGCTCCCTTGTCACAGGGGATGTCCGCAGTGGGTCACTCCATGTGTTTGATTTGACAGAGTTTTATGCCGAATGTCCTTCCCGACACAACTCATATTGTTTAAAAGTACTGAGCCATCCCCCATTCCCTCATACTTCCATCGTAGGGAGCATGTGATCAATTCAGTTTGTTTGTTTGCATGCTTGTTGGCAGTCTATCATCCAGAGTTTTCAACATGTCATTTTCAAATGTTTTACGATGGCACATACCAAAAACAGTTCAAGATGGTTTAATTTTGGAGGAAATTGGGTCAAGAACCAAGGTCAAAGTTGATCATGAAAAAAAAATTAAAGAAACCATATCAAGTAATACAAAACATGTTTTTATTTTTTCAGTACAACACTGTACAGTGTCACGATGATACCATAACAGGCTGATGTCATCATGTTGTAAACAAAACAAAACAAAAAAAACCAACAGGCTGACATCACCATGCTGTAATAAAAACATCAAAGTTTTGGTATTGTCCCTGACCTCCAGAGAGAGATGCGCTCTTTGAGTGCTCTTCTTAATTTATATTTTTCTTTCAAGGAGTTTGTTCTTGTTGATCTCCTTAACACTTATTTCTCAATAACTGAATTATGATTTCAAAGATAAAGTAGCAGGCAAAAGAAAAAAAAACAATAAGATATGTGGTCTTATGGAGTGATAAATCCAAATATTAGTCTAAGTCTAAGTCTTTTTGCCTCATAACTTTTGCACTGTCCACTTCCTGCTGTGACAAAACAAATTTCCCACGTGTGGGACGAATAAAGGTTATCTTATCTTATCTTATCTTATCTTATCTTATCTTATCTTATCTTATCTTAAGGAGCTTGGAAAGAAAGCTCCTTGGACTATGATGAACTGGATGACTGAGAACCTTCACAGACAAATCCAAATATTACTTTCTTTTTTTTTTTTAACTCATCAGTACAGAGGTCAAAACAGAGCAATCTACGAAACACCGTGGAGGTTCTGTTATTGTTTGAGATTGCATTTCAGTCAGTAGTGTTGGGAATCTTGTACAAATTGGTGGAACTGTGATTGCAGAAAAGGACCATCAATTTGTTTCCCACCATGTAAGAGCATCTGGGAAATGTCTGATTGGCTACCACTTGTTCTTTTTACATGACAATCATTTCTAACACAATTCCAGCACAATGAAAGCATACCTGGACAGAAAAAGGGGGGGAAAACACAGATTGGAACATCATTACTGAAGCAGTGTGGAATCAGAACAAAAGGAAGCCCACATTCAAAGAAGAGCTTTTGAATGAAAAAAAAAAATCTGGAGATCTATTCCTGAAGATTTCTTAAAGAAATTACAATAAGGGATGTTTAAGTGAGTTCAGGATGTGTTGAAGAATTAAGGAGGTCATACCAAATACTGGCTTTCAGGTTCAAATGCACCCATTTCCTATTTTCCCAGTAAAATACAAAGAAATAGAAGGTGACTCGTGACTTTTGCACAGTACTATGTATGTATACAGTATATAAAGTATAATTACCACTGTTTAAAAATACTCCAGTAAAAGTTGAAGTACTGATTCAACTTGTTTACTCAAGTAAAAGTGAAAAGTAGCTCTTTGAGCAACAAAAACACCGGCCCACTTTAACCCCTGACTTTGGCACAGGTAATCTCTTTTTATGCAGGATCCTCTGGTGAGTAATACACAAACAGGACTGCCACTCATATGTTACCATTTAGGATCAAATCGGTTTGATGTTTGAAGGCAGGTCAACGTGACAAAATAACTACCCTGAAATGTGTTAAAGCAAAAGTAATGAGCCTGTTCTGAAAATCTAAGGAGCAGAAAGTACAGATGTGTCATGTCCTGGGTCGTTGACCCAGCGTTTTGCGTTTTTTCTGATCTGTATTAGTTAGGGTTAACCTGAAGTTTGGTGTATTGTCAGCCCTACCTGTGTCTGTCCTTGGTGCTCTGTTCATGTCCCCGTGTTGTGTTGTACATCAGTCTGTTTCCTGTTTTATTTTGAAGGCTCGTGTTCTGGATTTCCTGTTCTGTTCTGAAGGTCTGTGTCTGTTGTTATTGTGTTCAGCTTGTCTCCTCCGGTCCCCAGGTGTATTAGGTTCAGCTGTTCTTCCCTCCTGTGTGTGATTACCTGATTACCTTGTGTGTGTATATTTAGTGGGTGTCGGTCTGTGTTCGTTGTCGGCTCGTCTGCACTCATCCGTGTATTTCTGCGTATCGCTGCATTCATCTGCGGTCCATGGTGTCCTGTCTCTGCGTCCCTCTGCCCCGCACCCCCTTTGTACGGTCTCAGGTTTGCTATTTAGTTTCTCCCAGTTTAGGTTTCCGTTTGTAAAGTACTCATACCTCGTTGCCTGTTTTTGTCACCACCACCTTTGTAAATAAAACATCACTTGTATCATCAGTTTGCTGCATCTTGGGTCCTCCTTTTCCTCCACACCACATAGCTCCCTCCGCCAGCCGTGACAAGATGTTTGTTTAAAAATGTAGACAGTAAAAGTAAAAAGTAGACAGAAAAAAAAAAAATTCAAGTACAGATACCTGTTCTTAAGTACAGCAACAAAGTATTTGTACTTTGTTGCTTCCCACCTCTGATTGTTTTCATTCCAGCTGTAAAGGGATTTCAGTAGTCATTCTCTGCAGCAGATCAATTAAAACTCACCTGTTCTTGCACCGTACAATGATCCATAAGTAAATGGCACAACTTTGTCCAAAAGACTAGCAAGATGGTATTAATGAATCTGAGGCTTAAATATATGAACATGACAGGATTAGTTTCACATAAACATACAAACATATCACTGTTTATTACTTAATACTCCCTTTTTTTTTCTTTTTTTTTTTTTCTTTTCCCCTTCCCTTTTTTCCCTCTTTTTGGGGGAGAAGGGCAAAAGACAAAAACCAACAGAACGGGCAGAGAAAAAAAATGCATATATCAATCACCTGGGTCACCTGCTGAGAAAGAAAAAAGAAAGCAAGCAGAAGAGGACAAGAGTAATAGAATAAACAACATCACAATGATATATGGGAATATGACAGTAAATACTAAATGTTAAACATTATTGTGCAGCACATAAGATCAACAGAACACAGTGTGCTTTGAGGTAGGAGCCAAAAAGGGTGTAGTTTGTGGGTGTGATCACCCGTGTGTACACCTGTGAGCATGGACGCGCTTGTTTTTTGTTTTTTAAAAGGTTCCTTCATGTAATAATCTGCTAGAGGGTGTGGGGGGTCCACAGCCCCGCCCTCCAGGGCATGAAGCAGGTGTGGAGGAGATCAAAACTCCAGACATCCAGAGGCCCCCAGAACACAAGAGACCAAGGAAGACCAACAGAGGGGCAGCTGCGCCACTGTCCCGGAAAGAGCTGAGGAGAGTCCCAGATGAGAGCTCACTCAGCAGCCGCGGAGCAGAAGCCAGGGGGAGTTGCAGTGACGCGCCCGTGAGCTCCGCCGGCAGCCAGCTGCGCCTGAGTGACCGAGCCCCAGGCCGAGAGGCTGAGGGCACCCCACCTCCGAAGTGGCCCGAGCGAGCCCCAGGCTCCAGGCCCCGATAAGCGGCCGCCAAGGAGTGAGCCGGTGTGTACCTGGACGCCCACCCCCGGACACAAAGAACCACCAACGCACCGATGTCTGAGGGGGTCCGCCACTGGCAGGGGAAGTGGTGGTAGGGGGAGATAGGCCTCCAAACCTTGGAGGTCCTGAGATGTCCCCAGAGAGGTGGCGCCTGACACCCAACCTGACATATAGACACAGACATACAGGCACACACAGATACAAACATCCATTCCCACCCTCATGCTCTCATATGCACTTACTCCACACTCAACCAACGTGGAGACAGACATAAAGAGACGTTGTACACACGATCACACTCCCCAAGCGTACTCTACAAACCGGGTCTAGGTGCCCCCGCCCCTGGAGGGGGGAACTGCACCCAGACCCAGGTGGTGTTTCCCTTTTCCCTGCGGTGGGGGGAGGCAGACCGCCCCGACTCCGCAGCAGCAGGAAGGCTCCACACTCCAGATCGCAGTCGGACGGCCAACTCCTCCTCCTAGCCCCCCCTGCTCCAGCAGGTCGCAGAGAATGGGGGTGAGAGAAGACTCCAAACCTCCCTCCAGCCGCTCATTGTAATGTTGATGCATGTGTGTTCTAAGGTGCATTTAAAACCCAGGAGGGCTTGGAGCTACCTGCCAGAGAGCAGCAGGTAAGCGCATGGTCCCTCCTGCTAGCCCTCAATGTCTACGTGTATTTAAAATTGAGAGGTGGGCAACGATGCCAGGGGTGGGGTGTACACCCTGATGGTACTTTGGACTCCGTGTATCGTGCCCACCCCCAAGATCCTATATGTATGTGTAATGAGAGTGTGAGTAATGTGAATGTCTAAGTTGTGGGATAAAATTGAGGCAGAGGCAGCCAGAAGGGGACAGAGGGGGGGGTAGCCTCCTCTGCACCCTGGTGACATACCCCTACTCCAAGGCCCTGCATGTGTGGGTGGTTGTGGTGGAGCGGGAAGAGGGAGGCAGCTGGAGATGGGGAGGGAAGGAAGGGAGGGGCAAGTGACCCCTCCCTGGGGCCAGCTCCCCCGCTGACCCCAGTAGGCACCCCCATACTCCGCGACCCGCCAGGGAAAGGGGGCCCAGGCCCATCCAGACCGGGGCCCAGTGCAGCAGCGCCGTCCGGCCCCACAGAGCCCGGGACAGTCCACCCAACCCCACCACAGAGAAAACTGCACCCACCCCACCATCCACTCATCTTCCAGACTACATAAGACAATAAACACCCAGGCTGAGATCTTCCTCCACCTCTCCTGTATCTCCCCCTCCTGCAGAGGGAGCTCCTGAGGAGAGGAAAGCTCCTGCAAGATGTGACAATCTCCCCCACCAGTTGAAGAGCCCCCCAGGTGGCTCGATGCACCGGCGGCACCCTGCTCCAGGGCTGGGCCCCCATGCACCCACCCGCCCACAACCCCGGCAACACACCAACCAGGACCCAAGCCCCCGAGGCCCGGTCCGGGTCCCAGCCCAGAGACGGAGCGCCCCCAGAACCTCACGCCCATCCCGGACCCACCCAGGGGCAGCCAGGCTACCAGGTCAGTAACCCACGTCCGTCAGCACAGACCCTCCCCTAGCCCCGCTGCACGCAGCCGCGAGGAAACAGTCACCTGAGAGCCAACAGAGCCCCTAACCGGACATGACCGCTACCCCGGGTTGAGCCCCCCAAGGAAGATGCCTCCGGGGAACCCCCCGACACCCTAAGCCTGTCCCTACCCCCACACCAATCACACCAGTGAAGGCGGGACCAAACTATGACCCCCCACCCCCACTAGGTGATGGAGCTGATCAAAGGAGCCCAGAGCAATTGATCTGATGTGGTGGCAGAGGCTGTATCAAGACTAATGTAATCTAATAGATAATTTCTATATTGGTTAGAATTAAGATTATTTTTATTTTTCCAGTTCATGAGGACTGTTTTCTTGGCTATGCATAGGGCAGTGAAAACCATATGGGCTATATTCTTTTCTGAAGTGACATTATCTAAGCTGCCCAACAAACACACTAAGGGGGAAGTTGGAATGTTACATTTCAGACACTTCAATAAGTCTTCACATATCTCGCGCCAAAACTTCTGAACTGGTGGACAGAACCAAAGAGCGTGGATATAATTGTCCGGTGAATTGGTTTGGCAGTGTGAGCAGTTGTTGGTAGACGTAAAGCCCATCTTGAACATCCGATGACCTGTATAGTGCACTCTATGTAATATTTTGTATTGAATTAATTGAAGACTGGGATTTCTAATTAGATGAAAGGTTTTTAAGCAAATCTGAGACCAGAAGTTTAGGTCTAAATTAACTGATAAATCCGCTTCCCATTTTGCAATAGGAAGTGATATTGATTCATCTGTTTTAGAAAGCATTCTGTATATTTTGGATAGTAATTTGGGGGGTTTAAGAGTAAGAAATTGAACCACACTTGGTGGTGTTTGTAGTTCAACTTGACCCGGTTTAAATTTCTTTTTTACTATGGATTTAATTTGTTGATATTCTAAAAATCTTGTTGATCCCATATTGTGTAACTAGTCCGTCAAATGAAATAAATTCTGTTCCTTCTAGTATATGTTCTAAATATTTGATTCCTTTATCACTCCAATCTGAAAAGTTTATCATATTATTGTTTTGTAATATGTCAGGGTTGTTCCAGATAGGTGTACGTTTGCATGGGATTAATGAAGACGCCGTCAATTTTAGAAACTCCCACCATGCTGTCAGAGAAGAGCTGATGTTGATGCTTTTAAAGCATTCATGTCGTTGGATGTTTGAGCTGATAAATGGTAGGTCTGAGATCTCTAGATTATTGCAGAGTGCTTGTTCTACATCTAGCCAAGGTTCATCTAAGAGGGTGTGTTTTAGCCATCCTGAGATAAACTGAAGCCTGTTGGCTAAGAAGTAGTGCTGAAAGTTAGGCAGTTCTAGTCCTCCTTTATCCTTGGTCTTTTGTAGTGTTTTTAAGCTTATACGTGGGGGTTTATTTTTCCAAAGGAATTTGGACATACATGAATCTAGAGATCTGAACCAATCTTGTGGCGGTTTAGTTGGGATCATTGAGAATAAATAATTTATTTTTGGTAAGACCATCATTTTTATAGCGGCAACCCTTCCCATGAGTGATATGGGTAGACATTTCCACCTAGCCAGATCATCTTCTACCTTCTTTAAAAGTGGGATATGGTTTAATTTAGTTAGATCTGCAAGCTTGGGAGAAACATTAATACCTAAATATTTTATATTTCCCGATTGCAGTGGTGTAAAAGAGGAATTATGGAAGGAGCAATTAATCGCTAGGACTGTAGATTTTGACCAGTTAATTGAGTAATCTGATATTCTTGCAAAAGAGTTTATCAATTCAATCACCCCAGAGATATTGGTTTGTGAATTTTGGAGAAAGAGTAACACATCATCCGCATAAAGGCTGATTTTATGTTCCACGTTCTTGCATTTTATGCCCTTAATTACTGAATTCTGTCTAATTGCTGCTGCTAGTGGTTCAATAAAAATTGCAAATAGTGAAGGGGAGAGTGGGCATCCCTGCCTGGTGCCCCTCAAGAGACAGAAGCTGGAGGATGTCTGGTCATTTGTTCTAACACAAGCTGTTGGGGAATTATATAATATTTTTAACCAGTTTATGAAAGAGGATCCAAAACCAAATTTGTGTAAAGTTGCAAATAGAAATTTCCAGTTAACTCTGTCAAATGCTTTTTCTGCGTCTAAAGAGAATATTGTATTTTCTAGGTTTTTACTGTATGAGTAGTCTATCAAATTAAGTAATCTACGTGTATTTGTTGATGAGTGCCTACCTTTTATGAAACCAGTTTGGTCAGGATGAATTAAGAGGGGGGTTATTTTCTCCAGTCTCTTTGAGAGAGCTTTGCAGATTATTTTAAGGTCTACATTTATAAGGGATATTGGACGATAGCTTGAGCGATATACAGGGTCTTTGCCTGGTTTCAGCAAGAGATTACTGTTTGCAGAATTCATATTTGATGGAAGTCTGCCCTTTTCTTTAATTTCCAACAACGTTCTGTAGAAAACTGGTGCTAGAATCGACCAGAATTCTTTGTAGAATTCTGCAGGAAAGCCATCTGGACCTGGAGCCTTATTATTGTGCATACTTATCAGGGCTTCCTGGAGTTCACCTGGTGTCAGTGGTGAATCCAGTGCCATTGCTTGAGTGTCCAATAATTTTGGAAGAGTTATGTTGTCCAAAAACTGATCAATTTCTTTTTTAGATGGGTTTATTTGTGGTGAATACAACGTTTTATAGAAATCCCTGAAAATGTTGTTTATTTGTGTCGGTTCATATAATGTGTTCCCAGATGAATCTTGAACAGCACATATAGTTGTTTTTTCTTTCTTTATTTTTAGCTGGTTTGCTAGAAATTGACCGGATTTATTACCATGTTCGTAATTTTGTAGGCGTAGTCTTTGTACTAAGAATTTTGTTTTTTTATCAATTATCTCATTTAATTCTAGTTTTGTTTTGCTTATTTTGTTCAATGTTTCCTGATCTTGGTGGGACGCGTAGGCTTCTTCTAGTGATTTGATGTTTTTTTCTAATTCCTGAATATTTTTGTTTTCTTTTTTCTTTTTATGTGATGAGAAAGAAATTATTTTACCTTATTACTATCACTGTCCATATCCCATCTTCCAGGAACAGTGATAATGTTTTTCCAGAAAAAAATATATTTTACCTGCTGATCTTTTATTTCAAACGCAACCTGCTTTGGAGCAGGTTATGTTCTGGAGCAGGTTAGGTCTGTGGCATTAGTTACCATGATGATGAACCCCAGTAAGAAGTAACCCACCGTCATAACACTGAAAACCTAAGGTTGAGCATGAAGTTAGACACCTTCCTAAATCCTAAGCCTGATTCATCATACACGGCTCTTGTGACTGCAAAGGCCATATGATATATTTTACTTCATTTTCATAGTCATTAAACCTCTCATGCCCTTTGAATTGGGGAATTTTCATCCTTGAAAGGGCCATTGCCATCAAGATAGAAATGGTCCATAATAGGATAAAGGTGATAACTCAAAACAACTTTGTATTGATTTGCAGTGTCCCCTTTGTAAGAAAACTACTGAACCCAAACCATGGCAGCAAAAGACCCCAAAAGCCCAAAGTATTGCCTTACTGTAGGGTCAAACACTCATGTTTTTCCATTTAACTTACGGGCTGTAGCTTAGCGTGTCACCCTTTCACATCCTCTGTATTTATTTTGCCTGCTCTTGCACTATTTCCTTATGTCTATATTGATTTTTATCTTGTGTTTCTGTTATTTTCAGTAAGTCCTAGTGTCTGTTTATTTATATGCATCTTTGTATGCGTGTGTGTGTGTGTGTGTGTATCCTGTGGGTGGCCCAGCTCACGGTGAATAATCCCTTACTGTTTGGGGTTTGTGGGTCAGCATGTACAACAACACACATCTTTCGTCTCCAGACCTCTCAGAAGTGCTGCCTCAGCTGAATGCTTACAACACAAGACTGCAAGCTCTCATTGTGGCCACTGCATATAGCATTACTGTTCTTATGAGCAATATGCTCACAGGTTTTAATTAAGTTCCTCTTCATCACATACATTTAGCATAAGCACCATGTCTCCTTAGAGTCAGTGATCACGTAAAGAATTAACAAAAAAAGCTTGGAGTCAATAGGTGGTATTGAATTTTCAGGGAGGATTGAAATACTATTTCATCTTTTTAGCCATTAGTCTGTTTTTTTTTTATTGAAAAGATGCTGATTAGAAAATCAGTTCTATCAGCAGTTCTATTATTTTATAAAAATGCTTGCCATTGTCCATCACTCCATTATGAAAATCAGGTAAGCAGAGGCTCTAGAAAATTAAGCTCAAAGCCATTCATGGCAATTTGTTCCACACAATGACACTCTAATAAGTCAGGTTTCTATTTAATTTTGGTTTACCCCTGACACAGCAACCCTCACTATATATGGCATTATTTTATTCTGGGATGCATGTTGATAGACACCAACAAGAAAACAAGTATGTCAGTGTCACACTGAATGTAGCATAAATCCTGAATGAAAAATAGTTGTATGTGTCACGATAGGGTGCAGGTGAGGGATGAAAATTGATGATGAGATTGTTTTTTATTAGAATCAGTAGTTTTGATGGATGTGTTTCAGAAAAGGAAATACAGGCCTACCTTCTGAAAGAACTTTTCTAAAATATTATAGAAAACATATATCCATAGTCTACAATAGGATACGGGAGGGATGGCGATGGTACAAAAATGCATACACACATACTGACATCTCACTGACAGGAATTTGTGTCTCATTTGGAACCATATTTAACTTTCTTATGTCATTTGCTCTTTTGTGTTCCCTTTCCTTTCCTTTCATATCGATTAATTAAAATGTATTTATATAGCACTTTTCAAAGATTAAAAATCACAAAGCGCTCCTCCCGGCCTCTGGGCCTGCGGCTCGGTTCACTCTGGCACAGCTGGCTGCCGGCAGAGCCGGCGGGCATGCCGGTGCAGCCCCCTCTAGCTTCTGCTCGGTGGCTACTGGGTGACGCCTCGTCTGGGGATCCTCAGCCCTTCCCATGAGGGTGGCACGGATGCCCCTCCGGTGGTCCTCCTTGGGCTCTCGCACTCTGGGGCCTCTGGATGTCTGGGGCCTGGATCTCCTCCATGCCTGCTTCATGCCCTGGGGGACGGGGCTATGGCTCTCTACATCCTCTTGCAGACCATTACATGTGGAAACCATTTGCTTTGGGTTTTTTTTTGCTTGTTTTCTATTCTTTTTCTCTCAACAGGTGATCCAGGAGATTTTTTTTCTCCCCCCCTTTCTCACTGTCCCTCTCCCCTTCTGTTTTTCTTTTCCTTCCTCTTTCTTTCTCCCTTTCCTCACTTTCCTCACTCATGTCTGTCCCGTCTGTAACATCTGAAAATAAAATAAAATAAATAATAAAAACAAAGGTCGATCAAATGGACCAATACGGCAATGCCACGATGATCCATTTGGCAAAATAAATCCATTGGGTATCCTTGTTGGTCTTCAGACAACAATTCTGATGGCTAAAGAACCAAATGGGACAGGCAAAAGAAAAAAAAAATCACAAAGAGCTTCATAATAAAACCAGAAATATAAAGTAATAATAGTTGAAAACAAGTTGAAAGTTGAAAACATAAAACACATTACTTTAATCTTACTTTACTTGATCAACAGCAACCCACAAAACTATTTAGTAGAGGATAAGGAAAACATGTTCTATCCGTCAATTTTTTCCCCATTATTCCAGTTCAGGTTTGCAGCAGGGCCTGGAGACTTTCCCAACTGTCACTCACTTTGTCAAGACAAAATTCTGACTTATTCTAACCCCACTACATCCATATTGCACACTTTAAAAAACAGAGCATCCAATATTGCTGCAGTCAGGGCATAAAAGCTCAGATTTCAAAAGAAAATGTGTTTTCATTATTGTAACGGTAACGGCTTCTGACAGAACGGCAGTATTAGACACACCAGGATGAGAATGTGTTAGTTAAAATGTACTGTTTTACATAGTTAAGCATATGTTACAAAGTTTGTTTTCTGTTTCCAGAGTGACAAGTTCCTCCTCATCACACATTCTACAGTGACTTTTTCATGTGGTCACTGGAGGTCACTTACCTTACATCTTCTATCATTTTCTTCAGCAAAAAGAACCTCACTGTAAATTTCTAATATGATCTTATCTCAGGGCATAGGATGATGAAGTCTCAGCAGATGTCACCTGCATCTCTCTGCTATGAGCAAGTTGTCCATTGGCATTTGTGCCTGGACATACCAGCCACAGACATATTGGCTGCTGAGAGATAATTGCCCTGCTTTAGAAACCTATAAAGTTCACATAGCTAGACTGGAGGAGTGGTGCTGGAATAACTCACAGGTGGCATAGGTCCCGGGTTTTTCGGCCAGGATAATGGCTTGCGCCCAGCTTGGGCTTATGTATGTTGCACTTGGTTTCCCTTTATTCAACTGTGTGTTTAGTCTTATTTTCACTGTCTTTTTACTTACTGTCGTTGGTCTTTGGTCCTGCCCGAGTGAGGCTTTAGCAATCCATTTTGATCACCAGCTGTTTCTGTAGCAGCAATTATGGCAACTGATGGTTGTCAGTACGTCACCAACCAGTCTTCTAGGTTAAGCCCATTTTCCATTGGTACCTTCTCAGCTTGAATGCACACAGCTCACCACAACTCGACTTGGATCAACTGGTTTTCCATTACGGTCGAGTACCACCTAATGTATGTGGTCAATCATTATAGCAAAATGACAAAGCATGCCATAACATCATATGCAACACAAACTTTACAACAAAGGTGGATGTTGAGGTGATGATACACCTGTTGCTCGGTCTGTGACTTTTTGTCTGCCTCGGGGAACACGATGTTATCTTTTGTAGACACTTCCCTCGTTGCCGGAATTCAAAAATGGTGGTTTTGATTTTCTTGAATGAGATGCTCTCATGACGCCACTGATCAGCCAATCAGTGGCATGCAGTCTGACGATGTCACATTTTAGAACCTACTTGAATCACTTCTTCCCCTTTTCATTAGTACCTACTTGGATTGATTTGGCATGGTTTTCAGGATTTTCCATTAGGTCATAGTACCTGGTACTTTGGTTTCCAAGCGATCTGAGCAGGTACTAAAATGTGACGTTGCCAGACTGCATGAGACCGATTGGCTGATCAGTAGCGTCACTCGATGAGTCATGAGATCGTCTCGAAAATCAAAACCGCCATTTTTTAAACTCAGCAATGAGGGAAATGACTACAAAAAACAATGCTGTGCTCCCCTGAGTCTGACAAAAAAAAAACACAGACAGAGCAGCAGGTATACATTTGCTTCGACATCCATCTTTGTTGTAGCAATTGTCTCCCATATTAATTCCATCGCGGAACACGCAGACGAGAAGCACGCAAACAAGGTACTACTGGGTTGTAATGGAAAACCAGTTGATCTGAGCTGAGCCATGTCAGTCCCTGGAGAGTCGATCCGAGTAGGTACTAATGGAAAAGGGGCTTAGCCTAGAAGACTGGTTGGCGACACACTTCCAACCATCAGCTGCTACAGTATCAGATATGCCAGAAAAAAGAGAATAGCCTAATATTTCTGTCTTTAGCTCACTAACCTTATCCCTCTACAGACTCATGAACTACCAAGCTTACATCAAACAAACTGCCTTTTTTTCAAAAATAAAAAATAAAGATTTTCCAGATTATAACATGAGATTTTCACAGCTGTGGGGAACCTTCAGAATAACCATACAGGAAAGCAGATAACCCTTGAGTTACGGTTGGTTTACAAATCCTTCTCTACATGGAGCTGCTAAGTTAAGAATAGAAAGAAAAATATATGGAAGGATTAAGATGAACTGTAAGCATGGTTTGATTCCATGTTTTATGTTTAATTTTAAACAAACAAAGGGTTTGTGTATTTTTTTATTTTATTTGAAACAGTATCTTATATGAAGAAAAATCCAGCTACAAGCTTTACCTTGAAAAAAATATATATCAAAATTTAAAAATGTAAAACCAATGAATTATGGCCTCAATGTTTGCTGTGCTGAAAATTTCCAAAACCATTTTATCCTCACTCAGCAGCAGTGAGAAAGGTGAGTGTGCATATAACTCCCCAAAAAACATGAAACTTCTCTGTCTTTGAAGAAGAGAAAAAAGTCCATTTCTTTTGTAGCATCACCTCGCTGTCCCTTGCAGGCTGTTGGCATGGAAAAGACTGGGTTTTGAACCAGAAGTCAGTGTGCATTAAGAATTTCAAATACATTCAAAGGCTGACTTTTTTTATTGAAACGTACCAGACTCTATGAAATGAAAAATTGTGTGCAAAAGGCTGCAGTTGTTTACATTTTCACTCATTATGGCCAGAAATACCCTGTAATTACATTTGACAACCTGCCCTTTATCTTAATCTAATTATGTCATTTTGCATCCAAAGTAATAAAGGCCTGCTGAATGCTATAATGAAAATATGCATTATCATCTACTGCTCCCCACTGAATGAGAACCCCTGCAAGTGAACCATGCTTGTGAGCCTTTTTTTTTACCCCTGCCATTAGCATCCAAAATACATACAGAAATTTACGGATGGGGGTGAGCAACTGGCAGCTGATACAGGCATTTATGAATGGCTCGATGTGGCACTTATGTGTCATCACTTGTGAAAGCTGTGGTTAAGATTTTGTTAGGACTGGCCAAATAAACAACTTGAGTAGGCTGAAAAGTCATGATGGGATTCCAAGTAAAATGAATCTTCCGAGAAAGATAAAACTATTGGAAATGTATTGGTTTAAAGGCTTTAAATTATTGTTTTATAGGTTCTTGTGTGTGTCTATCTTGTGTGAAATCGCTTCATTTAAGCAGACTTTGAATGTTTCAAAATATCAAAACATTAATATCAAAAGTAACAATCATTGGGTTAGTGTAATTGACACACTATCTATTTTTTTCTGAGACTAAGGGATCCATAATAGCAGATGTTTACAAGTCGAGCGTTGCTTTACGAAATACTCCTTCAAACCATTCATAATTTAGTTTTCCAGGTGTGGGTTTTTCCAGCTTTTTTTTTCATGGCCAATTACATCGTTTACACTGGACTTTTGTAGGCGACACTCTCTGTGTATAGCAGGCCTGCCGTCCTCTCCTTTCATTGGCTCTCTGTGCAATTCTAAATCTCTGCTGGTAGCGGTTGGAAGCTCCTCTTAGCCAATGAGGAAATAGCAACTGTTGCATTCAGTTACCCTCCTGCAGGGCTTCTTCTGCTGTAACCTCTCAGGGTGGATTTTGATGTGGGAAGGGTGTACAGTGTTACAATACAGATAAGGCTATAATGTGGCCTAAACCTCATTAAACAACGTATCCTTCTCAGTGCAAATGCTTTTTGCAACCACGGTCAAAAATAACTAAACAAATTATATTTCTACTGTAATAAAATCTGAAAATGTTAATGTGTATTGAGAGGTTTGCCCCACTTGAGTTTGTCATTTGAGGTGCCACTTATTTAATTCCGACGAATAACAAAATTACTACCGATACAGGAGTAAGAGGAGAGAGAGGATTACCAGTTTCATACGCCCTCCAACGGCAGCGACACCTCTCTCTCTCTCTCTCTCTCCCTCCCTCTCTTCTCTCGCTGCTGCTGCTGCGCGCCGTTCAGTTTCCCTCACATCGCTTCCGATGCTCCAGGAGGGAGGACGGATAAACGGCGCTGACGGTACCGGATTTGTTACCCGAAGGAGGGAGGGATGCTACGGTGATTTCCTCTCTTTTTCTCTTCCAACACCCACCTCCTCACCATCCCCTCCACTCCTCTCCATCACTTCAGTCTCGGACCTCATCAAGACGCATGACTGCTCTTTCATTTTTGTCCTCTCTTTTCAGTTTATCTTTAAATTCGCTTGACTGGTTTGTTTTTTTTTTTTATTATTTTTTGCCACTGAGCTCCAGCGGGAAACCCACTTGGCTCAGCTTGAATTTCTACCCTCTCATCTCCAAGCGCACGTAAACATAGAAAAACTGGGCTTTTAATCAGTGGATGTGTTGGACATCTGGTAAAAGAAGCAATACTACTTAAGTCAAGTGGCCGATCTCTACTGGCTTGTATGTATTGAGGACACTTGGGTGAACGAGCTGCGCACGGAGTCTCACTTCCAAGGTAAGACCACTGGAGTTTAAGGACTGGGATTTTGCCGTAGTTACATCAACACACTTCCATCGTATGTCTCTCTTCTCACTATCCGCGCATCTCTTCTGCAGAGGCTTTCCTGAGCGCAAAACACACGAGAGCCAGCGAAGTTAAAGGTTTAGGTTCCCGGGATGCTGGGGAGATTCTGGTTAGACTCTTGACTAAACCAAACTGTCGCACAAACACTTCTTATACATTATAGGAAGATTACTCGGAGATGATATCGGACTTGATTATGTTTGATTAACAATGGAAAATCTCACAAAACCCAAAGATCCTTTGCGCATTAAAGACAGCACTTGGTTTTATTTGTTGTGCTGCTGCCAGTAACAGTGCAGACTTTATTCGTTCCTCCGGGCCACTGGACGACGGTTGGATCTGTGTGGTTTTCGCATAACAGAGCGTGGATTCACTAAAGTTTCTCTTGCAGTGTTTCTGCATATTTTTACTTATTTGGTCTGCGAGTGCATCCAACTGCGTTTGCGTATTTGTGAGTCTGCCCACGTAGCCTATAGTAGCTAATCTAGGAGTAAGCTCCCTTTCGCTGTCTCCGTGTCTCCCGGCGGCTCCGCGTAACTGCGACGCAGAACTTTTCCTTGGATCACCATCAACAGAGTCTGGATGTGTGAGGGGGGGTTGCGGTCACATAATTCGGTAAACAGATAAATTCACTGCGTCCCTTTAGCCCACTCCAGGAAAGAAATATTTGTTAGTGTTACAGTTAATCTGCATTTATTTAACATATTTCTTCCTGTTTCTTCCAGAAAGCGTTTTCCCCCAACTTATCCTCCTCCTGTAAAATCAAAACGGCATATTTAAAATTCTCAATCCCCAATATTTTCCCCTTTTTCGCCATTTCCCCTTCTTTCATTCTTTCTCGTTTTCTGGTTTTTGCGGGGTCATTACTGATTTGGAAGCTAATTGATTTTGTGATTTTGAAATGTGAATCCCTGAAGACTCCACGCAGCTTAGTATTCAGTCCGTTTGAATACTTGAAGCGGAGCGGCGTTCTTGCCCTTTTGGTGTGCGCCAGCGCTGGTGAAACTGCATAAAAAATGCATACAGATCACTTGCCCATAGGCTCATTCAGGCTCGTTCTGCACTCAATTAGGTCCGTGCGTTTGGCTTAGCATCCCTGTAGGGCCACATTAGATCATTTTGTAAATTGTTGCATAGACATCCAGTGAAATTTGCTCAGTAGAGTAGATTTGTCCGTACTGGTTGGGTCTGTGCGCATGCTGGTCTGATATGAATAATTACAGATGGATTTGGAACTGGTCTGCTGCTCAGCCGCTTTCAGCAGAGAGTAAAAGAGATATCGGTGTGTAGTTTTGGGCATCTGCAATTCCGCTGCGTTTTCAATGGGGGAGCAAAGAGAGCTAGAGAGGTGTGTGTGTTTGGGGGGGGGGGGGGGGGGGGCGTTAACTCCAGGGCTGTATCTTTGGTATTCATGGCACAACTCAAGATTGCTGCTCTCAAGCAGGCAATAATCTCTCTCTCCCTCTCCCCCTTCTGTCTCCCACACTGTTGCTGTATAAAATGTCTCCCCTCTCTCCCGTACCTTTGCTCTCCCCTTTGCATTTCAACCCCCTCCAACTCACCATTCTCTCGCCCTCCTCTTCCTCTCTCTTCATTTCTCTACACAGCAATCTCTCCGACTCTGTCTGTGCGCTTCAGTCTTATGGGAGCCATTGAGAAAATCATTTGCTGCTGTTGTATTTATTCGACAGGGGGTTCCTAGCAGCCAGGCTTGGCTGGAGAGATGTTTTCTTGTGTTGCCTTGAAAAAAGTCTGCAGTCTACAATGGAGCAGGAAAGATGCAGAGAAATGGATCCATTAGATGCTCTAACTGCAGTTTAGTAAATAAGGGGGGAAAGGGTTTGGAACTTATTGTGTTATATTTTCGACAGGCATTTTTTTTTCATTTTTTAATTCCCTTCTTACAAGTGTTGTAACTGTGCTGTTGTGGTTCCCCCCACACTTCCTTATTATGTGGTTACTTTTCAGAGAGCGTTTCCCTGTTTATTTAATGTTTGCCAATTAGCCTACAGACCAGTCACTGCAGCGAAGAACAGCAGAATTCCCCTTTTTTATATTTAGTTCTGAGACACTGTGGCTCACTGGCCACTTAAAAGACATATTACACACAAAGAAGGTCCCTAATTTAGTAGTTTTGAATTGCTGCTTCTTATGTTCACTTAATGACAGAGCTCAACATCACAGCTGTCGCTCTCTGGCTCCACAAAGGGTTTTTGTAAGTAGCACAACAGTATCACTCAACTTGTGCTTTTGGATGTTTTCTTAATTCACCAATTAATTCTTCATTCTCCCAATATTTCACTCAAACAATAATACAGTGTGGGCAGAGTAAAAGAGGAAAAGATCAAGAGGCAAAAAAAGAGGTGCAGGAAAGGAAATGAGGGGATGTGGTCTGCAGAGGAGATGAGGTGCAGGGCAGAGAGAAACAACGGGGCAGACGGTCGGAGGAGCAGCAGCTGAGCAGAAAAGAGCATGACTCCTATCAGGATGTGAAGCAAAGGAGGAGGTGGTGGACAAGAGAGGAGGGCAGCGTGACGTCTATCAGTAGAGTAGTCAGTCTCATTCCTTTTTGAGAGTCACTGCCGTATGAGCTGAAATGAGACATGCGAGTAGAAACTGCCTGCCTTCACTTAGCCATTGCAGGAATGAACAGTTCCCGCAAAAATGTGGTTTTATGTCTGCAGAAGTGATTGTATACCTTAAAAGCAGGGCAGACACACATAATTCCCTTGTACCAGTACATCTTTGTGCTATTTAGGGTGAGCAGCATACAGAAACCTGGCTTGGATGACAGATGAAAGCGGGGTGGGAGAGGTATCAGATTTTTTCCCTGATGTTCAGCCAAGAAATTGCACAGAAACTGACACAGAAATGTCGTCAGATTTGTTGGTTTTTACTGAAGTGGTTTCAGAACCTGGCACTGGAAATACTGTGCATCATAGCTGTGCTAGTTATAGTTAGTAAAGATAGAATTAAGCTTAACGAGCTTTAGCATTTCTTCTGGAATGTGTGATAGGACATGAGAAGGCCAGAAGATATTTAGGTTAAGTTCAAACTCTCTAACTCAGAATTCAATCTGTGGGAACTTTCTCATGACTTATCTTAGACACTATGCACATTAGACACTATGTTTACCTATTATGTATCTATAGACTCAGTCCAAGTGTGTAGCAATAATTCCTGTTGATGTTATTTGACGTTCTTCAGAGTTTCACAAAAGAAGGAAAAAGAAGCAGCATTTGAAAATGTTCTTTAAATTAATGGCAAATGCAGAAAAATCAGACAATATAAAATTTGCTTTTTACTTATAAGTATTAATTTTGATCAGCTTTGAGTGATTTTTTAAAGATTTGATGGGACTAATTATGTTGATCTTTCCACATTCATGAAACGAGTAAGACAGAATCTTAAAAAGAGAATGAAAAGAAAACAACCTTGCTTTCTGGATTGAGTTTAAAGGCATCTGCCTGCAAGCAGTGCTGATGTAGCACCCTAGGGAGGAAACAAAATAGAGGGATTAATTTATTACACTGTAATCATTATATTTATTTTTAATTAGGCACCAACTGCTCATCCTCGTAAGTTATGTGATCGTAAAGTAGTTTTTTTAAATAATGAAAGGGAGGCTTAAAAGATAGAATAAAGTTGTGATCCTGCAGATAAAGAAACAGGACTCAAAAAGAAGACAGTAAAGGGGAAAATGAATGGAAGAGCTACTGGACCATTTCTAGATGACGACAGAGGGAGCTATTGGGCTTTGCTGCAGTATTGGCTCCACTGCTCCTTTTCCTTCTTTCTGCTCTTTATTTCTAATTCTTTTTCCAATCTCTCTCCTTTCTCCTGCTCTGTCTGTCTCTCTCAGGGGGCCAGTCAGAGAGATGGAGAGGTAGTTAGGCTCCCCAGGGATACAGGATTCAATATGAACGCCCCTAACAGACAGACCCACACGCGCACACACGCACAAATCTTGTCTGTCTGGATAAGCCTGTCCACTGTGACTGGTTTCTCTTACCTTCACATTCACGTTACCTCCCAGTGAGAACGGGGTGGGGGAACATTGGTGGAGAATTGAGTTCTGCCTTCTGCTTCTGGACTTTTTTTTTTAAATTTTGTTTTCTTCCAGCCCCTTGCTCCATGGGCTCAATAGAAAGCAGAGTCAGCACACACAACTGGTTAAACGTCAGCTTTTTTTCTCTCTTTCCCTTAGATCGATCTTCATCTATTTAAAACAGCAGAATGTGAGGCCAGATTGATGTTAGGCTGATATATAATTTCCTATGGCAGCGGAATGGGATTATAACTCTAATCTTTCATCTCAACCGGACTAAATGGCAGAGTCAGTAATTAGTGCCTTTGACCTCTAATCCCCATACTTGTTCTCTAGCGGTGTGTGGGGTGGGGGTGGGGGGTGGGGGGGTGGAGGAGGAAAAAAAAAAAGCAAGTTAATTTGTCTGTATTTGATGATTTCCTGGGTATTGGTGCACGTGGGGAAGAGTGAGACAACACAGGTGGCTTAGTAGTGTTGACATAGTTCCCATGCAGCATGACATACTGGGTTTAGTTTCTTTGGCCTTAAGCATGGCGTTTGTATGTTTTTTTTTCTTTCTTGAGCTCATGTGGTTTCAATTATTCCTCAATTGGTCTACATGCCAGCGACTTTAAATTACAGTGCACCCGTTCCAGTTCATGCACTTTAGTCTGACTACTCTCTACTTTTTGGCCCGTTTCCCTTCCTTCAACGTAGCGCATACTGTGTTTTGATTCCGTTCTCTGTATCCCTAAAAAGGAAAAGAAAACCAATAACTTGAATATCAAGTGAAAAATCACTAAATTGGAAAATGTTTTCAATTTTGTTGACCGAAACAAACTAACAAGCAGCGTGATTCATGAATGTGTCCCATGCTCTCATTATTTGATAAGCAAAGTCACATTGAAGTAATTTAGGCAGTGCAGACTAAAGCTGGATGGGATGCATGCAAGTACTCAGAGATGGGAAACTGCACCACAAGTAATACCACAAAGCAACAAGGACACCAGTTAGAGCAAATAAACAAAAACATGTGGCAGCACAGAGAGACTACAGCATCAATTAGGTGTTCACTTTTAATTGCCCTCGCATCATGCGCACCTAAAACGACATGCTGCAGCTGCAGCTGTGTTGGTTTCCAGTATTAAAGCTTTGTTAGCTGAATAGTGATCCTCGGCATGGTCGACCTTCTCACTCCTGCATAAAAGAGCTGAGCACTGGCAGAAAAGGCTGCGTGGATTTACTGCTAGGCGATGAGGCTGCAGTTTAATTGCAAAAACAGTGGAGTCTGGATCAATGTTAATTCAGGATTAATGAGTGATTTCATCGATTTTACCATTGATGATCGGAATACAGGGTTGACACTGATATTGATTGTATTGGAAATTGATTATTCGAGACAGCGATTTATATTGATCAGAACACCTTGTATGGGCACGTGTATAGGCACCTGAACTTTTCATCCAGAATATTCATTTGTGAAATCTAATTGATTGCAAATGTGATTCTTTTAACAATGGTTTTGTGTGTGTATATATATATATATATATATATATATATATATATATATATATATGCTTTAGATATATTGTATAGATGTAGGTGTATGCACGAGTGTGACAGAGTGGGCCTGAAAAATAAGTGTAATTTGTTTTCTGTGACAGTCCTTGGGTCCAGTCAGGTGCTCTGCTGTCTCGTGGACACCAATCATATTAAGGAAAAAGAAAACCATGTTTGTTATTTTATTTTAAACAGTCAAATGTAACTATATTTCTGCTTTGGCAGACAGCATGTCACAGGCAGAGACACTGAAAAAGAGTGAGGGAGCGAGAGGGAAAGGAAATAAGGGATGAAGGTCGAGAACAAAGTTCATCTCAATTATGAATTTCAGGAGATTTTCTTTACTTTTTGCGGTCGCTCTGGTACAAAAGTACTCGGGATTGGGGTCAAAGAGAAATTTGGGCTCTTTCTTTAATGCCAATTAATAATTCACAGCTGAAAAGGCGTCTGGTTTGACAAGTTTTGTATGAGGTACTGTAGAGTCAGTGAGAAAGAAAGAATGTGAGGAACAGTGGCTAGTTTCTGCGTGCGGGTCAAGGAGAGATTTAATGAGTCATTTGCTTCTCATTATTCAGGATAATAATTAACTCTGTGTGTGTGTGTGTCTGTACTTGTCCAGCTATCATAGTGAGCACCAGCTTGAGTTTTAGAGCATTGGTATGAGGACATTTTGGAAAGCAGAGGACCTTTTGGGTTGCTACCACATTGTGATAGTTGTTGAAAAGCATGTTTGATATTGAAGACTTTAGGCTTTATGTTTATGTTAATATAAGAAAACGCATTAAATCTATGTCTAAGAATATCCTCAGCAAGATAACCATTAAGTATTGTCATAAAGTTATTCATAGTGGGCTTGTCCACCTTTTTCCCTCAAACTGATTATGTTTTATAAGTTACTACACTTGTCATCAATTACTATGTTGTGATACTACATGCAACAAGTCATGGAAAAAACTTCCATAGCCTAAAGCAGTGTCTTCTAATTACTTTTAGGTATTTTTGTTTAACAAATAACTTAAACAGTTAATTGACTTTTGAACTTTATTTTATTTTAAATCACCTGTCAAACTCAAGCTATCAGTCTCATTCCCCATCTTTCTTTTTTTGTCCGTACCATCATTTTCTCACTCCCTCTATCATTTATCTCCACTAAACTTGTCAAACACGCACAGGCGCGCACAGGTTTGAGCATGTACCTGCAGTGGGTGTGCTGTTGATTACCATAATTAACACGGTTATGTTAATTGTAGCAAGTTAATTTTGCTGATGGAACACATTTATAAAGGTGAACTTTATGGACAGTTAGCTATGGTTTCAAGGTACAGTGTGTGTCCATGCTTTTCTGTTTGCATCCTGTTTGCATCATACTTTATATATGTGAGGATATGTGCACATTAGTGGCTGACAAATCAGTTCAAATCAGTTCAAATCAGGTTTAAATTGTGGAAAATGATTTATTTTGCAGGACACGTGCTGACAAAGACACAGCAAGTGGTGTCGAAACCAGAAGCTGAACGTACACACAAACACACAAAGTGTCAGTGGCCGGCCAGAAAAGCAAATGCTGCATATAGCTTATCTGATTATAAGCAGGGTTAGATAGAGGACTCTGCATTAGAGGGAGTGTTGAAGAGACATGCAGATCAGACTGATAAATAGTTTAACTAAAATGTGGCATTTCAGTAGCTCCACAGTCTAAAAACCATGTTACTGTGACCTCCATCTGGCCAAGAACATTCATCATTTGTCCCTCCCTGCATGTATTTCTGTTGTTTTTCTACTGTTTAAGAAAATATGAACATGAGAACTGAAACTGGATGACACAATTCATATGCGGCATAATGAGCTTTCCGAAGATGTAGCTCGAAGGCGGAATACACAAAAAAGTAGTTAAGTTTGCAGTCTTATGTCATCGAGAGAGGAAGGGCTCTGGCACCTATTTGCCGAAACAGGCTCTGTGAACATAAGTAGCGTAATAATCCTGTTGCATACGTTCACTTATTTCTTATCTTTTTATTTATGTCACATTGTATGCCTTCATATTTGGCTTATTTATCAGTAAAATTGCTTTTTAAGGTTGAATTATTTTAAAACAGTTTAAACAAACACGGTAATGGAAACCAGTTTTTCATGCAACAAATTGGCTCTTTGTCCTGTCTGCTGGCATATGGGGCTATTTATGACGGAATTGTTTTTCTTGTATTGTGATGTGAATGATGTGGGTGTTCAGTAATGGGATTTTAAACCACGATTTACCTGTCTTTAAGGCACATTAAAGTCATTAGATGGAGACAATCAGAATGCATGTAACTGTTAATGGTTGGACAGCTGCAAGACAATTAGATGTGACCATAGGTAGTTAAAATGTTTATCACTTTATAACGCATTAATCTCAATATGTAAATCCCTATGAAGTGGACAAATATGAGGAGAAGCTTCTTAGCCACACATATTCTAATATTTCAAAGTGTTTCTAGCATTAACCAGTCAGTATGCTGGCAAGGCCTGCATTTGATGTCAAAGTAATGCTTTGATCACACTGGGACTTATCTACAGCTTCTCATCCAGTTCTGTCTCATCCTCTCTTGTTCTCTCCTTCCTTCTTTCCTCAGTCCTCTTCTTCCTCCCCTTCCTTTCCCTCTTTACTTATCTCCCTTCTCCTGTCCTCCACATTTCATTCTCCTCCTGTCCCCTTCAGTATACCTCAGCCCCCTCACCCCCACCTGTATTTATTCCCACTGTGCTTCAAATGAACACAAGTGTTACTCTCTGAAAAATTTCCAAAAATAAACCCGGCCTGGAGAAATGTATTACATAGAGTTTTTTCCCTTATAACATATAGCAGCTTTCTGTGTAATTTAACATGATTGCTAAATTATGCACCATATTAGAATGCATGAATGATACTTTTTTCCTAGCTGCATAATTTGTGAGTTCACTAAATGAGCCAATCTCGCAGAACCCTGAATTTCTTCGGAATCCTTGCAGAGATACTGCGATCTGAGAGGCGAAGGTGTGTCTGTTTTCTGTGCACATCCACTCACACCGGTGCCACAGAAGAACCCATGAGATTAGATTAACTAGGTAAAATCTACATTTTACCAGCTTTGGTTTGATGGTGTCACGCCAGACGATGGCTCACTGACACGTACATAAAAAGACATGGGGGAAAAAACGAGATAACAGTGTACATGTGACGCTGACACATACTGTTGTACTAAGCCTATAGAGAAAAACCCAGTTTTCTTTTCTACAAGACAGCATTACTGCAAGCTTGACCTCTTTAGCATAATAACCTCTCTTCATTTTCCTCCCTCTGTCACTTTCTGTTTTGCTTCTGTTTCATTATTTTGTTTTATTTGCTGTTCTTTCTCTGTGTCATTACTTTTGGCTAAAACCCTGCATTCCTTCTTTGCATTTTTACTCATTTTTTTCTGTCCCTCCCCTTCTTTCTTAAGGTCCTCCACCCCTTTGCTATACTTTCTCTCTTTTTTCCTCTCCGTTTCCCTAGCCATGCTTCATTGACCGTGACACGTATAATAGTGTAATATGATTGAATATGACTGCAGCTTCTTCATTGGACACTATTAATTTCACTTTTTTCCATTCGACTGGTTTGACTTCAGTATATTCCCTCCCCGCTCCATGCCTTAATCCCTGACCATGGGTCAGTTTTATAGAGCAACATCATTTTTTTTTCCTGTCATCTCTCCTTGTAAGTTTTCATTTTTATTCCTCTCTTCTTTTACCTGTCTCCCCTCATCTAAATAGTTTACATTCCTCATCCTCTGACTTTCGTTAGCTCTCTCTTATACTTTCTGTTTAGTTGTGCTGTGACTGCATTGACCTTTTCAGTGAAAAGAGAAGAGTTGAGCAAAATGTATTGCCACTTCTAGGGCTGACTAATTGTTATTGCGCTACAGAAGGCCATAGCTATATATAGGGAAAGGTACAAGGACTGATATGAGGCAGATCCTCTTCTATTCAGTCACTGACACTTTTTCTTCACACTTCCACTAATCCCTTTGTGAAAAGTACTGCATAGGAGGAAAATGAAAACAAGGTTCTATGGGTTCTTTAAACATGAAGAGAATTTAAGCGAATGTTTAATTTCTCTTAACTTTAACATAAGCCAAAGCAGTGCTGACAATAAAGTAGGATTAATGTGTCACTGTAGAATAACGCACTATCACAGATTGTTTGTACAGGTTGGAGATTTTTACATTTAACCCAATATTTACACCTCTAAATATTTAACATTTGCTATTAGATGTTTAATATTCCTTGTATTTTTAAATGATCTTGCAAAATGGCAGTGGTCGTCATTACCACTACACCCAGTTGAGGTTATTTTTAAATCCAGTGAAGTAGCAGTTCCTCGGGGCCATTATCAACTATTGCGTTTTCAGTGTTTATGTGGAATGACATCACATTTGTCACAGCCATGTTTATTTTTATTGTGATATCGTGAAAGCAAATGTCATCAACATTGTTTAGATTCTAGTGGCCACGTTGAAGAAACAAGGTCACCATGTATGTGTGAGCGTTAGTCCAATGTGTCCATGCATGTGAGTTTTTTTCAGATATTATTGCTAAAGCTGACCACACAATGTCACACACCCTCTGCACGTTCGTGTGCCCATGCCCTTGCACCTGAGTATCACCATCAGCAACAAATAAAAGTCATTTCAGGCAGTCTGTCTGCATGAGCCCATGTCATCTGAAGGTGCAAGGTCACTCAGTGCTCAAACGTCATATGCAAGGCTCAGTGTGGGTGTAAGTCTAAGCAAGCATCTCACTTTACTCTTATCTTTACAGGAACCAGATGACTCCAAAGGCACAGAAAGACTTAAAAAATTCCAGACAAGGTTGAAGCTTTGAACAAAGTCTTCTGAGATTGTTGAAGTAATGTAGCATTAGGTTGAGTGGTGAAGGATACTGTGTGTATTAGGAGTCAAAGTGGATGTAGTCTGCATAAAAGTCCCTGCAAATATACTGTAATAACAGTATATTTGCGAGTGTGTGTGTGTCTGTGCTTGTGCTGGAGGGCAGGCATACAGCGGTACAGATCACTCAATGTATAAACAGATGTTTTGACCTTTGTATATAAGGAAATACTACCGATGTTTTATTCACTGAGCATGTTTATATTTTACTCAACCAGACGATGCACCAATCTTTAAGCTCTGTTTAGCGCAAAAAGAGCTGAATGTCATCTGGTTTCATTCTCAAGATGAAAAGAAGTATATCAAAGGAAATATCTTGCTGTGAAATTTTGAAGTGAAAAATAACCTTCTTATTTATTAGGATTTCCATTTTCGCTCGCTTTTATTCATATTTCAGGTGGAGTAACTTTAACACCTTCATTCAAAACAATTTACTTTAGCAGGTTCAGGTACTTAAGGACACTTTTTGAGTTTCATAAAGGGGTTTTACAGTCCTCAAGGATACAATGGAATTTCAAATATAATGTAGAATGAATAAGAATGAATTGTTTAAGTTGTTTCCACAGAATTTATACAGTGATTTTGTTATGTTCTATGCAAATGCATGTCTTACTTTATCTCTTTGCCTCTCTGGGAATGTTTGACTGTCAGTATAAATTTCAAAAAGATCAGCTACTACAACAAACATCAGTTTGGGAGAAGTTTAGCAAAAGGGACTGCTCTTGAGGAGTCGTCCAGATTGTTGGGATACGTATGGGTGTCTTTGCCTTGAGGGAACTTTGAGAACCAACAGTGTAGGCTTATTGAGGTATGGAACAACAAAGGTCTCTCTGTGTTAACCTGAAGAAATAAGGGAGGGGACTTGGCTTCACCAACCATGTAGGAATGAAAAACAAAAAAGGGGTGGGGGTTACTATACTGAGAATAGAGGCAGAGAAAAGAGGGGATCTTTTAGCATGGGAGGATGTTTTGGCACAATGACCCTTGTGTCTTCCAGTCTGTCACCGAGTCAAGTGGTTTGTGGGTAATGGGTGGGATATATGAATCAGAGTGGTAATAAGGGTCATTACACATGCATGGTAGATGTAATGGTCCGCAACACTGCTGATCAATTTCTACTGCTTACCTCCACCCTCAGTTTCTGTCTACTCGTTCATCTTTATAGAGTCGATTCCAAATTAAGTCATTATTTGAAAAATACGGGTATAGATGGTATATATGTTCAAGCCAAGCAACTAGACTCTACTAATATGGTATGACTGATTGATGTCATGTTCAAATGAAGCCTTAAGGCCAAATCGATCAGGAAGCAAACTATACTGCGAAATATACTCAGGCTTATTGTTCTAGAACTTGTTCTAGAAATTAGAAATGTTTCTAATTTCTAATTTTATTCCATGTTAAGCGCAACCGACACTGAGCAACTGACATGAGAGAATAACTGGCTATTAAATATTAATGAAGATTGTGGCTATCTCGAGGCCTTTACGAGTTTAATGATGCACATGCATCTTTGAAAATAAATCCATCTTCACACATTATCATTATGAATAAAAACGGCTTCAAAGATCTAAACTCACTAATGACTTCTAGGTGAACAGATCATGACCTGCCTTTGAGGCAAAGTTTTCAGCCTGTAAGGTCTCCATGGGCTAATTTGAATGTAAACAGTGTGCGTCAGTCACTGGATAAATACGATGGGGGGAGTACATCCAAGGCTGAAGGGTGGTCTTTAAAGGCTTAGTGATATCCACTAAGACCTTATGTTCTGCCCCTTGCCTCCTCAATAGTGCAAAGCTAATCTGGGGCTGCTTAGGGCTGCTTTTTTCGTCTGTTGGGGTGACCATCTCCCTCCCTCCATCTCCCTCGCTTTTCCATTTCAACCTAAGAGACTCAGCGTCTCGCTCAAGGACACTCCCGACTGGGCACATGCTTGCTGATGCACATGTATTGCAGTGAAAGAAGTGTTCACCTTTGAGCCAGGAATTCATCTGTCAAACCACTTGGCAAAAGCCTGCTGTTAGTGCACAGAGGTCTGTTTATTCTGTCTTCCTCTCTGTGCACACTGTGGAATACAGGTAATGTCTCCCAATTACTACACACAAATCACTGAGTCAGATAGTTCCAAGGCACTACAACAATACTCTTTCATTTGATTTGAGAATGATCCAAGAATATGTTATTCCAATGAAAATATTCCTTCTTATCCCCCCTCACTGGTTCATCGGGGTCACGGTGTCAGATGTTGGACAATAGGACAGCTGTATCCAGATCAGCTAAAGAGCCACAAACCCCTGGGGGTGGGATTAAGCCAATTAGTAGCTGTCAATCACTATGGCGTATCATGGACAGCTAAATCAATACTTGGATGAATGGGGAGAAGGAGGGTGTGGGAGAAGGTGGGACAGACACATGCATAGAGGCTGACGGTGAGAGATGCTGGGTGTGTGGATAAACTAAGCAGCAAATGTGGTAGGATGGAGGTATAAAAAAGTGGAGAAAGAAAAGTGAGAGGGATAATAGAGATTGGAAGCATTTGTGGACTGAAAAGGGATGGATATAGTATTGGGAAGGACACAACTCTGGAACACTAGTGTTCATTTTTTGAACTGATTTACAATGCAGAAAATTAAAGAAATTCAGGGACCGTGTAAGATATTGTTACTCATGAAATAATTGGGATAAAACACTGGGAATGATTGCTGCAGTACAGATAAATGTATATATGAAACAAAAAGATGGATCCATGAAAGAAAACTGCAAAAACGATTGTTGTGGAAATGAAAGGGGCTAATGCAGAGAATATCCAGGGAGATAAATAAAGACATGCGCCACAATAAAGCCTAGTCTCCACTCAAAACCCCAAGAGATGCAAAAAAAAAAAGAAAAGAAAGAAAAGAAAGAAAAAAGAATAGGTGTGCAAATCAGTACCGCCTCCCGTTTTCCATCTTTTCTGATCATCACTCTCTGTGTCCCATCTGTTTTGATTTCACCTATTTGTGGGTGTGTGCTCTGTATTCCAAAGAGGTTTGCAGGAGACACACAATTTGTTTATCATGGCTGGGGACATCAGAAGATCCCATCTCCTTCTGACAGCTGAAAGACGGGGGAAAAGGCCCCAGCAGAGAATCAATAGACCTCAGAGAAAGAATGACAGGCAGAGAGAGAGGAGGTGGTGGATGTAATGGGAATACGGGGGAAGGGGTGGTGGGGTGGGGGCGAGAAATGATGCAAAAAATGAGAGGAAATGAGAAAAGCGAGGAAATGGAGATGCAGATGGTTAATAAAAAAAAACATGCCATGATATTCAAGCAAGGTTTGGGAATGATATGAAGGATGCATCTACGCAGTCTAAAGCCTGTTCAGTCAATTAAGTCAAGAGAGACGAAAGAATCAAGAAAATAATGATAGACTAGCATGAAGGACGAGACATGAAGAGGAGTGGAAAAGGAAGGATGACGATATTAATAAAAACCTTTTTTTTTTCTTTTTGCACATCTGTCAGATCCAGAATATAATGAAATAATTGTGAATGGGTATGCTTTCACTACTAAAAAGCTGCTGTTCCTTTTTACATTTTCAGCTGATTGAGCGAAAAGTGAATGGACTGTAGAGTTAGACTATAGGGCTGCATTGATAGAAAAGGGATGGGGCGGAAGAGGAGAGGAACTGAAGAGGAGATGGATAGGGAAGGGGAAGAGAGGCAGAATAAAGGGAAGGATGAGAAGATGGTTTACAAACAACCAAACAAATTGAAGATGAGGGAGCAAGAGAGGGGTAAGAATGGAGCATGCCAGAGATACAATGATAACAAAAACACAAATGGAACAAAAATGAAGAAAATGGAGTGAAGAGGAGGCTTTTAAAAGCAATAACGATGAATACAAGGATGGGAAAGGAAAACTGCAAGATTAGGAGAGGGGTTGGAGGGGGTTCTATAAAAGAAAACAAATGAATAAAAGGCCAGATGAGTGAGAAAGGGGGAAGGGGAAACGAGAAGATGAGATAAAGGAAACATGGAAGCAAAACAATAAGAAGAGGATGTTGTTGCATGAATATGGAGCTCGGAACATCTGGTGTGACTTTCAAAAAGTTCTACGGCCTTTTGAATGTGTGTGTGTGTGTGTGTGTGTGTGTGAGTGAGAGAGAGAGAGAGAGAGACAGAAGTATATTAGGTGGGGGGGGTTTTAGTCTAAAGCAGCCATGCACATAGAGGCACACCGAGCAAGCCTGCCATACTCACTCATATACGCCTGGATGGATACAGAAAGAGAGATCAAAGCATTAAGAAAGGAGAAGGCTGGCTAGGAGACAAAAGAGATGCTAGATGGGAAGAGAGATGGATGGAAAGAAGGGACAAAAATAGGGAGGAGAAGGACAGATGGAGGGGAGGAGTGGGAGAGAGATGGGGAGGGAAGGGGTTTTGGTAGAGAATTTATTTTTTTATTTTTCTGATTGATTTACCTTAGTCTCCAAGGCCACCGAGTCATGTAATCATCGGAAGGATTTTTGATCGTTCGTCTTTATGGAAGAGATGTGTCATTTCATCATTTCATTCATGTGTCTGCTTGGAGGTGACACACAGGCTGTATTTTCCTTCTCTGACATTTAAAAAAATAGTACTCATCACAACTCTCAGATCTTCATAGAAATACTCTCTTTTTATAATAAAGTTGAAACATTTTAAACAATTTAATGCTTTCTGGTCTTAATTTCCCCATTTTTGGTTGTTGTTGTTGTTTAGTTTTTTTAATAACCCTTGAGAGTTGGCATTACGTGTTCTTTTCGTCATTCATTTTGTCCTTTAGTAAATTATATATTTTATTATATTGAATTCAAAAACTTCACAAGTGATATTTTTCCGCCTGTTTTCACTCTTATGGAAGCACTGAATAATTCATGTAGCATATTGTTCTAACTTTTGAAGGACAAAATACTCATCGTTTGTTGCTTTCATTTTGAAACCTTGTCCATCTGTTGTATATCTTAAAACCAAAAAACTATCTTTGATAAAAAAAAAAAACATTTTCTAAAACAGATTCCTTAGTTTTTGAAAATTTCTACCCTTTTTTTTAACCCTTCTTCAAAAGTGTATTCTTCCTGGTCCTTGACATCTTAACAAGCATATTTTCCGCCTGTTTTAACCCTTAAGGAGGGGCTGAATAATTCATTGGGTACTGCTCCCTCTAGTTTTGCTAACGGGTCAGTCACAAAGCCATACATTTGTAAATGAGGGTAATCTACCTCTATGAAGCTGTGTGCATGTGTATGTGTGAGTGTTGTGTGTTTAGACGGGTCAGGCTTTAAGACAAGGAACGTTTTGTCCGATAAGAATTGTGTGTGTGTGTGTGTGTGATGGGGGGGTGGGGTGGGGGGTTGTGTGTAAGTGTGTGTTAGCTGTTGAGTGCTGAGGGCTGCCGGGATTTGTAGCTATGCTACCACAATGCCCCTTTCATCCGAAGAACCATCTGATTGTGTGTGTACGCGCTCGTGCGTGTGTCCATGTGTGAGGGAGTGATTTTTGTAGGCCTCTTTTCTGTGTGATCTCTTTATTTGTCCAGAACAATAAAAGATGGAAGCCTGAAGGCACAGACACTAATAGAGAAAGGAAAGACACAGACACACAGCAGGAGGAGAGGCAGGCAGACAGAAACATGACTTAGATATACTGAGGTGTGTAATTCAGGTCACTGGTATGGCCTAAACACACATAATTTTAATCGCAATATGTGATATACATGATATCTGCTTCCTTATCTCACCTGAAACTCAGCTGTCTTTAAATGGAAGTGTTACATTGTGTGAAAGATCTAATATCAAAGCTTTTCTATTCATCAGAGGAACTACACAATCTCAGAGAATGCTCTTGGGAAAAAACAAAAAATCGTGTCCAGAGTGTGTGTTTTACACGGAACTGACACTCACAGCAATAAAAAAATATTGTAAAATTCATAGATTACAAACATCAGCAGCATTGAGTACTGAGAAGTGTAGTGAGTCAGAGCCACAGGAGGGAAATGAGAGCAACGCAGTGAAGTAGAAAAGCTTTTAGCTGCGAGATAAGAGCATATTAGGGCAAATACAGGTGGGAAAAGACGGGGCTGAAACGCTTTATTAGTTCTTGATGAGGCGGGTTTTCAACCAACAAGAATGAGTGACGAATGAAATGAATGACTGGAGATGTGACTGGAAAGGTTATTTCTACATCCGTGAAGCTAAAGAAAGATTTGACTTAAACCGCATCTACTCAAAATTATATATAGCTTTTTTAATAGCTACTAATCAGAATTTTCCATATAATTTTGGAACAGGAATGGAAGAAATATACGTAAGGGGAAGAGGAGGAGAGAGAAACAAAAATACATAAAATGAGGAAGGAAAGGGTGGACTACAGAAATGGAAAAGAGAAGAGACAAAGAATAGAATGATGCAAAAAAGGAACAAAGTGCAGGCGTTGCTTGATCACTGGCCATCTAAGTGTGGTGTGTGTATTTCAAGTTTCCAAGTTACCAACACCTCTGTTGAGGCAAACCAAGCCTGACAGCAATCACACACTCATACTACCTCCTTTGAGCTTTGAGGGGATGCCATTTTGACTTTTTTTTCTTTCCGTTTCTTTTTTTTCTTGCAGACGTGTTTTTTTTGGCCCTCTCAGACTCTAATTTGATGAGTTTTCCATGGCTGGGGCCTCCAGTTCTTCAACTTGCATGAGCGTGTGTGTGGTTTTGGATAACGATCAAGCTATTTTTGGCATTCCTGATTGGTTGGACATGCTAAGAAAAGTCTGGGTTTATTCACCACCACTGTTTCTCATATTTCATACAGTCTGTTGATTTCTTGAAATCTTACCTCTCCACTTACCTACTTTTAGACTCAAAATATAACCATACACAGTGCGGTGAAAGAAGTGGCCTTTGCTTTTAATAAAAGATCGATGGAACCGATTGAAGCACATACAATATGAGTAAGAAAAAAAATACTTTTAGACCTTAATTAATACCTTAAAGATAACGGAGCACTGTCCTCATCTGCATTCAGTCACTGCTGTGCAAAGTGCATCATGTGCACCATCACTCAAATGTGAACAGAAGTCCAGAATCTTCAAGATTTCAGTGAAACAGAGGCAAACTTCAAACTGATGAATAGAGTCAGGGAAAGCCTTTATGAGAAGTTTTTAAATGCCAACTCTAATGTCACCTAATTAGATTTTTGCTCTCAGCAGATCATTTGCCTTTTCAACATGCCTTAAAGAAACAATGAAGGTTTGTGCAAGACTGACCTATTGGTCACCTTGGCTGCTACACAATAAGAACAATCTAATCGATGCTCCTCCAGAGTTCACAATAGCAGTACAACAAAACACATAGAAATTAGAATGTAGCTAAACTTTAGAAAAACAAAAACCTTTGAGTTCACCTGGCCAAAGAGCTGGAACTTAATGGACACTGAAATTTATTATGTCAGTAATAACAGGAGAGTGTGGGTGGTCTTGCAGGAGGCGGGCTATCGTTATGGAAACAGTGGTTGGTTAAGACTTCCTACCAATTCATATTAGTGAAGGGTTGCTATTAAAGACAAAGCTGTAAAGTAGGAAAGAGCTTGGTGTGTGAGAGATGTCACTCATTTACATAACACTACTGCAGTCAAAGGGACACTTATTTTAACCCTTGTATGGTGTTCGGGTCTGTGAGACCCGTTTTCAGTTTTTCTCAAAAGAAAAATTAAACAATTAATTATTTTTTCAACCTGAAATTCATTGGCTTTGGCTTATTTTCTGTGAAGAGCATGAATCTGAACAAATTTTCAATGACCTCATACTGTACCTCCCCCCACGCATTTACATTACATACAAGGTGTTCGGGTCCACTGGACCCAGGCCTAATAAAAGTGTTGAAAGTGTAGGTCCTGTGTTCCCACACTCTGTCTTCCTCCTTTCTGGTGCTGCTGATAGTGTTTTCTTCCCCTCCTGCTCGCGCACAAAGTTGCAACATTATTGAAAATTCAACTATCAACACCGTCTGCTCTTACATTCCCACACATTTTACCCTCTTTCTTGAGGGATCCAAATTTTATTTTCTCATACCCTGTCCCACCTGCAAATTAGGGGCATAATACTATAAATAAGACTTTGCCAGTGTGGTTCTTTATCACAACTGATCAAGATGGCAAAAGAATATCTACTGCGAGGGCCATCCAATTGATTTTGGAAGAGAGAGGGGCTTCGGATGATGATGTTGACAAAGAGGTTTCAGAATATTTCACATTTCTGAAAATTCAGAGTCTGACAGTGACTTTGAAGAAGAGGATGAGGTTGAGCACCATTTAGTAACAAAACGAAGACGAGTACCCCATCAGCAGCCAGCTCCAGGACCAGAACAAGCCCACCAGACAGCAAGTGAAGAAATATGGATGTCAATAACTGGTGAAATTGAATGGTCTTCTTGCCCAAGAAATGAGCCACCCTGCAGAGCTGTTACTGTAATAAGCCAGGGCCAACACGGCTGACAGTTACTCATGTGCAGGACATCAAGTCTTCATTTGAGCTTTTCATCCCAGATTCCATCCAGAAAATTATTCTGGATTGCAGTAATCTAGAAGGAAGGTGTGTTTTTGGAGAGAGGTGGAAGGAGATGGACCAAATCCATCTAAGAACCCCAAAGGCCTACTTTGGGGGTTTTATCCTTGCAGGAGTTTTCAGGTCCGAAAGGGAATCCACAGAATCCCTGTGGGATGCAGAAACCGGCAAGAACCTTTCCGTGCATCAATGTTTCTGGAAAACTTCCACAAAATTTCCAGGATTATCCGTTTTGATAACCGAGACGACAGACCAGCTCGACGGCAGAGAGACAAGCTAGCTGCCATCAGGACAGTGTGGGATAAGTGTGTGCACCACCTCCCCCTCTTTTACAAACCTGGGCCTAATGTCACCATTGATGAGCAGCTGATCCCATTTAGTTGTGAAACATATTGCTTCACGTGTAAATGTGTTGTGTCTTTCCACTCACTCCACTTGATTATAACTGATTTATTTTTTTATAACATTTTATTAAAAAAAAGAACAAAAAAAAAACAAGAAGTACATTAATTCATAAATGTGATCTAACAAAGGTAAAGGGAAAAAATTAACCATGTTTGCTGTTCATATGGTTTGTAATTGGGATGAACTAAACATCTGTTGAGTAATTTAACATAAAATTGTTTGATAGTGTTAATTTGGAAAGCCAAAACTCTAGCGGGTCCACCAGACCCATGAACACTGGCTGAGTAACAAAAATATGAACACCACACAAGGGTTAATAGTACGTCTGTGTGTGTGGGTGTGTGTGTGCCAGACCCGCAGGGAGACACAGTAGGAGGTTAGAGAATACAACACACACAAATAGTAAATGGGTAACAAATGAGTTGACTGTGATGTAAATGGTTGTCCTTTTCATGGCCTTTTTTATGTCTGTTTGTTCCTGTTGAACAGTCAGGAGCAGCTCACCCTGTTCCCCCTGTCATTCAACCTTTACCCTCCACAGTGACAGAGAAGAAGACAGACTGTCTGCATTACAAAGCATGTGAATGTGTGTCTAAATATGAACAGTCTTTTCTATTTGAATTCTTTGTTTGGTCACCTAGTGTATTGCAACACATCAGAAAAGGGAACTTCGTGTTGTATCAAAATACAGTGGGATGCGCATTTGAACAGAGGTTGACTGTTTGGAGAAAGCCCTACTGCCCTGCACCTGTACAACCAAATTCTAAATAAAAGATTAGCCATAGATGTGACAAGTGTAGAAAACTGATGCTTTCATTGCTGTGTTGGCGAATTATTTGAGAACTGGAGCTGCTCTTGTAGAATTATGCTGAAGTTTGGGCTTTTTAATGAAACGGCAAATCACTTTATAGAATTATAAACTATGTTTTTAATGCAAACAATGGGATCAGCTACTGGCTCGTTTTAAGGTAGGGTTTGCAGCATATTGTACATCAGTATTTGGTAGGAGATCAGGCAGAGATGTGAATAGATAGGTATTGCATATGGATGTCATCATACTTACTTGCACTCACAGGTAATGATGCTTCTCCCCTTATCTTTGTCTTTGTGTGTGTCAGAAAAGTACGACACAGGAAGACAAAGTAGCCTTGTTCTACACATATAAAACATTTCAAAAGCGTTTGTACACTCACCACAAAGGGACCAGAGAAAACAGTAAGGTGTGAGTGTGTGTGTGTATGCGTGTGTGTGTGGGAGTGTGGAGGTGTATGAGTAGCACAGACAGAGAGCTGAAGTTTTGAGTCACATTAAAAAAGCCAGCGTTTGTAATTATGGTGTCCTTGGAGGAGCTATTGGATGGCTCTCTGCTGTTTTTTCCTTTAATTGTTTCACTTTTCCTATACTTGCGTCACATCTACTTCACACACACACACATGCACACACAGCAAGTTAACGGTGAGGCCATGTTATTCATCATCACAAGGCCAGAAAAATGACAACTAAAAATAACTGCCAGTTATTGCTGTGATGTTCTGCAACCACTTTGATTGACTCTTCCTTGGGTGGTTACATCATTCTGATCTGCAGTTCAGCAACTTTAATCCAAAAAGAGTGCATAACCTGGGTGTTTGAGCACATCTGTATGGATACAATGCTACTAGACAGTTTTTTATTTCGCTTTGTGCATGTTTCAGTCTCTGTTTTTAATACAAGTAACACTGTCTCAGCTCTTGGCATGTCCTCCAGGTGTTGGCTATTATCATGGCTACAAGCTGTCCACTGGCTGGATTGATTAGAAGACGACTGAACTAGGCTTTTGTTTTAAGACTACAGTGGAGCAAGAACAGCTTTGGGGATTTAAAATACCTCAAGCTCTAAAATAGCTCCAAAACAATCGGCAGGTCCCCAGAAAATTACATGGGATTGCAAAATATGGAGTGAATGTCCTTTAATTCTCTATTACTAGAGGCTGAAAACTCTTCATGCTCTAACACATTGTGAAAGAAAACTTTTCTCCAAATTAATTTCATTTATTAAATGTTTTACAGCATTTTTCACCTGTCTAGATGAGAATTTTTCAGTCGTCTATTGTGAAGCAATTTCTTTCCTAAGCGAACATTATTCTAACTACATTTCACTTGCCTAAAGCAGCCATATCAAATAAAATATTGGCTACCTTACTATTAGAGATTACACTCTAATGAGCTATATAGGTCTATGTAAAACCACTGAGGTAGAGCACGGAGAAAATTAGTTTCTTTGTGTGTCTCGGTGACTCCTCATCTGAATTCAGTGTCACTTCCTAACTGACACAGATAAATAACAGCCTTAATATCAGTATCTTCCTTGAAAATGCTTGGACATGTAGGAGTGTGAACCCACTGTGAACCTCCCTTAGATTGGTTTGATCTCTGGTCCTGTCCCTCCATAATCAACCTCTAATACTTCAAGCTCAGTCAGTTCCTGAAAGGGCTTCATTTCAAAAGGTTGTAGATCAGCAAACGCTATCAGGGATCCTAGAGGCCACCGCTAACTCGCTAATAATCTCACCGTTGTCTTTTAGCAAAGGTATAGATCCAAACATGCACAATTATTTTATAAGAAGGAAACTGGCATGTTAATCATGCACTTTTTTATGATACCAGGCTGCCAGCTAATGTCACAATTACCCTTAAGATCTGGTCTAATGGCCCACTAAAAATAGATAATTTCGCTTGGAAACGTAGGAGTGGGAGGAACAGGTGTTTACCCTCCTAGTGTGTTTTGTCCTGATTTTCATTTCCATAGCACAACCTCTCTGTGCTTATCTAGGGCCCAGGACACACCCAGGATCTCTGCTCGCTCTTCCCCCTCTTTATCTTTCACTCTCTCCCTGGATCCCCTGAGGCTGTTTAGAAAGGATCTGTGACAGATTCTACTGTGTGTGTGCGCGTGTAGCACTAGTAGCTCTAGTAGTAATGACAAGCAGATGGGGTTATTCATCACCAGCCAAGTCTCTGCAAGCAAAGCAACCATCCCTCTCTCTCTCTTACTCTCTATCCATCTATTTATCTAACTGATGTGTCTGAATAATGACAGATAAAAGAAAATCCTCTTTACTTTACTCCTAAGCTCTTTATATTCTTTGTTCGTCTTACACGACCTTCTGCGGTCGCAGGAGTATTCTCAGTCCACTGCAGTTCTTAACATTACTTTTTTGTGTGCTGTTTAAAATCAATTATAAACTCAGTCAATTCCACAGTCACGTGGTTGTAAACTGTAAATTAGGTTTATTATATGCAAAATCCATATGGGACAACTTAAGAAATAATTGTGAAACATACTTTGTATGTGTGTACATCCAAATCAGAGCTCGCACACCTTCTCACGCTGTCCATCTCAAACACACATTTGCACAACTGTCCTTGCAAATAGGTCAACTGCTTTTGTTGACCACAACCATTTATTGCATCACGGCTGTAAAACTACAAAATTGCACATTTTCTCACACAAATGCACGCACATACACACACTCAGTTACGCACATTCATAAGTTTAAAAAAACCTCCCACACATAGCAATGTACACTTACATGCTTCAGGGCTGCCACAGCTCCATTATTTTTCTGAAGTGCTTTTCAGTTCCATAGCTGGTGCTTGAGGGAGTGTGTGTATGTTTGAATGTGTGTGAGATTGTATGATACTGTGATGGGTGCTGGGTGTGTGCGTTGCTTGACAAAGATTGTGACATAAACCATTTATAGTGCTGCCCTAGTGTTTGAGTGTGTGATTGCTATTGACATTAAATCCTGTGTTCGGGTTAGTTTGGCACAGGGCACATGGAATGATGAGATTGTTTTTTAATGGGAGAGGAGAGGAGAGAAACTATGATTAGAGTTGGGCAGAGGGCGTTAGGACAGAAAACAATTTCCTGTATTTTGCTTTGAAGTGAGAAAAAAAAAAGACGTTTCCCATGTGCAAACTATGCATTTGCAAAAAACTTCCTACTTGCCACGGTGCATTTAAAAGAGACGATGATACATATTTACTTGTTTAAGCAAAGGTAGGCTTACACCTGCTGCATCACCATGTGTAGATAGCTTCAGGTTCCCATTAACATTACAGATGGATAACTGGCAGTTAAATTTCCAGACAGAAGAGAAACATGACAAAGTGTTGACGTGAGGCAGTATAATAGCAGCCAATTAAGTGGAAAAATATTTGACACTTGCAGGGTGTTTGGACCTGGCCTGTAGCCTTTTGATCAGGCAAATAAGAAAAAAAAAGAAAAGAAAAGAATTAAAAGCAGTGCAGGATAAAGCTGAAGGACATACGCAAACTGAAAGCAAATCTACCTCATACACAAAGTCTTGATTTGGGCTGCATGGTGCAGCAAAATGAGTCTTTGACTTCAAATTGCCCTGCTGTTATCTGTTTTATTCCAACAGAAAACACATCAGCTGGATATTTGGGAGCAATGAAAGTTGGGACATAAAATTTAAAAATTGAAGAGGGTCTTTTATAGCTTTTCTATATATAGCTACAATACTCAGTGTCCATATTAAACACGACCAACGTTGTAACCACAACTCATCTGTTGTTTAAATGTTTTTATTTCTGAAGAGGGGCAGTCATATCAGAAGAAATTTGGCTTAAAGGAAAAATGGCCCTAAAGAATGAAGAGCTGAAATGGCTTGTTTCAGATGATGAACTGAGATATCCCAAGTTCTCACTCGATACAATAAACTATTCATTGTATGTGAATAAGTTTGGGCATAACTCAGTGATATCTCAGTGGTTTAAATGTAATTTTTTTTCGGGCGATCTCTTTATATTTAAGCAGCGTTATCAAAATGAAAAAAAAAATTCATATGTGGCCGGAGATGCTCCAGTGGCTGATGTTTTATCATTCCAGCAGCAGTTAAGGTTCTAATTGATTACAACGATCCCTATTTTCTAACTGCAGTCTCTTCATTGATCCAGTTACTGCTGCTGCTCAGTTCTCTACGAGTGATTCTCCGAGTCATTACTGCCAAGAAGACGACAGTTTCAATGTGGCTCCAAAACTGACTTTAATGCAAAACCACAATCAACTCCTCAGCAATTCTTAGGTGGAGTAAAACAAGTTGATCAAAACCCGAAGACCTGTTGGAGGTTCATCAAATTAAACACATTCAATTAATTAAAGCTATTTCTTTTAATAATGCCTATAATGTGCAAATTAATTTCATTGAGGATGAAAACATTTTCCTCTTTTGTCATACATCAAGTATCCAAAGTTTATCAATTAGTTTGCAGGGAGAAATGTGTAGATAACATGAATTGCATTAATGATTTTCTAGGGCAGATTATATGTGCAGTTTATATAATAATTGGAGAATAGAATACAAAGGTGTGAGATCGAAGTCACATTAGCATTATGTTCTCATGTTCTGATACTTTACCTTGAAATCAATTTCATGTTCAGTTACAGTGTGTGTCCTCTAACAGAGGTCATAACCTCTACCTGCTGACTGCATCTCTTTTCCTAAATTAAAAGACTGCATCATATTACATGCAGATCCCCAACACACATACACAAATTGAAAACTAAGTGCACACACCACATCGTATTACCTGTATAAGGACAGCGCAAAGAAACTCAATAGGCTTTTAACAATCATTCAGCCTGGACAGGAGGGCTTACTATAGGTATACCAACTAGATCTGATAGCACATACAGAATGAGAGAGGCAAGAGAGATGAATCACAACTGACTTCATGGTTCAGCCTTCTGACAGGAGCTTATAGAGAATGGGGATGGGAAAGGGAAAAGAAAAAGGGTGGCCGATGAAGGAAAAATGACTAAAAATGTATCAATATGCTAAAAAAAGAGAGATACCTGAGAAGCAATGTTGTGTTGGGGTGTAGATCTACTCAGTGCATACTCAAAAAGCCAATAAAAGTAACAGCAAACAGCCTGACGAAGTAGATTTGTTTCCAGATTTACTGCACTGGAACACAGTAAACTGTCCTGTTTTAGGCTTTGATGCCTGCAGTGTGGGCAGACTAGCCAGCTTTTCTCACAGCCTCTCTAGTATCTCTCAGTGCATCCTCGCCTACAATGGGTGAACATGATTTCTGTGTTCATCATTGTGTTTTTGAATTTGTCTGATTCTAATATGCTGATTTCTGTCTTTGAGGAACTGGCTAGTCGTGTTATAGCTCTCACTGCAACTTCCAAGTTGCTTCAGTGGCACAGACATCATTATAGGAAAAGATCTGGAGGAGCAATGAAAATACTGGCATTTGCTTCCAGCACTATATTCGACAGCAGTTTGAGAACATGCCAAATTCAATTTAGTTAGGAGTTTACTGCCTGCCTCAGGTTAGAAGAAAGAGCGGGAGACAGAGGAGAAGTATTGCCAGAGATGTAGAGAAAAGCAGGTAAAGTAAAGAGAAGATTGAAAGTAATCAGGAGAGATAAATGAACATCTATAAACGCCGTCCAACTCAGCTGTGCTGCAGTGAGCAGCTGAATTATAGAACAAACATCTATGCATCTAATGGTCCTTTCTCATTTCTACTACTTCTCTAGATTAGGACCAAACATAACTCAAAAATAGTGCGGGTGTGTGTATGTGTCTCTTTGAATGTATATTAGTGTCTACGTGTAGCGTTAGATATCAGTTCCACTTTACATCAGCTCGTTTTCATGTGTATGAGACAAGAGGAGATTAAAAATAGGGGGTAGGGGTGGATGGTGGTGAATAGTATAAACTGTGTGTGTGCACACTGTGTTGAAGCATAGTATAATATGAAGTGTAAATATGTATGTTTAGGACATCGAGATCAACGTTCAGCATGATTGATGACATAAGAATAAAGTTTTTGTTTATATGATAGAAACTGACAGGAAACAATAAAAGCTCTGATGCCACCACGATACCCTGTAAACATTCAAGATAACACAATTTGTCACAGTGCAGCTCATGACTTTCCAGTTTCACCTTTCTCAGAATATTATGGTCGGGATAGTTCAATTATACGTTTTGTTGCACATTTAAAATTGGCACACACCCAGTTATACACCTACATCTGCAACCTCTGTTTCTTTACATGCTAGACTATTACACTTTTTACAAAATGAAAATTACCAATGAAAACAGGATTATGCAAGCAGGCCATCTGGTTCTGCTTGACATTATGATCAGCAGCTATTTTGAGAAATGACTGACAAAGTTTTCCCTTTCAACACACAGGGTGCGACGAGTAAGAGAGAGAAAAAAACAGATGTCATAAAAATACTTATACGTATCTTTGGTGGTAAATTAAACATGACTAAAATGACCTTAAGAAAGGAATAAACAAACGAAAACAGCACTGCTGCAAAATGAGTGAGGACTTATTTATGGCATCAAAATGACAAAAGATACAAAAGGCACAAATTCCTTCTTGCATTGATAAGCATTAATGCTGCTCATGGTTGCTCAGCTTAGCTTTCCATTACTCGGGCACGGGGTGGATATTTTTGCTGATTTATCAATGCCACAGGCTTTCAGCGGATCTTAAAATAAATGGCTAAGACGCTGTGAGCCTGGAAAATCACCAGATGTACACTAACTTTCATATCAAGCTACTTATTAAGTCTGCATGTTTTCCATGGTCTCAGCTTAGAACAGAAATCCATAAAACGTTTTGCAGCAGCTCTTTTTTCCCCTTTCGCTCCCTTGCTCTCCTTTTCTCTTCTCTCCCCAGATGCCTTTTAGAGTTGTCATTGGAGAGTGACCTGTATTATCTATCTCTGACTCTCTCTCCCCAGCTCTGTCTCTTTCTCAGTCTGAATGGAGATTTAGATAAGAGAGTCTGAGCTGCAAGAGAGTGGTCGCTGCATACCAAGAGACAGACCAAAAGAACAAGAGAGAGGCCAGAGTGGAGAGCCAGTGAGAGCCAGATTTACTGAGCCATTTGCACCTTGTTTCAAACTCATCCTGTGGCTAGAAAGCTTCATGCTTCCGCATCTTGCCTTAGTGGGGAAATGTCATTGTTGTTTGTGTGTCTGTTGGCAAGCCTATACGAAAACTACCAAGCTGAATTTCATAAAATTTGGGTAAAAGGTGAAACATGGGCAAAGGAATAACCTACATAATCAGATCAAAATCTAAAGCTTCAAAAATTGCAAACAGGGGATTTGCATCGGAGGAGGATGCAATCTCCCATCGCTCTCAAAGTACTGTTTGACTATCATCTGCAGATCACATTCCTTGTCATGAGTTAGATGCACCTTTATCTTTCATTTGCATGCATGGAAAAATTTTGCAAACAACAGCAGAATATATGATCAGAGTGATTGTGTATTCAGCTGCATGTACAAAGTTTTAGCCACTTTGCAATGTGTGGAAGTTTCTCCACATCGTAAGAGGAGTAGGTGTGAATAGGTATAAAAAATTAAGACAAATCTGTGGCACATACACATCAGGGTCACGGTAGCAATCTCAAATTTCCACATCTTCTTTGCACCTATATCTGTCACAATGCGTGCGTGTGTTTAGTAGGGGCACACTTCTTAAACAGTCTGATTCTGCATATCACACACACACACAAAGACGCACACACGGGCCACAATTTAAAATGTCCCCCAGGTGATCGATGAGGTAGTGATGGAAATGTCATCTGGTGCTAATACATTTATCATCGCTCATCCAGGCTCATGAATTTCTCCTTTTGGTATTCAATCATTTTTGCTCTTTTACCATGAGACTATTTGAATGCAGTGATTCACGGGGCTGTCTGCGGTTTTCTCTGAGGAGGCAGAATGCGCGTGCAGGCATCCAGCACTCTGACTGGACTCATTAATTAGTGGGCAGGACAATGATAGCCTGTGTTTACATGAACCCATGTGATGGAGCGGTAAATAAAAAGCTGGGTTAGGGCTGAGTATATCAGACCAGCAATCACCATAAAGAAAACAAATACCTACATGATCAAGTTAATTATGTATTTGCACACTACACAATTTCTGTGAGAAGCATTTTATCGAACAAAAAACACAGTGATTGAATAACATATTACGTTCAAGTGTTTGCTACTTTTGCTTACTTTAAAAGTTAGTGAGGCATAAATACTTCCTTGGGTTTGAAACTGATGGAAAAGCTGACAGGCTTTTGTTGCTGTTCTGGGAGCAGAGCAATGTTCTTACTCTTCAGGGCACTGTATTGGCCACCGGAATATTTGGCGCATGACCCACAGAATCTCACATATTCTTATTTATGTTATTTACTAGTTGATTAAGTCAAAATATACCGAATGTTACACCTATAACCACCAAAGTAGGCTGACTACTAAACTATGCAGCCTTTCTTGGATGCACTTATGAGTGGCTACTGAAGGATTCTTGATGCTTGCCATTTTCAAGGCACACCGTATCTTTGTCCTGTCTTCCTCCACTTACCCCATGGGGTGTGGTGAGGCACATGGTCGCCCCTCCTTGAGCCTGGTTCTTCCTGTTAAAAGGGAGTTTTTCCTTCCCACTGTTGCCAGATATCTATGGATGTCATGTTGCCATATGTTTACACGTGTGATGCTGTGTCAGCCGAAGCTATATGATTGCGGTCTTTCATTTTTAAGTCAGATTTGAGGTTGGCTGATCGTTTTATATGCCACAAACAGACTTTAACGAGTAACTGCACACTGCCAAGCTGGTTTTGTGAGAGATTATCATATATTCATGCGAGTACATATTTGTGTGTGAACTTGTGCCTGAACTGCTATATGAGTAAGAGAGCATGTCATACAATAACAAACTATCTAAATGAAAATCATTGACAAGTGAGGCAAGTCATAACTGGGTGTGCACATACATACATAAGTGGTCCAGCCATGCAGAACTGAATATGTAAAAAGCATTTTTTTTCCCCCTCCTGGGTTCTTCTCCTCTTCTCTCTTGAGTTCTCTTTATCCACCACCTCTCTCTTCCTTTGCTCTTCATCCCTCCTTCTCAGCCTGTCAGTTAAATGACTGTTGCTCATTTCTCTCTGTCTCTCTAAGTCAGCAAGTCACCTGCAATGTATCTCTCCCTTCACTCATATTGTCACTATTACACATCTTCATTAATTGCTTGTGTAAGTACTCGCTGCATTTAGATTACAGTCTTTGCACATAGATGCAGAGTAAAATTAGAGTGTAACTTTTGAACGTCACTGCATTGGTACCAGTAATGGAACCAATAATGATGTGACCACATGGTTGGTCATTTGTTCCACCTACTGAGTCTGTATCTGTTACTAGAGAGTGTCACTAACACATAAGATGAATCTGAGAAACTTGTGTGTGTGGTTGAAATTAAAAAGCAGGCCAACTTGAAGGTGAGCGTTGTCAGCTCTGTGAGAACTGAGTTGCTGTATAAGAATGATCTGAAAGCCTCACAAGGATACTTTAGTATGCAGGTATTATTATTTTATTAAACTGCCAAAAACGACAGCACAAAATAAACCAAAAAATATGTGAATTAATTACTCACCGACTAATTTTATTAATTTTTACTTTAATCCTTATCAATGTTTTACAGACATCTTACTATAATATAAAAAAAATCTTTGTCTGTGTTTGAGCTTCTTTGTCTGCCAACTTTTCCTACACGATCAAGAGTTGAGAAACCAAACTTGGCACACATGCACATCTTGATCTTGATGATGACAGCATGTTGCCAAGCAAACTGTTAGTAATGGGCTAAAATAACCTTAACCTTTTTATAAAAGCAGCAACACTATAACACCTTATAAAAATAACATATTTATATCATAGATAATAACTTCTCATTTATATCCACAAAACCTCAATTATGCAAACCTCTAGCCATCAAGGTGCCTGGCAACCATCTAGTAACAGACCACAATGACTTGTTTTCTGCCTTCATGCAACTAGAACATGTAATGAAAGCCTTGCATTGTCTTAGTGTTATATTGTTGCTTAGGAATTAGCAATGTGCAAATATTATTTTTTTTAAAAATCACATGATTTCAGATATTTGGTGGCCTAAAAATCCAATATATCGGCAATTTATTTCTCTCCTACACATGAAACAAACAGATTTCCATGATATTATGTTATATGTAGTTATTTTTTAGGTTTTTCCTAAAGCAATATGGCAAGAAAGGTTAAAGATATTCTTGTTTTAATGCTACAAGTCTTGCATTACCTGTCTACACTCTACCTGACTCTGCTTAGATCAGTTGCTTTTAGTTTTTGTCGTGTTCCAAACATGTTGCCCTCTTGTGTTGATAAAACTATTATTATTAAGCATGTTTCCCTTGTCTCTACCTTTTCTGATTTCCATTTGTTGGCTGTTATAAATGCCAAAACCAACATATCAGGAAATAGCTAGCCAGTAAACCAGTTACAGTGACATACTGGTCAGGCTATAGTAATAATATATTCTAGTAGTACAATACAAAATTAGAATACAGAAAAAAACTAGAGGTCTATCATAAACAGCATTACCAAATGAAACTTTGTTCGAACTGCTTGGTGTCCCACTTTCATATATCCTCCACTCCACATTTACACATAATTATCTTTGATTAGTAAAATGAGAGTTATACCTTCCTTATTGTATTTAATCTGTGATATAAATGGAAAGGAGGAAATACTAATCCAATGAAACCTGCAGAAACAACAGATATACACAGAGCAAAAACCATTTAGTCCAAATACGAATGTGCAGTTGCTAATTAAGGCTCTGTACATTAATGAAAATGAAGAAGCATTGAAATGCTGAGTGTGAGGAACACAATGACTTTAAAATAGGTTTTTGTACTTTCTCCCAGGTACAAAATCAAATAGGAGGGCAGAATCAATGTAGCATCTCAGAAGACAATACTGATAGCTCGGGTTTCAGCCAAATTGCCCATCTACAGTATGTTGCCATCAAATTGCCAGTGCTCCATGGACTTGAAATGTAATTACAAAGTCTAGGCAATAAAATCAGCTCACAGGACAAGTGTCCTTGTAGACTTTCCATGTCATGTAACGAACCTGCAGTGTCATTAAGACACAGTGACAATTTGTTTGTGCAGCCTGGTAGAGCAGCACATTTTTACAGACAGGGATGAGCAGTTTGCCCACTTTGGTGGAAAACTAATGCATTTTGTGAACTTGTAATTGTGCATGCAATGTATGGTGTTTGAGGAAAAAGTCATTACAGGTGTTGTACTTGGTCCTAATGGTTTTTCAGAGTATTACCGAAGAAAAGATTTGCTACATACTTTAAGAATGTAAAAAGAAATCAATTAGAGGCTCTGAAGGGAAAAAAAAAAATCAATACTCTTGAAACTACACAGTTCTCCATCTTGTCATGACTGTTAAGATCAAACTCTCCTTTTAAAAGCAGACGGTATCAACATGTCTAACAGTGACCTTACACCTGCGCCTGCTGTTCACACCTTCTGCAGATTTAGTGTTAGCACTGAGTTGAGTTTTCCAGTGATTATAGCTTTGTTCAGCAGCTGAATTTTAAATATGCATTTAATTGTATGCACTCTAACATGTACTTGTATTGTGTGATAAATGGAATTTAAAGCTCTGATATTCTGCAGCATGGCATATAAATTAGTACTACAGAGTCAAAAGATTCATTTGCTGTGCATTAGCTCAGTATAACTTCAAGCCAGTGAAAATCTAAATTCTGAACATAGGACACGTTCTTGCTTTTGGACATGGAGAAAATAAAGCCTTTCTGGCTTATCTAACCACAGAGATAATTCAGAGTAGCTGACAAAGAAACAAGTGTTTTCAGAGAAGAGGAAAATGCACGACTGTCTAGAGCAAGTGTTGTAGGAGTAGCACTAAAGTAGGAGCAGGCCGTCTGAGCTCAAAGATAAAAAATAGACCTATAGTTACCAACCAATCCCCTGCAAAATGACTGCCGCCACTTGCACCTGCATCTCCTGTGCGTTTTATTTTAGACTCAGTAATGAGTCAGAGTGGAGGTGTGAGGAAGTGGAGGAGGTAGAGGCGAGCTGGAGGAGGATACCTGCCTGAAGATAAAATTTATTAAAAGGAACTGTGCACCAAAAATAAGTTGAAAGAGTGTATATAAAGAGGGGCAATATAGTTCAAACAAAAGCATGTATTTATTTTACAATAGGATGCCAGATATGGACAGGCATCTAGCCTGTCTGACCCTTTGCTTCAGCAAATGAGCATGCGTGTATGTTTAGGTGTGCGCTGACCACTATATGATAATGCATCATCAACTTTTATGCACTCATACAGTGTCGTGAGTTTATGTGGGCCTGCCTGTGTCCGCATGCACCTGTGAATGCACACTGGTGCATGTATAATACTGACACAGCTGGGATCCACCAGTCCTTGCCAATGTGTGTGGGTATATATGTGTGTGTGAGTGTGTGCGTGTGTGTGCACGGCGACCAGCTGCGTCCACTGTGCTGATCCTCAAAGCCGCTATCACATTCTGCTTGCATCATTTCACTGCAGTCATCCTGACAGCATCAAACTTGTGAACACATGCCGTTACAAGGCCGTGTTCACTCACATTCATGCATATCACTGTCTCACACAAACCCATTTGCTGACATGAGATATGATTATTACATTTCATTGGTGTTTTAAGCTGTTTTAATGAGTGCCAGAGGGGGGGAAGGTTTGTATTTCAGGGCAGTTTGAAATGACAACCCCTTCTCAATACATCCATTACTGTCAAAATGCTTCTTAAACTTTGAGTCAGGAATGTCTTCAGGCTCCTCAGCTGTAGCAGAGTTTCCCCATGTAAAGGTCATCTGTTACACTGCCCTATAAAGCCAGAGAGCAATAGCTATGTGAAGAGTCAGACAGTAAAAAATAGTACCTTCAATGTGTATCTCCTGGCCAGACAAAATATCAAAAATTGTTGGTTGCTTTTATACGACTACATAAAATCGGTCTTTCCTCCACTTTTGTAATACTAAGATTCCAGTTGGCTGCTATCATGGAATAAATCCTAACATCTTGATTTAGAAACCACATGAAACACCAGATTTTAATCTGGGGGAGTATAATGTGTTTGGATAGAGCTCAGCTAGAGGACTATAATCAGAATAATTATTCTGGTTTCCCTCCAGCTTGAGGCCTTTTAGCTAATGACAGACACAACACTGATGACTCGATTTTAAGCTGTCTCCATTTGTACATGACACGTGTGTGTGCAAATATTGTTTGTGTCTATTTGAGCAGTTTGACAGGGCTACAGCATTTGCAGACCAGTTTAAAAAAAACACATTAAAATACACTTGTGGTTATTTTCTGCAGTAATGGGGAACTGAGAAATGTCTTTATCCTTAAATAATGTCTCTCCTGCTGACAGCTGCAGTCCCCGCTGTTTCATGTCTGTTTTTTTTTCTGTTTTAACTAAAGAGAACAGGAATCATACGGCAACATATCACAACCACATTCCTAAAAATGTGTTCGGAGCAAACAAGTAGCTTAGATCCTCATAGAGGCACTGAACGATCCTAACAGGAAGCATGCAGACCATGTAGTTTGCATTAATTAAGATCAAAATACACAATCTGTACATCAAAGAAGATGTTGGAGTGCGGTCGTCATCATATCATCTTTCAAAGTTTTTTTTTTTTTTTCTTGGGTATTATTTATTGCCGATCCCTTCTTAGATCCCCCTTGTGTTTATCTTCAGAAAAATCACTTTTCAGAAATGAATGCAATTCATCAAAATAAATCAATACAAACTATTATCACATTCTAGAGGTTGTGTGCATGCAGTCAAACATGTACACAGAGTTGCTGGCAGTGGCCTACCAATCAATAGGCCGTTATTCAAGCATTTCACATTTCACACAAGAACCAATTCAAAATGTGACAGTATTGATAGTATTGTCTCAGGGTCCCTAGCAATACCACAACATGGTAAAATCCATTTTCCCTCTCATAACGAGCTGTCATTTTACGGTTGGACTGAGCTCAATCGTCTCTGCATATAAAGCAGGCAGATTTAGCTGGAGAATGATAACAATAGCACAATTGCCATTGGTATAAATTTCCACCGTGACATCACACAATAGTGATTAGTGCAAAGCTTCAGAAAGCATGCCTCATTTTAAAGGTACCCCTGGTGTTATTAACAATGTAGTCCATTGTTGTTTATAAGTACATGTGCAGTGTCAGCACATGTTGCTCATAATACTCTGACAAAAATCCATTTTTCTTTAACAAGGTGAAAGGAGCCGGTTCTGTGCATACAAAGCAGGTCGATCAGCTACATGATTCTAATGATATCACTATAATGATTTATACAGAAGGAATATTACCAACACTGAATAATGATGATTTGTTATGTTCTGCCGATGATGGTGTTTGTGGCATGTCAGTTATGCTGTGATGCTGAGGATGTTGATGGTGCTGTAACTTTTGATAGTGCCGCTGCTGTCACTTTCACGTAATGCAAACAAGAAAATCCGATGTTTAGCGACAAATGATTGACATATGAGCAGCGGTGTTATGTTATTAAAGTATTTTCGAATTTTGAAGTGTTTGAGCGACTTATTCAACAGCCTTGAACAAACAAGAATAAAATTTGCCCCCAAACAGAATTTTCCATTAAGTAATTATTGTGATCGAACCACATTAAGCACACCATTGTGCATTACTGGTCCCCAAAGGATAAAGTGATATCCTTTATGGTTATACGGGTCATTGTGTAAGCTCAAACCACCGGTACCTTTCAAGGCACCAACATTTTATCCGTGTGTCTAATTTACAAAACAAATGTTAAGCTGAAAACATCATTAAACAGGTGCACTACATTTCTTCTACACATTTTCTTCCTAAGCTACATGTACTGATCTTTTGTTCCTGTGAAAAAAATATGAAGGAGCAGTTAATTATTGCAGTGTCTCGGTCCTTAGAGCTGTGTGATCTCTCACTGCACATTTATTAAGATGTGGATAAAAGAATTGTGGCACTGAAGATAAAGGCAGTTTTGGCCTTTTGATATTTAGCTATTACGTTATAAAATATCTCCCTCGCAGTATTTTTCTTCATCTCTTAACCCATGTGCCATCACACCCACATAATTACTAGATGGAAAGGAACAAATTTAATGTTGCTGGACTGCTTTCTACTGGCTTTCACCCTTATTCACCCATGAAGGCTTGCAGAAATCACTAATTTTCATTTTCAGCAACACTCTGCTTCACACTCATGCTGGGGAATTGCACTGTACAGCCACTCAGCACCAGCACAGGCCCGGAGCAGCTCCACTGGGACCGACCAGGGTTAAGTAGTTTGCTCAAGGGCTTCTCAGTGCTGGTTACTGACAGAGGCAAGAGCACCTCCCATTCAATTCCCTGCTCGGATAACATTTCGGGGTGATGTGGGAATGCAATGGATGCATAAAGGCATTTCCTTAAAACCATTCATTACCAGTTCTGATCTTCAACCTTGCTACCTTTTGGCCCAAAACTCAAAGAGACATCGCATATTGTGACTTGCTGCCCTACACTCACGTCATGACTTTTTGTTTGTCATACAAATATTAGAGCAGCTGTGGCTCAGCAGGTAGAGCAGGTCATCTATTGATTAGGAGGTTGTTTTCATCCTGAGCTCCTCTTGTCTGCATGTCAAAGTATCCTTGGGCAGAAGTTGCCCCTGATGCTTCCATTGGAGTGTGTCTGCATTAAAACATAACATAAAAGAAATAAAGGATAGAAAAAAGCGGGGGCGGAACAGTAGCGGGTTGTTAGAACTGTTGCTTTACAGCAAGAAGGTTCTGGGTTTGAATCCACTGGCCGGCTGAGGCTCGTGGGTTCTCTCTCAGCCTGTGTGGGGATTTTGCATGCCATGCATGTTAGATCAATTGGTGATTTTAAATTAGGCGTGAATGTGAGCGTGAATTGTTGTCTGTTTCTCTGTGTTAGCTATATAGATTAATTGCCAAGCTGTCCAGGGTGTGCCCCACCTCCTGTCCAGTGACAGCTGGGATAGGGTCACGCCCAACTATGAACATGAATTGGATACGTGGAAGAGGACTGATGCACAAATGGATGGAAGCTACAATGATGATGTTTTCACATCATTATAGCGGCATTATAGTAATCAATATGTCAAACACTTATCGGTTAATATTCTGAGGAGGGAAACTGTTAGAGAAACAGGCCCATAATAAAGGGGCTTAGTTGCCTGTAGCAACAAGACTGAGCAACAGCCAGGCTAAACGAGCTTATGGCTAAACAACTAAGACTTATAAGTACATATATAATAAAGTCATTACTAGTTTGGGGTTTTTTTTCAGTTAGTGCATCATAGCAATTTTTGTTTTGTCCAGCCCATGGGCTTGGAGACCTCTATTCTGGTTATACAGTAACAAAGACACGCCCCTATCTCAATGTGTTTTCATCCCAGGGTGTCAAATATTGCTGCCGTGTAAGAAGCTGCGAGAGTCACAAAGATTCGGTGTCGGTGCTTTGGATCCAGCAATACTGAATGCAGGGAGCTAACAGTGTTGTTTGAAAGAGCAACAAATTCTGCATAAAAGGGCAGGACAGTTGGCAGTGGCATAAATCACTAGTTTGTCACATTTAGAAGCTTAGTGCTTTGCATTGTGTTTGTTGTTGTTTTCACTTGCTGTGGTCTGGTTTAAATGAACCGTCTTTACAAAATGATCCATGTAGCTGGAAAAATTACCTGAAAGCAGTGCATTTAAATGTCACAGGTCTTGAACAAAAACCCATATGTAACAAACTGGGAATGGGACCAGGCTCACCATTTGCCGCAGGGGATGTTTAATGGCACAAAAGCAAAGGACACCTCACAAGCTTCCATGTTTTGTTTTGGAGGGTTTTTTGGGGGGTGGGGGTTTCTGTTGTTTTTGTTTTTTTTACAGTATTTGATGACCTTAAAGTGAGATTGGGCTGTCCAACCATTTTTCGGGGGGTTCCCCCCCCCCTTTTCCCCCCTTGGCATATAAACTGCAATAATTCACGAACACAACTGTAAAACCTGAACTGAGTGATCTTGGTTACTCGTTTGTAATGTTAGGCAAGTGCAGTGTGTCTGCTCTGTGCTCATACATCACACTTTATGGTCAAAGTTTTAGGAATACTAACCCTAATGCATAAACCAGCTGCAGGCTGGTGCACTGTACATACAGGCAATGGTTTAGAACAGAAGTGGCTAAGTCAGCAACTGAATTGCATGTTTAATTTACGCTTACTCATTCCATCCATGTGTAGCCACAAGTTGCAGTATATTTCAGGATATATTAAGGGCAACAGCAATAAACTCTCAGCATGTAAAGATTAGGAGAAGTTTGTTTGTGGAGCGCTTAAATTAATAACGACTATTTTGGGTTATGCTTCATCAAAAGGCACATTTTAAATGTACAAGTTCAACTTCTTACTTCTGTATTTCTTCTCTGCCTTTTTTCTCATCAGTATTCTGATGTGCATCCTCTTTTTCTTTCTCCTGAGCTATACGTTGATGCACAATGTGATGAAATATGCAGCACAGCTAATGAAAACATATCTAATTACATCATGGCAATATAATATGTAATGTCTTTCAGCTCCTTTCTCTCCGGTAAATGGCGGGTCTTACATCTTAATAATGTAAATTTTCTCTCTCTCTTCTTTGGCAGATCTCTGTCACTTAACGGGAAACAAAGCCTTTGTATTCAACACAGTGATGAGCTAAAGGTGCGTCCTGACATTTATTTCTCTATTGTGTACGTCTGTGTGTTTGTGTGTTAAAACAAAAGGCCTGTAGAGTGCCATTAAGACATCAGCCCCACTAGCCTGTTTAGCATTACATTTAACTGGCGCTCTTCCATTAATTTTCCACCCTTCCCATCTTCTTTTCTTTCTTTCATTTAGACATTTTGCAGTTTTGCCTCCATCTCTCTCAGTAATGATCCCTATCCTTCATGATTAGTAGAAAATTATTCAAAAATGTTTAGCTTGTATTTGCCTTCAGCAGCTTGTTAAGGAGAACTTGTAAAAATTCATATTTAATGTGATCTCATGCCTGAAAATGTAGCTTACAATGCATTTGCCCTTTGGGCACATGTTCTGAAAGTCACTGTATCGCACACCTCACATCTTCCATACTAAGCATTTTTCTATTTGCCTGGAAAAAGTTGAATAGATTAAAGGCAGATCTAATCGATCGTGAATGTGCTTATCTGTGGCTAGCAGGCTGACAAGCCGATTCCAGAATGGCACAGTCTAATCATTCAATTGCAGGCTGCAGACGGGAAAAAGAGAAATATGCAGAAGGACCCAAAAACAATAAAAACAAATGCTTGAATTATTTGATGAAGCCTAAAAGAACTGAGATGCCATGGATGATGAAGGGCAAGCAATTTGAGAAGCCTGATGGCTTAAAAACATTTACATATTCAGGGTAAAAAAGGCCTATTTGGGGTTTTTTTTAAGGAAAACGATAAATTTCAAAAGTTAAATTTGATAAACCAATTGTTCTGTTATTACTGGACCACAGGGTCTGTATGGGTTTTAAAACTGGACATAAATTTTTTCCTTCATCTCAATCTGCTTAAATTTGCTTTGTGGCTTCCAATGAACGGTGTCTCCAGTCACAACTATTGATTATGCTCGTAACTCATTATGAGCCTTGGTTTCAAAAGGTTTTAGCTATGCTGTGCGCTGATTGGATGTTTAACCTTTTGACCTCTAAATCAGCATCTGAGCACACTTTCTATAATAGAAGACACATATCCAGATGACCTCTTCTGTCACTATGACAATTTATTGACAGGGTTCTCACAATGTGTGCCTCAGCATTATAAAATAAAAAAAACCTGAAATTGCACTAAAACGTGTATCTGAAAGATTCTCAGGTCACACGCAGGTCTCTTTTACTCGCTCGCTCTCTCTCTCTCTTAGCCTATTCCTTCTAAAAGAAAAAAACTAATTTATTCTGTTTTTATATGGCTATATGTCCACGCATGTGGCTGCCCTGGGCTATTTTTTTCAGTTGCTTTTTTTTTTTCTCATTCCATACCAGTTTCACACAGAGAGAAAGCAGGACATTAGGACTAGCATTCATTTTCCCTCTTCACTCGTTTTGCTTTTTTATGATACGGGGAGATAGTTTCTAAATTACACTCTATTTCAGCTTACCGCCAGTGCAGCCACAGAGCTTTGCCTCATCCAAAGGCTTGAGGCTTGGGAGAATTAATCTTGTCAGGCAGCAGAGCTGCAAACTTCTGCTGCACAATCGTCAGCACAACTGTTTTAGGTTCAATGAGACACGTTGTAGTTTCAAGTATTAGTTGGGATTTCTCATGAGAGTCTAAGCTGTTGATGTATACTTTGGCTTTGTTTACACGAAGCGCATTCTTTGACTCAAATGCATATTTTTCAAGCAGAAACTAACAAACTATAATGCTTACAACAGCATCATTGCAGATGAGGTCCAGTGACAGTGTAACAATCCCAAAATGAAATATTGAAGTGGGAATTCCTTCAAAACAATAGCGTAATTTTGCAAAACATCTACATCGCAATGTATTGATAATGTTTTCTGATCAAGTAATGATCTGATTTGCTGTTTACAATACACGAAGTGCACCAGTGGGCTCATGATTGCACTTCTCAGCATTTTTGCTATACGAGTTGTGCATTTGGGTATAATAGACATTTGATCTGGATGATCTTAAAAGCCATGAGCTCATGATCATTCAAAGAGAATTATGTCACCCAACAAATACAAGGATCTACCACCCAAAAACAACCAGAAGCTGCACATCTGACATCTGATTAATTCAATTATTATTATGTATTATTTCCCTTTTTCCTCAAAAGAGCTCAAATGTGTGATTGAAGGAAAGTCTTAACATATTGCTTTTAAAAGAAGCAATACAAGTTAGACAAACTGTGCTCTTAACAGAGAAAAATATAAATGTTAACACAGTGAGCATAGAGTCAGCGGTAGGTGTAACCCAGTACTGATAAGCCATTCCCGGGAGTGTAAAGTAGAGCTGCAAAATGCTGTTAAAACTCATTAACTATCAGGCTCATATATCTTTAAAATGTGACACTGATGGGGGTCTGGGAGGACAGATAAGAAGCAGGAATTCGGGACAAGGAGATTTCTTTCCACGGATTTACACAAACACACACACGCAGAGTTTTAATGTCCTCTACCAGTATTGATTATCCAGCTGTCTGACTGATTGAGAACCAGATATAGAAAATCACACATCAATAAAATACTAAACCTGAAGAGTTTAAAGGCACACCCCTATTCCAGCCTGCAGAAAAACACAAACAGCTAGCGTGCAAATAAATTATTCCCGAGATCTACTGAGCTGCAACAGTGACAGTTTGAGATGTGAGTAAGTAGTGAGTAAACACCTGAAATCTACTTTTGACTGGTACTAAGAACTAAAAGTTCAAAATCAAATATCCTTATCCAAGCTGCTCCATATTGCACACTAAAATAGCAAAATACTGAAGGTTTGAGTTGAGTAATGGTAGAGGATTTGCTTGGTTTGAGTTTTATGGAAACTGTTGGTGAGTGTTCTGAATAACACCATCAGCTTAACTGCTGAAAACAAGCTTGATGAAGATGTATCAGAAGTCCTGGAGACAGACTTTCTCAGCTTTAGAACAGAGTGAGAGGGCTTTTTATCCCCTTTAGATGACACTCTAAGTGACAAATGATGAAACGAGTGTGTGAATTGATTTATTCAGCAAATGGCATAATTGCTCATTTCAATTTATGACATTTTTTTCCCAGTGACACAGCAGACTTGTTATGTGATTTCTGCAGTTTCAGCCACTAAGCATTTTCAGCTATAAATGTTCCTTAAAATATGAATCCTGCTTGTCTATAATCTTGTGAAATAATAAAGGCTGTGTGAGAGCTTGCTGAGACACAAAAACAGAAAGAGCTTTGTTGGTCAAATAATGCGTGCCTACTAATTCTTACTGAGGAGCAGTGGGGTGTTCCTCTTTGTTGCAGTGTGATTTTGTGAGAAAAATCAGACAACTGATGATTGCTTATAAAATAGTGACACAGGTGATGATGCAATCATCAAAGCTTTGGGAACACTGCATCAGGTAACAATGTTTAATTTTGAAGCTTAAGGGATCTAATATCAGGAGAAAATGGCATTTCGGAAGAGAGGGAAATTGCTTTTAGGTGCTCAAAGGATGCAAGAAATGGAGTTATCCTTCAATATGAGATTACAGGCTCGGCTTGATCAACCAAGCCTTCCATCACAAAGCCACCTGCACTGGATTGTCGCGAGAACGAGCGAAAAAAAACAATACCTTATGACCCAAATGTCGTGTTTTTTTGTTTTTTTTATTGCTTTTAAAACATAGATCGCCCATTACGTGTGGCTCAAATGGGATGGGCAGACGGACAGAGGCATAGTTTTATGATTTAGATTTTAAATGACAGATAAATAGATTTTTCCTGATCCCTTAAATACAGACCTTAGATGGCTTTTCATTTTAATTCCATTCTACTCCGCTTTGGCATTTATCTGTTTTATTGTGTCCTGAATTTGTATTCACTGCTCTGTTACAACTGTTTCAACTTGCACAGCTCTTCATTGAGCTGTTCAGCTCTGCATTTCATTGCTCGGTTTCTTTCTCTTGTTCTGTCACTACATTTCACTGCACACCATGCAGAGATCGAATGTAAATATCCTATAAGCATCAACACACATCTCAAAACACAACTGAGCAAAAAAAGAAAAAAAAAGAAAGAAAAGAAAAAAAAAGAGTGAGAAGAAACAGAAAGAATGAGCAGATAAATGTGTGCAAAACCGTGCATCATAAACCCATAAATCCCGGACGGAATCGGAGAGATGGAGGGGAAGAGAGAAGGATGAGAGAGAGAAAGACAGGGATCCAGGGAAATGAGGAATTCAACAACAGAAGAATATGGAAGATTGGAAGAAGAGATGCAAATATGGATGACTGTTAACAGAGACAGAGCTGAGAACTACAAGCAGAGAATGAGATTGAGGCAAAGTGAAAATCAGGAGGGAGCAAAGAAAATGTCAGGAGGCAGAGATACAGAAATACAGAGAGATAGAGAGGGAAAAAAAAAAACAAATGTAAGCCCCCGAGGATTAACTCTCTCATTTCTCTTTGGGGAAGAATGGAAAAAAAGAGGATTTCCACCTTCTATCCTCTCAGGCTCCCTTTGATATCTCTCTCTTTCTGTCTCATATTCTAATATCTTTAGTCTCTATTCATCATGCTGGAACACTCGTTGAGCTTGCCAAAGCACTAGCACACATGGCTAACCTAGCTGGACACAAATCCCTCTCAGTTGCTCTCTTTCTTCCTCTTTTTTTTTCCTCCCTACTGCTTGGCAATTTCACTTGATCTTTTCATTTCTCTCTCTTACCATTATGCATTATTTGTTTCCTCATAATGCTACTTGATTCTCGTGGACTTGAAGCCGGTATTAGTTCTTTTCACCTGCCTCTTTGTTCTCCATTTGCGACTGTTTGGCAGCTGTGTAACTGTTGCACGGGGCCAATAACACACAACAGCACTCATTGCTGTGGTCGCTTTAACGAGCATTGTTAATAAGATAAATTAGCTTCCTGCTGATCCGTTAATGGCGGCTTCGGTAGTCCTCTGCAGTGTACCGATTCACAGCTTCAGCTGTATACATATAAAATTAAGGTTGAGTTATAATGCAGTACCACTAAAAACACACATTCAAAAAATGATAAAGTTTTACCAGTCGAACTCATTGATTGTGTTATTCATGATAAATGATTATCCAAACTACAAAAAAACAGATTGTCCTTACTTGTGAAATATTTTTAAGCCCGATACCAGTATTTGTTTCTTTCAACATACAAAACATAAACGTTTTTCCCTAAAATTATTATGTGCATTAATTTATTTACTTAGTTATGATCTGACCAGCTCTGCTCGGATCAGCCAATGGCTGTGTTTGTGTCATTCCAAGCATGTATCAACATCAAAGACTGCCCTCTAGTCGACGAAATAAACTCACTGCATGGTTGAATGGTGTTTCTCCTGTCTTCTTCTTTTATTTATTTTTTAATTTGATTTATTACCCGTTATAAATACCAATCTAAAGAGGTCATCAAATAGCTAATTTTGGATGATAAATTGATCAAGCTTTACTGACGATTGCTTACTGAAAAATTCAAAAGAAATATACAGAAACTATGAAATTATGCATTATAGCTACTCAAAGTAATATTGCAGAGTAGTTATTGCAAAGACGTGCGCACAGTTATCTTTAAGATTACCTTAAATTTCATCATTATTGTTTATTATTTTCCATTTTGCATTGTCACCTGTTCAGCTCGGTTTGTATCCTCCTGTCACAAAACAAACCTCAGCATGTGTGTGGATCACAGAAGCTGTCACAGTAAAGAGCTGGATGCTTACACACTGCTGTTGAAATTGGATAGAAAATAAACAGTTTTACAGCTGTAGTGTGAAATGGGTTTTAAAGTGAATCTCAAGGCACTGCAGCAATGTCTCAGGTTACTCGCAGTCTCTCCCATTCAACCTTCACCCTCACTCCCTTCACACAAGTTATATACCGTGTCCTAAACATGTGTGTGTGCATATAAAATATTTCCTCTACTGTTTCCTTAATATCAGAAGCAATTTTACCCTTTAATGTTTCTTTCTCGGCTGCGGGAGTCTGTGACAGAACCTAGGACATACCCATTCTTTTTGACTCGATCGCACTCTATCACTACCACCAACTTGTCAAAGTTGGAGATTTGTTGAAGAAGTCACTTGGAAGAGTGACAAATGTTTCTTTCACTGAACAGAATCAACTTTTTGGGAGACACGAGTGTAAATCACAGTTCTCCAAATGTCTTGTATAACTCTTTGTGTTGTTGTGCTTTAAAAACACAACACAAGTTTTTCTTCCACTATACTTATGGTGAGCTCAGAGATCTTTTGCAGTGGTCTAAATCCTTTATGCTAGCTTTGTATCCCCTTATTTTATGTTGGGTTTCTTTTTAAACTTGTGGTTATGTGGCCTCTTCTCTCTCTCCTACCTTTCTTCATTTCTTTGCGGTCATCTGTCCCTGCTCCTCAAGCCTTTAAGAATCCAAAGTATTTTATTTTTCCTTTAGCCTCAAATCGATTCCAGACGCCACCGTTTCCTGCCCTGTCTCTCTTTCTCCTCCTCATTTAGTGGGGGGGAGAAAAGAAACCACACACACACAAAGAAACCGAGTCAGATAGAGCGAGAGGCACAAAGTTTCAGTTTTTCTTGCTTTTTTTTAATGCATTCCTCAAAGTTTACTCCCTTTTCCATTTCTAACCCAGCAGCTGTGTAATTTTGTATTTCTATTCTTACAATGAGTAGAATATTTTCTTGACTAGTCCCTTTTTCTTTCTGTGTTAGTCTTGACATGACCCCACCCCCACCCCGCCATCACACTCATCTGTCTTATCTTTGCCTAGCTCTCTGATTAAAGGATACAGTGACAGTGTCATGAATCTCTTGTGATGTAGATTGTGTCTGACTGTGAACTCTAAACCTCTACAGATGTCCTCAATGACTTGTTTTTGAAGTACTTCAATCCCTTAAACCATATGCGAGCGTGTACATAGCAAACAATAATGGGGCTGTTTGATAGCCGCGTGAGAGAAATATCTGGCTGCATCTGAGGAGCCATTTTCCCGAGTGAGAGATAAAAGAAAAAACTGGATAAACAAAAATGAAAATGAAGCAAACCTGTGAGGCTCTGCTCATGTTTTGTGGCTGAGTACATTTTTAAGTCTACTGCAGTAATTACAGTGTCATTCTGGAGCTGTATTGCAAAGCTATATTTTGCCACAATGGATCCTACTGGACTGTGGCAGAAAACTGAAACAGGAAAGGAATAAAAGGGACAGATGTAGCGAGCCGAAGCAGAGGAAAATATAGAAAGAAAAACAATAAGAAACAATAGCAGAGTGAAAGAAGGACAGGGCGAGATAGAGAGGAAGAATTTGATTGTTGTTTAATTAAAGATTAATTTCTCAACCACATTCATAAGGATTTATGTTTAAATGATTACCAAGACAATTGGAACACAGTTGTCACTGCAAGGTATTTACAGACAGTCCCAATGTCAGAAATAAAGGGACTCGGACACAAAGTTTAAGCCTGAAGAGGGCATTCCCATGCAAACCAATAGCCAATAAACGGTGGTCAGCAGGCTAATTGGAACTGCATTGTCTTGCCTCGAGCTTAACTGCATCTCATCAGCTCGCCCGTTGTTTTACTGTCTATTCTGGTTGCTCATTTGGAAGAGCAGAGAGAGTTGATTGGTTGAGTCATTAACTTCTTTTCACCCTGAAGGATTTCCTTATGAAATTAAAGGCCAAATCAGGAACAACAGAGTGATGCACCCTGCTGAAACATTCACCCCATTATCGCCTTTGTTTATTTTGCCGTTATGATTTTTTCTTCTATAAATTTGTTGTCTTGTTTTATAAAAGCAAGATGTCGACAGCAGCAGCAGCAGCTGTTGTTACACTGTGCCCAAAAACTATGGATTCAGTATTTAATGTACAAGAATGTTTCTAACTAAATAAAAAAAAATAGAATTGTATTGGTACCACAATCAGCTCTTTGCGAGAGAAATTCTCGTTGTATGTTGCAATCAGTTTATCTCTTGATGAACACAGGTTATGAAACTACAAGGCAGCTGTCGTGATAGGGATGAATCAAGTGATTTAAAGCAGCAGAGAACAGTATGTTTAAATGCACAGAACATGACGTTGAAGCGATGTAAAACGCAACCTTCCGCTCATCACAGAAAACATGTTGTGATTGCACATGATTTATAATCATTTTCAAATTAACACGATAAGGAGTAAATGAGGATGCTAATCAAAACAAAAATGTTTTCATGTAAACAGAGTGTTATCTTTATGAACTAAAATTCTTTTGACAGAATAAATTAGCTGTGGATGTGAATCAGACTTAATTAGATGCTAGCTAGCTGAATGCAAAAATCAAAAAAAATATATAAATGTCAGAGCTGTCAGCACATTGTTTTTCTTCTTCATTTTCAGCTTTGTTCATTTCATTCTTGAAATTAACACATGCTACCATGACTTTGTTGTAGCTTCCAATGTATTCCTCTAAGTTCAGTTAATTTTATTCATTAAATGAACATAACTGTGCTACTGCTAACTGTCAAAACACAGAGAATGCCAACAAAGTAAGTGGATCCATATCTTTCTATATTACGAGTATTACGAGCTCTCTACAGCTTTAAAACTAAACTGAAACAGACAGGATGAAACAACAACAACCTACCGTTCAGAAGTCTGCACATCGAAAATATGTTTCTCTATAATTGGTCTAAACTAAGATATGACTCAGCTGTACCCCTATAAACCTGTTACTGACATCCGGTGCAGAAGTGTTATTGGGAGCCATAAAGCAATGATTGGACACTTTGGCTGCTGTATCTTCAAATGATGATGAAGATTGGTAACAGGTTTCTCTCTGCCTGTGGCTGAATTTATGGTCCTGCTCTGGTGTCGTTTGCATGGCTTTCTGGCTACGCAGACACAAGGATCGTGGGAAGAGTTCACAAAAAATAAAGATCAAGTCAAAGCACAGCTGACAAGAACAAGAAATGGCAGAAGTGGAAAGTTTACAAGACTTTTTTAATCACTCTGGTACAAAGAAGTGATTGTATATTCTAACTTCTTGCTTCCTGGAGCAATACCAGAGCAAACAAGAACAAGAAAAATGCATATTACTAATCTTTTCCTCAGATCATTGACCTTTTCTTACAAGCTGCTCCCCAAGAGCCACACTGTTTAATTCCTTCAAAGCAAAATGAGCCCATATTCATTCACAGTGACTCAGCTCTTTCCCAACGATGGCATCAGTGTCCTTGCGGAAGATGTTTTTGTCTTCCAAGAGGAAACAGATCTGCTTCACTGTGGAAATTGAACCTCTGCAGACTGTTCTCTCCATCAAAAACCTATCAAAGCTCCATGACAAGAAGCACATTAGCTTCAGAGAGATGGATACCAGGTGACAGGATTTGGTTGAGACTAATGTTTATCCTTACCAAATCTACTAGCGGTGCATTGATGCTTGTTTTTCCGCTGCGTCACGCACCTCTAACTGTGGAATTATCAGCGTCAGGGATTGTGGTCTGTGCAGCATTCCATGCGTCTTACGCTCGGTCTTTGTGTTGTGTGCCACTCGCTCGTTAAAAGCCACACAAGATCAAATCCAAATCGTTATTGCTCTTTGATTGATGTCTTTCATTCTCTTCCAAGACTTTTCTGTTAAAGCCAAATGTCTCATGAAGCAGAAGCGTTAAGAAAGCATCACATAAACTGCACCATAACGCCATTACATAATGATTCAATTAGCTAATGCATATAATTTAGAAATCCACGTTGTGGATCTCATAGGGCCGGGACAGTCATTACTTCATTCTTTTCCAAGTAATTTGATATTAATGATGTTGAAATGTGGTTGATTAAAGATTTTAAAGATCTGTACATAAAGCAAGTGTGCGTGCGTGTGCACATGTGTGAAAATGGCAAACGTGGGTTCTTGTGGGTGGTAATTAGCACTTGAATCTCACTAATGGCTTAATAGAAATCAGCAGCCTACACATACACATGCACAGACACACACTCAAAGCGAAGACTGCGTCCTTTGTGTGTGTGTGTGAGAGAGAGAGAGAGTTGTTAGCCTCTCATTAATACCTATTTTCGTGAATGCTGAGAAAGCTTTGGAGCTTTCTTTGTAATTGCCTCACCACACACAGACACACACATGCACACCTATTAGTTCCTCTAATTGAAAGGCAATTAAGCCTCAGGTTTCGTGGTGTGAGCTAAACGCTGGGTGTCTGTTTTCAGCACCGCTCTGTTTTTAAGCTTTTAACAGACCACAAAGACCCGGTAACCGAAATAAGATCCCCAAAGTGAACTTTAATACACTGACTCTCTGTCTTTGTACCTTTTAGCTTTCTGTGCACTCACTTCTTTGGCTCTCACTCAGTAATCTGCAGTTTCCATATAATCACACTTTGTAGTCTAAGTAATGTATTGCACATTTTGGGGAGAAATAATAATAACAGGGTTAAATATTTGCAGCATCTCAAAAGTTTGTGTAAAATTCAAACGACGGTTGGACTCAAACACAAACCCTGTTTATTTCTGTTAGCTGTTTTTCTCTCTCCATCTCCCTCCTTCCTCCTGCTCTGTCCCGTTTCATCTCATCTATACTTTGTCTTATCAAATCTCTCCTTGTTGAATATGTCACTTCAAGGAGCCAGAGTTTACAACAAAAAAAGGAAGAAGGAGGAAAAAAAAACTTTACAGTCCAAAGCTTTATGTCTGCCACAGCACAGTGAAGGGATTGATTTGTATGGGAGAGTAGGAGTGGATTTTTACAGTAAGAGAAAATCTCTTTTTAAACCTCCCTTGACCCCCTTTCACATCCCAGCATATATGTGGAAAAAAATGTATCACATCTGGCTCGAATAGCGTGCAGGGTTACAGAGGGGTCCAGTGGTTATAGTTTGGTTTTGGCAACAGTCAACTGTTGTATTTTTGTGGTGTCCTTGAGTGGACCTCCTCAGGCAAGACCTTAAATGTTAATTTACATGGTGCAATGATGACACATGGGGGTGAAGTTGCATTGTTTGTCATATCTATAACACAGATGTCACAGTTAACTATCCAATCAAGCGGGGCAAAAACTGTGTGAACCTAAAATGATTCAAATCTAAAACAATTAAGAGATGTTGCTTTGACTTAGTTTAAAGCAATGAGGTGACACAGTTTTCTGCTGTGACGGCACCTTGTTTTCTGTCAGGAGGCTAAACACCATGGCGAATGACACCAACATGGCAAGAACTAACAATGACACAGTATCTGTGAGAACACAAAAGGGACAAATGTCGCCTTCGGGCTGTGATGTGGGTGCAAGCAGCACATTCTGCATCCACTTCTGTTTCATGCCGGCTACTTAGCTAATTCAGACATAATCCTTTGGTGTCATAGCTCGGGGATGGCCGCTGTTGACCGAGGTCAGTCCAAAACAGCGACTTTACAAATGCGTGTCTGCATCTGGATTACATAGAAGTTGCACAAGTCATTGCAGCTAAAATGTGCTAAAACTTCAAACATCGTGCCAACAGAGTTTGTCACAGTCAACATCCATTGTCTTTACATGCAAAGATAATAATTAAAAAATGCCTGACTGTGCGTCTTCTCTTTTTTCTTTCTTCGATGATTCAGACGGCTTTTGATTTACAAAACCACGCTGAAAGGCTTTGCCCAATGTGAAAAGGGAAGCTGCCGCAAAGGGGAAAAAATACAGCACATATAAACCTATCTCATTCCTTCTCCTTCATTCCTCGTGTATGTCTTATTCCTTTTGTTCACGTTTTTCACACGAGGAACAGTGAGACCATTGTTTGCCTACACCTACCCAGCACAGGCAATACGTGGAGACACGGAGGAAAAGGCGAGAAAAGACCCACACTGTCAGCTACATGCACAATCACAAACCGTGCACTACGCTAGAGAGAGGTGTATATACACCTTCATACACGAATGAATCACCTTTATTGTCACTGACCCTTAGAGAGAAAAGCAGTGAGGGAAAGTTTGAGAAGACCAAGGAGAAAAAAAGTGGGGTCAAGACTATTTTTTCCCCTCCCCTATACTTCACAGACGTTTTCCAATGTTCTTTTGGCTGCTGTCGACGTTTGGCTTACAAAGGAGGGAAGGCATTGGAAGCACAGTGCAGAGAAACAATGACAGAGTGTGAGGAGAAAGGAAGAGGCAGTGACAGAGAGAAAAATAAGTACATACTCGGGTTTTATTTAATGGTGACATTACAAAGACAAGTCTCCTGTGTCTAACACAGCAATACAATGATTAATTACAGCGGCTGAGAAGTTTGTTTTGGGGAAATGTTTAATGAAATTGTGTATTTGTCCCAGTTTATGTTTCCATTTTTACTTATCAATGTCCAACAAAGGAGTAAAGCTTTCCAATGACTCGATAAAGTAATGAACTTTCATTTATTTATTTACTTAGTTACTAAAGATTTCAGCATCGACTGCTTAAAGTACTGCATTACATTTATTACTGTGGAGTAATTGTTGCCTTTCAGCTCTTTACTTGGTGGAAATCTCTTTTGTGCCTCGCTTCAGTTCTGGAGGTACTAGCTGTGATTCCAGTAGGGCAGCCAGTACAGCTACTCTGACTAAAGAGACACAGCATGAGAAACAACCTGTGTGCATGGAAATAGAGAGCGAGAGGAAAAAAACACTTTTTATTCAACATCTACTTCTACAAAAGACCCAAAATCTCAGTCTTAAAGAATTTGACTCCTAATCGTCACACAGTGTGTTCCATATTATAATGAGTTCTGGTTAAAAGTAAAGAAATATAAATATTAATGAACCAAGTCAAATTTCAAAAAGTCAATATCAGAAGAGCAAAATCTAAGCAGACCGCTGAACTTATTCTGTTTGTCTCGGCGCTCACTTTAGTCACTATAAGAAAAGAAATAGTAAACACACTTTGGGGTTTTCAGTCATAACAGCCCAGATTAATAAGATTGCATAATCACAGACAGTCATATACACAGATGCACATTCACAGCACACCATTAGATATAAATACAAACATCTTTAGAGACATATTCAGACTCTTAAACAGGCAAATATCCCCCCTGTTGAGTGAGGACATGTCACATTGATTTATTTTAACCCTATGCTCTGACCTCTGTGTGACACATTCAACACACTCACACAAACACGCACACATACACACACACAGTGTGTGGAGCTACACTCTCGTGTTAGCCAATGAATCACAGTAGCCTACTCAAACACTTGACTCATGGATTAACAGCATCTCTACTAACCCCAAGGGAACAGTGCATATGCGTTCACACACACATATACAAACACACACAAACTCAAGTATGCTGTTCACTATTCTAACGTGACTCTTGAGTCATGTATTCTAGACATAGGAAACGGTCTGGCCAAAAGGCATGCTTGCCCTGGGGAGTCATTATCACTGTCTGTTTCAGCGCTGCGTTTTCTGCTTCTCTCGCTTTCTCTCTGTGTCTCGCACCGTCAGCCATTTGAGATATCGGAAAACTTAAGAAAACAGCAAACGAATATGAGTCATAGAAGGTACGGCCATGTAGTATTATATAAATTCAATAAATTGTGAAGTTGATCTAATTTTAAATAGACTGGCGCTCTTAATCTTCAAGAACGGTTTGGGTTTTATTTTAAGAAATAGTATTATTTTAAACAGAAAAAATTATTCCCAATAAAAAAATGACTAAAAATCAATAGTGAGAGAATTTTGTTTTCAGGAAAATGTGTGAGAGTAACAGTTTGGTACACTTTTGAGTGCAACTCTACAGGATTGTTTCACATCTGTTAACTTCATGATGAAGGTGGTTAGCATATGGAGCAGCTTTTGTAAACACTGTTCAGAGGATTTCTGTGTCCAGACTTTCCTGCAAACAATGTGGATTTAAAATCCTGAACAAGTAAGCAAGGAGCGTGTTCTTTTCTGATGCATTTCTTGTCTGTTTTGTACTGTTTCTACCAATGTGTGGCCTTATAACCATGTAACATATTTTCAGTACCAGCTCATCCATCCAACTGCTTCAGCTTCTCTAACACTGAGCTGATTTTCCCTATGCTGTCTGTCCCTGATAGCTGGGCTTCATTGGTTAAATACTACTACTACTAATTATAACTTTATTTATAAAGCACTTCTTTTCAAGAACAAAGTGCTTCACATTTCAACAAAAGCACGCATTTAAAATAAAACGTTTTCAGCTGTCATTTAAAGCAAACCACACATTTAGCCGACCTACAAGTCTAAGAGGTTGTTCCAAAGTTTAGGTGCTGCAACCTCAAACACGGAAGAACTTCTGGTTTTAAAATAAGATCATGGAACAATTAAAAGACCTTGATGAGCTCTTCTGGGAGGTCAACTGCTGTTATAAGGTTTCAGTAGCCCTGATTCGTATCCCAGGCCTATCCACATAGGGCTTTATATGTTATGAATACAACTTTAAAATGGCTTTTATTACAGAAAGCCATTAAAGCACACCAGGAAGAGGTGTAATATGTGTACACTGGCAAATTTTTGTTAGCAGTCTGTCCATTCTGGACTAACTGAAAATGGTCAAGGGATGACTGAAAAATACATTAAAATAACCAAAGTTGCAAAGTTTCTTAAAAGAAAGAAACAATACTTGATGAGTTTTTAAATTTCAGGTTCAAATTTCAAATATCGGCGAAGAGACATAGGGTCTTAGCCGATGACTTCCAATGCACGTGAGGGGGTAAAAGTACTGACTGACCTCCTTAGAAATTGTCTGGGTCAAAGGAAGAGCTTCAGTTTTGCCAGAATTAAAATGAAGGGCAATTAAAGATGTCCAGTTAGTAATGGCAGAGAGCACATTCATTAAGGTAGGGAAGGCTGTTGAGGTTATTAGGCTCAACTGAAAATTACAGCCGTGTATCATTAGCATAGCAATAATATGCCTTTGAAACTATCAAGCAGGTGGCTCAGGGATAACTTGTATAGTGAGAACAGAACTGGTCCGAGGATAGATCCCTGGGGGACTCCACATACAAGGGGTGCAGAGGAGGACATACATACATGGGTTTATATGAATTTCTAAGTGTATGTATGAAGTATGATGACAGCAATATGAGACCAGTGCCATTCGTAATTTAATAATGCTGTTTCAGTGCAGACTGGAATTTGTCAAATATATTGTTTCCTTCTACCACTAGCTAATGTCTAAGAAGGAGAGTAACAATCAGATCTCAACGCATCTGAATAGATGGAGAGAAAGTTTTAGTAAGGTAAGAACCTACTTCATGAAGCTCCACAGCTTTGCAAGATATCAATATGATTTTTCAGTTAATTTGAAGGGGTGCTCCAACAAACTCATCTGAACTCACTATATAAATAAAAACCAAATAAACAGAGAGAAAAGTTGCAAAAAATCTGTATTTTTAAAGGTGCTTTGTTTGAATTTGACAGTGGGGTCACTTATTTGTCACCAAGCAAACCACACAATATCATGCTGGCTTACACACTGATCATTCCTGAGCTGTCACTCTGTCTGCTGCTATCAATCTAGTCTGTTATTTTTTTCTTGTGTTTGACCTGACACGCATCTGACAGTTATTCAGAAAAATAACAGCGGACTTGTAGCAGGGAACCGGGATACTGGGGAAAGCAATTTATTTTGGACTTGATTTATTTTTACTTGTTAAATAAAGCTGACACTTAATTTGACACATCAATGACAGTTTGAGGTCCTGTTAATAGATTCTGCATAGCAGGTGTCAGCTCGTCGCACAACAAGTGCAAACGAGAGTTCATTATTTACGGGGTTTTTGTTGTTGTTTTGCTGTTTTTAAAGTTTTAACTTATTCTCTATTAGATACAAGATGTCAACAACCATTATTTATTTCGATTTTACAGCTATTTATTACTATAACTGTACAATTAAGAATTTTTTTCAGGCAATTATCAGGCAATTTTTCAGCTTAAAGAATTTTCCGAAAAATTATTCCTTATTTTCACAGGTTTAGTCGCAGATATGTTTTTATCAAGGCACCATTTTTCAAGGCAAGCTGTGAAAGAAAAAACAGCTCCGAGGCTTTTACAAATGAATGAAAGACAGGCACAAACACACATGCATACACACCCACACACAGATATGTGCATCAATCAGAGGACTCGAGGATAATTAGCCAGATGATGAGCCGGTATGGGATTAACTGTCAACACTTCCTGGTTGGCTGGTCATGTGGTCAGCATGAGCCAATGAGCCCTGGGGGAATTTTCTCATCTACTGATCTATTGAATATTAAACACCCACACACAAACACATTCACATGTGCATATACAAATTTTGCTCAATTGGTCCATGCCAAGAAAAATAAGAAGCACAGTACGGAATTTACAGTTAGAATTAAAAGATTACTAGCACCTCTAGTTCAGTCACTCTAACTGGTACTGGTACTGCACTGGTACAGTAGTAGGCCTACGTGCATCGCTGCACGGACGATGTGCAATTAAAACACAAATCACCTCTCAAGTGTGCCAGGTGACTTACTCATGTTGGTGCAAATGGCGCATCAATATATAACCACTGGCTGGGGAAAAAGCGGTTTTAGTGTGGTTCAGTTTAGTGATATTATTTTCTTAAGTGAAGAATAATTAGACACACTTGTTTGCACATTTGCACTTGAGTAAACTTTGTTGTCTTTTGTTTGACCTTTTTTTTTCTCTCAATGTTTTACCTTCAAAGACTGCCATCTCTCTTCTGTCATGAACAGAACATCATAAACCAAACTGAAGACAACAGATAAAAAGCTTCTGTATTTATCGTCTGTGCTAATTGGTTGCTTAAAATGACATTTGCCTTTTGCATTCTAGTGGCTCCAGCTTTTCTTGTAATGGCATAGTAGCACAAGTAAAAGTAGAGTGGTTCGGTTCTTTTTTTAACAAACACTTTCACTTATCTTTGCAGATAAAATCTACCTGTCTGTTGTAGGGCTATATATAATGAATGGCGTTGAGTTGAATCCATCACATATTAGTTCAACTTTTGGTTTGCTGGTGTAATAAAGTGATAGACAAACTATGTTTTCATATATTATGGTTAAATCAGATATTAAGAAATGCAGCAGAGCAAAACCTATGATGCTTCACTGCAGATCCAGTCCTCTCTAGTCTCTCTCTAGGTGAAGATTGAATACATTTTTTCATTGCTCTTATTAAATCTACTTTGCAACATTCTCATATCCACAGATTTCTTTTTAAAACTACAGTCATTGCTTTCTGCTGACATTCATCGAGTCTTTTCTTGTAATGACCAAGCAGTTTACTTTACAGCTCACCACTACAGATGGACAAATCAAAAAATGTATCACTCCTACTGGCATTGTTGAGTCATCACCTGTGTGCTTTTTAATAGATTTGATCTATTAAATGGCATGATGCTGTCAGTGTATCCAAAAGAGCTGTAAATAGTGATCAGGTTTTACCTGAGCATTTAGTCTGAGTGAAATGTATCCGTTTGGGAATCATGAATTTTAATAAACCATCAAACCATATTTGCCTGCAAATATTTTGTTTGCTTGTTTGTTTTGACTATTTTTGTGTCACTGACCAAACCTGCTTTCCTTTCGCTCTCTTTCAGGCTGTTTGGCAAGAAGAATAAGACAACACAAACTGTGAGAGGAGAAAAAGAAGGCAGAAAAGCTAAACGAAGAAAGGCAGTGACGTGGCAAGCTGGTGATGAGTATCTACAACAGGCCCCATTTCAGCTAATGAACTAGGAAGCTCATCAACAACATTTTGGTTAAAAAAAGCAAGATACCACCTCAGTGGGAGCAGAGCTCCACTGAGAGGAATCAGAAAGTAGGGGGCGGAGCAAAGTGCACAGTTTCAAAGGTTTGTCAAGATGGCAATGCTGATGATGAAGCGGCAGGGCCTCGGGCTACTGAGGATCTTCCTGGTGTTGCTGGGAGTTTCTGCACTTTGTAGCGTTGCATTAGGAACTCGGAAAGGAAATGCTTCCTTGGATCAAAGGGGACACAGACACAGACATCCAGGTATGACAAAGCAATACTTCAACGTAATCTTGCAGCATAAATTCATAACTGTGAACATCCGAAAAACAACATTTTGCTCATCTTTTCAGAGGTTGTGTTAGTTTCATATTTTAAAATGATCAATTAGATCTGTCAGATTTTTACTTTTTGTGAATTTCTTCATGCAGCATTGCAAAGTCTTGGCAGTCTTGGTACAGCAACTGATACAGAAATAATTCCTTTTTATAAATGTAACTGTTATAATCACATGAGGGATTTGAGAACTCACTACATTTAAAGTTTGCACTGAGCATCTTCCTAAATATTTTGTATAACCGGGTCATCCACCGAGATGATCCTCAGATTCATAGATATGTGATCTATCAAGTTATGCCTTGTAGTTAATGTATTATTAAATATCATATTAAACCCATTTCATCAACCTAATATATAACACATTACCCCCAAAACATTTTGTGTTCTAGCTCAGAATACAAACCAATTAGGTACTCTGTCAAGTAAGTATATACCTTATTTCAGCCTTATTCCAAATTAACAGTTTCACAGTCTGTAGCTTTAAATGCAAATTTAGTACTGCTGTCCCTTCCACAACAAGGCAGGACCGCATGTCAGCTGATGTAGACATGAAAGAGTGTCTGAGAAGAAAAAAAAAAGAAAAAAAAAGACGTTCTGACGCTTCTAACATTCAATCTGAGTAACTTATTTTACATGTAAGTTCCTCCTAAATCACAGCACACAGTAGTTGTCTTAAACTGATGTGCCTGGTGAATCTGTCAAATGACAAGGTTGTTATAAAATCAGCATTCTAACAGTGCAGAACAGCAGCTTGGAAATAGCTTAGGTATAATGGGGTGCATTTCAGTCACTATTTCATACTTGCTCTGTTATCTGTCAACAGAATCTGAAAAATATGCAAATAGGATCAGGTTTATTTGAATTCAGCTGTATTAAATATGAGTAAAGGTAAGCAGAGAAAGTTAGAAGAGAATAAAAATGTAAGGCCTATAAAGTCAGCTGAGTTTCATTATCTAAAAACTTGCAATTCTGACTCAACTTTACAATAATCAGAAGGCCCTGGCCTTGAGCACAACCATAAAGCTAACGGTCTGATTATCCACACTAACCAAAACATCCTTAAGAGTATTATGCTATTGTTTTGGTTATATATCACCATCTCAGGTGCTGGAAGTGTGTGCAGATGTATGCTGAGCATTGCAGACAACAGCTGAAGACTCCAAGGAAACTCACAAGAGCCTGAAAAAAATTAAAAGTTCTTTTGGACACATTCTTTATTTTTCCCCTCTCTAGACACACTGCCAACATGCAATTATGTTCAAAAACAATCTTTTTTTCTTCATTATTTTCCCTTTAATATTTAAATATTAATGGTAATTCTTCCACATGTTCAAACATTGCTACTGCTCACTGCAACCACAGACTGCTCCTTCTAGCCACTGTGGAGTTTCACTACAACAAAAGAGGTTAAGTGACTTGCAAAGATTCCACATAAAAATCGACCCATTAAAGCATGTGTTCTTCATACAGTCCACCCACATTTTTCAGCTGGGATTTGAACCAATGATCCACACTTCTAAAACAGGCCACTCTGCTTACTCCCTCTCACACACTTTTAAGCTTACTAAAAAATACTGGAAAATCAACAAAAAAACCCAAAAAAAATATCCAAAATATAACATAACAGCTGTTGTGGTGATAATTCATTCAACATAACATACAGAAGGTGGCCGTCTATTTAACGTTTAACCATGAACTTACAATTCATAATAAACATGTTGTGGACTATAATTAAATTAACTAAAAGGTTTTGGTTATAACTGGATAAATATAGGTGTGGTTTATATATATATAAATATATGTATATTGGTGTTTTTGTATTTGTAGGTCACTTGTCACTACACAGACACAAACAAAAGGTTGGAAAGGAAGGCCAAGTACTCCACAGGTCCAAACGAGGATGGGTCTGGAATCAGTTCTTTGTCATTGAGGAGTACACTGGACCTGACCCAGTGCTGGTGGGCAGGGTGAGTATAACAGTGCAATTTAAAAAGAGAATCCTTCTTCAAACAAAATTAGCCTCTGAATAACTGTTTAATTAAAAGCCACGTTGCCCTCCAGTGGCAGTCATGGTGTGCAAGCTGACAGCAGGATTTAAATGTGGTTTTAGCATTTATCAAAGAGAGAGTGGGATAAAGACAGAAAAATGAAAGAGGTCATGTTCTCATTCAAGGGTGAAGATGATTGGTGGTACTCCTCCAGAACAACACCATCGCTCAAACTGAGCAGCGGCTCTCATAACAAACAACAAATTATGTTTACAGAGCACCATATTTCAAAGTCTAGGAGCTATAAAGGAAGAACAAGAGTTTAATTGAATGTTGAACATTCTTCATTTTTATAATAATATTTTAAGTCAGTAATTTATTAGTGTGTGCCCATCTAACATGCAGCATTTCCAGCCTGTCTATCCCAGTCACTCGCTCACTTTAGTTTGTAGACTTGGGAAATTGCAACCTCATCTGGCATCTGCCAGGCAGCCAAGCTAGTCTGTGTCTTCCAAATTTGCCTTTTGACCAGACTTTCTGCCTTTATGTGGAACTGCTAGTCTCTCTCTCTTTCTCTTCAAGTTTCACATATATTGAAATATGTGCATGTAATTCAAGCTAAATTCAGTTTTGTCTCCATTTTTTCAGCTCCACTCAGATGTTGACTCAGGCGATGGAAATATCAAGTACATCCTGTCCGGTGAAGGTGCAGGAACAATCTTTGTCATTGATGACAAGACAGGCAACATCCACGCCACAAAAACTCTGGACCGTGAGGAGCAGGCCCAATACACGTTAACAGCCCAGGCTGTGGCAAGAGACACTAATAAGCCTCTGGAGCCGCCATCAGAGTTCATAGTGAAAGTTCAGGACATCAACGATAACCCTCCTGAGTTTCCACATGGGCCGTACTATGCCAGGGTGCCTGAGATGTCCAATGTTGGTAAGTAGCAAAAGAAACATTAAGAGAAATGTGGGGGAAGCAAGGTTTTGTATTGAGACAAAGTCAAAGAAAACAAGGAAGGGATACATTAAAGAATGCTTAAAAGTCTAAGAAATCTACAGCTGGTAAGAAGAAAGTTATATTAGACACAGAAAAGCTTCAGAAAAGTTTGGTACAGCTGGTAAACATACAATTTGGGGGACTTTAAATCGTATTCACGCAATATTGGGAAAATATTTGTACCGTCATCAAGGAGTGAGGGATGGTGACAAAGAAAGATAATGGATAAACATAAAGAAACACAATTAGTCCCAATTGGCTACCTTTTACTTTACCGGTTCTTTAGCAGGTTTGGAGGTCTTTTTTCTCCATATCATTGTAAATCTATGAAGCCTGGCTATCTATACAAAGTCCCCAGACTGGAGACTTTCTCTAAAAATATGACTTTTTCAATATTTTATTGGTTTATCTGTAAGCCTTTTAAAAGGCATTGTCCCTATTTCAAGTCACGTCTTCTTCCTTGTGCTAATATAGCACATTTAAACAAAATCAGAGATGACCCAAACTACTGTTCATAGTCTTCACTATAAAAAACAAAAACAAACAAACCCCACAAAAACAACCACAAATGAATTTTGACATAAATTAAATACAAAGTGATAAATAAATATAATATAGAATTTCACTGTCATTGTTTTCATTTATTAATGTTGAATGAATTGAATGAATGAATGTTGAATTTTATCTTATTCTTTCCCAGTTAAATTTACCCTTCATTCTAATTTGTGTTGTACAGTTATTTCATTTTTAACCTTAATTTATATTTTATTCCTTCCTAGTTAAATTTACCCTTTTTAATTTATCATATTTATTTCCTATCTTATTCATAGCCGTTTCCTTTTTTGTTTTCTTCAGGTCACGAGCAGTTGTCCAAGCATTTCACTACATATCGTACTGTGTATGACTGTGTACGTGACAAATAAAATTTGAATTTGATTTGATTTGATTTGAATGAGAACTGGGCTCCAGAAATATGTTCTTGTCTGAGAATAGCTAATTAATTAATTAATTAATTAATTAATAACAACCTTAATGCATAAATATTAAACAAATGTAATCCTGGTTTTGACATTGATTACCAGAGCAATGGTTTCAAATCCTATGTCAAAAATGTCAACCTTGCCTTTTAACAGGTATTTTCTTAATTTAGCAGTAGTTTTGGTAGTTGAACTGAAAATTTGTCTGCATATTATTTTTCTGCTAAACAACACCATTTCTATATTAATCACTGAATGTGAATGCAGGAAATGTGACAGAGAAGTGCATATCAGGTCACCTCCTGAAAAATCCTCTTTTTTTCTTAAAAGTTGGGCTAAACTACAAGCAGAATTGTGGAATTATTTAGTACCATATTGGCACAGGCAAGAGTTTCTACCACCCCCTTAAGAGTCTCCCTATTTAGAACTTCTGATCTTGGAAGATTTTCTTTCCAAAAATTGTGTGGTATTGGAGTGTTCAGCCTCTAGATACTGACCTGAAATGAACCACACTGGCAGCGGTAAAGCCTGAAACAGTGGAAGCATAAGAAATCCCTTCCCTGAATGGACTGGACTTCCAAAGAAAGAAAAGAAAGAAAAGAGTTCTGTTTAGGCTATTTTTCACCCATCTGCTACATAATCTGAAACCTGAATGCAGAAGTCTGGCAAAGAGAGATCACCAGTTGCCATGAGCCACAACCACAGAAGTGGAACAGAAATAAAAGCTGTAATTTGACTAACTAGGTCTATGTAGCCTCATCGATATCAGACTTAGAATGGATAGAAAAGCCAATTTCTTTCAAATTATCATTCTTGGTAATTTATCACAGTGTACTTATAACCACATTCAAAGCCATGCTGAATAAAATTTCATTGCAGTTTTCTGTTATGCAGAACCTGGTTAATTTTGCATGGAGCACAATGGTGGTGCTCACATGGCTGCAGCTGGAAAGGTAAATATTAAAATAGAAGATGTAGTGGAAAAAAGGCTGTAAAGAAGCCAAATGAACAATTCAATAACACGTGATTGATGTGAAGCACCCATTATTCCAGCCAAATTCATGCTGTTGCAAGAACTTAGTAACAGCCATTTTGAGCTTTTAGTCCCTGAAAGAAACAGTTTCTACATTTACTGGGGTTGCTTGGTTATGGGGAAAAACAAATGAAACAAAAAACATTTCACCTATGTAACCTTTTGCAACTTTCACTTTTTCTCGATTGACCTTGCTAACCAAAAGCTTTTACTTCTGTCCTCTGGGCTCAAGATGAACTGTGTGAGTTTGAGCTTTAGTTGGTTTTGAGGGGTTTTTTTTTCCCTTTCAAGACTAGAAATAATACAAAGCTCTTAAACATATTTGAGTCCTTGTGTGGGCCCTCGTGGTTACTTCATGCAAAATAAAGGAGGTTGTAATCAGATTCATCATGGATATTGAAGCTCATGAAAGAAATTACTGATTTATCACAGGAGCAGATTACGGTTGGAGTTTGATGCCTAGGCTCTGAGTTTATCACTACCCACAAATAGAACATAGAAATTGGAGAGGGATGATTGAACATCCCCCCCGGGGCCTACAGGTGGATGCTGGGGTGGTGGAGGGGTTGAAACAGCAGGGGGTAATGAAGGAAAGTATTGGCACTGAAATGCCAGAGGGAAAGATGAAACGAGTTTGAATACAGCACCAAATTGGGAAGTTGTGCTTGGTTTGTGACAAGTGTGGTGTATTGGGTGTACGTGCAGTGCAGCTCCAGTTGCTTGACTAATCTCCCAGGCTACACTCCATCGAAGAAGGACAAAAAGAGAAAAATATGTAAAAATGAAATAAAACTAAAACCAACAAAAGTAAAAGTTAGACTCAGCTCTGATTTAATAGTGTAAAAAAAAAGTTTAAAATAATATAACTTTATAGTCACAAGGTAAGAAAATTTGGACTTGGGTGGCGAAAAAAAACCAATATGTTATTTGCCTGTTTTTATTTATATTTATTTTATCAGAGCTGGTAATGATACAGGTCTGAAGCACTTTTATTACTACGTTTCTTTAGCAAGTAGCAACAGGTCTAGCGAAAAGAAACACCTTTCTGAGTCACATCGGAAAAGCAAAACTTAAATAACGCAAAGTTAATAGAATGTATTTCACACTTCTGCAAATTTAATTTACTTGGTCTATTTGCTCAGCATATCTGTGTCAGCTGAGTTAACAGGGATTTACTGGATGCAGATGCTTTGGGTGAAAACATATCTGTGAAATGTCCATTTTTTTTGTGGGGGACTAAGATAAACTGTCATGTTTCGGGCTCAACAACCATGCATTTTTCAGATTATCCAAAGAATTTTGAAAGGTTTGCATAAATCCATGGGGTTGCTGAACTCTGTCAGAGCACGGAGGAAATGCTGTTTTATTTAAAACATGAAAATCACCAAAATTGGAGACTGGATGTTTCCACCAGACAATGATGAAATGTAGAGAAATAATAGTGGAGACCAGCCCCACAGGAGCCCCTTCAGCCGCAGTGTCTGAGAGACAGGAGAGTGTTTTTCATTCCCTTTCCCATCCGGCTGGTGCAGGCAGGTGAATCGGCGCACATTTTTGTGACAAGCTTGTTTGTCAAACCATTCCTGAACCAAATCACTAAGGTAGAGCTATCTCCTCCTGACTTTTTTGTCATGTCTGTGTTTCTGTCCTGTAGGTACGTCAGTGTTGCAGGTGACAGCTACAGATGCTGATGACCCCACCTACGGCAACAGTGCCAGACTGGTGTACAGCATACTGCAAGGACAACCCTATTTTTCTGTGGAGCCTCAGACAGGTAAGGCTGCAAACAAAAACCCTGAACTAGGCTTATAATTGTCTGCAACACAACAAAACACAATAGCTCAAAGGCCTTGATGTTACAGTGATGTAGTATGCACACAGGTCTAAGATCAACTACAAAAACAGCTTGTCATGGACGATACGACAATGCGTTTTCATTTTATTTTTCTGCACGGTGTTTTTGTATCACCTGGAGTTAGGATGTGTGTGTGTGTGTGTGTGTGTGTGTGTGGGGGGGGGGACACAACTGCCAAATCAATAGGAATTAAGACCGCTACAAACAGTGAACAAATTTTAACAGTCACAGAATTTTAAATTGAATATAATTAATTAGGAAAATAATCAATGCAGTTGACTTTAAACTCTAATATTGTAGTGCCATCTGCCAGGCGTCTCATCAAAACTGATTGCTGCAAAAACCAAACTCAAAACTTCTTTTTTTTTATTCTTTCACATTTCCATCTACTGCTCTTAATGTAAAAAAGCCAAGAACTCTGTGCTAGAGGGATCGTGTAACAAGACATCCTTTCCAATGAAATTGGTGAGGAAAAGAAGGCAAGCTGTAGAAAGAGGTCCCCAGCGGACATTCAGCTTTGGTCCCTGCAGAGCTGAGGCCTAATATTTGGGTTTGCATTAAAAGAGGAAATTGGATGTAAGGAAAGAGGTTAGGGCAAACACTGAGCTATGCTAGGTCAGAGAGAGTGAAGAAGAACTGAAAGTGAGAGGTTAGGGTAGAGAAGGAGAGAGAAATTGGTTTACAGAGAGATAGTTCATGGAAAGTGAGTGGTTAGGGCACAGAGAGGCAGAGAGATTTGGGCAGAGTAAATCTGGCTAATCAAACCAGTGTTGGGTATTTGACTGGCTCAAATCCATAGCTCACATTTCTAATTGGTTTGGAGATTATCAGCTTTCCATGCTGTCACAGACATACGCACACACTTTTGGCATAATATGACAACAGAAAGCCTCTCTGACACTGCAGCTAGACATGTGCAGAAAGAAAGAGAGAGATGGAAAGAGAGTAGTGGGTGATGAATTAAACAGACAAAAATCACTGGGGCTTGAAATAGATAAAAATAAGACTTCACAAATGTTCTACTAGAGTTCTTATTTATTTAAATGATGAGTGATGATGTGTTCTCTTACAAAATGAAGAATCTTGGAATAAATTCGTTGTAAATTGGTAGTTTTTACTTAGCAATGATAGTGTTTTCAAAGTGGGATTTGTTTAACATTTTCATTTATTAATTTCAACAGGTATACAATTCCTTATTGTAATTCTTAATAATATTAAATGACATGACGTAAAATGCACATGTTGTACATGGTGTGACAAAACACGAGTACAGTAGCATATACAACACAAGAGTAGATATGCAGACATCTGCTGTTTTTTTCATCATTCAAAAATCCATAAAACCTCACCCACAAGCTTCCAGTGGTTGTGTTTTCCAGAATGGCTAAAAGAAAGCCTTATTTTAGCATTAATGTCATGTTACCACTCTGTCTGCTCAGGTATAATTCGTACTGCCTTGCCAAACATGGACCGTGAGGCCCGCCAGGAGTACGATGTCGTCATCCAGGCCAAAGACATGGGTGGTCACATGGGAGGGCTGTCAGGGACCACAGAAGTTAAAATCACCCTCACAGATGTCAACGATAACCCTCCAAAATTTCCACAGAGTGAGTAAACGCCTACGTTTTCTAGTTATCCATCGATAATATATACTGTATTGTGTAGCTGTACGTCATTTTCCTTGGGTTAGGCATTTCCATTAGAGGTGTGAAAGTGTCAGACCTTTTACCAAATGACAGCAGAGCTATTACACTATCTGAACTTCCAGTCTGCATCTTCCTAGCCTTTTCTGCACTATGCAATAATCACCAAAGGTCAGTGCAAGGGCATTCAATACACATCAAGTGCATGGTGTCATTAGTTTGCAACTTACAAAGTAGTGAGGTAACTTTAGGCAAAAAAAAAAGAATTATTTAAAAAGAGTCTTTATTGGGATCCTGGAGTATCCCCCAACATGTATGACTGTCTTTGGATACTAGCTAGAAGTTCCCTAGGGCATTGGTTGAATTAGATATTAGCAGCGCAATGAAAAAAGCAGATCTCTGGATTTGTGAAGAACAGTAGATTTGATGCGAGGAAGGAGACAGAGGCACAAAATTTGAATATTTTTTAAATTCTTTTTTTTTTTTAACATTTTTTATGAGAAGTTTATATTTTTATCTGAATCTATTTCTCTGTATGAAAGATGATACAGAACTGCCAATGATTCTATTAACTGATAAAAATTATTTTATTTTATTTGCTCGGTGACAAAATACACAACCAGTACAATGATAGTGAGTTCTCTAGTTCCATTTAATACTGTACAAATTCAAAAAATGCCCATCTGCTGTAAATCCATTCTATATGATTTGGAAGTTTTGGAAATGGACTTCTAAAACTCATCAACCTTACCTCGTTTGGATAATGATGATCTCCCATTCAAGTTTTGCGAAAGTCTGTACCATTTCCACCACGGTTGCCATGTCCTGTCAGGTTACCTTTTGCTTGTGCCTCTGAGTATCCTGCTGGATCCTCCAATGTGATTTAAATCTCCAGAAGTGGATGCAACATAAATATGGAGAGGAGGGGCAAGCGGTGAGCAAATATTGTGTGGTAAGTCCAAAGAACTCCTGCATTTTCAATGTGCTCTGTGCTAGCACATAATGGCACACTGACATGCACGACAGTTCAGACCATTTCCTCTGAATGTTTCCCCCAAATGCCTCAGGACAATACAGTAAAACTCTGTGTTGACAGTCTCACCCCGAGGAACCAATTATTGGTGCACAACTCTGTGAATGCTGAAAAAATGATAAGCATTCTCTGGGTCTTGTTCCACACCCAACGTGCTTCCTTCAGGCTTGGGAACTCAAGACTTTTTCACGGAATCCCTTCGGAGAGCCAGCTCTCATCAGCAGCAATGATCTTCCATAAAAATTCAGATCAGTTTGGAAACAAAAGATAATGTTTGTCATCTGTGTAAGTTTGGGGTCTACAGTGCAACAGCAGAGTGCACAGTGTTGTCCAAACGGGACCTAGAGAGTGCAATTTATATTTAAAAATGGCAGCCATGCTGGAAGTTTTCTTTGATGCCTGAGAAGAAGTTGAAAGAGAGATTGGCCAAATTTATGTCAGGTAAGGTTTTTTGAACTTTCTGATCACATCTCATGCACAGCCAAATAGCAAATATTCATAGAACGATTTAACCTCTCTGGTTCTCCTCAAAGAGAAACATCCTAAACCTCAGCAAGGATTCACACCAATGCATTTTTCTTTGCAACCACTTCCCAGCAGACCTTCATGTCCACCTTTCCATATTATATCCAACTTTGCCATTTTGTGCTATGGCTCTTTTTTCCTTCATCGTTCTGTCCTTCCCTCCTATAGCGCTGAGCAGAAGGGCTCCTGGCAGAGATTCTGCAGAAAGCCTCAGGAATGTATGGAGAGAAGAAATGGGGAGAAAACAAGAGATGATGGATCAGGATTTAGCCTGTGGAGAAGCTGAATAGGCAAGAAAAGGGAGAGACATGAACAGAAGCAGTGAGGGAGATAATGTAAAAGACAGGGAGATGCAGAGAGAGAGAAAGTCAAAACCACCACTCCAGTTCCTGTATATTATAACAAGCTGACAGCTGTGTTGCAATGCAAAGCTGAAATGTGATGCTGTAGACCACAACAAAAGGACATTTGAGGGAGTTTAGATGGAGAGTTTTATGAGCAATGAAAAACTGCTCAAAAGGCAAGACTTCATCTCCAGCACGAGAAGCATATATAGAAGTTTCCATACTGGCATATGCATGTTTCTTTAATAATGCCACATGTTCTTACATAGTGACAGATGGTGTAAAAGTGAAGGGAGAGCCTAAAACCGTAAATGGCTGATTTGCTGACGCAAATTTTGTAGAAAACTCTAAACAAAAGACTAGTAACTGACCTAAAAAAAAAATTTAAAAAAAAGTAACCCACTTCATAATCTCCTTTAAGCCTGCATATGTGCATTACCAACCATGGAACGCTTTGCAATCCACTTTTCTTCATGAGCCAGGTGAAAAATATTCGGGAGACAGGATCAAGTCACACACATAGGCCACATTATATCTAAATAACCACATTATACTTGCCTGTGCATCACTGGCAGTTTTACATCTGCAATGCAAGACAATGTACCAAATAACAATATGTTGTGGAACTCGGTACCCTTGTCAAAAAATAAATAAATAAAAAGTAAAAGCAGGACAACCACCTGCAAGAAAATTCTCCCAGATGGTGTGAATGAGGACAGTGATTACTTATTTAGTAGTTGGGCAGAGTGAGAGAGAGGAGAGGAAGAAAAAAAATGGAAAATGAGATAAGAGTCACGAAACAAAAACGGAGTCTGAGAGACAGCAAAAATAAAACAGATACAAAGATGGAATAAAAATAAAAAAGATAAAAACACACCGAAAAATAATGCATATATATGGCACAGCTAGACTCCCTCTTGTTGTCTAGCAGCTTTTCAGCTTCCATTCAAGCTGCTGTATTTTTTTCTTTTCGCTCTAAGGCTTGATGTCTCTTTCTCTCAGAGACTTTCTGTCCCTGCAATTCTCTCTCTTTTCACCTCATTATCAAGCGTCATTCGTTTGCAGCCTCGAAAAATCCATCACAGCACAGACAGGAGTAGGAGCAGAAAAACAAAGGCAAATAGCAATTGATTGTTCTTTAACTCTCTCTGACTTCAGTCTTTATTAGGCTGACATGACAGAGATGGTTTTGTTAAATACTGTTAATATATGTCAGCTGCAGCGCTTCTCTCTCATTCTTGTTTGAACAGGAACAATGGAGAACAAAGCAGATAATAAAAAGGCATTTGAAGTGGTGAAAGATCTTTTGGGCGATATCTATTTGAACATCATTTACCTTCAGTGACTTCTATTACAGAACTGTCTATTCTCATAAATCTTGGAAAGATTAAACTCACCTTAGAACTTTAGTTTTAGCTCTTCTCTCAGATTTAAGTAGAATAGAATGCATAACTTTTTTTAACTGCTTTTCCAATGTGGGCTAGCAGGGGGCTGAAGCCTATGTCAGCTAAGACGAGTCAAAGTGTGCAGAACACTTTAAACACGAATGCTATGAAGACTTTGAGTGAGTTTAGTCAGGAAACAGCTGCATTGCATCACACAGCAATAGTGATGTGCCCCACTCTCATCGTGTCCTATCCAAATGTGGTGGCCTGTTTAAGCTGCAGAGTTTCCCTTCTCTCCCTCTGCCTTGTCAGCACCATTGCTGCCCACTATTAAACTCCTCCACAGTCCCACCAGCCACCTGTAGGCTCCAGGGGACAATATTGTGTTACCATTCCCCAATCCCAAACGCTAACTATATTCTGCTGCTCTAATAAATCAGTAATTTCAAATGCAAGTTGTTTAAATGAAATAAAGGGCCCAAACACTTATAAAAATATCAGGAGTGACAATATTTTGAGTAGAAATCTCCTCAAACGTGTGCATAGGTGGGATTACTGTTGATAGTTTAAACAAATATGCTGTTATGCAATTTGGTTAATCTTTATAAACCCAGGCTTTATGTGCTCTTTAGGCACAGACTATTTAATTGAAAACTCAGTCCACACCCACCACGATATAATTAACCACACCACAGGCATATTTATTTTTCAGACATCAAACTTTGCTTCTGAGTTTAAATTCCATATATCGCAACACATCAAAATCACAAGTCTGACTAGGAAATTACTGAGTAATAAAAGACATCATTGTTCTAAAGTCAGTCATCAGATAAAATTCCCGACCCAAGAGATTGTGGTCATTACACAAATTACATTTATTAGATGTTTCATTAGTGTTTATATTTGAACATGGCTGGTTTATGAGCTTATAGTCTGTGGGAGTAATGACAGTAGCCGAAATCTCTCTCCCTCTCTCTGGTATGGGAGACTAACCTGTGCCTGACTTTTTGCAATAATGAACTCAGTGAATTCCTATTTGCTTCAACTGTCATCTTTAAATGTAAATGTACATTTCCTGTATGTGACGCGCTTCATTTTAGCCTGCAGCCAGGTATGCCAAGCTGCCTGTGTGTTCTGTCATACAATGTTTAACTCATCCGCCAGAAGCCATTGATGTTAAGCTACTTAGCAAAAGCAAGAATAGAATGACAGGAGAAGAGAGAGAAAAGGGGCAAAGTGGGGGGATAGGGATGAAATGAGCTTTTAGCCAAAATGGTACATAAAAAGAGGAGGAGAAGAGGACAGACAGGGATGCGAGAAATGGAACGATGAGGGAGGAGAGGTGAGGATGAATGACGAGATTTGGGAGGATGGAAAAGGGAGAAGCACAGGAGAGATAAAGAGGGCAAAGATCTTAGTAAATAGAGTCAAACAGCACAGAGGAGTTTAAAAAGCAGGGACAGAGATGAAGACGAAAGATGGAGAAGAGGGATTTGGTGAAGATCGATGGAGATGTGAGGAAAAAGTAACAGGCCTGAGGGTGGCAGGAGGGATTTAGGCTGAATGGATCAAGTCCTGTGAATCGCTCAGAAGCCACATGACAGACTGAATTTCATGATTCACAGGTTTGCCACACCTGGACGAGCAGGATAAACACGCTAACGGTGTACAGCCCATAAATGTAGAGTTTACTTTGTGTTCAATGCCCAAATCTTGGTGTAGGAAGGGGCAAAGAAGAGGCGAGGAGGAATTGAGAAAAAACAAACAAGAATAGTAAAGCGTGGAAAAGATAGAGGAAGAAAGATTTGGGAAGAGAAAATAAATAAGATAATAGCGCTGAGAGGAGAGCGGGGGGGGGGGGGGGGGGGTTAGGGGGTTATGAAAAAATAAGCAGAGGCTAAAGTAAAATTAGATGAAATGGGGATGAGTGGTTCAGGTTGAACTGAGGGGAGAGATAATAAGAGCAGAAGAAAAGGGAAAAAAACCAGGGGAGCGAGTAGACATATGGTCATACTGTTCCCATTCTTGAAACCAGGTGTCTGCTTCTTCACATACCCACACACACACAAACACACACACACCTGACACTACAGGGGATATTAATATCCTTTGGGCCATATGAGACAGATGGTATAGTTCATGTTAATCCCTCACTGCCCTCCAAAACTGACCCTGCCTCAGATAGTAAACACAGTGGCAACCAGCCAAGAATTGAACAGTGTTGAATACAAAAGCAAGCTGTGACCAAAAGTCATCACTATCATCACCAAGAAGCCGACACACATATTTTTATATTCCAGGTGTGTACTCGATGTCTGTGTCAGAGGATAAAGTCGCAGGAGAGGAGGTGGGCCGTCTTAAAGCTAAAGACCCCGACCTTGGAGACAACGGGCTGGTGAATTACCGCTTAATAGATGGAGACGGAATCAACATGTTTGAACTGACCACAGACTCCGAAACCAGAGAAGCTGTGATTAAACTGAAGAAGGTAAGAAAAGAAAGAAAGAAACTTAGCAACTTAAAACTGCATTTTCTCCCTTGGATTTGGTCCATCAGATGGAAGTTACTCAATTATCTTAACTATTTTGCCATCTCTTTAGACCCCAACTAATTCTTAAAATATTTAGCCCTTTAGTTATGCTGACTGTATTTGCTGATTATGACAGTTTAGAGTGGGTTTTTAGTAGTTTTTCAAAGGAGTAACGCATTGGTCTGGACAACCAAACAATAGGGTGAAACTCAATTTGAAGCTCAGTGGATTCTCAAATGATTCCCATGGGTTTATGAGTAAGCTCATTTTACTTTATTAGATTGTGGTTTATCAAGTGATAAAATTAAAACAAAGTTGGGGCAAAGCAATAGACATGATCAGCAACAATTCTCGAGTAGGGTGTGTCATTTAAGTTATAATCAGTTGGTACTAAGAGGCAAATGTGCGAGGAAATAATTCCCCCACATCGCCATCTTACATCACCATCACCAGTCTGAGCCAGTTAATACAAGGCAGGATGCTTTCATGTTGCCTATGCCAAATTCCGTCACTACCTTGGTTATGACAAATCTTTTTTGGACTGCTTTACCCAGTCTGGCCATTCTCCTGTGACTTCTCGCATCAACAAGCATCTTAACCCAGAAACTGACGCACACTGGATATTTCGTGCTTTTTCGACTATTATCTATAAACCCCAGAGATGGTTGTGTGGGAAAATCCCAGTAGATCAGCAGTTTCTCAAGTACTCAGACCAGCCTGTCTCAGACCAGCCATGCAACATTCAAAGTCACTTAAATCACCTTTCTTCCCTCTATTGTGAAATTTAGTTTGAACTTTAGCTGGTTGTCTTGACAACCTGCTGTAGTTGCTCTCATGTAACTAGCCAGTTTGCTGTTACATGCAGCTGAAAAGGTATACCAAATAAAAAATGGCTGATGAATGTTTATTTGATGTAAGCAGTGAATTGCAATGCATCTTATCAGTATGTTCAGTTTGATACTGTCGTGCTAAAAAAAAAAGGAAATTTCCTGTGAAATACATCATCTTTTGGTCCTCTAAAGCCTTTTTAATTAGACAGTAATAATGGTGCCTTCACAGGAGGGCTGCAGTTAACCAAAGAAAATAAAAAATTGACTGAACTCATTCACAGCTGTTCTAGGGGAGGAGTGGGAAAACTGGAGTCAGCATAGTTTTGACATTTTTACTGCCATCTTAACGGCTGTTGAACTATGTTATGCAAACTACTGAAGAATTTACACAAGTAAATGTACATGCGAAAAAGTTAGACTAAGCACTTTCTGTTTGGGTAGTTGGTAGTAGGTTAGCCTTTTGGTATATCCTTCCTTCAGTACAGAGATACCCATGTGTACTAATAAAGTAATCCAGATCTATCACCGGTGCTGGGTTTAGAAATGGGTGCAGATAATAAGCCCCAAAATCCCTGTCCTTGTGCTCCTCCATGATCTCCAAAAACACTTTCAACTTTTATTTTTACAGTTGGATAGTTTCTCACTTCACCCGAGTTCATCTTCAATGTCCTTCAAGATATAGGAGCAGCTTTTCTGGACATTATTTATAAACAGTTTTTTTGCATGGTTGAGTTGAGTTTTAACTTACATTTGTGGATGTAACATTAAACTGTTTGCTGACAGTGAAATTCTGAAGAGTTCCTGAGCCCATGCGGTGATTTCTGTTACCGAGCAGTGCCTGTTTTTAATGCAGTGCCACCCAAGGGTCCGTAGATTATGGCCATTCATTATTGGTTTTTGACGTTATGTTTCCCTACAGAGATTTGTCTTGATTCTTTGAATCCTTTAATGATATTATATAGTTTAGATGATGAAATCCCTAAACTTGCTGCTAATGGTAGATTATTACATGTTCATCTGGAACTATTTACCCATGCAGTCTTTTACATAGATTTTAAGCATTTTAAAGCAATGAACATTTTGGAAAATGAGAATGACATTTCTCCTTTTCAACATTATTTGTTTTATTTTCAATTAAATACAAATGTCTAAAGGATTAGAAAGTTATTTAACTCTGTTTTGCTTGCCTTTTACACTGAAAGTTATAGTTATATGACTTTCTGGTAATGAACGTTTTGTCAAAGGTCTGTTATTTGACAGTGGCTGCTTCAACAGCTAGCTCTTATGGAAACTATGTGTGCGTCATTGCACACTTTTCAATTTGCCAGCAGAGAAATGTAGTTGAGGCAGCACTTTTTCTATAGAAAAAGCAGTTTAATGTTAACCTCAGCCAAGCCAGACTTAAACCACTGTCCATATTTGTGTGTTGAAGTACTGCATTAGGAAATAAGTGAAGCCAAGTAAAGAGAAAAAAAGAAATAAAAATATCAAGCAAAGGGTTGAAGCAGCTCAGAAATGTTGTTCTATTCCCTTCTCTGAACCTTCACAGTTTCATATTGTTTGATATGACCACCAAAGTCCATGGTTATGTCTGTGAGAGTGAGAGTGCATTAACTTTCATGCTTCCCTAGGCCACAGAGCTCATCTTCTGCACTGTTACTGTAACCCACACATGCACACACACACATACTACAACTGTGGCTTTCAGTGATCCAGCTCAGCACACACAATTACTTTTTCTCAGTCTCTGTCTTTCTAATGCCTGCACACAACCAGTCCCTTATTCTCTCAACTGTACCCCGTCGATCCGGCCATCAGAAATGCACACAATGCTCTGTCAGACACGCAGAATTTCACTCATTTCTTCTTTTTCTCTCTCTCTTTGACGAACAACACACACACACACACACACACACAGAAGCATTGTTGTATATGTAGCTTCAGGTCAGGATTATGAGCTGAATCTTCCACTGAGCTGTACTAGTCTGCTTCTCCCTTCTAGGACATCCGACCTCTGAATCTCTCAGTTAAAAAAAAGAAAAAGCCTTTATGGTCATATTGTTAATGTGTCAGGAAAAATAGTAATGAAATGTACACTCAAATCTCTCTTTGTTCAGAATGGGACAGAAAGACTTTTCTTCCTAAATTCCAAACCAAGTCCAAGTTTAGTAAAAGACTTGATATTGAAATATGTAATTATATGCTTGGATGATTTACGATGCCATTTGTGGTAAGTTGCATTCCCTATCCAGACAGCAATGACGTTACTTAAAAGAACAGCCACCCTTAACCCACAGTTCGCTTTTACTGATGCTGTGGGAAAATCTCTGTGTGAATAAATCGATACAAGTCAGTTTCATGTTTTTTTTTTCCTCCCTCACAATCGTCTGCATGAGTGAATCCTTTCCAAGTCAGAACTCTAGGATGGCATTAAGACTGCCAGGGTTAGGAGTACTCTTCCCACTGGTGTCACTAAGACTAAGCATAGAAATGAGTGAGTGATAATTCTGCTCTCCTCTCTTGATAGCTACCATTCGTGTTCCCTGAAGCAAAGCAGTTAACTCACAATTTAGGCATAACCTAATAGTATACAAGTATGGTTATGACTGAAAGCTCTCAGGAGAGCATTATTAGATTTGAAGAGAATCTGAAATACAGACTGGAACAGTCAAAATACTGACACTTTTATCCATGATTCCCCCAAAGAAGTTGTTAGAAACCCCTGGCTGAGCGGACAGATTAGGAAAAAAGCAAGGGATTCCAATCAAAGAAATGAGATCAACTGATTACACTAAAGTGGTGCACTATGTTTGCGTGGGTGCAGTTGTGTGTGGACATGTGTTTGGCTTTATCCAACAGCAAGCGCAAAGAACCCTCTCTGCTTGTGAAATGCTAAAAGCGATGGTAAACATCTTACTCAACACAGCTGAAAGTATAGACAAGTGACCTCATTGTAACAGCAGTGTTAGACACATATGCAGATGTGCATACATGTGTGCAAGAACAGAAAAAGACACAGACATTCCGAATTTAATCTTTGTGACACAAAAATTAGACTCATTTAAATACATGAACTTGTTTAAACAATGACTGAATTTAAATAAGTTGAAACATTTGAAGGCTTTGCTCATATTTCCATCCATCACTTATCCAAAATAGGTCTACAGTACCTGCGTGCTAGGCACAATGTCTTTCTACCCAGCAACACTTTTTAGTTACTCCAATGAGATAAGATATATAATCTCTGCTCTGTCATTGCATTTGACAGACAGATCCTCCCTTTGCTCATCATGCCGAAACACCAGGATAGCAAACAACAAAAATGCTCAGCTTGAGAGTTCACAATGGGACTTCGCTAACCAGTGGGTGATGTCATGGTGACCGTCTTTTATCTACAATCTGTGGTTAAAATGTCCAAGTAAACTAAAAGCAGATTTTAAAGCCTGGTGCTAAAATAATGTTGGCCTCCATGGATACTTTTCCCCTTTATAACAACCGCACAGACACATATGGTTTTAACTGTGAAACTTTGATTGACAGGTGTGAAGACATAGGTAGCTATCATCAATGGCTGTCAAGGTCTTGTCAATGCTAATGCCAGTAACTGCCGTATTTGTATAATTTGTGGAATTATCCCACGAATAACAAGGTGCAGACCATGTAACCAGTTTATGTTTATGTTTTGGTGAGTGAAAGTCTTGTACTTTATTTTGTTACTTAGCACGAATTAGTGGTTGCATGTGTCTGTGAGTTCGACCCACACAGTTTATGAAGCTAGCTTAGCACCCAACCCTGTGATCAAAATTTGGTCACTTCTGGTTCCAACAGCCAATGCAATGGCAGCCAGACTGCTAATGTTGAGACTTTAACATTAGCAGTCTGGAGTCACTGTAGCTGTGCCAATCTCTTATATACAGTTTATGGCCTTGAGCTAATCACAGTTCCATGCCCATTTAAATGCTGTTTGTGTGCAAGGCCACTGACTGACATGAGCATCCTTTGTCACAGTTCCCTGTGTCTCTTGGAATAACAGCTTAATAGCCTGATGGTGATTTAAACTGAGCATTAGGACAAATGAGAGGTGCTCTCACCTTGCTAGCCTCACTTACACTCCTCTCAATCTGATGATGGCATCTCAGCTCAGGGTTTGTGTAGTAATTTTGTGTACGTGCACGTGCACATTTGAGATTATTGGGTCTTGATGCCTCTCGGGGGAAATCAATGCCTTTTGCCCCCCGAAGGCAGTGCCACGCAAAATTAAAGGCACTCATTTGCACACACAAGAGCACGCATGCAGACTCACACGTCAAGAGTAGCCTTCGCTAATCTCTATTCTCTCACTTTCTTCACAGACACACACACACACACACACACACACACAGGGATGAGCTTTAATCAGCTATTCTCTTTCAACTGTGTCCTGACGAAACCAGTCCACAGAATATTAAGAAGCTGTGTGTTTGCTTGTGTTTTCAAGAAGGCAATAGGAAGGGGGGACAGTATAGTGAAAATTATTATTATTATTATCATCTCACACTGATTACAAAAGTAGGGAGAGAATGAAAATACTGGATGTGGGGTAAAAAAAAGAGAGTGCACAAACGAGACTGTGAGAGTGTGACGCAAAAGGGAAAATGAAAGAACTGGGTCACATCTATTCTACTACTATTGTACCTATCATCACACTAAACACCTTCACTGACAACAGCAGTGGAATAGTACTGCAACTGAATGAGTGTGGAAGAATCCACTGAGAGAAGGTATTATCTACCTGCCTCCATGTTGGATCACAGACCGCACTTTGGATTTTATCCCTTCAGTGCGATATTAGATTCGGCAATGTACCCGTGATAAGTTGGACTGCCTGCCTTCAACACACAGCAAAGGATAATCATTTCGATCAGCAGCTTAAATCCGTAATATTTACTTTCGGTAGACTTGTTTAGCATCCAGTTTGTCAACCTCATAAATCTCTAGTAGCTTCTCTCTGCTTTTAACGGTTCACACTGTGCTTATGAGCCCTCTCTCCCACTGGGATTTCATTAAGTGTTGGTAGCCTGAAAATGAAAAGATCAAGCTTGCTCCTGGGACTTTGCCAGTTTAACGTCCCCATACCAGCTGGAAAAATAGTAGCGAGGGAAAGTGGTTATTATCTGGGTTTATAATATAGCAATGATACCCAGAAGAGTGTTACTACTATGATTATGGCTACGACGGGGCTGCAGATGAAGTCACAGCCAAGTGCTGTTGGCAACACACGAATCCTCGTAATAATAGCAGCGAAAACCTCTTGGGTATCACAGCTTTTATACAATGCTTGCCAACACATTTGTTGACTCCAAAGTTTCCCCTGCAGTAGCATATAGCCTGTACATCACAAAAGGAGTCAGTAGGATGGAGAGGAAAATTCATTAGATGCATACCATGAGGCTGACTGTTTGGATGAGGGTCATGGCTTTATAATTGATGTGCTAATTATTTAATGACTGAATGGAAATGTGATGAGAGGAAAATGTACGCTTTTGACATTGAGCATAATACCTCAAAGCACACACTCAAATCAATTCAAAATCGAAGCTATTAAAAGTGAGTGGGTTTTCTACCAATACTCAGTAAGTGAGCTGAAGCTGAGTTCAATAAGAGCGTATTAAATCTAAGGGTTTTACATCGGCTTGCCAGTGGTATTGTAAATCAATGACAGTGACTTTAAATGGTAAAGTAAGGCTTAATTTACCTCTCTCTATCTGAAGGATGGATATTTAGATGATATTATTATAGATAAAATAATCTAACTGTCACCTGCCTGCTGTTCTTTTGGTCTTAGATTGAAGCTTCATCTCCTGCTTTCCATTCCCTTTATCATGTGGTGTCCCAAAATCCCAAACCTAATCCCAGCTCATTAAAGGCAGACAGGTATTGTTTTCATCTGGCGATAAAAAAATTTTTTTAAAAAAAGCCAGGAAAGAAACAACCCAATGATTCATTCTGGTCCCAAAATAATCATATCATATGCTATATCATGGATAACAAACCATCTGGAAATTAAAGTTGGTATTTGGATTACTTTTACTTTTGTTGGTCCGTGATAGTTGTAGTACTGCAACTAACGTGTCTGCTGTTATTCGTGCAGCAACAGCTCCCCCTATCACAAGGCCTTAAAAGTGCACAGTGCGCACATACGCTTCACAAAGCAAATGATGTAATGTGTGTTTTCCTGCAGATAAAACTAATTAAAAGACAAAAAAAGAAAAGAAGGTTTCAAGTGTTTACAGTTAAAAACAGGAGGGGGCTGTTTTAATAGCTTCTATTTCCTTTCCTTTTCTCAGATGGTGGACTTTGAGACAAAAAGGTCATACACTCTGAAGGTGGAAGGATCCAACCCTCACATTGACCCCCAGTTCCTTGCCTGGGGCCCTTACAAAGATGAAGCCACAATAAAGGTACAGATAAAAACAACAAATATATGACACGAGTTTGAGACTTAAAAAAAAAAAAAAAGACAAATATCAGAGAAACTCCCTTACAGGTTGTTGCTTATTGTGTGTTTATGCTCGTAGATCTCAGTGGAGGATGCAGATGAGCCTCCTGTCTTTATAGCTTCAAGTTACACTTTTGAGGTCGAGGAGAATGCCCCTCCAGGCACTCCGGTGGGGCGAGTTCATGCTAAGGACACTGATGTTGCCAACAATCCTGTCAGGTAACAGAGATGTTCACGCTATAAAAACACACAAACACGTTAATTAAGACAGGCTTGTGGCAGTGAAAGAAACTGCCTTTTCACTGTGGAACATCACAAAAATAAAACAAAAACTTTCAGCCTTCATTCAGCCACACTGAGCAAACAATATGACTCACATCAGCCTAACATCATATGATGTTAGGCTGTAGAATATTTTATTTAATATTATCTATTAAAGATGTTTTCAACAGAGCAAGGATGCAAAATAAGACAAAGGCATAACAAGACTCATTTTGTAAAAATGGATTTAGACTATTAGACTCTCAAAATAGTACAAAACGAAAACACTGCATGCTATATGTATTTCGTATTGTAGTATATATGTATTTTGTTTTTAATCTATTAGTTCGTATGTGTAATGCCGATAACTCATGAGTCCTAACTTTCTGTATAGGTACATGATCCCTCGGTACACAGATGTAGAGCAGTTCTTCAGTATAAACGCAGAAGATGGCATGATAACCACAACAAAACCACTGGACAGAGAAACACAGCCCTGGCATAATATATCTGTGTCAGCTACAGAGATTGGTATGTATGCACTCTGAAATACAAGACAACTGGGACTGATTCTGATGTGTGGTAAATGAGTCCCTATAGATCTGTTAAATATGGCCTACACAGACACACTTCTATTTATCATTATATGCATAGCAAAAGTTAATATATATACAGTTTGGACTCATAGACCCTTATGATACAATTGAATGTGAAGTGAAACAACACCTAAGTGCAAATTTTATTTTATTTTCAGCCATTCTGGGAGTTAATGAGCTTCTCCCTGTGTTTGAACTTAGCCTTTGTGTCATTTCTGTTACTGAAACCACACACGCTGATGTAGTATGAGAAGAAAAAGTCAAACAAGAACAAACAGATGGAAAATTCCCAGATAGCCACCAGGCTGTACATTTGCTGGCATCCGAAGCCCGGGCTGTCGTCCTGTGGTGCTGGATACACTCCATGACATCTTATGTACAGACTTTAAGTGGATTCAAGCTGCGGGCTGTAATTTTTTTCTCCTCTTGGTGGGACTAAAGTTAACCCTTTTGCTATGTTTGTCAGCAGCAAAAAGCCTAAATCTTGATGAACTAATTACATGTCTGGAATCAGAGGGGGTGAACTGACTTCACGCTTTACAGCTGAGACTTAGTGGTATCATTCTGATAAGTGTACCCATCTATAACTCAGTGGAATGTGTCTAATGTTAGTGTATGCAACTAGCCAGAAATGAAAACTAAGATCTGCTACACTGAGCTGGCTTTTGATAAATGTTAATTGTATAAGGGGGCAAAGAACAAGTAGAGAAAAAAGGCAACAACAAGACTTTAACTATTATTATTATACCTAAACTGTTTTCCTTAATTTTAATTGTTTTTTTTAAATGAGCTTATTTTTTAGTTTACTTTACATGAAAATTAGAATTTTGGTGAAAACTCCACAGAAATGAAAAGAGAAGTAAATACAGTTAAAGCACCGCTATAACTTTTAATTATGAGCTCCACCCTAACAGTCTACTGTAGTGCATACGTGGGGAAGAAACAGGGGAGATGCCAGTCAACCCACAGGCCCTCTGGAGCTTTCCCTCCCTGGCTTTATCCCCAACAACCCTCCCTCAAGCCACAGAGGCCCCACCCTGGTATTCTGTGGTTGGGGCTCAAACTAGCAGAGTGCTGCGTGGTTTCCCTGTGGTGTGCTAGACGCCAGACGGACAGATGGAAACGGACTTGCCGCCCACAATGCTAGGACCATTGCAGGCTATGCTAACCACATACAGACCCTGGGAAGCTAAATAAATGCCTAGTAATGACAGGGTAGTGGAAAATCACACTGACTAAAATTGCAAATATGCAAGGCAGTACAGCACTGAAATGGATGGGTTTTCTTTTTTAAAGATGAAAAGCAAGAAAAGTGCACTCCATCTTTCTGAGTTAATATTCTGGATGTTGTATTTTTTGTGTCTATTTTGGCTGTTTAGACATCATTCTGTCTGCATCACATTTTTTTTTCTTCATTTAATCTTCAGCAGGCATAACTTGACATTTCTGGGAGCTGCAACTAAATGAGTGCCATTCTGTTTGAGTGTATTTTTTTTTGATGTCTCAGAAACTCGTCTATAATTTTTGCAAATCAAAATAATAAATAGCTGGCTGAGTGGCTGACTGATTGACAGGCAATTTAGATGAAAAATATTCACAGTCTTTCCATTCACTCGATGCCAAATGCGGATTACAATACAGACACACAGACAATCACAAATAATTCACATAAAAATGACATTGTGGCTTTAATAACTTTAACACTGCTTTGAATTTTTATATGGAGCAAAATACTGATGATTTTGCACTGCACTGTGTGTACTATACATGCAGGGGGCCATCACCAAGACACCAAAGTGCGGGTTAACATCAAAGTGAAAGATGTTAATGACAACCCTCCAGAGTTCGCGACCAACAATGAGGTCCTCATGTGTGAAACTGTCGCACCGGGAAAGGTGAGGCTTTCTGTGTGAGATGATAAATTTTTTTTAAAATGCACGTGTTTGGTGGGATGATGGTGAAGCTAAATGTATCCAGAAACAGTATTTACATTCATTTGTTTCCTTCCAATTGCATTTTAATTTGTTTGTATTAGGTCATCGAAACATTGAGCGCAGTGGACAAGGATGAGATGGCTTACAGGCAACACTTCACATTCAACCTTGCTCCAGAAGTTGCTCATAACCATAACTTTTCCCTCAAAGACAACAGAGGTAGATGACCTTTAAAATATTTTCTCCATCCCTTCCAATTCTTCGCTTCCCCCCGCTTTTTGATTGTTTCCCCTTCCTCTTTCCATTCTTTTCTTTAGCCAGTCTAACCGTTTCTTCATCTGCTGTCTCCTTCTCGCTCTCTCTCCCCCTTTCACTCAGATTAGATCAAAGCATAACCAGATGGAGGCTTACAGTACCTTGTAGAAATCAGCAGGTGCTCTGAATTTCACACGCACATGAATGCACACATGTCCTGCGGGCTGTATTAATTGCAGTGGGGTCTCTGTCCGTCTGTACATACATCTTCGGGGGCCAGCTGATTGAATTAAGTTTTGTTAGTTCTGGGAGCAAGATGAAAAAAAAGGAAAAGAGAACGAGGTAATCCGGAGAACACTACTATAGATTTAAGCCACATGATACTGAAAAAAAGGTTGTTTCAATAAACTGCAATATGGAAAATACAGGTATTTTAGGTGGATGAGTAAAATTACATTTTAAGAATAAATCACTCCAAAATAATTGGAGAGACTATAGTACATATGTAAAGACCTTTATTTAATCCCATAACAACCTTTATTACATTAAACACTGGAGAAGTTCAAGTGTTTCTTCAGTTCAATTCAATTCATAAAGCACCAAATCACAACAGCAGCCACTGGAGGTGCTTTATAGAAGTAAGGTAAGGTAGGAGACCCTAGAATAATACAGAAAACTCCAACCATCACATGGCCCCCTGTGAGCAAGCACTTGAAGACAATGGGAAGGAAAAACGTATTTTTAACAGGAAGAACAACAGGCAGAACCAGGCTCAGAGAGGAGCAGCCATCTGCTTTGACATGTTGAGGGTCATGGAAGGAAGACAGGTCAAAAAGAAAAACACGCTGTGAAAGAGACTGATAATAACTATTAATTTAATGCAGAGTGGTGTATAAACACATATTTATGAAAAGGGTGAGTGGACAAGAAACACTGAGTGCAACCAAGAGAGAATTCAGGGTCACCTGATCCAGCCTTAACTATATACTTTATCAAAAAGAAAAGTTTTAACACTAATCTTGAAAGTAGAGTCTCCCAAATCCAGACTGCAAGCTGATTCCACAGAAGTGGAACCTGAAATGTCAAGGCTCTGCCTTCCATTCTACTTTGAAATATCTCAGGAACCACAAGTAAACCAGAAGTTTATTTTTCATTTGAGGTATCCGTCTCATTTCCTCAGGAAAGGGGCTGTTTCTTCCATCAGCACTGCTCTATGTAGTAGTACATAGAATTCCACTGTAAGGTGGAGGCTCACCGCAGACCTGTAATGTGTAGCCTTTAATCAGCCTCCTCACTGAATAGAGTAGGGGTGGGATGCACAAACGGACCCACTCTGAATGGCTGTGGGAAAGCAGAAAGAGTGGAGAAGAGAGAGGACAGGCGAAATGCACCCCGTGCATTTCTTGCATTCTCAAACTAACCGAGCCCGAGTCCAATCTAAACTCACCTCACAGACCCATACATTTCTTTTCAACTAAATGTTCCTTTTCTGTGATTTTTTCCTGTTCTTCACTCATTTCGCCAGCTGCACAGAGAAATCAAGAGTCGTAGCATGCGTTTTAGTTTTCCTTCCTTTTCACTGCTGAAATTACATATTGACCAGCCCTATTATTTATAGAAGATGATGTGAAATACTGAAGTACAAAGCAATAACAAGTGGAAATGTGATATGTGTTGAACTAAGATTTATATTATCAGAAGTCTAGGTGTGTTCTTAAAATGAGCAGCTTGAAATGTGTGCGATTTCTATCATTGAAGAACACTGCAAAAGGGTGACCTTTTCAGTACCACACGGTAACAGAAACGCAGACAGACAGAAAAGAGTCCAGAGCCTCTCAGAGGACTGAGAAGCACGCACCTGCACACTGCATCACACATACAACTTTCAGACAGTGGCTGTGTTGGCAGGAGGCAACAAATGACATCAGTAACAGAAAGATGTTTCTATTGGGGAGTGGGGTTTGGAGTAACTTTCATAGCTTTTGGCTAGAAGTTATGAACCTTTTTTTTAATCTTCCTTTTCTTTTTCCTGTAATGTACTGGAAGTGACATGTAACATGTTTTTTTGCATGACTCAAAGATTTTATATTGTAAATCTACAGTAAAGCTTACAGTGAGTCACCATTTGACTTCTTTGTAAACTCTCTGGAAATGTTAAGAGATTTCACGGAAGTATAATTCTTAGATTGTCGTTACACCTGATCACACGTAAAGAACAACTGGGAAGCATGAAAAGAGAAAAAAAATGATGAATTTAGGAACAATCTGCATAACCTGTAGGTTTTTAGGAAACACAAAGCAAGATGGAAAAATAAAGGTGGATTATTAAAAATGACATGCAGTGATAAAAAAAAAAATAGAACAGAGCTTGAAAAAAATTGCTGTCTGTCCTAAATTTTGTAGGTTTTAGGGTTAAATTCATACTAAATTTAACCTCCAAGAGGAGATCTGTCTGCATTTTATACCTTATTATTATACATCAGTAGTTTGTACATTTTTAACCTGTATGGCTTTGTTATGTATTTTAATATACAAGTTAGACACTGTTTTTCCTGCGATATAGCCTCTGAAATGCCTCATATTGTGTAATCCTCTGTTGGTAATAAAATATAAATGCGAAAGAATGGCATGGGAGGGATGGAAAAAAGGCAGACAAAAGAGGGTACAAAGGCAGAGCCAGCAAGTTGGTGTCGTAACAGCAATAACTGGTCTTTGATTACTTTTGAACTGATGAATGGACCCACTATTAAATATAAATCTAATGTCATCAAAGTCACACCTCATTGGCTGCTGTGTTAGGGCAGCAATAGTTGTGTGTGTGGACAATGCTAAAGAAGAAAAATGTGTGCAAAGGTGGATTATGTGAGTTTTTGCACATAAAAGCCAAAACATTCAGCAGCATGTGTTTTTTATAGTCCTTTGGAAGTTGAACAACCTTCCATCATTTCATCACATTCACCACCTTATTTCTCTCTCCATCTACAGACAGCACAGCCAGTATTTATGTGCTCCGTAAAGGATTCAGTCGTCTCACCCAGGATGTTTACTACCTTCCCATCGAGATAAACGACAACGGTATTCCCGCTATGAGCAGCACCAACACCCTGACCATCAGAGTCTGCTCCTGTGACAGCAAAGACACAATTCTGTCTTGTAATGTGGAGCCCTACGTCCTTCCTGCTGGTCTTAGCACTGGAGCCCTGATAGCTATACTGGCTTGTATTGTCATTCTGCTTGGTAAGGAACAAAATTCTTAATTCTTGAGGGGGGATTACTAAAATATATGACATTTATTCATTCCTGGATCAAATTTTAGGGAGGCCACTCTAAAATTGCATAGGGTGTGTTTATAGACTGAGCCATTTAACTGCAAACCTTTCTAGTAATACCAAAAAGGTTGACATTTACTTTACACTGAGGTGAAACATCAGCAATTGACTCAGGCCGCCTCCTATTTTTGACTCCTCATTCAAACTGTGCTGCATCGTTTGATCTTCTTAAGAGTAGAGGTCAAGGAATCACTTATGTATAAGCACTTACAGAATCACTCTCATACCCCATCCATGCATAATCACTTAGTGTGGGTTCGCACATTGTACTTGGAAATGTTGCAATAGCAGGGCTTGACATTTACTTTCATCTCCAAGGACCACAGGTGCCCCACACTGAAAAATTTGGGAGTACATGAAGAACTTTAGTAGTGCAGTAAAAAATAAAAATGTATCCATTAAAGTAAGATCAATTATTCACAGCCAAATTATTAAATTAATTTGAACTGTTTTTAATATGTAACTATTTATATAAAAAGAAACGGTACAAAAAATATTAACATTTGACTTTTAATGTTTTTTAGCCTTTTCCAGAGGTTTCTGGAGAGTTTAGGAGGCAAAGCCACAGGGATGCGTTTGTAGGGTTTTTTCATAGTCAGGGTGTACCTATTAGGTGGATGGAAGAGCTTGAAAGTACCACTTTTGTCAGTGTTTAAGCCTGCTGAAAAGGTAGTTTGGTAAAGGCTTTTTTTTAGCCGCTAAGGTTTTGATTGTGCTTACAAGTAACAAGCGCAGCTGTCAACTAAAAAAAAAAGAAAAAAGAAAAAAAAGAACAGTATCTTTCACTTCAATTGGTCTCCATTGCCGCCTCTTTGCTGCCTACTGTATGTGTCAGACAGAAAAGCTGCAGCTCAATCATAAGAGAGCAGCGATAGTCGCTGTTGTATTGTTATCCTTTATGCGCAGGAAATATATATATATATATATATATATATACATACATACACACACTGTCTGCTTGGGTTGAAATTTTTTTTATTACAACACACATGCACACAAGACAGTTCTTTAGAGTACACACACACACACACACACAGAAACACATCTATTTTTAGCCTTATATCTCATCATAAATATGCTTTCAAAACAGAAAATCTTTCACAAGCCATTAGCTGATTCTTCAACCTTAATTTACACTGCATTTTACACAGAGTACAACACATTTGAAAACCTTTGACGAGTTTGACATGTTGATGACAATTTAGAATTAAAATGGCATGCGTGTATAACATAATACAATAATGATATGAATTAAAATGTCCAAGGTGCAACCTCCCACAGTGCACACTAATTATCCACGATTAACTTGTCTACTACCTGTAATCATGAAGGTTTTTGTAAAATGTTTTTTAAATGGAAATATAAACCCTTGCATTTTTGTTTTCTATTTGGCAGCAATAGTAGTGTTGTTTGTTGCACTGAGGCGTCAGAAGAAAGAGCCACTGATAGTTTTCGAGGAGGAAGACATCCGGGAGAATATTATCACTTATGATGACGAGGGAGGCGGTGAGGAGGACACAGAGGCTTTCGACATTGCCACACTGCAGGTAAGGGTGAGAGGACGAGTGGCAATAACCATCTTGGTATTAAAGATAAAAGTCTATGGGGAAAAGAGAAAATTGAGGGTCTGCTGCTTCAGCCTCAGGCAGGTCAAAAGCAATCTGTGACTGTCAGTTTCTGCTTATGCATATAAACATTACACTAAAAACCTACAAGTACTTAAGGTGGAATATTAACCAGATTTATCTGCCAGCAGATAAATACAATTCTTACGTTTGTTCATTCTCTGCAATATACATCTGTAAGCTTATAATTGACGGTAGTGTCCTTTCTCTCTTTCTCTGACTTTTCAGAACCCAGATGGTGCCAACGGTTTCCTGCCAAGAAAGGATATCAAACCAGAACTTCAGTATCCTATCAGGCCCGGCATTGGCCGTCCTGCAGCCAACAGCGTTGATGTGGATGACTTCATCAAGACTCGAATTGCAGAAGCTGACAGTGACCCGACTGCACCTCCTTACGACTCCATTCAGATCTACGGCTATGAAGGCAGAGGATCATTGGCCGGGTCATTGAGTTCCCTCGAGTCTGTCACAACAGAGTCCGACTTGGATTATGACTATCTGCAGAGTTGGGGGCCGAGGTTTAAGAAGCTGGCAGATTTGTACGGGACCAAAGACTGCTCCATTAATGATGCTGATGATGGTGAAGACTCTTAACAGTGGTCTCACTGAGTGGACGCCTCCCCGATTTCTGATTTCTTGATTCCATGAGGATTTGTTAACTGAGGGTTAACACTCCCCAGTTCCCAACTGTTACCAACTACCAACTGATCAGTTCATGCCAATTAGTCAACAAACGTTAACAGCTCCCCCTTCCATGGCAACGCTCCAGTCCTCCAAAATGATTTGTCAATGGACACATTGTGAACACCTGGACATGAAACACTCCCGGTTTTCCCAAATCTTCCTTGTCCTTTCTGTGTCTCTTTCCCTCCTTCTATTTCTACAGACTTGAACATTGCAGGGCTTGGAGATTTGCTATGTCAGCAATTTGTCTGTTTGGGAGTAATTTGATGGAAAAAATGTTGCTGTATGGTCAAAATGACTTGCTTTTAGCAAAATGTTTAGTTTATTAGAGGTTCTATATACTTTTGTGGACTGGATTCACATTCTTCTTTTATGGTTGTTGAGGGAAATTTTATTCCCTTGAAAGGTTTCTGCGTGGAGTACATCCCCTTTGTTGATCTCTCAAAGACAAAGAGGAAGGGAGAGAAATAAATTAAAGGAAGAGCTTGTTTGGATTCCAGCAACTGCCTGATGTTATTAAATAGAAATAAAATGTACAGATGTGTTAGTAGGGTCAAAAATCAAATGGAATGATTTTGCCGACATGTCGTGTGTGCCGAATTCAGCAGGTACTGTCGTTTTGATGGCATGACCGACTCTGGGTTGTTGATACTGTGAAGATGCTCACAGCATCTTCACAGTATGGTGGCCTTATAATAAATAAACAACAACTCCAGGGGTAAAAACACAACAAGAGTAAGGAGTAAGAGAATGCTATCTTCAGTAGCTACACAAAGACAAAGGAACACACAAGGACTGAAAATGCTACACAGATAAAATTTTTCTACTCTCAAAAAGAGACAGACTCAACAAGGATTCAATTTTCAAACTGTGGATGATTCTTTGTTTTCATTCTTCACTGCAGAGAAGACCTGAAAAGAAAAAGCTGCCCTTCTCCATGCCCTCGCCCTGTGTCCCCATTCCTCACAACAACAATCACTCCCCATACCGAGTCTACCAACGAATGATCACTTCCTCATTTGGAGTCCACTGATGATGATCAGTCACAATGAGTACAAACCTGTGAGCTCTAAAAATCGCCTTAAACTTAATAGACACTCTTGCAACGCAGTGCATTCTCTTTTTTTTTTCTCCTTTTGTTTCTTTTTGTAACTTGAGACGTATATTCAGAAAGCAAACTATTCTCCATGTTAGGTGTGTACAGAGCAACGTGCTGACGTGATATATCACTTTGATGATCCAACCTGCGCCCCGCACAGTCTTTAGATGGGATGTACTGAGTCTGCCAGCACAGTAAATGTAGATTGGTAAAATGTGCATTGTGTCTTTTTCCAGTACCGTGCACGGCATGTTGGCGGCAACATCTGTTGTATCAACATGTGTTGCTATATAGAGATAACAACACTGGAAAATAACATAAGTATGTTTTCAGAACCACATTTGCTGAGGCTGAAACCAAAACATCCTTTTTAAATGTGTAGGTTCTTGGTCAATCTCTTTTTTTAATGTTATTATATTATTATGATTATTATTGTTGTTTTCTATTCTTATTGTTATCATTATTATAACTGTTCTTTTACTGGCTGCAGCTACATGGGAAGAAATTTTGGTTTAACTCTTTGCAGCTCAGATTTACTATCTGTACAGTTGCCTAAACGTGGAGAGACTACACGGTATTCTAGTCTCATTTTTAGGCGGCCGTAAGAAATGTACTGCTTAAAGTTAAACAGACTTGGTTTATGCCTGTGTCCATACAACCTCTCATTTCTTTCATTTTTGTTTCTCTTTTCATTGTTTGGCATTTCTTTGTTCTTTCTCCCTGTTCAAGAGGAAAACTAGCAATCTGTGTTTGTTGCAGTGAGAGAACGCCTCGTTTTTATTCTCTGTCAAGTTTTATGGTACCAATTTGTACAATTTTAAAAGTTCTTATTTTAGTATACATGCAGAATATTCCAGTATTACAACAAAAACGTGTTAAGAAGATAAAGATTAAAAAAAAATGTTACAGCATCACACTTATATTTTCTGAACATTGTACTGTTGCTTTACTATGTGCTTCAATCTCCGAAGCAAAAAAAAAGAAAAAAAAAACCTTTGAAATAAATGCTCTTTTTATAAAATGATACTGGACTGTGTTTGGGAGTCAACTTTGTGTTCACTTTGGAAACTGCAGTCCTTTCTTTTTTTTTTAAATTAGGAACATGTAGTCTTCTAAATATGTATATATAAAAACAAAATCACATTTTATGTTTGGACCCACTCAGTTTGAGTCAAATGCACAAAACTCATTATTTCTATGCTTAAAAGAAAATAAATGAAGTCATAATTGTAAGCTACTCATCATATTAAAAACATATCTTCAGACCAACTTCAGTTCTATTTCAGTAAAATCCTAATAAAGACATACCTAAAGCTGGCTCAACTTTTGCTACTGACCTACAAACAGATGTAGTTGATACTAAACCACAGAGCTGAAAAACACACTGCCACAAACATAAGTTCTTCTGTTATTTTAACTTTATGACTTGAGAGTAATAACATGGTAACAACTCTCTAACAATGCACTTAAGCACAATGGTGCTTGGAGCCCAACACTTGGACCTCATTCATTATTATCAGGAATTGATTAGTATCACCCATTGGTTACTGAACCCCATCCTAAAACTTAAAGCAGTGCATTCTAGCCTTTGCCAGATTAAGGTCAGATTTACTAAACAGAGCAAATTAGCATGAAGTCCCAAACACACTAATGGGAATGTAAAGTCCTGTCATGGGACCTACTAACAACGCACTAATTTATAAACACAGACATGGCCAGCTCATTTCAAAAACGACCATTGTAGACAGCCGAGAGCACCCCTGATTAGCGGCTCAAAAATGACCTGACCAAGGAACGAGCAATCTGTTTATCAAAACAACATAGTACAAGTATAGATTTTGCATGCATGGCAATACAGATCAATGTGACACCACTGAAGGGAACAGATAAAAGCCAAAGTCTTCAATTGGACAATGAGGGATACTGTCTGTGGCCTTGGACCATGGGGTGCTACTCTCTGTATAACTCTGACAGCTCCATATTTTTCCAAAGAAAGGTAAACATTTAAGGTCTTATCATGACCAGTGTTCAATGTAATGAAGTTACTGCTATAATCCTACATTTACACTGTGCACATTGTTCTTCCTTTTTATTTTTGTTTTTCTCCAACAGCAGTTTACGCGCACTGATACTCATTTAAGTCAACGAGAAGAATTTGACTCGCAGCCATTTTAATGGGGAACTATTCTCCCTCGCCCAGCAACACTCCACATAAACTTTTGTTCTTTTATGACACTGAGGACTAGAAATATGCAAGGAACAACTCTAATCATTTAGGCTTAGGACTCAGTAAAGAACTACAGGACAAAGACAAAATTATGGCACCCCACTAAGAGCTCCGAGCCATCCACCCACTGCAATTATGTGCTCATTCTGATAACGTCTTGCTCCAGGAATTATCACAGCTACAGCAGGCCCAAAAAACATGCTTTAGCATACACTGTGTAATAAAGTGTTACCAAAAAAAAAAAAAAAAAATCAGTTTCATTTAAAAACTCACCTTCATAACAAACACATGTGCATTCTTCTCAGCAAAGATGACTGTGACCAAACCTTTCAGTTCAAGTTTAGTGTGCACACAGACAGCAAATCTGGCCCTTGGTCTTTTAAAACTGCATGTGATATGTGCAGGACAGATCGGAGCATGGAACAGAGTTCATACAATAGTGAATAGTCGCTTGCCCTTAGAGACGCTTGCCCTCACATATGAACTTGTTTTATCTACCTTTTTTACTCTAATAGGAAACATAAATTACAAGATGAACTTTATTTTAAATCAAACACAACCTTTGGAAAGACAGTACTGTATTTATTCACAATCAAAATCAAATGGCAAGCACACATGCAAACACATACACTCAAAATATACAGACAAACATAGAGAGAATTCATTCACCAGCTCCAAAGGGAGCACCACTGGGAAAGGTCAGGCAGCACTTTGGATGAGCAACAATGGAGAGGGCATACTGTGAAAACAGAGAGAGGCACAAGGATGACACAAAGGAAGATGAGAATTAAAAGCAAGGAAATAGATCAGGGAATGACAAGGGTGGAACGGAAAGGTCTGGTGCAGAAATGTTATACCTTAGCTGTTGCAGATGCAGTTTTGTTATCGATAGCTGTTTAGACTAGACGAAGAGAACCGACATTTACATTTAGAAAACCAATAAGAGATGTTTTCATATTTTGCAGAAAAATACTAAAAATATTGATTTGTTATAACTGATGGATACTGAGCTCAGGGCACATAGGGAGCTCCATGTATGAAGGCAACTGCTTCAAAATTTTTTCCAGAAAAGAGACAAACTCAAAGATAAGGACTATCAAGTTTAGCTGGTTAAAGCAAGAAAGAACAGCAAACGAGCTAAATGTGCCCTTTGTCAAGCATGTAATCAGATATGTTAGAAGTTTAAATAACCAGAAGAAGAACAGCATATCATCGCCCTATGTAGCTTCATACACAAATACATTTAGTAGTATGTGTGCAGTATGATGATGATTAAGAGTACTGACTTTGACTTTGAGGTTACTAAGATTCAAACTCCTTTTTTTTTTTGGTACCCTACCTTCTGTATTTATCTTTTTTTTTCCTCTTTTTTTGTTGTTGTTCTATTTTGTTGTTACCCCCTACCCCCTGTATAGTGTTTAAAGAAAAATAATAAAAAGAAAGTAAAAAGAAAAAAAGAAAAGAAAAGAAAGAAAAGATTCAAACTCATCAGAGATTTTTAGTGGATGCACAAATAATTAGAGATGGCACAATACCACTTTTTTATGTCTAATACAGCAGTAATTTGCCTTTATCTGTGAAGTCCTATACTGTGAAAACTAAATATGCTGACATTAGTCAGTACCCCTTGTTTCCACCATGCTGATACACTAAGGAATGGTCAATGGACATTGAAGCTCTGCTAGCAGAATTGCAGAGCCACACACTTTGGGCAAAAGACAGAAGCAGCAGTTAAAGCAGAGTGATTGATTGCAGTTAAATAAGTTATATTTATGATATAAAGATTGGTAATATCCTCCTAGGCTCAAACAAATGAGGATTAAAATCAGTGAGAAAGACAAATGTGACCTTCAGCACATTTTGGTTGAAGGTAATTATTGTGTGCAAGTTTAATTACATTTTGATCAATACTATAGTACAAGTCGCAATTCTTGTATATTGCAAACATACAGACATTAGCTGCCTCTCAATGGCATTAGCTCATTGGTCCAATGCCTGGATGAGCTAAAGATTACAGTTATTTAGAATTTCAGACTGTGTGCATTATTGACTCGACTGACACGCTTTGCTTTTAAATACTAGCATTAGTGTTATAGTAGATACACAGTTATTGTGACACCCCTAGAAATAAAAACAAATGACAAAGGGATGAGTAACTTGTGCAAAAAATAATTCTTATTTTGATTTCAAGTGGTTATCCTTGTCGTTTAGTTTGTCTCCACACAGCAGGCCTTGTGCTGCAATACCCTGGTCATTTGAACACTGTGGGAATAAAAAAAAGGATGATTCAGCAGCTTCAGTGAGAGAAGAGTGGAAAAATAACTGCAAATCACTGAATGTGGTAGTCCTAGTTCGCACGCTTTCAAATAATATTTTCCCTTTCATCCCATTTACCATTAAACTTCTTAGATGAGCTTTTGACCTACATGTGTAATTTTAAAAAATATCTGATGGAAACATGTTTGAGCTGAGTTTCAATCTGCAGCTTAACCAAACATAAAGTTGCAATCTTGCACAAGATTAACACAGTGTGGCTAAACGCTGGAGCTAAGGTGAGAAGATACGCGTTATCACGATAATTAACTGCTTTAAATTTTAGGCGTTGCACACTTTTACTCTTCTCCCCTCTGTTTACTTCCCTTTATCTTGGCTCGGACCACTCACCTTCTCCTCACAGTTATGTTTTTATCCTCTTCTTTATTCTCTTTTATCCCCCTTCTCTTTCTATTCATGTCTCCCTGCCGCTCGCTTCTTACTCCACAGTTAAGATAATTACAGTTCATTCTGTGTCAGTGTGTAGGGGGATCCCAGCCTGGCTGAAGCCTGATTAGTTTTTAATCATGAAGTGGCACTTGAGTAAACAGGGAAATATTCTTCCCGTCACTCCAGAGAGGAGAGATGTCTGTGAGTGAAATAGTTTGTGTACAAGCTGGATGGATGTCCTTGGGTACACTACAAACAGACAGACAGTAAGTTAATTAACCAGTCACACAGCCAGTCAGTAATGTAGTTATTCATTCAGTTTGCCAGGGCGTCTGTAAGTTGGTTAGGTGCATGGGGAGTGTTTTCTATCAGCTGGATGTCCTTGAATGCACTGAAAACAAGCACACAGTAAGCAACCATTCACATGTAAAATTAACCCATCAGCCAGTCAGTAAGGTAATAAGTGAAATGCTAATTTAGTTAGTTATTTAGGGAGGCCACCAGTTCCTTGATAATTAAGAGAGCTTCTACATATTCAGTTAAATTGTTTGAATAGTCGTTCAGCATAAACTTTCACTCATGCTGAAAAACTGGTCCAAAAATCAAACCTTACCCCTGTCACGGTTCTGGGTCATGTTGACCCAGCTTTCTGTTTTTCATGCTTTGGTGTTTTTCTAGATTATGATTTATGATTTGATTAATCAGTGATACTGTTTTGATTATGATTATTATTTAGTAGGCTTTGGTCAGTGTCAAGTCTGTCTCTCTCTGTCTAGTCCGTGTCTTAGTAAAGTGAGTTTTGTTTCCTGTTTTACTTTGAAGGTTCTTGTTCCTGTCTGATGTCAGTGTTCCGGCTTTGCTCTCCCTGTTTCGTTAGGTCTTATTTCTCCCAGCTGTGTTCCCCTTCTGTCTCTAATTCCTTGATGACTCCCTCAGTGTATTTTAGCCCAGTGTGTCTTTGTGTCAGTGTTGCGTCGTTAACGTCTGTTCACCCTCGCGTCCTCTGTGTGTTCCATTTGCCAGCATGCCAACCTGTCTAGTTATTCTGTTCACCCAGTTTAGTTAGTGTTTTTCCTGTTCAGTTTCATACCAGCAATAAAGCTGTGTGCTTTGAGTTACTTGCGCCTCCGTGAGTCCTGCGTTTTGGGTTCTCTCCTCCTGCCTGCCTACACACAGACATGACAACCCCCCCTCATTAACAAAAAAAACAAAAACAACAACAACAACATAACTTTACCATGGTGAGCGGGATTTTCTAGGAACTATGTTGACAATTTTCTTCTGGTACTGCAGGGTTACCTATGCCCAACTGGTCCTGAGTGAGGAAAGCTTATGGGCCAACAACAGGTCACACTTCCTAGCCTTTTTGTCCTAGCTTGGGAATTTCATTGCCTACATGTTGTTCTATTGTTGGACTGCACCTTTCACAGATTGTCCACAAAAGACCATCATTTTCGAGCATAAAACTGTGCATTTGGTACCAGGACACCCTAGACCAGCGGTCCCCAACCTTTTTTGCACCACGAACCGGTTTATGCCCGACAATATTTTCACAGACCGGCCTTTAAGGTGTCGCGGATAAATACAACAAAATAAAACTAGTACCGGTACCGAAAAAAAGAAGATTTATTCATAACACACGTGAAAAGACCCAGGAAAACAGAGTTAACGATAAAAATGATAACAAAATAACGCTGAAAACTGATAAAAACCCTTAAAACCATACATTTCACACCTGAGCCTCAACTCTCGCGGCCCGGTACCAAACAACTTACAGACCGGTACCGGTCCGAGGCCCCGGGGTTAGGGACCGCCGCCCTAGACCATAGGTTGATTTTGTAATTCCATCACAAGACCTATGACTCTAGTATTGGACCCTAAGGTACTGCGCTGTCAACCGATCAACTCCTAATGATGAGATGTATCAAGACGAGGATCACAAAGTGCTTCACAACAAAATAAAAGTGCATAAATAAAGTACTGATGCACTTTTGCACAACATAACAGACTATAGTCATGTAAAACACAGCAGACCATATGCAAGATCCACTAAGTGATTTAAAAGAACATGTCTCTCCATCTTGTCTTCTTTTGCAAGTATCCCACTGTGCCAAGCTGAAATTTATGCTGTGAAAATGGCCCTTAGTGCTCCAGCTACCGAAGTGATTTTATGCAAACCTGTAAAGAATTGGTAATAAATAATCATTCAAACGTTATTTCCAGGGGCCCACTGTCACATTAACTGCCATAATCAACAGCAGCTACACAAGCAGTGTTGTAACATCATGACATAAATTCAGACAGAAATAAAAAATTAAAGCACATTTCTGAGTATGTTTACACTTATAGCTACAGGAACTACACGTTAGAAAATCAATTCAGCGTTGCTAACCACAACCCTGGGATCCCAATTTCTCAGCATAGTCTTGATCTTAAAAGATCAACATAAAAGCCTGTGCTACAAGTAGGAACAATTTACAATAAGCGAACCATAAGTTGACCATTATAGTTGTTATAACAGTAATATAACACTTATATCATTTTTTTTTCCAAAAACCTCCAATGTTAGCCATTTATGACAGCTACTAACAAAATAAACATCCTTAAAGCAAGTTCACTCGCTGGGCCCATCCTCATTTTAGGTTTTATAGTGTTTTTATTACATAAAGGTGAATGGCTTAAACATGAATTGAGCAGCGGTTTGGGCCTAGCAGATCCCCATGTACTAATGAGAAATGTATAAGTGAAAGAACTGAAAATGGGGATTGAGGGTGGGGCACGGAAATGAGAACGAACAGCTTGTAGAACTGGGGGATCAGATATAGATCAGAAGTGGAGGGGGCATGTTTGGAGGCGTGGTCCCGCTCCTGAAATTCAGATACTTTAGCTTCAATATATAGAAATCAACTGTGGTCTGTCCATCTGAGCCTGCCTAGCATCAGCACAATCACCAATATCAGCCAACTAATATCATACTTGAATACTAAGTAACACACCACCTGTTTGTAAATACTGAGTGTGAGTGAAAGCCTTTGAGGCTGAGCTCAGGGTTAATGAACCCCTGATTTAAAGACAACTCTCACACATTTTGCACATATATGTAGGTCTGTTACAGCAGTAGTGTAGCAAATGTGTAGAAAGACAGCCAGTTAATGATGACTGACTTTGAGCAAAACTTTAAGACTTTTCAGCCATTACTATCTATTCACACATACAGATTTATTTACGCATTTAAAAATCTGATTAAACACACATTCTGAACACACATTTGCAGATTCACAAAGCTCTTTACAGATTTATTCACACATTTAAAATCTGACTTCACACACAGATCACAGTACACACATGGATTATAATACACAAAGAGAGATCTGAATACACACAGATTGAGAACAACACACACACACACACACACACACACACACACACACACACACACACACACACACACACACACACACACACACAATTCTTCTACAATAACAATTCCATAATATCCTTAATCCCACTTACACAGATTCTAGGCTATTTGGTCCCTTGGAGTCATAATAAGACTGTTGCATTGTTAGCATTAGGTTTATTTCTGGGTGTAGGACCCAGTCAGAATTAAAGATTCTGCTCCTAATTTTTATGGATTGAATTTCAAGGAACAGCCAATGGGTGGGGGTGTGTCATATTAGCAGGTCTAACAGTCCTGAATCAGCTTTTTGCAGATGATGTGGTCCTATTGCCTTTATTAACCCTTTAAAGCCGGTCGGAGCGGGCACGCTCTGTTTTACTATTTTTAAATCCCGGTAGCTCTGCAACCACGTAAGCTAGCGCAATAATTTTTTTTGCATATGAAACCGGAGGAGTTGTACTTACATCTTATGCCATCAGCTTGTCCTAGGTCACGGTTTCCTTCCACATAAAGCTTTGCAAAAACTGCATAAAAAGCGCTTGCAGGAACAAAAACATAATATTCCAGAAACACGCTTTGCCGATCCGATCAGCTGTTCATAACACGTAAGACGTCAGCGCAAACTTTTGCATGTCCGCCATTACCTGCCCGAAACCGGAAGTGACGTCATTTTTGCGGAAATGTAGTCTTTTTTACCATCAGGGCCTATACTGGTCTTTTTAAAAGTTATGTTTGACTTTATGACTTTCTGTGTCGTTTCTGGGATGCTTAGGACTCATATTGCACTGCTGGAAATAGTTTATTTTGATGCATATGCTGCTTTTTTGCAAATTTGCAGTATAATATTTATTTTCGTTTTTCCTGCAGTGTATAAAAATTGGTGTATTTCAAAAATAAAACCATGAAGACACTCAAAATAAATTTCCTGTGGTGGGAAACTATTTTGTGCAACTCTTTTGTATTTACAGTTTTGAGGGATAAGCCTCTTAAATTTCTCTAACTAGAAATATATGTTAAAAAAGCAAAAACGATTTTCAATTTTTTTGTATTTTATTGCACTTTTTTGCAATTTATGTAATTACTATGCACTTAATGAATACATATTATTAAAATCTGGGCTATAATTGTTGTATTGATGTATAGCAACTTGAAATGCTCCCAAAAATGGCTCCACAGCATGTAAAAATATAATATAAGCTCTGGCGGACTTGGTTCTATAGTAGGTCTTAAAGGGTTAAATTATTTCTTCCCTACAGTCAGTACGAAATTACCAATCAGTTATGCTAATCATTTGTATTTTGTCAGTGTCCAACACTGGTAAACCAAGTTGTTACAATGCCTCTCTCTCTCCACAAGCCAAGGTTATGCATGAGCAATGGAAAAACTACAGTATTTAATAGAAACTAGCAGTCTTATGTAGGCTTTGTCAACAATAAATTCGCAAATTTGTTATCACGAACAAACATATTCAGGTATGTTTGCAATTCAACAGAATTCTTTTATAATAAAAAAAATTCAATTGATCATTCAATAAGCAAAACTATGTCTGTGGTGTATATGAAAGATTGAGGAAGTCATTTTCTGTCTCAAACGTTGCATGTATGGCCAATCACAATTTCTATCAAAAATATTTTATTAGAATAAAAATAAATACAGTAAACTGCTTATGCAAACTCTCATTATGTTGCTTTTTTCCGAAAGTGTTCCTTCTATTTAATGAGTTTGGATTCACACATTCAGACATTTGATGAAGGTGGCAACTGCTTCTTGTTGTGGAGACAACAGTCAGTATTGTTAGTAGTCTCACGTATTACATGAAAACACGTTGGTGCCATGGACACATGGTTACAATGTTTCTATCTTTTAGGTATTTAGATCTCAAAGGGTGGCACCTGTGAGAAATTTCCTGCTGAATATTCTGTACAAACTCCCAGAAATAGAAACTCCTTCAAAAAAACTGCTGCATGTTTGTCATGGACATGTAACCTTTGTCTCTCTCCTGAATGTTGCGGAATTTGCAGTTGGTTTGTTTGAAGAGAAAGGCTGTTAAACCTATAAATAATGTTTTGGAAAACTGGAGGCAGAACAATATTCTGTTATTTTGTTGTTAAGAAAAAAAAAACGTAAATGCTTTTTGTTTTAGTTTGTTTGCCTGTGTCAGATCAATATTTGTTTTATTTCTGGGTATTATGTACACATATTTATGAAATTCTATTGGGTTAGCCCATGGATGAAGAAAATTTTCTTTCTCTTTAGCCATCTGATTTTCCACCATCTTCTCCAACTAGTTATTTAATTAAGTCTAATAAATTTGCTGATGTTACCCTCTTATAGTACTGTTTCACGGATAAAACAACATTTAAATAATGTTTGTGACTGATAAAAAATAAATAAATAACTGAATGGTTTATATGCAATGTCATTGTGGAGTGAAAATGAAAGTATCACATATTCTCTGTGAAAAATGTCTAAAGTTACATTTTATTTAAACAGACAACAAGCACTTGAAAAATTCCTCGTTAAATCTACTTAATAAATGGTAAATGGTAAATGGCCTGTATTTGTATAGCGCTTTTCTAGTCCCTAAGGACCCCAAAGCGCTTTACACAACCTGTCATCCACCCATTCACACACACATTCACATACTGGTGATGGCAAGCTACAATGTAGCCACAGCCACCCTGGGGCGCACTGACAGAGGCGAGGCTGCCGGACACTGGCGCCACCGGGCCCTCTGACCACCACCAGTAGTTGTTGATCTGCACACAGCTGTTGCTACGAATGTCCCACTTGCTTACGTAATTGTCATGAGACACTCTCACAAAAAAAAAAAAAAAAAATCACGGTTTTAGTAACGCAGTATGCTTACGGGAAAGTAACAGAAATCAAATTACTTTTTTTGCAATAGTAATCCCTTACTTTACTTGTTACTTGAAAAAAATAATCGGATTACCGCGTTACTGCCCATCTCTGGTGGCAAGTAAGCATGAACATCAGAATTATAGTTTTTCTATTCAAATAACTAGATGTTATTAACAACTATTGTGTGTGTGTGTGTGTGTGTGTGTGTGTGTGTGTGTGTGTGTGTGTGTGTGTGTGTTATTCAGTTTTGTCAGAACATGAAACTGAGCAAAACATAGCTTTTTATTACTGACTGCAATGATGTCCCCATGCAGTCAAAGTTTCTACCAGATGAGGTCCACGTATAGTACTTATAGTCACATAAAAATCTAATCATCTTTATTCAAAGATAAACAGAGGCAACACATCCCATGCTTGAAAAAGAAGCTTTGTTTGTTTTATAAATTTGTTGATGCTGAAAGGGAAAACTCTTTGTTGATAATGATGTTGACTGTCAGGCGTAGCCTCAGGTGGGAAACTTTTTATTCGCAAGGATCAACACAGCAGCCAATTCTGCCCCAGTTGTAACATCTGTGTGATGCACCTGCTTCATGTCCTGAGGAAAAAAAGGGGGATCTCATACAATTATAGAAAAATTGAAGGTTGTGTTGGCAATTAGTTGAGTAAAAAGCTTATCACTGTTTGAAGCCACCAGATGGACTATTGTGTGTCAGAATCAGGGTTTGTACTCAAAGCCGTATCACGGGAAGATTTAAAGAGGTCCCCAACCATTTTGAGGTCCAGCTAGAATTCAAAGCCTATTGGCAGAAAATTTTTAAAAATGTAACATTGAATGATGCAGCATGCATGTAAGTCTTTGTTTGTCAAATAAGTTAAACACGTGCAGTCTTTATAAATTCTACAGGCAAGAGCAACAAACTTTATACAAAAGAGGGATGATAAAACACTTTGCTTTATCATCCTAGTGGCCATATTTTGGGAAATAAACATAGCACAGTATTCAATAACACATAAAACTATTAATTGAAAATATTAACTGAAAACAGGAAATTGTTGTTGTTGTTTTTTATGCCGGCAGTCATTTCCCTAAAGACATCTACCCTTCTTTTTGCAACTGTAAGTCACCCCTTAATGGCCATTAGAAATGATGTTGCTTAATGCATTTCTACGTTGGCTTTGCTTTTCTATGACCATCTGTTATCAAGTCTATATCAGGAACTTATGACATTAAATACAATCAATCTTATTTATGGATTTACAGTACTGTCCTCTTTAATGAGACACATTTATTGGTAGGTGAAGTCACAGTGGGAAGCCTCCACCAGAACATTTTCTCTATTGCCTTCTTGGTGTTTTGAAACTGGATGCGACAAGCAAGGGGTGGATCTGACTGAGAAACTAAGCATCAACGCAAAATTTGCTGAAGACTTGCAACCGACAACATCATCATTAAATAAGAATAGCCAGAATAATTCTTCTTTGTGACTAATAATGACTATAATTAACAAGATGTCCTTAATGTTCTATTCAATATCACCTTAAACTAGTGATTGAGCACATAAAATAATCAGGAACGTACTTACTAAAGTTACTGGGAAAGGGACCTGACAAACATTTTCCCCAGACACATTCAAACTATTAAGGAAGTCTATTTGCAATGAAGAGTCATTCCCAGCTGCCCCTTAAATTTTTTAAAAACTGACAACTTTAAACACATTTTTTTTGGCTTCAGTTTCAAACCTATACCCAAATCTATACCATAGACAAACAAATTTTCCTTCTTCTGTACTATGTTATCCATAAAGTACATAACATCAAAACATGCAACATTATAAGGGACATGTCTCTTAATTAAAGTAGTCTGTAACTCATTCTTCCCTTTTTATTACACTAATGCACTATTACCAAGATGAACCTTCAGGCACACATGCCCTGTGCTCACTGCCTGGCGCTGTGGAGCCCAAGTGGCATTTGCCATATGTAATATATATAATACCAGAATTGCCATATGTGATATATATATATAATACCAGAATTGGAAGGTCCACCACTGGTACCCTGTGCTTTTATACATGAGAGCAAGTTGACCCAGAGCTCATGTGACACACTTAAAAGGGTCTGGACAGGCCACGGAGAACATTATGCAGCCTGTAACATAATTCAGCATGACCGGTTTGGTGGTGGGTCTGTGATAGTCTTGTGAGGTATATCCATGAAGGGATGCACAGACCAGTGCAGGGTAGGCTGACTGCCATTAGGCACTGGGATGAAGTATGCAGGCAGTTCCTGGAACATGAAGGAATTGATACCATTACCCTACCCCCACAGCCACCTGACCTAAATCCAATAGCACAGATCTGGGACACTATTTTGCCAAGTTGCACCTCAGACTGCCCAGGAGTTCAGCGATGCCCTGGTCCAGGTTTGGGCAGAGATCCTGCAGGACACCATCCATTATTTAATTAGAATCGGGCCCTGACATTGTCAGGTTTGCATAAAAGCAGGGTGGGCTATACAAACTAATGAACTAGCCCTGCCACTATTTCACTTTACATTAAACATGAAATGTAAGTACATACCATCTCGGGAACTTTGAAGCTATTATGTATCCCAAAGAAGTTGTTAGCTAACAATGACTAAATGAGACTAAAGAGGCTGTTGAGGATATTAAGGCAAATACAAGTTTAGCTGAAGTGATCCTAAGTCATATGATTTAAGTATAGTTGGTTTAAAAGTAATCATTTCACCTGGAGAGACTGTATCCAAATGAAAATGAGGTCTCTGAACAAATTGTGTAAATATCACAAACTGATTTCTCATAGAACTATTTTATTTACCAACAAAACAGAAGTCTGGAAAAGTTCCAATGACTGGCACCAGGGTGATGATAACTTCTGAGCTGGCCTACAAAACCGCATATCCTCTCGAGGGCACGCTATAGAAACAACAGCATTACACCCGTGCAAAATTATGCACACAGAGAATTGACAGCAGGCTCTCTTATGGAGCATTATTGACCTCTGGGGTCTCATGACTCAATCTGCAGCTGTCCGCGCTGTGTGTATATGGCAGTGTTTTGTTGTGTGTCTAAAGCTCGACACAACAAAGGAGAGGTTGGAAAGAGGGCACTTTTACACAGGAGAGACGACACACAATGCACCGAGAAAGGCAGAAAATGTGTGTGTGTGTGTGTGTGTGTGAGAGGAAGAGTGACAGAGCAAGCCTGTGTGTCTGTGAATGAAGGTTATGTAAAAGCAATCAGTGGCCTGTTTAATCTTTCAGAAAGAGAGCTTGCTCATTTCCATAATCATCATCTCTCTTTCTCTGATCCCCCACACTTCTTTGCCGAAAAGCCAACAGCCCAAAACAGAGAAACAGTCTATGTGGAATCTAGTGGGACCACCTTTTCCTCATCTCTGGATCTCTTCTTACAATTTCTGATACATTAAAACTTTCAGTGGTTTCAATTTTAATAGTCAAAACAGTGACAACATTTGTGTGTGTGTGTGTGTGTGTGTGTGTGTGTGTGTGTGTGTGTGTGTGTGTGTGTGTGTGTGTGTGTGTGGATTTGTAATTTTTTATGAAATGTCTTGACATCGTGCTTGCCTACAAGTGCATGTCCAAAATATACTTTGGATTTGTGAACCACTGGACCTGCATGAACCATTCAAATGAGGATTTGTTTTTCTTACAATGTAACAGCTCAGTGTGCAGCAGTTTATTTGCAACTCTATGCAATGTTCTGCCCTTGTCTCCCACTGTCACCAACACAAAGATAACAATAGTTATGCAGAGACCTTGCAGATCTTGCATTCCTTGTCTTTTTCTCACATAATTCAGCTCACAAATTACCTTCCTGTCTTCTAAGGAAACAGCTGTCGGTTTTCTAGTCTGCAGTTACATTTTTCCTTTAACTTTGACTATCATCCCATCACACCAGCATGGATGAGGTGACAGGTCATCATATTTTTTTCCCCCCCTTTCACCTCACGCTGTTATTGGATTTCCAGAACAATACATCCAAGAACCCTGTTTGCATTGTGATAAGCAAGTCTTGGTACGTTTGCCTGAAAGCAAGCCAAAATGATTTAAGAATGCATGGACACAGACTTGAAGACATACTGCCAATACCATTTTGGCAAAATGAGGGCACACACCAATGATCTCTGCAGTTTAGATCAACATACCAAAAGTGTATCTGCAGTCAGATACACCTTTGTTGTTGTTTTTTTGTTTGTGTTTTTGGATGGGTTTTTTTTTTTAGCTAGCTGTAATATGAATGAACAAACAAGACATCTCCTTCATCTGACAGGAACAATTGGACCTTTGTTGTTCAATTTGCCAAATTCAAAGCATCCTGATTGGACCAACTATTGTGGGTGACTAGCTGTTTGTACCCAAAGCCTTCTGATCAACAACTGGACAAATTATTGTATTCAATGAGTGAAAAGGCTCAAAGGATACCTCTGCATAATTATGGCTACATATGACGCTAATTCTGATATAAATGAAGACTCGCAGCCATTTGACGTGTCATCATGCTGGAACCAGAAATGTCGAGAAGGCAGGAGCAAAGAGGAGGGGAATGTAAATGGAGAGGGAAAAAAGCTAGATTAACACCCCCCGTCACCATCATCACCACACACACACACACACACAAAATATTTAATGCATTTTTAATGAACTGATTTTTCATTGCAAATCTAAAGCTAATTCGGTGTGTTATGAATCCACTGGTTAGCCAATGTGCTAAAGCTGACAGTTGCTATGGTATGTGTGCGTGAGCCTGCGTTAAACTAAGGTTGTTTCGCTGATCTGTGTATGTGCCAGTGGTTATGGTGTGTGTATTAATATGGCCTCGGCTATGCCTGCGTGTGGCTCACAGATGGCTTGGATATGCAGACTGGGCACAGAGGGTCTGGCTGAGCTACATGCCATATCAGCCAATAGCGTCATTACTCACAATTAGATACTAAACAGATTAAAGAATAGGGTGACAACCAGTGAGCTAGGCAGTCACATGGAAAGAAAGAAATTGTATCATTATTGGCGCTGTTTTAGTTTGTCTTTTGTGTCGCTCCTTCCATCTGATCCCAGAACCACAAAGTGCTTCCTTGTTCTTATTCATTATGATGCTTTTAAGTCATATTCACTGTATCTGCCTTCATAACATCGACTTCACCTCTAGACCTTGGAGTTGTTTTAGTTCTAATGGTTACAGATAAATGCAGACTGGAACTCTCTCTTAATATTAGTATTATCAAGAGAGGCTAGTAATTTGGTTTTGCCTGTGCTCACCGGTAATTTTAATCAGCCATCCAGATGGTAAAATAATTTAATGAAGGTTTATTGATAACCAGGGACGCTGCACACCACAATGCCAACACTACAGCTAAAAAGCAAAACTGTAATGACTGTTGCTGCTCAAATCAGCCACCAGTTTTATTGTACCATGTTGTAACTTGTATTATGCCAGCGAAAGAAGTCAGTAAAAGAGTACAAAGCACAACTCCCTGACGACAGCTCAGATTCCCCCCTTGAACGTGTCCAACAGGGAGGATTTATACACCTATGAACTTAACTATAAGTCTTGGGCTATCCAGTTCAGATTGTTGTCATTCTTCCTCTTTGTCTATCTGTCCTGTTCTCTTTTCCTTCTATCCAGTTGTTACCATTTACCTTTCTGGGTTTGGGTTTCTACCTAATATTTATATTTATTTTTGTTTCTTGTTATTAATACACAATTGACAGCCAATCTGATCAATGCACTTTTTAACCTCATAAAGAAAGAATTGTCCAATTTTGCTTCTTCATCCATGACGTTTCTTCCTTTTGGCCAGGGTTGTACAGACTAATTACTGGTAACCTAAAACTCCTGGATGTTTAAAAAGGTAGAGGTTTTTCAAAATAAACTTTCGTGTACAGTCATGTAGTCATTATCCTATTCATTCCTCACTTTACTCAACTCGTCCTCTGCAGGGAAAGAACAACCATTAACCAGCTCAGGCTTCAATCTATGAAGTGGTTGAAGTGTTATATACTATTTATATGTGGTGTATATTTATAGTGCATACAAATAGTGGATAAGCTGTCATGCCAGAAAAGCATACCTATTCCATCACTCCCTTGCATTTCTTTTTCATTTGTCAACTCTCTACATATATTTGTTTCTAAAATAAAGTTTGTACTCCTATATAATTAGTATTTTTAAAAAATCAAAATTTTAAATTTTTTAACTAATAAATATTTATTATTTACATTTGTGTAGACATAAAACTGCTGCTCTGCATTTTTGTTGACATAAAACGGTGCTGCTCTACTAAAATCCATATTTTATAACCACCAGGTGGTAAGACAAAATTGCCCCCAAAGCAGAGTCAGTTCAAGACAACAGCTGTGCTACCTTACACTATACTTACATGTAATATGATCACTCGAGTTCCTTGCTAATTTCTGAACAAGTCACTTTTTAACTGATTTTTGATGGCTCTGTGAGAATTAAGCAAAGCCTCTTTATTAATCTCTTACACTGACACATAAATGTGGAGCTGCCAGGCAGAGGAAGACCAAAGTGAAGATTAATGGCTGTAGTAAAAGAGGACATGCCGAGGGCTGATGTGACCGAAGAGAATGCTGGGGATGTGGCAACCCCTAAAAGGACCAGCTGAAGAAGACGACAATGGCAACATGCAAAAACATAACCTATAAATCACCTTAGTTCTGCACATTATATCCAGTAAAAGTAAGGGAAATGCATTCAGTCGGAGAGATTAATTGAGAACACACAATGTCTCTAGAGGTTGTGGTGTGACAGGCTATACTGACATCCATAATTGAACCTTCAGGCACAGAGTACCTGCAGTTAAGACATTCCTAATTGATTTGTCATAAAAACTGCAGAATGAATAAAAACTGGTCAAAATGGGGTAAATGACAGAGGACTGCTTTATGTGTGACACTGCATTAATAAGTCAGCTTGGATTTGCTTTACAGTCACTTTTTCACAAGTCTCTAGGTTCAGCCAAATTCCCTGTCATAGGCCCCGGATATTCACTTTTTCCTTCAGGTAAAATAAAATGAGACAGAGGCAAAGCAAAGTTAGATACTTCTAAATACTAAGGATATTTATTTTGGTAATGTAGACTTGATTGAGGTGGGTTTTAAGATGGGTGAGTACATTTTAAAAATATATACATAAAGGTCAAGGACTACCATTCAGATTTTCAAGTGCACCGAATGTCTGACTTTGCTCTTTTAGCTTTCACAGTGACTTTGAAAGCAGGACATGTATGGAAATTACCTACTGCTGTTTAACAGTTATCTATCATTTCAGTCAAGGACCTTAAGACACAGAAAAACTATTTAGCGCTGCCTCTGGGAACATGATTAGGCACTGTTTAGCTTACGCTGTTTGATAATAGATTTCCCAATGCCCTTTGAGAGCTGTGATTCATTTCCACTGTAACATCTGGCATAAATGTCAAATTGCACAGTGCAAAACTGTATTTTCCAGTTTGTCCTGAGTCTTGAGCCACCCCTCGTTTCCCTGAATTTTGTTTCCAGGGAACCACGATTTCTTGTTATGTTTAATGATATCGTGAGCAAAAGAAAATTCCAGGATGTCCAACTATCTTTCAGACTCTGCCTGTCATCCAGGCCTTGTATCCGAGCAAAGCAGACAACTTAGCAAAGAACCTATTTTAAATTGCCATTTTGTTACTAGAAGCCTGACATTAAAAACACATCATTTGCTCCATTTTCTTTCAATAATTTAACAAAGTAATTCAACAAAGTGACCCCAATGAGCTATTAGCTGAAAACCTGACAAATGTCAATATGGTGTCTGGTGTGTCCTTGTAAGACAAAAAAAAGAGAAAATTAGACAAATGGAAGAAAAAAGGAATGATAGACCTAAAAAAACAGAACTGTATCTGAAAAACATGCCTTTAAGAAACCGGGGGGGGGATCCAGCAAAGACCTGACACGTGACCCTATCACGCCAAAATTAATGGAATAATTAATGCAGAAAAGTTACATTTGCACATGCTTCAATAAATCAAGGCACCCATTTTCCCCAAAAAATAATCAGAAGTGAGTTGTGGCTCGAGACATTTGCACAGTACAGTACAAATGATTACAAAGCCTTTGGAATATCTGTGGTAGATGTTAGTCTCACTTGTGAATTGTGGATACCTGCTGAAATCTGCTTTACATGCAAAAACCACAAACTGATCTTTACTCACTCACACAGAAGTGAACAGGTAAACACATTTTTTGCAGTTATTTTTCAAAATTAAGGCAGCCCAACAGAGACTAATACTTTAAAAATATGAGGAAACTGAGGATGGAGAAGGTATTAAATCACCTAATTTCTTTTCTCTTTTTGAGTCCTTATTCCTTTTTTCCCTGTTACTTTATTTTTCTGTAATTTCCCTAATTTTCCTATTTCCATTTTAATTTCTCCTCTTCTCATTTTCTCCTTTTTCATCTCTACTGTTAGCCCATCCACCCTCCTTTCCTCTCCTCTCTATCTCATCCTGTTCCCTCTCCTTCATCGTCTGTCCTCAACATTTCCCCTCTCCTCTTCTCATTCTCTCGTCTTCCTCTCCTCCTCCTCTCCTGACAGAGCTATGAATAACAATTAGAGGATATACAAGTCACAGAGAAACCGTTTAAAAGTTTGAAATCACTTCTCTGTAAAGTATCAGCCTGTTTCAGCCGGAGGGAGGGAGGACGGGGGTTATGGCTAAACCAGGCCCATTGCTGGGGATACTGCGAGAAGGGGGGGAGGGCAAATTATTATTTCTCCTTCGCCTTGCTGTCTGCCAGTCCTCAGTAAAGAGGAGATTATTTATCAGCCGTTCCTGTCTGGTGCTCAAAGAGTTCTAGTTATCATGTGAGAGGCGCTTGAACAGCAACACAAAAAACTCCTTTGATTGTTGTCGTCATGCCGCTACAGCTTTAATAACAAGCTGGTAACAAAGAAACGTCTTTGGCTTGCTGCTTATTAAACAAGCAGTCTTGACAATGCACATAAAGTCGAGGTGAAGGCGGTTTTATTTTCGTTTGGGATGGGATCTTTGGAGCAGCTGCCCACCTTTCAATCTGTGAGCAGAGTATATAATCAGCGCTGAGAAAATAACCAACTGCTGAGCAGCTTTGTATTTTTAACCTTACATAATCTTAGGGGATTACTCTAATTTAGTAACAATTAGATTTGTTTTATCTTGAATTAATACAGAATTGAATTATCATTGCATGTGGCAGACTAAACATACACCAATGTGAAGATTAACATTTTATTTTAATAATGCCCTATAAGGTTATTGAACATCTGTATCATTCAATCCAAAATCCCTGCAGTTAAAAGTGGCAACTGATTAATTATTTAGCATAGTTGAAACACTAATTAATATGCTACTTATATTTTCTGAGAATGTTTTTTGGCATGCATCTGTCATGGTTCTCCTCCAGTGACTGCTGCAATACATTCCTGTGCATACACAACTGAAAACACAGAGGTCCATGTGAAACTCGATGACAGGAAATACGTTTGACCTCTATGTATCAGCTTTTAAAATCACCACAGCAACATTTTCTAAATATTTTAGGATGAATTCACAAGTATTCATAGATGTGGGCCAACCATTTAATGCTGGTTTGGCATCCCTAACAAGACTTGAGATGATCTATTAACAATGGATTCTTATGGATTCTTCCCCGCAGTCATTTCAAGAATTTCCTCCCTTCAGCTTTGCTTTGTTGTTTTCATCTCTGGGTTGCTCAAGCTTTTTAACTCCTCCCAAATAATTTTGATCATCACATTTCATATCATCGCTTCAAGTCTTTAATTGTGTTAATGGCTCTGAAGCTTCCAACAGTCTCCCACTGAAACAACGTCACACTTTAGAACTGCTACATCTCAGGCCACACAAGACCACAAGTATATTTAGTCCATTATGCTTTAGAATTAATGAGTATTACGTTTAAACTTTAATCCATGGAGTGAATAAAAAAGATGGTCAGAGCACTGTGGCGTCTCTAATTGTTTTGCTTTTTTTTTTCTTGAAGCACTTTTGAAACCTCGAATGAGGTGTTTTGACTTTTCAAAGCCGGACATCATGAGCACCAGGGCAAAGCTGACTATTAAATCGGGGGAGACTGCTTCTGGTCACCCACGGGAACCATAATTTACAAAATTGTTATATGTAATAAAACTTAAAACACAAAACCTATACCCACAAAGCAGCACAATCTTCTGATATAGGCTAATAGGATACTTCCAAAGCAATTTATTACAGCTTTTAAAAGGGGACTGAAAACAGCTGAAGTTGGTATTAAGCACAAAAGCCACATCTTTTCAGAGCTGTTCTGCTTCCCAAACGCCACACAATGCCCCCACCCTTTCCTCCCACCACCACCCCTATTTTTGAAACCCCCTCGACTAACCAATTTCCACCACAGTCACCTCTGTCCCTTGCACTGCCTCGCGCTGGCTAATTGAAATTGGCACATTTAATTTTGCCCCACAGCGAGCTTCATTCCAGTGATGGATGGCAGTGGATGAATGTAATTGAACTTTGGAGAAAAGAGGAAGGAAGCAAAGGAGGAGACATCAATTAGCATAACCTGACTGGCCACTTCATTTATCAACAGGGACTGAGGGCTTGGAATAGAATAGAATAGAATAGAATAGAAACTTCTTGGGTTTTTGTAAAATTAGAAATAAAGACAATTCGAAAGGTCATAAGAATAACTGACGCTTAATATTTCTGAATTACATTTCATCTGAGCAGTGGAGAGGGGACACTGCAGTTCTCTTTTATTAGTTCCTTTTAAAGGCAGTAGTTTTTGGAGTTGAGATTTCTGTCAAGCCACTGCTTTCTTTGTGTATGCATTTAAATAGTATAATTTGTTTTTATTTGTATTTCATCTCCCCCCTTTATTATACAAGCTATGACTACTAATCATCACACACTGTACACCAGAGCATCTAAAGTGTGTAATTATCTGTCCTGACACACCCTGTTCCCTTATTTTATCATTTATATATGCCTCAGCCAAAAGATTAAAACCACTGACAGTTTAAGTGAATAACAATTATTACCTCCTTACAAAAGCTCTTGAGTTTATATATGAGGCAGCAAGAGTAAAACATGGAGGCATGGAAGTATGCAAACTTAAGGATCTGCTTTGGGCAATAATATGATAACGTCGTCTTTTACGCTGTAAAACTTGATGTGGACTGGTATGAGAAACATGAGCGTTCAAGGTGTTGACTTGCCAAATGATCTTGATCTGCTTTTAAGGAACCGCAGCTAGAATATTATTGCTTTAAACCACAGACCACCTTTAGCAGTCTTAGTAGCATCAATGGCAGATCAGAAAAGTTTCAGTGGAACAAGTTCATTGAGGTACACTGGGTTTAATGTTGTATTTTGTCTGGTTGCTTCATTTAACTCAAATTAAAAACAACAGCGTGTTTTCCTTGTATTTACTATTATGCTGTGTTTTCATATACTGTTGTTTAGTTGAAAGCAGTCTGAGTCTGTGTCAGGGTTTTGGTGCAGTAAGTCAATTTACATTTTCTTTATATTATGCATAGGTGTGCCTTATAAATAAATATGAATTTTCATTAAGAAATGCATAAATCATTGCAGTGTCATAGTAAATCCTGCAAATTGTCCTGTAAATATTTTACTCAATGGTTAAAGTACCTTTTTTACTCTCAACGTATTCTTTATTATAGATTTTCATATCTGTGACCGTTTGTATTTATTTTTTGCTTAAATGTGATTCATGCTTAAAACATGAATCACATGCTGCATGATATCTGAAAGGGAAAAAGAGCATCAGGTTTATTGTGAATTATTAACTTAATATTATAAACTACTGTAGGTACCAGTCAATCATTATATTAGTTATACCTTTACTGGGTTTTGCACTGTTTTACTTACAGAACTGCCTTATTTTTTTTTTACTTTTCACAGTACAGATTCAGCAAGGTGCTGGAAACACCTAGGTTCAAAACGTCATGTTAGAATCACACAGTTTCTGTTGCTCAACGACATGGCCATGATGGAAATCTTCCATACCTCCACATCACAATTATGCTCTACTGGATTGAGATCTCGCGGCTGTGGAGGCCATTTAACTACAGTGAATTAATTTCCATGTTCACTAAACCAGTTTGAGATAATTTGAGCTTTGTAGCATGGTGCATTATCCCGTGGTCATAAAGGGACACAGGCATGGTCAGAAACAATACTCAGGTAACCTGTGGCATTTAAACAAGGCTAAAAAAAAAAATCCCACACAGTATTATGCCACCACTACCTACATGAACCATTGATAAAAAGCAGAATGGATGCCTAAATGACAGAAATTGATCAGACAACATACAGTGGCTTGCAAAAGTATTCGGCCCCCTTGAACTTTTCCACATTTTGTCACATTACAGCCACAAACAAGAATCAATTTTATTAGAATTCCACGTGAAAGACCAATACAAAGTGGTGGACACGTGAGAAGTGGAACAAAAATCATACATGATTCCAAACATTTTTTACAAATAAATAACTGCAAAGTGGGGTGTGCGTAATTATTCAGCCCCCTGAGTCAATACTTTGTAGAACCACCTTTTGCTGCAATTACAGCTGCCAGTCTTTTAGGGTATGTCTCTACCAGCTTTGCACATCTAGCAACTGAAATTCTTTCCCATTCTTCTTTGCAAAACAGTTCCAGCTCAGTCAGATTAGATGGACAGCATTTGTGAACAGCAGTTGTCAGATCTTGCCAGAGATTCTCATGAAAGAATCCGGTCGTTAAGTCTGACGTCACTAGCCGTGTCTGGGCCTAAACTCCGCTGCAGGTCCATATATCAAACGATCACTATGGCATTACTGAGAGTTGAAAAACTGTCTAAAGTCTTTCATCTTTAATAAAATGATCAGCGTTCTGCTCTACCAGGTGTAACAATTGAGTTTAACATTCAGGCGTCCATGAAAACGGAATTTATGACATTTAACGGAGTTAGAAGTTAGCAGGAAGTTAGCTTGCTAGCTTCTATCTAAATACAATATAGCATGTACTGACTGCGGGGTTTTGGAAACAAATTAAAACGTACAGCTCTGTTATCACTTCCAACATAAATGAAGACAGAAAACTAAACAGCAGTGACGTTTCTAGGGTTATGCATGGGCTGGACTGTAGTTACATCCTAAGGTTTTAAAAACTGAGCTTAAATAAATGATTAGCGGTAATAAAAGCCGAGGGAGGTCAACAGTGATCACTGACTGTTTTAGGAGCCTTTTGAGATTAAATAGAAGAAAATACAAAACATTAAACATGTTAACAACACAAAAGCCATATTAAACGCAGACTACTTTAGGCCCGGAAGTAGGATTTGTCACGTCATCACTTAACGACCGGATAAAGTTACGTTGAAACCAAGCACACCATTGTTTTCCTTCTGACATTACCAATAAGTTTGATGTGTCACATGGCCCTCTTCCTATTGAAAAAACAAAAGTTGTATCCAAGATGGCCGACTTCTAAATGGCTACCATGGTCACCACCCATCTTGAGGAGTTTGCCCCCTCACATATACAAACAGGACTTTAATATCACCAACCATTCCCATTTTATTACAGTGTGTCCATATAAATGGCCCACCCTGTATTGTTTGCATTTTTGACAACAGAATGCATAGGAAGAAGTAAAGTAACTAAAACATCTGCATTTGCTTTTACATTAACCAGAGATGTAACCTGTGTAAATGAATGTGCGGATGTACACACCACATAAAATGCGAATCACGCAGAGAAAATTCCATACACTCAGGAAGTACTTTACAACAAACACTGTTTGAAGTGTGTTTACAAAGCTTCCAGGCAAAACATGACTTCCACACTTCTGTTCCTTCCCTTTCTTGATAACATTCTTGTTTCACCCTCCTTTTTCCTGCATCTCTCTCTTTCCTGCTGTTCTCCTTTCCCTTTTTCATCACTCCATCCTTTTTTTCCCCTCTTCCTCTCACTACGTCTGTCCTCTGGCTAATTAGATCAAGACATATAGTGGCTGTGTGACAGTATTCTCCATAGAGTGCAGGGGCAATATGAATAATTGAGAAGCTATTATCCCCTGCTATTACACGTTGAACAGTGCAACAGGGTTAGCTGACATGGATAATACCACAACCGCCATCATTTGTCATCATTTGTGTCCACTGCTAACTAATGAAAGGACATCTCTTTTCTTTCTTCTATCCACATTATTATTATTGGAAACACTGGTATTCGTGTCAGCACTCGTGCTTTTCTGTTTGTTCCTGTCATTATCCCAAATAGAAGCACTCACCTGCTATTATTTTGAAATTATATGAGTTCCTGTTCCCATGTTGACTGATGTGTGTACCCTCCAAACAAACAAGTATAAAAAAACAATTAATAAAAAATATATATCAGTGTAACTGCTCCCAAGATCACAGACTTACTTTGTAATTTTTTTTTGACATTCCAGAGAGCAAATTAATTATTTCAGTTCACATGAACATTTGTTAAGGTGCCTGCTAGGCTGGAGTAATTTATTAAAAATGTAAACTAATAAAAATACACAAAGAGAGACAGTAAGGTCTAATATAGAAGATGGCAAGAAGTATTATAGTATATTACATATCAGTATATTATTTGTAAAATTACCTTTGTAAAAGAGTGATACATGAAGCAAACAGCATGGTACAAAATGGGTGTCTTCTTAACAGCATGATGGTATTGTGTTGGTTTGATATATTTATGTGGGAGATTTAAGTCAATTGCTGGAAATTTGATTGAATCATTCAAAACAAGATTGGATTAGGGAGTATGGTAGTATGATAAGGGCCGTAGAGCTAGTGGGTGATCCATGATTTCTCTAACATGTTGTAAAACATAAACTCTGATGGTCAATTACGATTAAATTGTAACAAAACTATATAATATGCACATGAATCCCACATCTCCAAAAAGTTTAGAGGCTATGTAAAATATACATATGACAGAAAGCATCCATCCTTGTCTTTAACTATATTTAGTTCAAGGTTATGTGGGAACCAAAGCCTATCCTAACACAAACTGGGCAAGAGGAGAGGTATGAGCAGTGATGCAAATTATTATTATTTTTTAAAGGGAAAGATATATATACATTTTTGAAACTGGGGATTTTTCTTGGCACTTGAAAACTATGATCCTTGTTAATCATTTTTACTAACAATATGTTCAGTAAAGTTGAGACAAGGTAATGTCTAACACTCGTTGGCATTATCTCTGCTGAGACCAATATCTGTACTTTTCAAAGCCAAATGTTTTCCTGTTCCATCTTAGGATTTCAGCTGTTCCACACTTCAGGGCTCGCTTTGTCATATTTTCCCTTTCATTATGTTCCAAATGGTTTTAATGGGCCACAAGTCTGGACTGCACACTGGCCAGTTTTGCACTCATACTGTACGCTGCAGCATATGGCTGAGAGGTGAGAATATCAATTTAACTGGCCAGAACAAAAGAAAGTGAGACAGAGTATGTGCATATGCGTGTGTGCTTCTGTGGGTGAATGAGACAATGAAACGGGTCTCCAGAACCCATCAAATCCACAGCACTCCCTCTTAAAGAGAAGCCATGCATAACCAAACAATTCTTTGCCTATAGACAGAATCAGACACACAACCAAGCCAGTTTATACACAAGTAACACCAACCTAACCTATGTGTGGTCACAAACACATAGAGACAGAAAGAAAGCTTATTTTATTTGAGTCATCTTATTGAATGAAAGAGACCGAGTCAATGAGTTCCATATGCAGCCTCATATATGGATGTTGAGAAAAACTGGAAAACGCAGTGCATCAGATGACTGGATATAGCATCTCTACTCAGATACAAATTTAAACCTGGTATCTTTTTTTCAAGATGCAAATAGTCTGGGTTAGTCAGTATAGGCTAAAATCATCTGTTTTGGTTTCTCTAAACTTCCTCAAAATTTCAAACCATGACATTCAAGGTCAAAAGCATTTTACTCAGAGAACATCCATAGTATGAAGTAAACCTTTGCAAGGTAAAGTCATAGTAAAAGAAAAACAGCATAGTCTGAGGAGATCACGTGGGAAGCAGGACTTTTTATTTATTTCCCTAAAATGACCCTTTTGTGCTTTTAAATTAATAGACCTTGGCAGGACCTGAGGTACATGTATGTAATGGTCCAATAAACAATCCAGTTCCAGGTTAATCATTCAGTTGAGTATCTCTGTTCTCACTAAGGTGATATATGCTCCATTACACATAACTGTAGCCATAGTGCAAGAAACAAAAGACCTGGCTGCTGTTTTAAGTAGCATATATGCAAAGTGTTTTCTGTGTCATGTTTTCAGTTGCTAGAATTTCACCTCTAGTACATTCAAAAATTTTACATCTTTTTATTTAAAAAGAATTACAAGAAATTTAAACAATAACAAAATTATTGTGACAGGCAGTCAATTTTACAGAGCAACACCCTGATGAATAAATGTGCAGGAGTCAGTAGTATCATTTACAGAGTTGTTAAATGCACCATAAGGAACATAATACATCATGTGAAGTAGCCCAGGCTGCATTAGTATTTCCTGATTGTTTAAGACTCTTTTTGTGCCAGTGTTTTATTCTCCACTTAGTTTTTTTTTTTTGGGGACATCTTTGCAAAAGTATTTTTTGGAGATCACAAAACCATACAGTGTGCACAAAATATCTTACCTCAGTGCTAATAGTTTTTACATAGTTGAAAATGTCAACTTACAATTGACTGGCTAACTACAAGATTCATTTTTGTTTTTTAAATACATGAGAGGTTTAATTTGCAACCTAGTAAAAACTTTGTAAATATGTAGCTATACTTAAGGATTGGGGATCATTATAATATAGTGGAAGTCAATTTGGAAATTGCCCCAGGCTGTTACATACACAATGTTTTTTTTGTTGTTGTTGTTCCTGTGAATATCAAAACAGGATGCAACAGTTTTGCAGTTCTAAGGAATAGAGTTGTATATATATATACACCTGCTGAAACCCACAGGTCACTTGGGAGCAGATAAAAGTAGGGCAAGCAGCGCTAGTTGTACCTAACTCTCACTACTGAAATGTAGAAGGTAAAAAAAAAAAAAAAAAAAAAAAAGATGTGCCATGTGAAAGGATTATTTCTGTCACGCCACATGAGAACTGCAGTATGAAAACAATTAGTCTCATTTCTGCAGGTTTGATTAACAGTGTACCTAATGTTTAAACCCTTAGGCCTCAAGGCCACAGGAGACGACACTAATTAAAACATATATCCTCAGTCTTTCATGGCTGGCTAATTAAAACATATAGCACCTTCAATCGTCAAAAATAGCTAACTTAATCATAAAATGTTTTCTGTGTTGGTTGCTGCCTAATTAGATTATATTACCTTCAGTCATCATTGCTGGCTAATTAAAATATACACCTCTGTTCTTTATATGTGGGTGTTCTTATGGAATAGGGATGTCTGTATCCTATAATCTGTGTCTGAACGTTAAAAAATATCTGTGTAGCGCAAAGGCTGAACCGAAGGCAGAAGGACGTAACACTTTGAGTCTTTTCCCAGTAACAGACAATCAAACTAAAAGAAGTTAAAAAGCAGTATCTGCTGTCACTGACTTGGTGCAGGTGTTTTAAGATATGCATTCTGTGTGAACTTTATTCAGTGAAATCCATGGGGCCAAATTTGTGCAATGAACATGTTGCGGCTGCTGACAAAAGTAAAATTAAAAGTAAAATTGGATATAAAAGTGAACTGATCTACGCCGCAGCTGTTGTTGCTACTTCATAATGATGGATATAGCTGAAGCTTGGTGATTGGATGTTTCTTGCCAAAATGTATTTTGGGAGTCTTGGTTCATTCTTTTCCGTAAGATTTTAGGTATAAAAGCTTGAAACTAATCAGCTATCTTAATGAACTGGAGACATTTAGTAAAGTAATGCAAATCACCACAAAGATTTTAAAATAATGTGGCAACAAACAAAGAGTACAGATGGGTGAATGTGATGTAATGATGTGGATTTTTGTCCTTTTCATTTAAACTTTAACTTACAAACTCACAGACAAAGCAAGTTACTCCGACAAGCTAATGCCAAGCCGTGTAATCATAATTTCCCTTAAACCTCAATAAAACTAATAACGCTGTGCTGGTGGTCTATGATCTTCCCATCAACTTGTTTTTTCCCACTAATGCATTCAATCAAGAATATCATTGTCACTATAAGATTCCCATTTAATGTGTTCGCCTTACTTTTGCTATATTTCAGAATCCCTGCATAAAGATGACACTTGAGACACAGATGTGTCCGTAAGTTCATGCTCATGTCGCTGCTGTCTTGAAATGAATTTGCATCATTTCAAAATATGAGAAGACAGGTCTGTAGGTTCAACCTCTGGTTTCGTGTGAAAGACACCTCTTTGTGTGAGGATGACACGGATAAAAGTGGAGGAGAAACATTTGAGCGATTTAACACATAAAAAGAGACTGAATGAGATACAGGAAATATAAAAGTATAAGTTTAAAATACAACTTAAATCATTCATCAGTGTATGTAAACAAGACACCCCTGCTGATCCTGCACATGTTCGCTCTTTCCTGGAAGTGGGGAAAACTATCCAGAGGTTTTTCTCTCTTATGCAGCAGGATAAGTGCTGTTAGGATTGTTAACCACACCATCTATGTTATGAAGGGGGGAAGTATTGCATACACAGTGCATTAGTGGTGCATGGATCGATATGGAAATATCAATTCTTCTGATACCAGATATTTTTGTTCATAAAATCAATTCTCATATTAAAATATCCACATTTTGGTAATTTGGAGTAATATTGTAGTTTATGATTATCAGGAACACAGTGGAAAGTAACGAAATTATTGGGATCATCTCAATGATTGGTAGGAACTCCTAGTTCTTCTGCCTGTCATAGTGATATGTGAAATATGGCTGTATAAATGCATTACGGCTCACATGTGTTCGCTCACTCAGTTGATGATCGTAAACTGAGTCATGTGTGGAGCCATTTCAGTTAAGACGCGATTTGTGACACATCTGGCAAGGACACAAGCCTTGTCAAACACAAGCAAAAGTAAATCGTAAACAAATTATGATGATGAGTTTATGATGAGGCAAACTGAAGGAGAAGGAGAGGGACAGATGCTGCCAGGGCTCACGGAGTCCTTTGGTGCTGCAGGCACTATCCAGGTACAGAGGGAGAAAATGTAATAACGTGTAGCACTGTTGCTGAATTTTGGAAAGTGACTTACGTCTGTGTTTAGGCTTTTGTGTCTATGTTTAAAAGACGGAAAATCACTGCATCCTTAAAACTACAGAATCTCATTCAAATTGTAGAGCATTTAAACGGGATTACATAGGTATGATAAAATATACAGCATACTTGCACTAAAATAACAACTGTAGGCTTTAAAACATAAAAACACAACTACAGCTTTATTATTATTTTCAATCACTCACATTGTTTTTGAATGTTTATTGAATATTTTAAAATGCAGTTACTGACTTTTTTGTATGATAATTTTTCATAATTAAACAATAAGAACAATTATGTCTTGTATTTATTATGAAGGTATAATCTGAAATACACTACTTTTGATTTTGATTTTCCAAACACAAAACTTTGTACTATGTACAAGGTTTTGTACAAAGTGAAAACAAATCCTATAAATATTAAGATATGAGTAATACTTAACAAAAAAGCTAGACTACTAAGTAGTAGATCAGTCTACTTTTATCTTATGCAGGTGTTGCATTCAACATCATGCACATGTTGCTTAAAAAACTGTCCACCATAATAGAACCGGTAGTGTCCTGATCCTAAAGTTTCATAGAAATATCTCTGCTTTTTTTCCCTATATTCTGCTGTGCTGTTGGGTTTAGCAATCATCAGGACAGCAACAACAGAAAGAGAATATTTTTTAATCATTTGTATAGAAGAAGACCAAAAACACAATTTATCTGATACAGCAGATAATTAAAATCAGTTATAAGTTACTTGAATTTTAAAATGACCAGTGTGTGTTTTCAAGTAATATTTGTCGACAAGTAACAGCTTTACATTTACTATTTTCATTTTCTCTTTTTTTTTTCCCCTTTCTCCTCTTCTTCATCTGCCTCCTCCACCCCTACACTCCTGCTCATTATCACATCCTCTTCCACCTCACTTGCAGCCTCACTCTTGAACTGAAGTTACGGTTCTAACATAAGAAATCCAACAGGAACATATTTAGTTATTCTCAATACTGTTGCAATTAGTTATTCTCAGCAGATCAGACATGCAACCCACTCATTGCTGGACAGCTGACAAGAGCCGAATAATCAATAACAATGTCTCAAGCCAACTTTAGTATTCTAAAACTCTAACTACTTTTTCTTCTGATAAACAGTTTGTTTACTTTCTCACATCACATGAGAGTTTATTTTCTACGTGTGAGTTTTCCCACTTAAAAAAGGTTTAAGTAACAGCAGCAAATAATGAAGAACAGAAGCTAACAGCAGCTAACAGAGATGAAAAGAGCAATTAATGATGGAAAATTACAGACATCCTCAACGATTCACCTCAGTATCACTCCCATCACAAATTAGTTACGCTGATTTGTTGACAATGTGAGAGGTAATAGGCAGACACGTGTCAATATCAAAATGCAATTAAAATAAACCCTGTAAATACCTTAGCAGTGACCAGCCGGTGACCAATAGAACAGCCGGAAATGTGCCTAATATTGTATGACTGCTTCAATCATGGAGTTACTGGGGTTTCCCCCAAGAGCAGACACCTTTAATTATTTAGCTCATTCGTACATGTAGTGCCTCTAATGGTATTTTTGCACTCGATGAATCATTTCTGTTTGTTTTTCAGGATAAGGAAATTCATATCCACAGTATTGATATTAAATAGCTGAGCATATGCGATTATCTTGACTATTCCAGTTGGCTGGAGGGCTTTTAGTTCTGCGACTGTGCTTCCCATTCATCAGCTAATCATAGGCTGCAAATCACAGCCATTCATTCTAATATCACTACTATCCTTATGGAAAATAGAGAAACCATGTTTATTCAGAAGCTCTAATGCCCTTGGAAGTTATGAATCTCTCTTATGAAGGTTCATCCATATCCAGTTCTTCTAGGTTTTTCTTAGCACTGGCAGACTGCATATACATTTATTCACTTTAGTCATCTCGTATGCTAAGATCCTAGTCTCCACACAGTAGCATCAGATTGTCTAAATTCCTCAGCTCAAACTGGGAGCAGAGCATTTTCTTCCATGTGTTTTGAAAAGAGATGGAACAAGCTGAAGCGAAAATGCATTGCACGCTTAGTGACAAATAACTTTTGACCAACCAATATAACTGACATTATAATCACTTCTTTACCACTCTGGCAACTAGTTGTTAGCAACTTGTCCCTTTTCTCTTTTTGTTGATTAATGGCAGCTGTCAAATAGTTACTGGTAACTTTGTGTCCACGTTCTGGGTCTGAGACCCAGCGTTTATGTGTTTGGTCTTTTGTTTCTGGTTTATTTAATATTCTGAGGTTAAGATTCTGTTCCTGTTTTGGTTATTATAGTTCCTTCTGTTTATAAATGTAGTCGTAGGGCTTCTTAGTTTTGTCATCTAGTATTTAGGTTTCTGTTACCATGCCTCCCCTATGTTGCAGCTTCCATGTTTAGTCAGTCTTGTCTTCGTGTTTGTTTTTCTCTCGTCTCCATGTTAGGAGACAGAAAGGGAACACCAAAGTCAGTAATGTTTCCATGTCTGTTTCTCTCCAGTCCCAGTGTCAAGCTTGTGTGGCTCAGTCTTTGTCTCTGTGTTTAACGTACATTCAGGTTTATTTTGACAGTTTTTTGTCCTGTGTACAGAGTGTTTAGTTTTTTTCTTTCCCCTGCCCTGTTAGTCTGTATTAGTTCCAGCTGTATTCCCATCTGTTGCCCTTCCTCTTGTGTAGTTTAGTCTTCAGTGTCCCTCTGCTCATTGTCACGTCGTGGCCCATTTGCTGTGTTTCCCTGTACTCTGTGGTTTTCATTTTTCTAGTTCCCAGTTCATAGTTTCTTCCTTATTAGAGTTTCTTTGTAATTATTTTTTTTTTTTTGTATTTACTTTAAAGTTCCTCCTTGAGTGAATTCCCTTGTCTCTGAGTCCTGTGTTTGGGTCCTGCCTTGCCTGACACACAGCCGTTCATGACACTTCTGCTGGTAGAGCTGCATTACATCCTATCAGATTGGTAAAAACAAAAGTTAAAAGCACATACAAAGTAATCAGAAGTCAGACTCATTTAAAAGCCCAAGAATAAAAATGGATCTGCATGGATGCGGGGCTGTGAGCACATGTCCCACTAAATAATTTAGGGTTATCATGCCACCTTTATTGTGTCCAATTCTGACAGTTTAGTCAGAATTATGCACATGACTCCTGGTATGTCTTCCACACTCTTGAGGCTGTGCTGAGAGACACAGCAAACCTTTATGTGACAGCACATATGGATGTGCCCTTGAGGAGAAGCTGCATTACCTGTGCAACTTAAATGGGCTTCTGTGGTACCAGCAGTGACAAGGACACAAGCAAGAAACAAAACTAAAGCACAATCAGTCAGGAAGGATAAGGAGAGAACAACGTTCTGTGGTCACTTCCTGCAAAAGCATTTGTTTTTTGGGGATCATCTTGTTGCACCTGTTGCCACTTTTATTTGCACCAAAGAATGTAAAATTGACCTAAAATGGTTTACGCTTCCTAATTGGACAGACTGATATGCATGAAGAATAACTGACTTTGTGACAGAGGTGGGAAGTAAGAAAGTCCAAATACTTCGTTGTGGTACCTAATAACCCGTTTAATCCCCAATTTGTCTTTGCAAAATAAGTACATGCATTTTACTCCTTAGACTTCCTCTACACACAATATGTTAAATTTTGTTAATATAAGAGGCGTTTTTTTAACAAAGTAGATCTGTTAAGGTTCAAGGAGGGCAGACATGAGTTTTACACAGAATTGAAGATGGGAAAAAAAATGCATTTTCAAGGTGTCTAATTTTCCGACATGTTTGGCTTCCATGCATTTTTTTTTTCTATAATGGGAAGAGGGTGCTCCTGCCTGGTTTGGTTGCCAGACTGCAGTAGCGAGGTAAGGGGATTGAATTTCACCTGATGCTGCAGGCCAAGGCAACTGTGGTGGATGTTGTGAGTGACCCAGTGTCCATAAAAACTTACCCAGCTACTGAAAATACCACCTTGCCATTTAGGACATGGAATGCGAATGGCCAAGAGTTAAAGTGCTTTTTACCACAGGCCCTAAAAGGAATTTTCGTTTGTCCTACCTGTCTTCAAGTGAACTAAAACTTACTGAGAAAACTGAGTTTGTGCATGGTTGTTTTTGAGGGTCCAGACACACGAACTTCAGTGTCACAGCAGTAATGAATAGATGGATAAAAAAAAAGACCTGGAAAAGGCTGTTCTGTATTATTCCATTAAATCATCCCAATACTGTATACTTGGTTATCCACGATGGCCTGATAACATAAGTAGTCACCTCAGATTTGTCACTTACATATTTACATGCTGTGAGTCTATGGGTTTACAGTATTGCAAAGGTATACTAGATAGAAAATCTGCTGATAACAAACTCATCACAGTGTCCATGAGAGTAGCTTGAGACAACCTTTGGACATTCAGCAACTCATAACAACATTTAAGCAATAATTAAAAGGTATAAGAGGCCCAAATTGTGCCAACTAAATAATCTCTACACTATTACACCATCACCAGCCTGTGCTGGTGATATAAAGCAGGTCAGGTTCATGGATTGGTGTCATTTTACCTTAATTCTGAACGTTTCTCTGCAGACACTGTGATAAATTAGATATGGAAATATTTTCACCACTCTCCAGCTTTCTAGTTTTGATGAGTCTGAGCCCACTGTTGCCCCAAATTGCAATTCTTGGCTACCAGAGATGATTCCAAACATGTTCTCTGTTTATTACTGTTCATTGTCATCATCATCTATTTCTGTGTTCGCTTACACCAAAGTTATTACAGAAAAAAAACACTTTCTCTATTTTTTAGACAATCAAATTGCAGGTCATGTTCTTTTTCCACCTCTCTAAATACAAACGAAAAACAAAACGGTGCACTCATTGTATTTGCTAAAATGTTATGTTTTCTTGCAGGGCAGGCTGTATCCAACATTTGTAGCTTCTATTGGTTTTCACATTTTACAAACACATAAAAATAATTTTTTGAACACCTTGAAACATTGGTTCTCTCAAATGGATCTCATTTCACATTTATTGTTTTTCGTCCATCTCAGTAACAACATACAGCTCTGCTGTCTGTTTACACAAGTAATTTGGATGACTATATTTAGAAAACACCTCTATGGAGTATTTATTATTTCTTAAGACTGCCTATAAAACTATTTGATTTGAATAACATTGCTACAAATGAACTATTATATATTTCCACAGGGAATCCAAAAGTATTCTCCAAGAATTGTGTTCATTAACCTTTTCTTCACTTTGTTTTCCCTGCATACATATCATTTGTTCTTTTACCCGTTCGACTTCTTTACCAGCAGAACTGTCTTTGTTTTGTTTCAAAAATATTTTGAAAGCATGTTGTAGATATTACAGTAAATTTTCAAAACAGCCTAATGCCGAAGAATATAAATACATTATTGCAAAATCTGAGCTGGAATTGATCAAATATATAAAAAATTAAGCTCACATTTTCCTCTTGATGATCTCAGACGTTCGTCACAGTGTACCAGCTATTTGAGTAATTTAAGCTCCAGTCCTGCTGCGCAAAGAGTTCAGTGAACATATCTTTAACAATATCAAGACGTTGATGAAGTCGGCATGAATGCTCATTTAAAAATAATTTGAAGTAAGCGCTGATTAAATCAAATATTCATTTTGTATTGCAGGTATATGATGCATACCATACGATCCAAAGATACCAGAGGGAACCCACTTCATTAAACTGGAGCTATGGTTGTGCAGATGGGAAGAGGTTTGTGCCTTAATGTATTATGTGTCCCAAGCCAGATGAGTTCACCTCTGAAAGAGTCATTGCCTCTTCTCCAAGTCGAGATTCCCCATAGCATCAGAACTTTTTAATGGGAGCTGTGTCTCTTTGAGGCATGAACTCTACCCTTTAACTGGTTTAAATGAAACATACTAATGATCCATTAAATGCACAGGAATGTATGCCTTCATATTATAAATGTTACTGTTTGTGCAAAAGAAAAATGTGATTTAATCCAGTTTTTGAATCTATCACACTGTCATCAATAGTCGGGTTAATGATGGATTCAATTAATAAGATAACTTTTAAAAAAGGTCAAAATTCAAGTTATGTGGGTTTCATTTTGAGGCAATAATATACCTTCTATAAAGGTCACCCTCGCTAATGAGCCCCATTAGCATAAGCTAGTGCCTTTTCAAAAGCACATCTTACATCCTGTTTAACCTGCTACCATTGGTAACAAGATTAATAAAAAAAACTAGGCCCTTACTGTTATAGATAGGCACAGTTCAAGGACAACCAGCTGTCATTACTTAGCTGTTAAAATTGCTTTGAAATACTTGTTTCTTGCTTGTAACATCTGTAATTATGAATGTGTGCTAAATGTTGCTACCTTGGCACCCGAAGTACTATTAAGTTGGGTGTAATGGCATTGTAACTATATATTTATATGCACTTACGCTTTCCCACAGTGCAGCTACATAAATAGTCCATGAAAAGAATTCATACAAATTATCGACTGCTGAAAATATCTCAGCTTAAAGACAAATATGTGTGATGGTGCATCACAAAAGCATTTCAGCTGTGATTCTCCCATATACTGATTTTACTGACACCACCTGCATTCAGAAAGAAACTGAAAAGAAGCTTGCTGTTCCCATTGGATTTGAGGGTAGCCAGAGCTGTATGGCTTAAACTATCAGTCATAGAGACCGTTTTTCTGGAAGTAATGCAAAAGTAAACATTGCTTCATGTCTGGTGTGAACACAACTACCACCAGTTGGCCCTAGAGCGCCAACACCCCATTTCAACTGTCATCATCAACTTAGTCACCAGGAACAACCCTAACTGTGAAGAATCTCGTCAAACCTATCCATATAATCCATGTAAATAGTAGACAACTTGCTAAAACTTAACAATTTTATATCATTAACATTATGATAATATGCATTCCATATGTTGTATGGTGGTATGGTTTCCTCAGAACAGCAAAAATATCTTGACAGATGGAGATGAAAAGAAGAACAGATGCAACAACAGATTCATTCTAAACATGGCTAAAGTATCTGAGAATCTGCAACAAACACATCTCCGCAATGTGAAAGAAACTTGTTTATCATCATCCTTGTTTGTCAGAGCAATGTGTTGTAGACCTACTATATGTATTGCACAGGAGAAGCTGTACCATATATAATCTGCAAAGTACTGACAATGTATGAAAGCTGTGGTGGACAGATTCAAATAACTAGCTCTTGCATTGAGTTTGTGTGACAGATTGGATTCGTAGGTTGTGTTGGGAGAGCAAAGCACCGTATATTTTAAATCAGATCTCACCATCCCCACAGAACTCGCCTCACAAGCGGCACAGTTAGGAAATGACGGGAAAAAATGTGCATTGTAAAGCCTCTGCTTTATATTGTTTAATAAAAGTTTAATAAAATCAAACCACTTCCATGTGGCTGAAGTCATTCAATGTTTAAAGTAATAACTCTTCTACCAGCGGCAATACATTTTCTTTCAGCCGTGTGTGGTACTGTATGCAATATGCAGTTATAACAGAAATATGTCAGCAAGCAATACTGCAAATACCTGTATGGCAAACATTAAACACCATTTTAAAAAGCACATGGTCACCACAGGAAGGCTAGGATCATAGAAATATTATTGATCTTCAAAAGTATCACATGAGCCATAGTTGGAAACTCTAGTGAGTAACATTGCATTAAATGAAACTGATGTGCCAAAGAATCTTTTTCTGTTTAAACTGACATCTTTTGAGGGAACCTACTTACCTTACTCTTTGCCATGTAAGTATTTTGGAGCAGAGAATTAAGTGCAGGCTGTTTAAAATAAACTTCAGGTAAAGCATCTGCCACTTATGTATTTTACATGTAAATGCACTTTTAACTGCACAAAGAAATAAAAAAATAACACCAGCCATATCACTATTATAAGAATGAGTGTACTGGAACAGAAAAAAATACATATAGGAGATTAAAAACTAGATGAATCCACAACCATAGCAGCTTCTGTATAAGGATTTTATTTAGTGTGAAATGTTTTGTGAACCGGTCTCTTCCTCAGACATCAGAAGTTTGTGTTTTTTGCTGCACAAACCCATCTTTTTGTTATTAGCTCCACTCCCTCTGTCTCCTATAAAGTTTATGGCATCTCTGCTGACAACCATGTAGAACAAAGGGGGGAAACATTCTATAAACTCATAAGAAACTAGCACTCACTCTCACTGTATTTTACTCATCGACACACACAGAAAGAGATGCAGTTCACATGTGTATCAAAACACAGACTGATGATTATACATTTTTTCTTTTTTCTTTTTTTTTAAACCTCCTCCCCGACCAATTTATTTCTTCCCTTCACAACCACAGACAAAATGTATGGACACGTTTTTTTCCCCTCCACCACATTTCCTCCATTTCTCATCTTGTCTCATCTCTTGATCATTTACTTGATCATTTCCAGCACTGTCCCATCTGGACAAACCATGAAACATCAAACAGATAGTTACATCTGGCCTCATCATGCTGACATCTTAGTGCATGTATGGGTGTGTGTGCGTGCGTGTCTGTTGTCAGTCCTGATGCATTGATGATTTATTGCCGTGTATTATGACTATTACTCTGTGAAGTCAAATTTGGCACTGAACACATGACGTGAACGTTAATACTGGATTCAAGTTTTTTCTCAGGAAGAGAAAAGGAAAAAACTAAATGGGTATCAAGTGAAAGATTTTTCAATAGAAAATATGAAGAACATCGAAGATATTTCCTAAAATGTCAAAAGGGCACAGCAAAACCAAGAGATACAACAATCCATGACAAAGTAGTTAGCAGGGGTGTCTGAGGATTGTAATGATTTCAGGAAGAACGCTTGAAATAAAAAAATAATCTGTTTTGTGGAAAAGCACTTGTTTTCTTAGAAAAGATGAGATATTTTGAGTTATAGCTGCAAACAAATAAAGTAAAGTCTTTCACAAGCTTAAAAAGTTCTATCTCAACTCAAAAAAACCCCACACCCAAACATTTTGCTAGTATAATTCTAACCACCAACGCATACTAAGGCAGAGGAAAAAACGAAAAAGAAAAAAAGAAATATATTAAACAGCAACAACTAAATTGTAATCTACACTGGACTGTTCAGTGCAAGACAGAACTGCATTAGCAAATGAAAACTCAGTGGATTTGTTGCTTTATTTCTCTTCAGTCGGACTGTCTACTGTCTCAAGTCCAGCAGATATGGGTTTTAACTAGACCACTGAGGGCTTTAATTGGAAACAAACCAATTTCATCCTCTTCTCACACACTGTGGGTTGCTAAAATAAAGACGTGCACATTTTGTTCTCCTTTCTCCTCCTCCTCAAACCTTTTTTCTCCATCTGCCCCCTCACCTTTCTTTTCTTAGCTTAGGTACAAAATCATGCAAATTGTGGTGGGGCCATCATAAAAATGTTTGTAATACTAAAGCTATTCAGACACTTGAGTCACTTTCACCCAGCTGTGCATGAAAATTTTAAAGAAACTAACAAAAACCAAAGTGACAAAAGTTAAAGCTATCCAGAGCGCAAAGCCAGCCACAACTCAGCAGCCTCAGTATGAGCAAAGAATAAAGGCAATTAAGTGGAAAATCATGGAAACAAGTGAAAAAAGAACAGAGTCAATGTCCTGTTATCTGGTTAAGTTAATACATAAAATATAAAAGTTAATAATCATATGGGGGAATGATAAAAGTAACTGACATTTGTTTTGTCATATAACCCGTAAAATGTGCCAGGTAAAGGGGTTGTCCCATAATTCTTTTTCAGTTATGCATTTATGCCTGTTTCAAGTAGCAGAGCATTTCATTTTCTTAAATACTTAATGATTGATACTTTTTTCCCCTCATTGACCTATTTTAGGATCACAAGACCTGTCTGAAGATATTATTATTAAAGTATTAATAAGCATATATATGTATATATAAGGAGTATGAGCAATATATGGATATGATAATAATATAATTTATTTGTATCAAACTTAACAATTGTTCACCCTCATTACTATTAAATTATTAAGTTGAGTGTGTGTGCTGAGCTCACTGTTTATACAGGAGGTATTCTTTATCAGATTGAGTCATGAATATTTGGCAGTGGTACACTTTCCTAGATTTATAGCATTATCACATTCATAGTTTCAGCAATCAAATAGGAACAAACCAAAGCCAAAGTCCCCATCTTGGTATGCATCATGGATGCATCTAGAAGCTTTTAAGTGAAGGTGTAAACTTTTTTTCTTCAACTTGATCAAACTTCATTTCTACCAGTGTTTATAAAGGCATTTATTACCTGACATTACTGAAAAACATTCTGGAAAATAAAATAAAATAAATAATAATAATAATAATAATAAAACAGAATATATATATATATATATATATATATATATGCACACACAAAAGAGTGTGAAATTTATAATTATTTCTGTCACAATATCAGCATGAAAGCCCTCTGCTTGTTGACTGTGTTGATTCTGACTTTGCCACCTCCTGCTAGCTGTCATCTGTTGGAGGCTTGCTGGGAGAGAATGACTGCATGTGTCAAGCAATGTACATGTTGAGGATGATAAAAATCCATGTTGTTCAGAGCATAGGGTGAAATCTATGCCGGGTCACAGCTGGAGTTACAGTTTCCTCAGGAAGGAAGGTTGCTCAGTGTGCCAGACTGCTGGCAACAGAAATCTATATACCCATGTTCCACCAATCCTTCATATTGAAGTCTATAATTTGCACTTGTTTTAATAATAATGGCTGCCAGCTTTGACAATCTAAAATGGGGGACATTTTGTGAAAAACATTTGATATATTTCACCAATATTACCCTGCTGTTTATTCCCCTGCACAGAATACAAATGCAGGAAAGATGCCAAAACAATGCCATTTGCAGCGTTGCCTCATATGCTATATTTGTGGTCAAACTACTACCAGGAAAGCATAAATGCTCACTGTCAGCACATTAGACTACATCTCATTAAATAAAATAATAATATTCTTATTAATAATAATAATAATAAAAAAATTACAAAAAAGTACAACAACTTTTTTTTTACGTTAACCTAGTTTGGCTTTTTACATCTGGTCAATAAGTAGGTCATGTGAAAAGCTCAGTGTTGCAGATGGCCAACAACTGAGACATTTAAGATTTTATCTAAACTACTAAAAAAGAAGATGCTGGCCTACTGCCCAAGGTAGTCAACCAACACTGCATTGCTAGTGGCGTAAGATGCTGGGATGAAGTCATGACTGTTATAGAAAGATCTTGGAATATAGCTGGCATTTCCCATATAAACGATACCTGGGTGGGGCGCCCGAGTGTATTAAAATGGCAGCAAGTACATCTGGGAGACGGACACCATCCCTGACTGATTTACTAACACAAATTATCTTGCTCTTATATTAAAAGTTCAGTTGCTGCTAACCAGGTATTGCTGGCCCTTCCTGACCTGTGTTTAACTACAGGCTGGCTCGGTGACCAAGTGCAGTCGCAAATATCAGTTAGCTGCTTTCCCAACGACTTTCTCCAACTCCACTGTTTTACACTACGTATGAGGACCAATCTAACTTAAACATGCAGCAGGTGGAGCGTTGGTATGGCAAGGTTAAAGACTACAGAGCAGAACACTGACAACAATTTCCAGCTGCAGTCCAAGACGATTGAGTTGGAGTTCATTGACAGGATTAAAGAGTCAAAAGGAAGCAGCTGATTATACAGTTCAGTTATTTATTGAAGTACTTGGTAAATAAAGAATGCAAAGAAAAAATGTATTGATGCTATTATTTAATGAAACTCCTATTTAAGAAGGTTGTGCAACATGACACACGACCGCTTGCATATGCATGCGAAGATGCCATTACTCTGCCACAAATAGAATCTAAATCTGTGGGAAACAGTGATATTTCCAAGGATAGGCTATAGCAAACCAATCTGGGAAACTGATTGCACGCTGATGAAACTAGATAGAAAGGTAAACATCTTTTTCCAATTAGATGGGTTTTGGAATAATCGTCAAAAGAAAAGCTACAGGCAATCAGTCATTTTCACTTGTACGTTTTAGTTTAGTTCACAGAGAAGATGAAATTAGTGATTGTCAGTCAGTCATTAGTTGGAAAAATGCTTTAGTTTGTCACCTTTATCCTTCTGTTTACTGCTGAGGAGAATTCACTGAATCATATAGTGTGGAAAACTATGTGACTGTAAAAAGGCATCTCGTGGATACATGTGGCCATATCCTATCATGAAATATTCTGACAAAGCATGAAATTAAATGCAAATCTCAACACAAAAAGTGAGATCCAGTAAACATAAACGACTGTAGGTGCTCTACACAATCAGTCGTGAAAGGGAAGCCATAAGTGCATTGCATGACTGACTATGAGACAGATTAATGTTCTAAGATTAAGGTTTTATGTAAAAGTAACACTGATTGTTTTTTCCAAAAAAAAAAAAAAGTATAGAAATCAGCTATGTGTGAAATCAACTTGGAGGGGATTGTTGTCGTGTTACACGGGACAGGATCATTGTTTAATATGAAGAAACACTGGGTTTGAGACAGGCTGGAGGCCGTTTAGTTACAGAAATGCTCTGCAAGATGAGACCCTAGACAGAACGGGGATTTAAATAAATAAATCAATAAAAATTTATGTTTTATAACATAATCAAACCAGTAACTCAAGAAAGTGAAAACACAGAATTTGGGTATTTCAGTGCAATATAATACTAAAAAAAAAGCCACATACATACTCCATTTCTGAGACTGAGTGAGGTTATATACTTTCTAATATATATTTTCCTGTCCAGAAAGTGTTACATTTATTTTATTTATTCATGTTTAGTTATCTATGAACACAAAGTGTTAAAGAAACGACGTCTATATGGTTCTTTCACCTAGTTTATTAGGTTTGGTGTTAAATGATTTGTCAGACATTAAGTTATTAATGTAGGAACGTATTCATCATGGTATGCACAAGTTTATGTGATCAATACGTGACCCTTCATTTTGCCAGTGCTACATGAAATTGTTTATAATTTGCATGCCTGTCCTACCCTGTCTTACACTTTGTGTTACAGAATTGAATCAACTAAGATGATGAATGAAAGTTGGGTGCTGAGGTTTACATCCACTCGAGAGGATTATCTGAGATGCCAAGTCAGATTTTTGACTTTGATGCTTGCTTGAGATGACTGGGAGAGCATGATCAACACTGTCAACAGCTGTATTAAGATCTATAGCTAAAACAGTGGAGTCATTCATCACTTTAGGGAGAGCTGTCTCAGTGCAATGAAAAGCTCTGCAGTTAGATTGGAACTTCAAAACTTACTCAATTTAACTAACCTGAAAAGCTTTGTATGTGTTATTCCATATAACTGAAGTATCCAGAGACACCAGAATATTTGTACATTTTGAGTGAGCAATCCATCTTCCTTTGCTCTGCTTATTTCTGGACATTTACAAGGAAAAGACTCACAAATAAACTTATTTGCTGAGCTGCTTGTTAGTGTAAAGATGGTACAGAGACGACCATATTGAGGTTTTCTTGGAACCATACACTTTATGGTTTTTTCCTTACTAGCAGGATGGGTATTAGAATATTTTATTTGCACCAAACATTTAAAATTTTGCTTTTAGCTGGTATTTATCTAGTAAAGTTACAATTAAAAACTTTGATATGGAGGAAAAGTGTTTAGTTTTGTTCTTCATCAATTTGGTCAGGTTGTAATATAAGCTGCTGATAAGCTGATTGATGTGTATGTTTGTGTTGTACTCCATTGTACTCCTAGTGCCAGACCCAAGCCTGGATAAATGGATAGTTGCCTCAGAAATGGCATTAGCATAAAATCTCTGTTCATTGGGCACCCAGAATAAAATAGATTTGATGTAGTGACCCAATGGGAAATTATCGAGCAGCTGAAAATACCTCCAAATTTAAAACAAAACAAAACAAAAAACTAGCAACTTTATGTCCAAGGCTGGGCTGTACTTTCATTTATCAGTGTAAAGAAAAAAGAAAAGAAAAGAAAAAACAACCCCACCTCTACACTTTCTAATTTACAATAACAGCATGGGAAATAATATTCCACTTATCCAACTCAGGGTCACTCTGGGAGAGTATCTCAGGCCTCAAAGGGCATGTATTAGAGCCTGGTACACTCTAATACAGAGAGGCAAACAACAACTTACACATATTTGAACACACCCACTGATAAAAGACGCTGCTCCCTGAATGTAACTAAACTAAAACTTTAGTTACATTTTGCAGAGTGTAATTAAAAAAAGGAAAGGCTCATCCTTTGCCCGTGCTCTACCTCCCACAGCTTATCATAAAAGTCATATGATACATAACTTTGCCAACGTACACCATCAGTACTACAGTATAAACATATCTCAGAATAATTTGGAGAAAAAAAACCTAAAGTCAGAAAATAGGGGGCAACAATTCTAAACAAGGTTCAACTTATAGTCAGGTTCAGCCTTGGTCGCCTACAGTCTAACCTCTCATGGTGACGTTCCATTTGTTTGTTTATGATTCCAGGAACTGTAATTAACTTTACTAATAGCATCCTGAGAATCTGATTCCATGTTCGAGTAATTCTAAACATGATTAATGTTTAATAACTTACAATAAACATGATTAATGTCTGAGGCACAGGATTCAATCTCTGTACCGGTAACATATTAGGACTGCAATCGCTCATGGATACAGCACAAACATAGCACATGTATGTTTTGCACAAACACGTGTACGTTCATTTACTGTCGCATGCTGCATACTGCTTTTTCTGTTTTTTGCATACAGTCCCATTTAAAACATAACTTTCTGTCCTTTTGTTTTAAAAGGGTAAAATAACAACTCATAAGATCTTCCATTCTTCCTTTTCCCCCCCTTTTCCTCCATTCTTTGTTTCTATTTTTGGCCTGATCAGTTCTGCTGGTTCAATACAACAGTACTTGCATGGTTGACTAAGCTAATCTTTGGACTGCAGTTGGCCAGAAATGAAGTCTGTTTAGAATGTGTTCCATTAGCCAACCGACTTGTTTACTTTAAAGTAAGTAACAATTGTAGCTTTGCACTTCCCTATTCTCAGAATAATCCCTCATTCTCCAGAACATGTTATTTGTCCATTATTAACATCAGTTGTATAATAATTGCGTTGCCATGTTTTCACAATTCTCAGGGCCACTCTCCCAGTATACGAACTGCTGTGGACACTGTTGCTCCATAAAGATCACCACCTATAAAGTGCGAAATACATTCTGACATTTTCAGTATGCTTTTTGAGGTGACATTGTTGCCTCCTAAACCATAAGTTGTATAATGTGACCTTTTCTTTTTGGCACAGAGCTCCATTTGTTGTTCTGTCAATAATAAGAGCTGTCAGAGCTCTATGCCTGAAAGCCTATGAGGTACAGTAATACTCTTCTGATAATGCCTGTCTGTGTCCCGTGGCCTGTCTGTCTTTTTGTTTGCGACTGCCTTGTTTCTCTTCCCCTTTATCTCACTCTGCTTCCCTCTGCTCTGTTATAATTCAAGCCTCATCTTAGCCTCAGAAATTAATCTGAAGTTTCCACAATGAGCTTAGATGGCATTACATATGCAAACAAAACCCTGATATTAAAAATCCAGCTTTGCCACAGAAGGGATAGAGAAAAAAAACACTGTATTTATTTTGTGCAATGCACAGTTGATTCTCATTTGAAAATACTAGATTTGAATGTGGGAATAAATTAAATACTTATGTTTTATGTGTTTTGATTCATGAGGAGATATCGTGGTACATTCATTTTTTTTGGCTTGTTCTTGTTTTTTTGGTCCTGGTGTCTTGAATATAAAGAGCTGATATTGTGCAGTTTAAGTGTTAGAACTGAATAAAATCAGCTTAAAAAGGAATTAATAGATATGCAGAACTGTAAAATCTTATACATGCCCATAAAGCCATACTTTTTGTGCCTGAACATATGTGAATGTTACATGTTTGTCCTTCACAACATATAATATTTTAATGCTTACAATCAGGCAGGTTTACCTACCATCCCACTGAGTAATAATTATAAGTTACAGTTATGTCTACTGTATTTCTGGGAAGAATTAGACATTGAAGGCCTGTGATGCAGAAGGATTTGGTGCTTAGCAATATAACTTTAGGGCTTGACCTGTGCTTTGTAGCGGTGCAAAGACAGTTTTAGTTTTTTCCAGAAAAGCTATAATTCAAGCATGTATCAAACATGTCTGTCAGAAAATGGTATGTCATCTTAGATATCAACTAGCTAACATAATGGGACAAGATCCACACTGATAATTTTCTTTGACTTGAAAGAATTTAAACTCTTTAACTCACAATGATGTTTCATTGCATGTTTACCTTTTTTTGAACAAGAAGAGTATTTGGACCCAGAAATGGCTTGTACTGACGTCAGATTTAACAAGTAGATACTGATATAATCCTAAAACAGAGCATCTAAGCCTTGTACTAGCTGACCTCATATGAAACGTATAATTTTCTGTGATTGCGCTTATAGCTAAAGTGGGAAACCCTGAGTGGACTTATCGAGTTGATAACCACCTTCGTGTGAACACTTCACTTGATTGCTGATTTTAGAGTAACTGGAGCCAGAAGAGAAGAAGGTATTCTGGCTCTGTGCAACTTGCTTTGCAGTACAGGCTCCTGGAGTCATGTATGTAAAAGTATTCATTGCCAGCATTACTCTGTGTTGATTAATTACATTTTAAACCAAACTTTAATGAGTGCAAAATCTGCTCATATTTTTTGTCAAATTATTCCACTCTTCATTCCATATGCGATGGAATTCTGGCATGTGTGGGTCTGTAAACATGGCGGTTCATGATTTAGTAATGAAATAAAACTCAACAGGAAATTGAATCGGAAGGACTGCAGAGCTCACCACACTCTGAACTAGATAACGATTAGAGAGAGCAAAGCACAAGGAGGTGTGTGTGTGTGTGTGGCTTGACAACTAAGTGCACAAATGTGGGTTCTTGTGCACGTGTGTCTGGGTGATTAGGTCTTGGTGCTAATGCATTTATAACCATTAGCCTACAAATCCATCGATCACAGCCAACATATGCAAAATTAACAGCAGAAATTAGTGTGTGTGTGTGTGTGTGTGTGTGTGTGTGTGTGTGTGTGTGTGTGTGTAAGAGAGAGAGAAAGCGATGGAGAGTGGGTGTTCTCTTTTACTTGGGACTGTGCAGAGAAGGTAAGAGAAAAGCTACAATTAACAATTAACAGTTTATTATTTATTGTATTTAACCATTAATGAAATAGAGGACTTTGCCCTCCCTCAGAATGTAAACTTATCTAAGGTTGTTAGACTTCTAAAAGCAGAACAGAAGGCTCCTCTCCTGTGAAACCAGCTCAAAGTTAATGGTCAGTAGATACTTAACATTAGGCTTTAAACTTTTGCCTCTGATAGAGATTATAGTTGGGGCTGGATCAGCTGACCCTCAACTGTCTCTCAGTTATTCTGCTATGTGCTTATTAAGTCTGTTGTCATTACCCATTTCAAGGGCTACATGCTCCTTCAGTTCCCAAAAGCAAAGAAGCATTGAGGCATAATTCTGAATTAAAAACAGTCCAAATTCTTTCAACTCCAATAAAATCATAGAACAAGACACTATTTCTACTTTTAAGATTAAGCGTAAAACTTCCCTTTTTGCTAAAGCATATAGTTAGGGCTGGATCAGGTGACCTGAATGCTCCCTTAGTAACGCTGCAATAGGTTGCTGGGGGATTCCAATGATGCATTGAGTATTTCTTCTTCAGCCACCTTTCTCACTCACTGTGTGTTAATAGACCTGCACTGAACCATACTTTTTATTAATTTCTGGCTCTCTTCCATAGCATGTCTTTTATCCTGTCTTTCTTCTCTCTCCCCAACCGGTCCCCAACCGGCAGATGGCCGTCCCTCCCTGAGCCTGGTTCTGCTGGAGGTTTCTTCCCGTTAAAAGGGAGTTTTTCTCTTCCCACTGTCACTGTCAAGTGCTTGCTCATAGGACGTCATCTGATGGTTGGGTTTTTCTCTGTATGTATTATTGTAGGGTCTACCTTAAGATATATAGATATAGGACATCTGAATATCAGCTTTCGCACAAAACGAGGTTAGTCATTGAGATGTTGCCGTGAAGGTTGATTTATTCACTGTAAAAAAAAAAAAAAAAGGACAGTTTTGCTCACTGTGAATGAAATCTATTCAAAAGTGTCAAAATATTTTTGTCTAAGACACAGTAAGCTAATGCGAACTGGTCTACACAGTGATTTTTATTTATTTAAAGCTGAGCTTAAAGACACAACACAAGTGACCAGTGTTAGAGTAATAAACAACTGTAGGGTGATAAAAGAAAAGAACTTTGGAGTGACGTCGCCCTCAAGTTCCAGTTGTAAAGTCAGAAAAGCAGGAAAGAAAAAAGGAAAAATGCGATTTGTTGATTTGTTCATCTTGAATTGTTTACTTGGGGTACCGGGTGCTCGCTCCGACATTCTGAGTGGCAAATCTGACTGAAGGAAGCACTCCAGAAAAAGCAAACAAAACTTCAGACCGGAAACTCAGAAATTCTGACTTCCAACTTATTCCGGAACACACCACAACTATCCTCCGAGTCTTTTGCTTCAGTGCCGCCACCACCGCCACCTCCTATCACCTCATTATTGTCTTCCAGTTTAACCCCTCAAATCAGCGGTCCCCAACCCCCGGGCTTTGGACCGGTACCGGTCCGTGAGTCGTTTGGTACCGGGCCGCAAGAGTAGAGGCTCAGGTGTGAAATGTATAGTTTTCAGGGTTTTTATCGGTTTTCAGCGTTATTTTGTTATCGTTTTTATCGTTAACTCGGTTTTCCTGGGTCTTTTCACGTGTGTTATGAATAAATCTTATTTTTTTCGGTACCGGTAATAGTTTTATTTTGTTGTATTTATCCGCGACACCTTAAAGGCCGGTCCGTGAAAATATTGTCGGGCATAAACCGGTCCGTGGCACAAAAAAGGTTTGAGACCGCTGCCTTAAATCATACCCTCCGCTGATTGCTGCCCTTGTCCTTTGGTGCACCAGCATAAATGCCATGCCATTTCAGTGGTTCAGAGTCAGCTTACCTTCCCAGACTCACTTCTCTATGCTGATCAGCCCATATACCAGAATACTTCATAAACATGCCACCACAGCAAACACTAAAACAAATACAGTACTTTCAGTTATTTGTTTGATGTTGGATCAGGAAACAGGGTAGTTGTATCATCATTTAACAACTGGATAAACCCAGGCTACTGCAAAATGTTCCATAACGCACTTGCTTTACTCCCTCCTTTTCACTCCCACTGGATTTATATGCCACTAGTGACCTCTCTCCCATAGTTTGTGTTTTGTCCTGTGTGTTGCTTATCTGTGTTCCTCTTTTCTGTCTTCTTTTTCCCTTCTCACCACACAGACAGCTGTTCCTGTTAAAAGGGAGTTCTTTCTCCCCACAACTGTAAATTGCTTGGTCAGGGAATTGCCTGATGATTGGTGTTCCCACTCTAATATTGTAGGGTCTCTATCATGAAATATAAGTCACATTGAGATGATTGATGTTACGAAAAGCTGTTATACAAACAAAACTAAACTAAATTCAGTTCAAAATTAAAATCCAATGTAAACCAATAACGGTGAATATATGAATCAACTCTTAGACACACATCAGTCTAGCCACAGCTGATTGACAGTTCTGCCCTTTACTCTGACATCATAATCATATTTGACTGAATGAAAACTAAACTGCATGCCAGGTTCTCCTTAGTCTTTGTGTGTTACTCTCAAAGTCCTGTATAAAATCAATTTCCTTCCAAAAATCAGTTTCTGAATAAATGTGAGACGAATGTGCAGTTGCACAGCCAACCTTCGGTTTACATCTATCAAAGCTCTGGGAAAATACCAAAGACGTTACAATCGAACAGATTTACACAACACAAAACCTATTCATGTCAGGAGAGCTGGAAAGACGTGTAGAATGAGTCTGTCAATTTTGAATTTGGAGTGTAAATGGACAAACACCCAACAAGGACTTGCTTGCAACATCTGACTGCTTGTCTTGTTGATCGGTTTGTCTTTTTAATTCATATTGTGTCCTGAGAGAGTTTATTGTTTTTCTCTCTACTTTTAATCAATTCAACACCAAAGCACAGAGCAAATCAAAAGCACATCTCATTGACAGGGACTCACTTTTTTTTTTTTAAACACCTGTGTTCAGCACAATCATGGAGGCGATAATCAATGGGATTGTTTGCTTTTGTGCGAATCATACAATCATGCTAGTTTCACTGTGAAGAGTGATGCCTTAATGTTTTCAATAAAAACTTTGAATTTCCACCCAACATGATTGAGCAATAGTTTGAGTGTTGTATGTTCACTGTATTACACAAAATTGTCTGGTTTTTTTTCCTTGTGTGTCATGCTCTGTCTCTGACTCATTAAGACTTGTGTCCAATTGTTTTACCCAAAGAAATTGCCCACATCACAGCATAGATTACCTTACTAAGAGTCTACAAAAGCTCTATATGTCAGCCCAGAAATACTACCTCAAACAAGAGATAAGTCACAGTGGATAGTGAGTGGGGTAGACGGAGAGGAGGAGAGGAACAAAATGAGATGTCAATAGAAGAAGAGAAGCTGCAAATGGCATGGTGAAAATTTTTAAAAAGAGCTACAGAGTATAAAGAAGACATAAAGGGACAGAGTAGCTGAGAGGAGAGGAAATCTGTAGAGGTAATCCCTAGAATGCAAGGCTTTGTGTACTCCATTATGGATGCATGGACAGCAGGATGAACAGAAGTCGAAGGGTGGATGAATGGAGGATAAAGTAATGGCTGAGGAAAGGGAAAGAGAGTCATAAAGAAAGAGCACTGCAAAGGCAGTAAGAGAGAAAGAGGGATAAAGTGAAAGATGGATGGATATTGGTAGAGAAAGGGGGTATTAAACAGTGCTTTAGTGAAGTGGATAGGGGCCAAAGGACCACTAAGAGCTTTCGGTTCTCTTAAAGGATCAATCCGATGGTTGCAGTCTGCTAATTCTACTTTAATTCAACTTTTCTAGAAGGATTTTCTCTATGAAAGCATGAGTGACCATACAGTAATACAGGCTGGTGGCCGGACCCAGTGTTTGGTTTAGTTTGGTTTCTATAGGATGCTGTTGTGTGCCATGATAACACATACAACATCCACTACAAGGCTATGAAGTATATTATATAAAAAAAGGATTAAATGAATTGAAAAGAAAAAGAATCACCCCATACTATGCAACTGTTATGGAGGGGAAAGCCATCAATGCAGAAACACTTTTATACCAGGCTGCAAACTTTTAATGTTCTAAACTTTTTAACATAGGAGTCTGTAGGGAATTACTAGCTTTTGAGCTAAGTGCCCATTTAGATGAACTGATGTTTTTGCTGAACTTCCACATTTGCTTTATTTTTGAGCCATAGAGGTTGCTGCTTGTTGTAGCTGTGGTGGTAACTATCTGTGATCAGTTCCTAAATACGATCAGCTTTTCTAACCCGCTGTTTGCCAGGAGTGAGGCCTTTGAAATATTGCAACAAATGCCTGTTTTACTATGTTTCTAAAGTCATGTGTGTGCTTGTTAAATTCTAAAGGTGATCTTGATGACCTGCAGTGACAAGTGGCAATAAAAAGAAAAGAAAATGTTCCCAGGTGCTCTTAACCATGGTAAGACCTGATTAGAACTGCAAAAGCAGGGGCAAAACACATTATTCTCTCCCCAATGTGGCTTTATAGCAGATGTGTTTTCTTTAATGTAAGGATTTGTTTCCAACGATGATGATTAGCACTGCTATATGGCCTCTTTCTTGTATCAGGGTTCAAATGGTTTGTCCACTGGCCGATCTTTATTCATTTACTTATATTGGGAGTCATCCATCTATGGCTAATTAGATGGCCTCTCGGTGTGGCTGCTGCTAGAATTCCCACCAGAAGGAAAATCCCCACATAATAGGACAGAGGAGACACTAAAAGGAGAGATTACCAGGAGGAGGAGAGGTTGTGTGTTTGTGTGTGTGTGTGTGTCTGTGTGTATACTTATGTTAATCCACAGACAGCTGAGGATTTCGGTGTGTTTGTGAGTGTTTCTGTTGAGGGAATGGGAGAAGGATTCAACTAAGCTTTAAAGGCTATTTGGCGCGCGCGCGCGCGCGTGCGTGTGTGTGTGTGTGTGCGCGTCCATGTTTGTATGTGCTATTGTTTTATAAAGACATCTGTATTATAAGAGAGAAGTAAGGGATAGACTGATGAAGACTGGAGAAACAACTCCTTGGGAGAAAGAGGAAACGCAGAAGTTAAAGTCAGCAGTTTACAATATTCACAAAAAGTTTACATAAGGTATTTTTTATAACACATTAAGAGTCACCTCTGTAACATCATTTGTTTCCAGCCGCCAACAACTGATTTCCAGGTACTTTCCCATACCTGTTTTCATTCCATAATTAGTACTGGGGCAGCATGGTAACGCAGTGGTTAGTACCTTTGCTTCACAGCAAGAAGGTCCTGAGTTTGACTCAGACTCAGGCTGACACTCAGACCGTGTCAGCCGTCACATTGGTGACCTGTTCAAGGTGCCCTATGATAGCTGGGATAGGCTCAAACCCCCCACGACCCTGACAACGATAAGCAGAAGAGGATAGATAGATGATATAAAAGGTTAATCTAACATACCAGCTTTAATTTCCTATACTGCTGCCAAAGTGTTACAGGGGTATTTACAGTAGCTACTTAGTGGAAACCAAAAATATTTTACTGTTCACTGTGAAGAGCTGTTAACAGCATACCCTTATTGTTCATGGTTATAACTTCAGAACAATAAAAATTTGTAATTCATAGCTAACTGTCTGTAAGGATACATCATCAGCAGACATTGGATGAAGGGAAAAAGCAGCTGCAATATTCTTCTTTTTTGTGGCCCAATGAATAGTTACAGTAAAACGAGATAAAACATAATACAAGTAATTGGAGTCTGATCATTTTACCTATCGTCTTCTCTCTGCTTCTTTTCAGCCAAGCAGCTGAATTTGTTTCCTACTGTGAAGGTCCATGGTCAACTTGTGACACTCATAACTACACAGATATGTGTGCTATATGGTGACAGACATCATCATAACTACTCCCTTCCTTCATGGTGGGTCTCAGTTTTTCTAACCCCATATGAAGGTATATGACACGCACCCTGAACAACTTACCCATAAACTATTTAACAAACATCAAAACTGCTTTGTATGAGACTGCACGCATATTATTTTAGCAAACATTTGTGGACATGCCAGCTCATAAATTGTGCAAAAATAATGTTCAAGTTGAAACTAAACTGGTATTGCTGGGCCTTATACACCTTTCCAACCTGTCTTTTTTTCCCTTTGCTGCATAAAAACTAAAAATGCATACATAATACTCTCAAAGCTGTTTGAATTATGTAGTCGTACACTCGTGAAAAAAACAACAGCAATGAGTATAGTGAAACTATACTTTCTAGTGATGCGTATTTCATGCAGAAAACAGATTAAGAAACTCAAAAAGAAAGAATATCAGAGAACAAAGTCAAAACACTTAAGATGTGTATATATTTTAATTCTGAATTAACATATACATTTTACAAAACATTATTTTCAGCATTTGGAATTACAGTGTACAGCACATCCAACAACAGCAAAACAAAGAGAAAACAGAGTATGAACACAGGCTAGAGAAGGAATACGGGAACTTTTGCCTATCAGAGAAGCCATGTGTTTTTGGAGGGGGTTATACTTTCTAGTCATGCTGCTTCTGTTCACTCATCTGCTATGTGTGTCTGAGTTTCAGTGTGGGCAGGGCTTAGGCAGCAGCAATCATCTTACTCAAGGCTAAAAGCAAGTTTTACAAGGACTTCAGAATTTAAGCCAGAAACCTGGGAAGAACAACTCACAGAGGACGTGGTTTCAAAGCTATGTTCTACAGCTTCACTGGGGAAAGATTCTGGGTTTAAGCTGAGTAAGAGAGGTCATCTATTAATGCAAACAATCTGTCATGTATTCAATAAAAGGTGGCAGGCAGCCTCAGTCAAGGGCTGACTTTCTATTTGCTTACTGACAATTTTCATTAACAGTGTGTATTTTATTTATCGTTTTGGCTGTATGCTTTTATTTTATGATTGCACTAAAATGATTTTCAAATTATTGCTCATCTACTCATTGGGGTCCACACTGACTTCCCGTACTTAATGGATGCAAAAGATATCCAAATTTACTTCCAAGCAAGGGGTTTGAAACGACAACTTATGGCAACTTTTTTTTTTCCCCTCAGAAGACAATACTGTCCGAGATAAAGTGACTGATGAAAGTGATTAAACGGAGTCTCCTGTTCACTTATGTTAGTGAAGCCCAAAAGCCAGCTGTGCTCACAAGGGCCTCCATAACTCCATATGACAACACCCTAAAACAGGGCAGAATGTTAGAACTGAAGAAAAAAAAAAATGTAAATGATACTATAAACTGCTGACCTTGTTGTCTAATGACACTTTTCTCTGTAATAAATTTAAGGAATTTGATCGTTAAGTGTCGCCCTTTCTATCTCCCTCGGGAATTCACTGCGGTCATTGCCTGCACTGTTTACATTCCGCCTCACGCGGACTCGGACACTGCCTTATGTGAGCTACATGAGGCTCTCACACATCAACAAACACTTCACCGAGATGCCGCACTCATTGTTATGGGAGATTTTAACAGAGTGAATCTCAAACGGACATTTCACAACCTTCACCAGCACATCAACTGCCCCACCCGGGGCACGAGGACATTAGACCACTGCTACACCCCGTTCAAGAACTGTTACAAGGCTCAACCCCTGCCGGCATTTGGAAAATCGGACCATTCCGCCATCTTCCTCATACCTGCTTACAAACAAAGGCTAAAGCAGCAACCACCAATCAGGAGGGAGGTCGCTCGCTGGACGGACCAATCGGTGGCCGTGCTGCAGGACGCACTGGATGACGCAGACTGGGACATGTTTCGGCGTAGCTCTGATGACATCAACATGTTTACGGAAGCGGTTGTGGGATTTATCGGGAAACTAGCGGACGACACAGCAGAAAGAACTATCATCCGAACGTTTCCCAACCAGAAGCCGTGGGTGGATAAAAACATCCGCGACGCTCTGAGATCACGCACCGCTGCCTACAATGAAGGGCTTGTCTCCGGTAATATGGACCTATACAAGGCTGCGTCCTACAACGTGCGCAGCGCAGTCCGAAAGGCAAAGCGGAGCTACGGGGAAAAACTAGAGTCACAGCTACGACAGTGCGACTTTAGGAGCCTGTGGAAAGGACTGCGGACTATAACGGACTATAAACGACCAGCTTCTTCAATGATGAATGCCGATGCTTCACTGGCTGATGAGCTGAACACGTTTTATGCTCGCTTCGACGCCGCAGCAATTAAAACAACAAACGGCTGCGCGCGCTCGGAGTGCACCAGTGAAGAAAATGCATTCGTCATCACAGAGCATGCCGTGAGGAACACCTTCAGGAGGGTGAACACCAGGAAGGCAGCAGGACCAGATGCAATCCCTGGCCGGGTCCTTAGAGCCTGCGCTGATCAACTAGCACCGGTGTTCACGGAGATCTTCAACCTCTCCCTGGCCCAAGCTGTGGTTCCCACGTGCTTCAAACGGTCCATTATTGTCCCTGTTCCATAGAAACAACAGCCCGCTTGCCACAATGACTACCGTCCAGTAGCACTGACTTCAATTGTGATGAAGTGTTTTGAAAGACTGATGAGAGATCACATCACTTCTTCACTTCCTCCCACCATCGACTCACTTCAGTTTGCTTACCGGACTAATCATTCCACAGACGATGCCATATCTCACCTGCTCCACACATCCCTGAGTCACCTGGACACTGGCAGAGGGAATTATGTTAGGATGCTGTTCGTGGACTACAGTTCAGCATTCAACACAATAATTCCCTCTAAGCTTTTCACCAAGTTGACGGATCTAGGACTCAGCTCATCACTGTGTCAGTGGATCCTCAACTTCCTCACAGACAGACCCCAATCAGTGAGGGTAGGAAAACAAGTCTCCCCCTCCATCTCACTCAGCACTGGAGTGCCTCAGGGCTGTGTTTTAAGCCCCCTGCTGTACTCACTGTACACTTATGACTGTGTAGCCACATCCGACAACACCTCCATTGTCAAGTTTGCTGACGACACTGCTGTTGTGGGCCTGATCTCTGACAACATCGAGACGGCCTACCTGGAGGAGATTAGGAACCTGGAGACCTGGTGCCAGGAGAATAACCTCCTCCTAAACATCAGCAAGACTAAGGAGCTGATCGTGGACTTCACTACAAAGCAGGCGAGGAATTACAAACCCCTCATCATCAGTGGCACGCCAGTGGAGAGAGTGGACAGTTTCCGATACCTGGGTGTCCACATCACTCAGGACCTGTCATGGTCCTGTCACATCAACACCCTGGTTAAGAAAGCCCGTCAGCGTCTCTTCTTCCTCAGAAGACTTAGAGACTTCCATCTGCCACTGAAGGTGCTCAAGAACTTCTACTCCTGCACCATCGAGAGCGTCCTGACGTCAAACATCTGCACCTGGTTTGGGAACAGCACCAAGCAGGACAGACGAGATCTGCAAAGGGTGGTGCGCTCGGCAGAACGCATCATTCAATCAGAGCTCCCTGACCTGCTGTCCATCTACACCAAGCGGTGCAAGTCCAAAGCTAGGAAGATTATGATGGACCTCTCCCATCCCAACAATGGACTCTTCTCACTGTTGAGGTCTGGGAAGCGCTTCCGCTCCCTTAAGGCCAAAACAGAGAGAATGAGGAGGAGCTTCTTCCCCCAGGCTATTCGGGCCCTGAACCAGGTGTAGGACTGGACTCTCCCAAACACGTCACTATAAGACTGGACTCTCACACGTCACCACACGCACCACCACACATTTCCTATAATCCTATAATTCCTACAATTTATAATCCTTATCTTTATAATCTCTTCTGCTATTTGCACATTCTTTACTGTAAATTCCTAAGTTAATTTGTAAATTTTTGTAGTAAATTGTAAATATTGTAAAAAACTTTTCTTCTGTCATTTAATGGTCGGGCATTGTACAGCTACAAGCATTTCACCCCCATGTCATACTGTGTATGGTTGTGTGTGTGTGACAAATAAAATTTGAATTTGAATTTGAATTTGAATATTTGCAAAACTGGAAAATGTGTTACACACGTGGATACATTTGCTCCCCCGTTAGAGGCACAAACAAACGTTTGAGTCTGTATCCGTTAAAGGAGGGAAAAAGGGTAGCATGTCACTCGAAAGAGATAGAACGTGTATAATTGAACGAGATTTCTGCAGAAAACTGGCAAATATCCCCCCATAAAGACATTTATTTAGCTGTTGACCTTGGGGGATATGGCGATGGCTTAGAGAGGCAGAAACAACATGATAAGAGCTTTTTATTCAGATAAGCCTCTCTTTTACTCCCTGTCGTCTTCCTACTCTGCATAACATTGTAGAGTGCTACTGGGTGATTTTTCAGCTCCAATTGGAATAATAACTCTGCTTGCTTTTTGGTGAAAAACACCCCTAATTACTGCAACCTTGCAGTCTGAGAAAAAGGGCAAACTACTTACTGCGACTACTTTTGCACTAAGTAGCTCTTGACTTACAACATGAATCTGCATCCTTATTTTCTTGTACTGCATTGATGTATTAGTCTACAGAAAGAAGGGTATGCTGTTGTTCCCTACAATTTTTAATCCCTCATATTCCCCAATCTGGGTATTTGCAGGACGTCCTCAGAAGTATTGCTTTCTTTACCCTGTCTGTTGAAATGTTGGATATACATCTTTTTAAGAAAGTTTTACTCTTTTTATCTTTTACTGATGTTAAAGAATATTCGTTTATATTCAATTCAGCTTTTTATAAATAGTGCCAATTCACAACAGCTGTCACTTCATGGCACTTTATATTGTGAGTGAAGTGAAGACCCTGCAAGGTTAAAAAGATCTCAACAATCAGATGATCTGCTATGAGCAAGCACTTTGGGATATTGGGTTTGAAAAACTTCCTTTTAACAGTTGGAAACCTCCAGCAAGCAGGGCCCTCCATAGACATCTGCCGCCACTGGCAAATTGATACGGAGAGTGAATCTCAAAGTGTGACCTGCAGATCTTAATGGGAGCTTAAACTACTGCAGGTGGGCCACAAATGTGCACAATAATTTTATAATGAATGGATTTTGTAATGAATAAATAAATTTTTTTTAAAAAGGATTCAATGATAAGACAAATAAGTAAATACTTTACTGGGCTGGTGTCATAATGAGAGTTTTGGTAAAAGGTCTTATCAAATCTAATAATAATGCTGATGTCATGTTGTGTCTTAGACTTCAAGTTATCATATTTCCATGTTTTTCTTTGCTGTTCTCAAAAAAAAGCAAAAAAAAAAAAACTGCAGGTCTAAAAAAATCTTTGAGAAAGACCCCAGGACATTGATGAAATCATAATTTGCATTAAAAATACTGAGTACTCCTGTGATCTGGATTTCTTTTTCTAGTCTGTGAAAATTAAAGGTAATTTAGCATTAATGGAAACAGCAGTCATTCTGCTACTCTTGTATGGACACTGAAGAAACCATGCACAGTTCATTTTAAGTGCAGAGCTACTTATCACAGAGCTGATGGGACTGCTCAGGGGGCACATTTGTTGCAGTCTCAGGTTTTCCTCCCTCTTTTTCTTTCTAGATCACCATTTCTGCATCTTCCTTGCTCTTTCCATTTCCCACTTTTCAGTCCAGTACATATCTGCTTTATGGTGACAGGGACTGTCACATTCCACTGGAGCTAAAAGATTTTCAGCCCTATAATTTCTTTTTTCCCCCATATGTACAATAAGGAGTTGTAAAGAGTGAAAAAACAGGTTCCATTTTTTAAAAGAACTAAAAGACACAGGACAGAAAATGTAAAGTCCAAAGCAATACACTTTAATCTAGCTGGGATCATATTACAAACAGTAAAACTTAGGGCACATTTACTAATGATTCAAACTACAGGTTATTGGGCAGACATTCAACATTTTTACCGATATTATCAGTATTATTTTTTAAAACAGTTTTGAATCAACTCACCACTCCACTGAGCACATTAATGCCTCACCTACAGAGCCATCTCATTGGTTGCACAAGATGTGTTCTATTGCTAAAGCTGTTTACATAAAGTATGAGATGTAGACATATAAAGTGATTTTCTGCTATAACTCTTGGCAGGTTGATGGCTTTTATAAAACATAAAAATGCATAAGCCCAGAAAAAAATAGTCTAACAATATTTATCAATAATGATATGTTGAAAAAACATTGAGAAATAAAACACACAAACACAACATTAACAATTATCTTTATTTTTCTATTAGTCTTTAAATTGAAGATGTCAAACTATCAATTATTTTAGTATTAGTCAAACATAATACATCACAAACCAGTGTCATATATTGCTGTATGGTATGCAGCGTTGTGGACATACAGTGGGGCAAAAAAGTATTTAGTCAGCCACCGATTGTGCAAGTTCCCCCACTTAAAATGATGACAGAGGTCAGTAATTTGCACCAGAGGTACACTTCAACTGTGAGAGACAGAATGTGAAAAAAAAAAAAATCCATGAATCCACATGGTAGGATTTGTAAAGAATTTATTCGTAAATCAGGGTGGAAAATAAGTATTTGGTCAATAACAAAAATACAACTCAATACTTTGTAACATAACCTTTGTTGGCAATAACAGAGGTCAAACGTTTACTATAGGTCTTTACCAGGGGCCCGTTCTTCGTACGTCGCTTACTACATCCAAGATCAAATGACACATCCAAGATCAAATCATCGCGCTAACCGTGAGCTCGCTAATCCGGCTCCCCGAACACACCTGCTGTTGACGATTACTACAGCTGGATGAAGTAATGCGCGATCACTGGGTGCCGTAAAAGGGGCTACGCATCGATAGCAGAAACAGTGATCGGCAAGCCTCTGATTGGTCGGCGAAAATGTCGAAGGAGCGCGCACAGTACTTCACCGCAGCGGAGCAAGAACTCCTGATTGAGGGATTTCAGGAGTACCAGAGTGAAATTAAAACGCAAGGTAACAGTGCGAAGGCTGCAAAAGCAAGGAGAGAGGGCTGGCAGAAAGTTGCTGACAAATTAAACGCGTAAGTAATGCAACATATTACATGGCACCATACCATATCATATTTTATCATATCAAATCATACCACATGATATCCTCTTACACATTAGAGCCACAACCGGACCCACCAGAACATGGGAACAAGTAAGAGTGAAATACAAGAACATACTACAGAATGGTAATATCCAACACTCATATTGCTGTCAGTCACTTGAAAAGACACCCCTGAAACAATCCCTGTGTTTGTGTATAACAGCAACCAAGAAAAGGGCAGAGCAACAAAAGACAGGTGGTGGTCCTGCACCCCCTCGTCACACCCCAGCAGAGGAGCTGGCCCTAAGGTTGAATGCCACCAGACCCATTGTTGAGGGCATCCCTGGGGGCAGCTCTTCCGGAGACCAGAAGCCGGGGTGCAGTAGCAGCAGCACCTACATAACTGGTGAATGGGCTCATGATTCCATGTGCACAATGTCAAATATGTGGTTGTTGCCTAAATGAAAATGCTATTCGAACTGTGACATTCATTCATTGGCACTGTGGGTTTTCTCTGTGTGTAGTGTTACATGACACACCATCACTTTTACCTGTTCCCATGGAAGGGGTGACTGGAACATGCACAGTAAGTTGGGAGATATACATATATCTGTCCCCACCCAATTGTACAGACCTATAGGCTGTACCACACCCCTTAGTAACACCATTGTGTTACCATTGCACAGGACAGTGACGCAACCCTGTCAGATGGCTGTGGTGTGGCGGAAGACCCTGTGAGTACATGCATGAATTGGCCTGAAATACCATCTACTTGTGTACTGCCATGTGTGTCTGACTGCAGTATGATTTGCAGGCCAAGAGGCCGGCAGAGAGGCCTGCTGATGCAGAGGTGGGCAGTGTTGTGATCAATTATACTGCCTATATGACATGTATTCCCCGTTAAATGTTGTCACCACAATTGACACAGGGTGACATACGTCTGCTCTACAAGAGAAGTCTCCAGCAAAAAATGGAGTATACTGAGCTGAAGAAACAAAAGCTCCTAGGTGAGATCGAACTACAAGCCCTAATGAGGCATAAACTACAATTGGAAATCGAGGTGCTTCAAAAGGAACTCCAGAGTAAGTAGGAATACATGTTCATACGGAGCACTATTGCTGACCCTGCGTGACGCAGTATACATGCTCTGTTTTCCCAGGCAACTGATGACTGGCCTGTGTGTGGTGGGACAGACAACGATGCTCAAATAAACGTCAATAGAAAATGTGTCATGTCATGTTTTTATTATGCGAAATTGTGTTGCACAATCCTGTCCCGTGCAGCTCTGCCACTAGGTTGGTCCAGGTGCACTGGCTGGAGGTCATCATCAGGCTGCACCTCCACCACGGGGGTCCTCTCTCTTCTGATGGTGGCAATGTTGTGCAGTACGGCACATGCAACAATAATGTCACATGCCCTGTCAGGTGCAACCCTCAGGCGTTTTAGACACTGGAATCGTTCCTTCAGTTGCCCAAAGGTCATTTCAATGCGTGCCCTTGTCCTGGCTAGGGCTGCATTGTAGCGGGTTTGTGGCCCAGGGTTGGGGTCAGGGAACGGTGTCATGAAGTACTGCCTGCATGCATAACCTCTATCTCCGAGGAGGATCCCATCGTAGGCCCCTGTGTAATGAAGAAATGCTGTTATGTTAGGCCCGACATGAGTATGTAGCATCAACATAAGCCTCTTTTACTTACCACGCTCAAATGATGTGCATAACCCTGACTCTCTGAAGATCCGTGAGTCATGCACTGATCCGGGCCATTTTGCTTCCACATTTGTGATATGGCACATCGAGTCACACACCATCTGTGGGATTCCATTATGTGTGACCACACTCCTCCCATCGTATATTGCCATCTGGAGTGTTAGTATTGCTCACCTGCACATTTATACTGTGGCCCCCCTTTCGGTTGACAAAGTCCCCTTCAGTGGGGCCTGGGGGGGCCTTGATCGCAATGTGTGTGCAGTCTATGGTGCCAATCACATTCGGGAAGCCTGCGGACGTTGGAGCTACAGTTACCGACATAGGTCATGATTGCATCACATTCACTATCCAATTTACTGTACCTGCAATGGCGAAAAAGCCCTGTTTGACGACCTGTGGTCTTAAGTGGCTTGGAAAAACCACAAACACACCCAGGAAATGCTTGAGTGCCAGGTACACTTTGCGAATGGCCCGGCAGACGGCACTTTTCCCAACGTTCTCTGCGTCTCCACAAGTGTACAGGAACGTGCCACTCGCAAAGTAGCGCAAGGCAATGCACACAGTTTGTGCAGTTGTTAATGCCCGACTACGGTGGGTGGTACTCTTAACATGGGGATCCAGCAAGTTGGTTAGGTAGAGGATACCCTCACGGGAAAATCGGTATCTCTCTATGAGCACACTGTCGCGCTGTGCTAAAGGATCCTGTCTATCCCGCAATATACGTTGGATTCTGAACACTCTCCTTATCACTCTTGCACCTTCCGCAATGGGTGGCTCGCGTAGAAACAGACAGGAAATGGCTGCGACAAACTTCCCACTTCCACCTTCGCTTTTATAGCCGTGGTCTGTCATCTTGATTACACGACGTAATTTGCTATTCCTCTACTGTGGAATGTGTGTTGCATCTGGCGTGATCACCTACACGCCATAGCGTGATTACTCGTACATTTCCCTTTTTTTAGGGACTGACCTGTATGTATCTGTGTGGAATCAATAAAAGGATCAAGTGCTGCATTATCTTTAGTTACATTGATGTTATTTATTTGTGGTGAAACGGTGGCGGAATGTCGCTGTTGCTTTCGTATGATGACGCGGACATACCTGCGTGGCCGCGATCTAATCCTGTTTACATAAAGTAAACCTGCTCCCGAGCAGGTTTATGCTTACGGCTCTGTTGCTATGACAGCAAGTCCCGGATGAGCTTCGGGGAACCGACTGATCCAGGATCACGCGAAATCGTCAACAATCTAATCCGGCTAACCTACTTAGCGAGGTACGAAGAACGGGCCCCAGGTTTGCACACACAGTAGCTGGTATTTTGGCCCATTCCTCCATGCAGATCTTCTCGAGAGCAGTGATGTTTTGGGGCTGTCGCCGAGCAACACGGACTTTCAACTCCCGCCACAGATTTTCTATGGGGTTGAGGTCTGGAGACTGGCTAGGCCACTCCGGGACTTTCAAATGCTTCTTACGGAGCCACTCCTTTGTTGCCCGGGCGGTGTGTTTTGGATCATGTTTTTGGATCAGATGAAACGAGGCTGGGTCTTCCAACATGACGTTGGAAGACCCAGCCTCGTTTCATCTTCAAAGTTCTCACTGATGGAAGGAGGTTTTGGCTCAAAATCTCACGATACATGGCCCCATTCATTCTGTCCTTAACACGGATCAGTCGTCCTGTCCCCTTGGCAGAAAAACAGCCCCATAGCATGATGTTTCCACCCCCATGCTTCACAGTAGGTATGGTGTTCTTGGGATGCAACTCAGTATTCTTCTTCCTCCAAACACGACGAGTTGAGTTTATACCAAAAAGTTCTACTTTGGTTTCATCTGACCACATGACATTCTCCCAATCCTCTGCTGTATCATCCATGTGCTCTCTGGCAAACTTCAGACGGGCCTGGACATGCACTGGCTTCAGTAGCGGAACACGTCTGGCACTGCGGGATTTGATTCCCTGCCGTTGTAGTGTGTTACTGATGGTGACCTTTGTTACTTCGGTCCCAGCTCTCTGCAGGTCATTCACCAGGTCCCCCCGTGTGGTTCTGGGATCTTTGCTCACCGTTCTCATGATCATTTTGACCCCACGGGATGAGATCTTGCGTGGAGCCCCAGATCGAGGGAGATTATCAGTGGTCTTGTATGTCTTCCATTTTCTGATGATTGCTCCCACATTTGATTTTTTCACACCAAGCTGCTTGCCTATTGTAGATTCACTCTTCCCAGTCTGGTGCAGGTCTACAATACTTTTCCTGGTGTCCTTCGAAAGCTCTTTGGTCTTGGCCATGGCGGAGTTTGGAGTCTGACTGTTTGAGGCTGTGGACAGGTGTCTTTTATACAGATGATGAGTTCAAACAGGTGCCATTCATACAGGTAACGAGTGGGGGACAGAAAAGCTTCTTACAGAAGACGTTACAGGTCTGTGAGAGCCAGAGATTTTCCTTGTTTGAGGTGACCAAATACTTATTTTCCACCCTGATTTACGAATAAATTCTTTACAAATCCTACCATGTGGATTCATGGATTTTTTTTTCACATTCTGTCTCTCACAGTTGAAGTGTACCTCTGGTGCAAATTACTGACCTCTGTCATCATTTTAAGTGGGGGAACTTGCACAATCGGTGGCTGACTAAATACTTTTTTGCCCCACTGTACATGCAGGACTCTAGAGACAGAGGATAAACTCAAAGAGGCAGCTTTATTGTTGATACTAAAAGGAAGGAAGGAAGGAAGGAAGGAAGGAAGCGGGAGAGCACAGAGCATGAAGGGCGAATGGGACATAGAACTGGAGAAGACAGAGGGTTTAAATACTCATGTGAGGTAATTGGGGAGAGAGGACACACCTGGGAAATACGAGATGCAGGTGAACAGGATCTAACGAACGAGACAAGGGGAAGCAAAACTAAACACAAAGCACACATAACAAGGGCACTGGCAAATTAAGACAAGACCAAAAATACAAACAAGGAAAACCCGCAGAGATATGACTGACATCACACAGAAAATGGTAGGGACCAAACACAGAGACCAGGACAACTGGAAAACAAAACTAACATCAAACAAGGAACGGAGATCTACAAATATAGGTAACAAAACACATAGCAATAGCACACAATAAATGTTTTTATTGTTTTAGTCAACAAACACTACAAAAAACCCTGGATTCTGACTTTCCATATTTAGTTTTGTTATCGCAAATATATACTGAAAAAAAACAATTATGTAAGCATCTTTGTTTTTATCTCCTTGATTACCAATAATCAGCATCACCAATTTAATCAAATTCACCTAATCAAAACCAGCAGTGTCCATATCAGACAAACTTTGTATTAAATGTTATTTTTATTATGCTGTCTCACTGAAAGAAGACCGACTTTCATCACGTCTCTGTGCCATAATTACCCATTAAAACTGCATTTTGATGATCATCTCAAATGAGTCAAAGTGCTCAGAAGTTCAGACACTTCCAAATGTGCCACCCACTGACTTGTTTTCACTTCCACCCCCTCTCTTCTTCTGTCTGTCCATCCGTCTTTTCTCCACTTGCGGTCTCTCTGGATAATAATAACCTAGCACACTGGTCTCATTACGGCATCAAAGAGGGTCTCCATGAAAACACTGATCACTGTGTAGGGAGTAGAGCACTCAGCTCTGATTTTCTCCAACACCCACACGAAGAGAAACAGCAGAGAAAAACAAGAAGGAAAAGCAGTTCATAGTCTGTTCTTTAACAGGACATTTCTGAATGTGATATTTGTATCACAAAACTAGCTTTTGTAACTAAGTAAGTAAGTAGGTAAAATGTATTTATATAGCGCTTTCCACAGATAAAAAAAAAAAAAAATCAAAGTGCTTTACAACATAGGAAATGGAAATATAAAACAATATAACAGTAAATAAAACAATGTAAAACAATAAAACTACAAAAACAGCATAAGAGGAAATTAATCAAATGCTTTTCTAAATAAAAATGTCTTCAGCTGTTTTTTTAAAAGAATCAATGGAGTCCGTGTAGCGGAGAGACAGTGGAAGAGAATTCCACAACCGTGGTGCCGCAGTCTGAAAGGCCCAATCACCACGAGTTTTAAAACGAGTGCGCGGTACCACGAGCAGTCTCTGATCTAATGACGTTAAAGCCCGAGAAGATGAATGTGGTTTCAGCAGGTCAGATAAATATTGAGGAGCTTGACCATGTAGGGCCCTAAAGGTTAGAACTAAAATTTTAAAATGAAACCTAAAATTTACAGGCAACCAGTGAAGGGAGGCCAAGACTGGAGGGATATAAGATCTTCTCTTGGTTCCTGTTAAGAGTCGTGCTGCAGCATTCTGCACAGTCTGAAGACAATTTAAGGCTGATTTGTTAAAACAAGTAAACAGACTGTTACAGTAGTCTAAACGAGAGGAAACAAAAACATGAATAATCATCTCAAGTTCAAGCTTTGATACCATTAGTCTGCGTTTAGAAATATTCCGTAAATGATAAAAACAGTTTCGGACCAGCTGCTTAGAATGCTTCTCGAGAGACATCGAGCTGTCAAATATGACGCCAAGGTTTCTAAGGCTCGATTTTACATACGGGTCTAAGAAGCTGATATGCTGCCTGATTTCTGGGACCATGGAGCAATAATTACTTGGCCAGTCTGAATGAAAAGCTTTTTTTTTTTTTTTTTTTTTTTAATTTATTTAGTGTTTTTTGGCCAATTATGACCATGGCCTTTAAAAAGGCTTTATACTTTCTTTACAGTCAGATTACATCACAGAGTACCACTACTTTATTGCATCTCCTACAAAAAGAAATTAGAATTGCATTGAGGAAAAAAAAAAAAAAAGGCTTGAAATTAAATTCAAACAAAAGACGGGATTTTAAAATCCAAGGGATGGGAAGATTTGAAATTTGGAGAGCTGGCAGATAATTAGCCAATCAGGTGGAGGGAAAGAGAAATCTGATAGAAATAGATTTAGCAATTGGACTATAAGACTTAGAAAAGAAAACAGAAATTAATTACAAAGCAGGGTGTCTGACTACTAAGGCAACATGCTGTCCAAATGATTGGGTTTGAGCAGGGAAAACTAACATTGAATTCTGTGCTATGCAGTAGAGAGCCTTTTAAACCATGAAGTCCATCAATAAAATTAAAGCTTTTAAACACAATAACAGTGTCCGTAACTAGTTAGTAACTTAAACTACTAAAAATCACACTTGCTGTGCACTGTGCAAAAATTTGAATCTTCTCTGTATATCAAACTGACTCAACAGAAAATACTCCCCATTAAATTTTTAAAAATATCAAGTCCTTCATTTACCACAAGCAGCTTAAAACCAAGCAAAAATAAAAACTTATGGTTGACTTTAGCCACCTTGTTGAATGAGTCTCTTAGATTAGTCATCGTATGTCTTATTAATTGCACTTTGCTCAGCTTACAAACACAGTGTCAACGCTGCCTACTGTGGTAGGGAGCATTTTAGAACTAGTCGTCAATCAGTAGTAGAAACTGTCATTTACACCTACTTCTACACAAAAGCAATTATTTAGTTTTAGTTTTCACAAATGCAGTATTGATAATACATCCAAATTAGAAAAGGAAAATCTTTTGTTTATTTTATTAGTGTCGCAAGGAAGCCATTTCACCTGATAAAGTGGAAGCTTTCTGCTAATGCGAGCTAATTTATTAGGATTTTAAATGTTTTTTGATTGAACCCATGTCTGACCAATAGTTAAACCACAAGCGACTGCTGGATCTCCACTCTTGCTCACTTCATGCAATCTAAACTGTGGATATCATAAAGTCTTTAATACTTATCTAATATTAATCATTTATCATGCTTGATCGTGTTTTATCTATCAAAAAATATGATGAAAATTGCCAGAGGAAAAATAATTAGACTGCAAAATTTCTGTTTTATGGCAACAGCTATATTCATTTGTGGACTTCCTCACCGGTGTAAAACACAAAGTTCAAAGAGACGGAGTGCTTGATTATATTAGAAGTTTTCCAATATAACTAACCTCAAAGTAACAAGTATTGTGTGCACTCCGTTGCAAGCTTTAACTTGTTTATTCTAACAATACAGAAGATGACTGAAAGAGAACAGACATGCAATCAAGATGATTTGCTCTTTCGTTTATGTCTAAACTCCTCTTACCCTTCACCAACCCTCTTTCTCCACATACTCATATGGACAGCCTTGATGTCAAAGAGCAGATATATTGAAATCACACAAGTAGAAATCAGTCTGAGGGTTGCAATTATCCGACATAGGTGGCTATTGAGTAAAGTGGCACATACATGCACAGGCAGATGCTCACACAAATACATAAAAATAGAGTTTAAACAACACATATCCCTTGCCATTTAAACACAGGGTAGACAGAAATTTGAATTTGAATTTGAAAGGTCGAGCAAAGAGAAACAAACTGGATATTATGCAAAAAAAGTGTGCTTAAACTGTAGGTCTCTTAGTAATGATGGTTCTCCTGCAGACACGTCAGGATATTTCCTGAGTCATGACAAATATGTTAGTTTACAGGAAGAAAACATACAATTTATATATTCATTTATGCAGAACAATTACATGTAATTATTTTCAGCCAGGAAAAAAAAAAAAAAAAAAAAAAATCTGCAGATGATACATTACTGTACCTACTTAATCAAGCTATTAAAAAAAAAAAAAAAAAAAAAAAAAAAAAAACAGCATTTTGTCATCCATAATCGGGTCACATTTATGCAAATGCTCCTTACAACTTTATTTAGACGCACCGAGGACAGTGACTGTATTTGCATGATTTTCACCATATATTGCACAAGACTTGATGCACTTGCTTAAACCTAATCTAAGATACAGGTAACTCCTAGAATATGTATAATATGTGAAACTATATTTTTTAGACAGACAGACAGATCATGTAATGAAGGGCTGTCCATGCAAGAAGATTACACCCCTGCTTGTGTGTTGATCATAATGGAGGGAAAGAGGTATTCAATGGTTGTAAAAGTGTGGCAGATGGCTTTATCTATGCAATGATAAATGCATAGATCCGTGTTCTTTTAAAGTTTTTGGAGCTATAATAAATCTGCTAGGTCAATGATGAGAGCATGATGTTTTTCAACAAATTTTGTGTACTAACCTTGCACTTTAAAAGAATGTCTTTGTGGTTAGTATAGGAAAATTTAGTTGAGACTGAGCTCATTTTTTATGGCTAACATTTTAAATCTTCTTTTAAGGACAGAAGGTTTGAGTGTATAACACTGTTAATTATTACTTAAAATACTTAAATGTAATTGAATGTTCTATGTTACTGAATGCAGTTATATATCTTAAGTGTTAGTATAACACTTTAAAAGGGATTTTTTCTGGTATTTCATGGGGCATTTTCTTAGTCCGTGTTCTTTTAAAGTTTTTGGAGCTAAAATAAATCTGCTAGGTCAAATTTCTTATTTACAAGTACTTGTTTATCCAGTCAAAGACATCAAATCAGAGTCATTTCTAAAGTTCTTTAGGAATTCTCCTCTGGCAGTACCAATTGGGAAAATCGTATTGTTTAATCTGTTGTAAGCAATTGCTTCTTGCACCAATATTGGCAAAATTAAAATTGGTTGTAACAGTTAGAGGGAACGATGGGATTCCTTTATTTCACCTTGCTAACCCTGTGTATAAGGACTAGAAGCATTTTTCCCCAAACACCCTCCAATATTATTAAAATGCCTCCCATGTGGAGAAAGTTTTTACCGGAGCAGTACAAGTAATGCACAATTATTTTTTTTTTAGCCCGTGTCCTTACTGTAAGTATGTCTGTATAGAAACATCAGTTAGATGGCTGAAACGTCAAATGGAACTGTCTACTGCAAATAACTGATTACCTGAGCAACTAGCTATCTCCATGTCTGCATTATGATTACACCGTAAGACCGTTCTATTATGCATGAGAGTGATTGTGCTTTAGCAGATTACAAGCTGACCCCATTGCCTTTGCTTTACCTGAAGTGTAATTTGGATTTGGGAGAGATGTGATGGAATGTTTGTACCATCAATCTCCAGTGTCGGGGGATTGAATGCAATAGAACAGAATAGAATGGGTCGGCTCTTAATGACGTCCTGATATCATTTTAAAACGTAATGGGACAACAACATGATGAAAATGCTTATTTCCCTAGCTGACAACAAAACCAGTACAAATGGTACCCCCAACACAAAATCATTCACGTACACACAGCCCGCAATGTTTCCATTAGAAATAGTGTTAGCATGTGTGTACACGCTGCACGTTGATGTATGCTCAAACTGATGCTACAGGAATGGATTCCAACTGACTGAGAATGCCAATTGGATATGGCTCAATGAAAATGACCTCCACTGCAGCTCTCTTAGAACCATTTTGTATGGTGTCTTTTTTTAGGATATTCAAAGCACTAAAGGAGATTTCCACTTCATTAGGGCCTTAAATCTCTTATTAAGAATAAGCTGGTTTCAGGTTTGAATACTGAAAGAACAATCATTTTTTCTCAACTGGACATTTAGGTTAAAAACATGTTTTAATAAAAGTGTGCACAATTATAGTTATTGGTGAATATTTTGGCCATATCATAATTTTTATGCATATTTTCCAACTTCAAGCTGTAGAAACGTGCTTATTGGATTTAAGCATATCAGGTGATGTGTATTTGCGTAACGAGTGACGGTGTCTCAATACGAGAAACATATTGAGAAAAAAAAAAGACGCAAGTTAGCTGCCAAAGATTTGAGATGAATCAGAAGTGAAGCTACCAGGAACCCATTATCCTCCAGTGCTGTCATATTCCAGAACTGCGACCTACCCAGAGTGTCCAGAAGTACAAGGTGTTCAATACTTAGAGACATCATTAAAGTAAAGACGGCTGAAACCCGACCACAACTGAACAAAACACGCAAGTTGAAACATCAAGACTGGGCCAAGAAAAATCTGAAGACAGATTTTTCAAAGGTTTTATGCAATGATGAGATGAGAGTGACTCTTGATGGATCAGACGGATGGGCCCGTGGCTGGATCAGTAAAGGACACAGGGATCCACTTTGACTCAGATGCCAGCAAGGTGAAGGTGAGGTACTGGTATGGACTGGTATTATTTAAGATGAGCTAGTTGGACCTTTTTGGGTTGAAGATGGCCTCAAAATCAAATCCAACTGCCAGTTTTTAAAAGACACTTTCTTCAAGCAATGGTACAGGAAAAAGTCTGCATCTTTCAAGAAGACCATGATTTTTTTTTATGCAATGCCCATGCATCAAAGTACTCCACTGCATGGCTAGCCAGTAAAGGCCTAAAGGATGAAAAAAATAAAATTAAATAATGGCATGGCCCCCTTCCTCACATGATCTAAACCCTATTGAGAACCTGTGGGCCCTGCTTAAACCCACAGGTTAATTTATGTACATATACAAATGTATTGAACTGAAGAATATATTGCAAATTCTTGAGTTACTATTCTTTAATGACTGATCCTAAACATTTCATACACACAAAAAAAGATATAAACACACATTTTTTCAAAGTGTGCGTTTATATCTTTTTTCCTCAGATTATCCCTTTACACTCCTAGCTTCTCATCTTTCGAATCCTTTTCTCAAGGTTTTATCACATATGTCAGCTTTTTTCACTCAGAAAGTATCGTTAAACTATTTTTCCCCCGCATTTGCACTTCAGCCACTTAAAAAGACTTGAGACTCTGGTTATGTCTTCTGACGGTAGAATATATACACTGACACATACTTTCCTTTTCTCTTCATCCAAGGTTAGGATCAAAAGGCCAGGATCTACCTGTCCTTTTTCCTCTCAAGTGTGTCTCTTTAATGTAGAATAACCACAGCACAAAAATACACACACTCACTTTAACTTCCACACAGAAATAGTCAAACACACAGAAGGCAGTTAGATCAAAGGTCTGATGTCCAGGCTGCTCTTTGTCTGATCCAGCTTCAGACAGTCACATGTTGACAGAATAAGGCTGGGTCAGAATGTAAAACAGATAAACTAGGAAACAACTTTTTGTCAGTGCAAACGTGTCCTTCTGGCTCTTAAGGTTACAATGCAGACCAAGTATCATTGTAGAAACACGAGTACAGTATCTGCTTATTAAGTGACGATCAATCAACCTCGTTTCTGGATCCAGACTATACCTCAGACACTGTGTCTGGAGCATATTCAAAGATTTACACATCATCTAGCCCAACTTCACTAACCCTCCAAACATCACAAGTATAGAGATTTTTCTTTTTGTGTGTATTCAGAGGTGTGTCAGGACTGTGGATTCATTTTGTTTAGGAAATCCAAAAAAAATTTTTTTTCCATGGAGGACTTGGCAATACAGTTTTCAGTAAGACCTGGAGGAACAGACATATTGTATATTTTATTAAAGCTGAAAGAATTTGGATCGTTTTTTAGCCCCGTGGTTGTTTGTTTTGGGGAATTTAAGGAGCATTTGGACCTGGAAATGGCTAATTATGTCATACTTATATTGTTACGCCCAGTTCGTGCTGATTATGGTAAACATAGGAAATGGATTTGGTTAGTTTTGGAAAGAAATATTGGACTATCAGTGTACCTGCATCCTCTGTAAATCATCTGTTCAAACCTGAACCTTTCTGCTCATCAGCTGGGGCCTTGGTATTGTTTTCATTGCTAACTGCATGGATCTCCTGCAAGTACTCTGGTTTTCCTCTTTACTTATGGGAATTTATGATTCTGAACTGCCCATAGGTGTATGGGCAGAGTGTACAGTCTAATGTCTCACTCTGTTAGCCCTCTGATGAACTAGCAATCACGGGGTACCCCAATTCTCAACCTATGACACAGGTTCAAAGGGTGGACTGCGGCTAGTTAGATAAACATTTTATAAAATGGATGTCAATTCAGTGTAGTTCTTAGTGTGATTCCCAATCACATGTAAGGAGCTACAGCTTGTTTTCAGCATTCTCTAAATTGTGGCACCAGTGGGGTTTCAGCAATGGTTCATGAAATGAAATGGCACACACCTCTGGTTGTGAACTCGCTTGATGATTAAACTGTATCAACTTTATCTAGTAAGTTGCTGTTGTGTTTAACCTCTGACATATGTTGTTAGTGACGAGGGTAACACTATAAATTAGTCATTAAGAATCTATTTAAACTGTTGCAAAAAGTTGAATGAGATTCTCAAATTGTGTCTAAATACATGTAAATTATCTTAAGAACAGTCAAAGGAGCTTGCAAAGAAAAGCGTCTGGACTTCTTTAAGTTGCTTGAAGACGTTTCACCTCTCATCCGAGAAGCTTCTTCGGTTCCAAGGTCAAATGGTGGAGAGTCTCAGATATAAACCTAGTGGGAGTTTCCCCCCACGGAGGGACAAAAGGACCTCCTGATGATCCTCTAATCGCCTGAGCCAAGGTGTGAAACTGGGTGTGGGTCCCCATCAGCCAGAGTTTCGGGTGAGTTCATTGTGAAACCTGGCCCCACCTTATCATGCGAATTCCTGAGGTCAGATGGCCCAGGATGTGAGTGGGCGTTAAGGCGTCTGGGAAGGGATCTCAAAACTGGATTATAGATGGCAGAGAGTTGGTGTCGTAAACCCCCGCCTCTGTTCAAAGATAGTCGCTCACAGTGGACATAGATGGCTTCTTTCACTCCTCTTTCAAACCATCTGTCCTCTCTGTCCAAAATGTGAACGTTGGCATCCTCGAAAGAGTGTCCTCTATCCTTAAGATGCAGATGGACTGCTGAGTCTTGTCCTGTGGAGGTGGCTCTTCTGTGTTGTGCCATGCGCTTGTGAAGTGGCTGTTTTGAAGTTACTGTTTCAGCAATTCAAAAAGCTTTAACAATAAAGATCAGTGTTTCACTCCCCCCTCCCCAGCACCATGCTTAGTAAAGGAATGGTATACAAAAATCCCCATATTGTTTGTTTTCCTCTCTTGATGTACACTAGAATGAAAATGCAAAGATGTATAATGAAACCAATAAGGGAAAAGCAGAACAAGATGAAAAACTAAATTGTGCTGCTGTAAAATATGACCTCAACATCTCATAAAAACACAACACCTCACATCAGAAAAAACAAGCAATCAACACATAGCTCTGAGAAAATTGATATCCAAGGTTATGCTGGCAGAACAAGACTGGGATAGCATAGACACCAAAAGTTGGGGAGCAACAGATGTAACAGGATTACAATAATCTAATTTCAAATGCAGTGACAAACTTGCTTTAAGACAGATTGATTTAGTGATGTTAAAAAGCCTGAGAAACAAAAAAAGGTAAATTTCTGGGTTATCTGTACAAACTATCACCAATCCCTTTAATGCAAAGGGGAAAGAATAAAATCTGCTTGTGTTGACAGTCTTCTGTAATGACAGTAAAACTGTGCATCCACACCCCTAACTCCAGAATCCACATGGATGAGGTATTAAAATCACCCTGGTATGACAGGGGAAGCTGCCCATAGTAGGCACAAGTGCAGATGAACACATTAGCAATCACTCAGCTGACACAAGATTTCTTTTTTTGGTTGTTTTTTTTTTGTTTGTTTTGTTTTGTTTGGAAATACAAAAAAGAAAAAAAGAAAAAAAGAAAAACAAAAAAGCTGTTCCTAATAGTTTTGGGGGAATATCCTTTGATGGAAAACAAACCCTGCTTTTCTGAGCCTTGTGTACAAGTGTCTGGAGGGCTATGTCCACTACAGATTGGTGTCCCCCATCTTTCAGCTAATTGTCAGGGACAGCCTGGCAATTCCACAGGTAATGGGAGAGCAGCCCTCTGCTAATGGATTTCTATCTGCGAAATGAGACTTTGGAAGCAGCATGACAAAATGATTGACAGGTAGATTAAAGCACAGACAGAGAGCAAGACAGGAGTATGCACACAAATAATGTGAGAGGATGAAAAGGAGATAAGTTACAAAAGGAAGGATTAAAAAAAGAGATATAACAGAATACACAGAACAGCTCTGGAACAAAAGCACTGATACAAGCAATACAGTGGCACCTCATCCAAGAGATGAACTTTAGAACAATTTCTTGAAACAAAACAAGATCGACTTTCCACTCATGTTACATTTTTTCCACTTAAGGGGCTTAAAATGCTATTTAATAACATATTGTATTATTAACCTTGGGCAATGTGAAATGAAAGAAAGGATCATCATTACAATGCCAGTCACAGAGCTGGAAATTAATTTTACAGGAGACGTAGTGCAGAAAGTTATTTAAAAAACAGTGATTGTTTTAAAGCCTCCTCTAACATCCGCTACCTTTCTTTACTTAGAAGTCATCCTAGACACATTAACTCCAGATACTTTAAATCACTGAAAGTGTTGAAAGCTACTGACTTGCATTAGATGGTGTCAGCTAGGAATACTCGTCATTTGACAGCATAAAGCTGTTTGCATGGAAATATGATAAGGCAAACCCTGACTCTGAATAGCAATAGTATTGATAAATTAAACAACAGCTTGTATCTGCAGCTTCAGACAGGCCAGACTATATTTACTAACTTCTATGGTCAGGAAACAGAAATGCAATAATTTAAAAAGCAACATTTTGATGTGGAGAGGCAGCTGTTTCTGTGCCAGAACAAAGGATATTTTTGTAAGGAAGAGATCAGAGCTAAACCCAGACATTGGGATATTCTCATTGGATGTATTCAGTTTTCAATTTTGAAACATTGATTTTTTTTTTTTGTTTTTTTAGGGTTTTTATCTTTTCCTTTTTAGTTAAGACTACTATCTTGGCTTGGGCAGATAATATCTTTATCAATTACAACACAGACTCTTGAAATTTTTACTGTGTTGTTGTCAACTTAAAGACTATTTTTTCTTGATTTAGCAACTCTGCATCATATGCCTGTACGGTTTTTCCCCCCCTTTGTAAAATAACTGCATGTAGGCTCCTGCCCCACAAGCACAAGTTTGTACTTGCTAATGATAAATGATGATTCAGATGAGTGTTTAAAGGAAAAACACTAGTCGATATTCACTGTTGAACAATTTTTTTTCACAAATAATCACAATTCATCAGACATCACAGATTGCTGTAATATGTGAAGTAAAGAAAGAAAGTTTTCATTTGTTTGCCGTTTTGCACAAACGGCAAACAAATGAAAACTAGACTAGTACTCAAGAAATCACATTTCATGTGAAAGTGGAAATGCACCCATAAAATGTCAAAGGCTCTGACCTTTTATCTAAAACCCATTCGGTTATCACTGTGTGCAAGTTTCACTAAGATCTGATCTGACGTGTAGTAATTCTTTTGAACCATGGAGGGACAGATGGATGCCTTACCACCACATAAGCTAATGGGTTCTATGCCAATTTTTAAAAAAATTTAATAATGCATTGCTCTTTTAAATAAATGAGTGGCCATTCAAAAATTTATAAATACTTACCGTCCACACTTGATAGTGTGATTTTCATGTTGAGTTAAACTTCTTCACGTTTTGTGAGCTGTCTTTAAAAAGCCATGGCTCTGGTTTCAACACATCCTTTTGAACTAAACATTTTTTAATTTTTTTAGATCTTCAACATCACAATTACAACCAAAAAGTACAATTCACTCACAATCTCTCCTTGATTTGGTTAATAGAAGTCTCTCAGTAAAAGCATGGTAGCACTTCACTCATGTAACTGGGCCTTTGACGTTGACTGATTTTGATTCCCGTCCTCATGATGCTGCAGGCCGACCCTTATTGCGCCTAGGAGGTATTTTCCAAAACACTCGATGACAAAAAGGGGATTTTCTCGGGATTGGTTCAGTGAGCTTCAGACGGCGAACACTATTACTGCTGGGACATCATTTAGACAGCAGCAGATGGAACACGCATTACAGTAAGTCTCACTACAAGGGTTGACTTGAGTAGGGGTGTTGTAACCATGATTGCGGCTTGATTGCTTTCTTTCCAACAACAAAGGAAATGACGGTTGCTTTCAGATGAAATCTTCCATGTACAAAAGGTTGGTTTTCAGGAACTGAGATTCAGATATGATAATGCTTAGACTGACCATCATCCTCTCGGTAAGCTGGATTTGTTTTGCCAATTTAAGAGCCTTCACAAAGCCAGTGTAACAAGTAAGCAAAGAATAATCCTCCCCCCATCCTAAGTATTTGGATCATCTAAATTCCCTTTGCTCAATATGTTCATCCCTCTTCCTGTATCTTTTGCTTTCGTCATCTTTTCTTCCTTCAACTCGTCTTTCCCGTCACTTCCTTTACAGGAAATAGGAAAGTGAACTGTTTCTGTTTACTGCAGTTTCTCTTTTTCTGACACTCCTTTCGTTTCCCTCTTGTTTTCTCTCCACTTTTGTTGGGCTTTGGAAGCTTCGATGAAATCTGTCTGTTTGCAGTCCGATTCGTGCCTTTCATGGGCCATACTGTTATGATGCCAGTACTCATCTGTCTCTCTTTTCCTCCATTCTCCCCTTCATAAAAAGATGAGGATGACTTTTTTTTTCTTGCTGTGCTCTTCAGTCAGATTGTTTTTTCGTGCCATCTCTGTTCTCTCAGTCTGCGGTCTCTCCTTTGCTCTTTCGGTTTTCTGTGCCAAGATGAAAAGATCACTCTTGTCTGCTGTTTGTCGTTTTCGCTCTGAGAGTTTTTCCTCTGGTTCTTTGCCACATGCTGCTAGTCTGACAGCTTGGGTCAAACGAACTGACCCACCACGCATTGCTAATGTGCTCCGGGGGAATCCGTTAAATTATTCTCACTGCGGGGGTGAAGACATACACTGGCATCAAACTCCTCAAGGTTACGCAGTATTTAGCCCCAAAGCTTCCAGCTGTTTACAGAAGATGAAGCACAGATGTGTGATAAATTAAAGGAAAAGCCAACATGAAGAGCCTTATGTTGTTAGGTCACCATGTGCACATAAAACTACTTCATAGTGTTTTGGTGTTGATTCTACGGGTCCATGAAGCCTTACTGGAGAGATCGAACTCAATTCTTCCTAAAGATAATCCCTCATTTGCTGATGGTGTCAGAGAATCCAGCCTAATACGTCTAGGGCTGTTTTCAACCAAAGAAAGCCTTGACCAGTGGCGTGCATGCATGGGGGATTTTTCTCTTGATGAACTTAATCTGCTACAGTGTAGAGGTACACTCTGCCTGCTAGCCTTTTTAGCCTGAATTATAAACAGACATTAAAAAGCTGCTCTTCTGCCATTTTTAACATTTTCTAATTTAGAAAAGTCAGTACAGGAAAACATGCATTACAGTAAGTCTCACTACAATATAAATTCTTGTTAGATTAGATTGTAACACACAAACTGCCACAAAGTTTACACTCCACTTTTACACCATCTGTTTCAAGAAAGTGCAGCCACAGAGTGAACAATTAAGCTAGCTGTCACTGTCAGGTTGCCACATGTAGATGTAGTCTGCTCGTCCCGCTGTCAAAAATAATGGAGTTATCCTGAAAGGCTATTTTAAAGCACTTTTCCACTTGTCTGTGAAGGTTCTCAGTCATCCAGGTCATGGTAATCTAAGGAGCTTGGAAAGAAAAGCGACTTCCAAGCTACTTAGATCACTTTTCCATTCATGAAAATTTATGGCGACTTTTCCTAATGATGAAAATTTTGTCAGATAAAAACATTTTGACCAAACAGCTGTCAAGGTGAAATAGAGACTGTGGTTCTAAACAACTTCAAATACTAAAAAAAGAAATTCAAATGAATTGAACTGGGCATAAAAAGGCATTCTAGGCCATCTTACAAGGGAAACCACTGATGCCTGCCAGCCTGCCACCACAAGGTTGAAGAGAGGCCAAGGTAGCAGCAATCCACAGACAAAGACAGCTTCAGGCAATACTCCACACCAATACTACTTAAATTTATTCAACTACAAAATCCTGACAGTTTTACTTCTAGATAGTTATTGTAGACTTCAGGCTCAGTTGGTTCAAACTGCTCTAAACAGCAAGTAAATTTGATTTGAAGTGCACTGTTGTACAGGAAAAGAGCAACTTATAACACAGAAATCTCTGTAGCAAATACATTGTTACGTTCCCCCCGAAGGGGTCTAGGCATGCGAGTGAGGGGACCAGTAACAAATGAGTCCGGAAACAGAGTGAAAAGGAAAACAGACAGTTGTTCTGTATTAATATAGTTTTATTACAAATGATATAGGTTTATTACAAACGACATTAACTTAAAGAGCCGGCAACGCCGTTTTACCAATAATGCCAAAGAAACAAAGGAAACACTCGCAGCAACAAAAGACAAGAAGACTACTAAACAAAAAACGGAGGCACTTCCCACACTTCCTACCCTACTCCTCACAGCGGGGAGACACTCTCAGGGCCCACAAGCCCGTCTACTCACTAGTCAGAAGGAGGCTGTCTGTCCAAAACCTAGCACAAAACCATGTAGCGCCACAGAGGGAAAAAACCACCCTGCTCACAGCTCATCCCCAGTTTAAATAGCCTCAGAGGTGATTGCTGACTGGAGTCAGGTGGCAAACGAGGCTAATCAAAAGCAGCTGTGTCCTGGGGAGAGAGGAGAGTGAGAGAGACAGAGGGGGTAGGAGTGGCAAGAGAGGAGGAGGCGGGGAGAGCGGGCAAACACCCCACCCACACACTCCCACAGCCTCACGGGATGTAACATACATAATCAAAAAAGTAAAAATCTTGACATAATATTTTGTTTTTGCAATGACTGGGAACAAAAATTGTAGCTAGGTTTGAATTCTGACAAATTGCCAAGACCTTTTTTTAAAAATACCTAATAGGATAGAAAAGTTTCCCCCAAGAAAAAAAACAAAGATCCCTCAGGTAAACTTTGTATCGATTTGCAGTGAGTAAGTGGGCCCACAACATGCCAGTTAAGGATTACATCACATCCAATACCTTTCAATACCTAAAATTCCTGAAATGTAATCCTACTTTTAGTTTATTTGTATATCAACTTTCAGGTATCATTGGAACAATGTTTTTCTCCATTTTCTGTGTATTATTGTAGGGTACAATACAATATAAAGCACCTTGAGGCAACTGCTGCTGTGATTTGGCGCTATAGAAATGAAACTGAATTAAAATTAAATGAAATTTACTGAGGCAGCTATTGTTCCAGGAACTTTATCCATCGGTAGCTAATGGATAAAGTACCTCCAAAATGAATGGACCAGGCATGATAGAGGAAGACGGAAGACGGAGTTTATGAAAATTGCCATTTTCTGTTTAGTTAATTTAGGATGAAAATATTGCAGTTACCTTTAAAGGTGTTGAGGCATTCAGTAAGATGAAACAGAAGCAAATCCAGGGGTTAGATATAGCAGCAACTCGCAATCACACTGAATTTACAGTACGACCTGGATCTAAATGACAGAGCCATGTTGCCATCACCATTAGAGAGCCTGCTGTACCTCAATTATTTCTGTTATACCTGCATTATTATCATCATCATCATCAGTAGTAGTAGTAGTAGCTTAGTGTGTATTTCTATTCTAAGTAGACACAAAAGTGCAATTCCCAAGAAAAGCTCTTTGAGCTCTACTTAATTGTTTGTACACTCATTCAGAAGCAGAACTGTGATACTGGCAAGAGGTGCTGAGAGAAGGAAAAAGGAGGAGGAGCTAATTAGGGAGAGGTACAGACAGAGAATAAGTGTGGAAGAAGACCACTATACGTGTATGCTATGTGCACAAGAACTAAATCTATGCATTGCAGTATCTCCCGGCATCACGGCTTTTTCATGCCACTGTATGTTATTTCAAACTGATATACACATTTAATTCTGTTCATTTGGACAGAGTGTTTTTAGTGGGAGAAACATCATCATTTATCCAAGTTACTTCTTCAGTCCAGCTGACTGCAGGCTTCCCCAACCTTATAAAGAGTACAGATGCATAACAACCAAAACTAGTATTAGCATTAGTTACCATAACAATGAGCCACAAGCTTTTATGATCATAAATGTGCAAACTGTCATGAATCATTGATCATTGGCCATGAATACTATTCAGAGGGCTCTCATGGCCCTGAGTACATAGAGATCTCTGTGAATGGTACTCTTGGCAACTGAATATGGGTTGTGGCCATGAAAAGTTTCTTGCACTAAAAATCCTGCATCCAGATGAATGGAATCAATTTTCTGGGACTTCCTTACCTGGATTATTGAGAACGCATCAAGATTTGTGTCCTACAGTTTGCCATGCCTGACTGAAGTGGAACATACACTGGTCGTTGACATCAACTCGTCTGAGGTAAGATAAAAGTTTGCTGGAATGCACTCAGCTAGCAAAGCTTCAGTACCACAAACATCAAAAGAGTTTTATTTTGAACAGTAAACACACATACTAGACATTATCTCAGTGTTATGTCTCTAGTTTAGGTCTGACAATGCTTAGGGTTTCAACTCTGTATAGCCTGGTTTTACAACAAGCTGCGATTTACATATTTAAAGAGAGACATGACAATTGTTACTTTTATGTACTATAAAAAGAAAATACAATCTGAAATGTTTCATGTCAGGCAAAATGAAAAACAAACTAGCAGACCATCTGAAACTCTCAGCTATGCAAGTTAATAAATCAGTAATAGAGCCTAAATTGGCATAGAGCTTAGTATTACATACATTCTGCTTTGTGACAGAAAATAACAATTACTGTAGATTAATGAATCTTAATTTTCTTGCTAAATCTTTATTTCCGAGCATAATTCTGACTTTGTAAGTCTAACCATCTAGACACAACAGAGCGAGAGAAAAAAAAGAAGACAGGTGGAAGCACAGAAATAGATCAACAGACTGTCAGAAAAGAGCAGACACATGAAGCCCTGGGGAGATGTTGCGTCTAGGTGAGGTTTTACAATGTGGAACATCACAACACTTCCATATCAGACATGAAGAGGATTTCCACAGCAGCTCTCTTCCTTCTTCTGTCATTTTACTCTCTCTCTTCCGCTCTTTTGCAGATCTTTCTGCAGCCCCACCCTTCTGCTATGGTTTCTTGCCACATCTGTCAGGTAGAAGACAAAAACCAACTTTTTTTTTCCCTCTACAGTGTATTCTAAAGATAGTGTTGTTTCACTGAAACTTTATAACCAAAATTACACAATCTAGCATTTTAAAAAAATATAAACCGCCGAAGCATGCAGTGAAGTAGATTTTCATTGGTGTTTGCGTGCATACTGAGAAGTGCTTTAAGTAACCCCAAAGTAGAAAAACATTATGTAACTGGATACCATTTACTGTTTAAAACTGCTACTTCCTGTATACCACCCAGTATCTCCTGAGCAATGCAGCTTATTTGACTTGACTGATTAACATTGACAAAATAATTTGATAATTTTAAGTCTGTCCATTACGATTTAACTTAGCTATAAATTATGAAACAGTTTCATAAAAAAAAAAAATGTTGCTTCCCATTTCTCTGTAATTCAGTACATGACTTCCCTCATGGATCTAATCACTTTAAAATATTAAGTGTCACTATAGCAAGCCTAGCCAAGTGTATCTAATGTTACTCAATGTACTTAGCATGGGCATCAGCAACACAGAAGCTAAGAACAAATGCATCATTTTTGATTTGTATATCTTTAGCTTTGCATTGTTTTTCATGTTTTGTTGTTTGCACACTGCTGACAGATGAGGATGTAATAAATGAAATAAATATTCTGCAAAATGCATGATGTAGTGTCCAGTTTTCAGTCTTATATGAACTAACTAAATAAATAAATGAACAACAAGCATTTTATTTATCCCAGCATTGTTAGTTCTTGCTGGACGCTTTATGTTTTCAGGTTGTCTGTCCTTGACACCTTGAAATATTTTTTCTTTATAAATTTGGCCAAAATATTTACCTTACTCAAAAATGAACAGACAGGATTTTTGGTTTTCTTTGTGAACAGTTTAGCGAAATTTTAGTGAAATTGAATTAAATTAATTATCTTTATAATTATCTTTTTTTTTTTGCTTTTAAAATGTTACTGAACACATAATTTTCCATTTTTACTGTAAAAATGTTCTCTAAATATTACACTATTAAATGGTATGTCAAAGTGATAAGATAATAATGATGTTTCAGTGTGCTTACTAAGGCCAATTAACACATTGTTTTTAATGCTTACCTATTCATACTGTGAAACATCACTTGTGAATGGCCTTTTTATAAACAGCTGGTGTTTTCTAGCAGCGAGATCTGCTATAAAACTTTGTTTATTTTGAGTTGTATAATCTTTTCATAGAGGGTAAAGATTGATTTGCCCTTCTCGAGCCAATAATACGCATGAGGCTATGTTGATAATGACAGTCAAGCACACACATCATCCCCAACAGACTGCAGGTATATGGATCACACCCTAAATTGCATAGAGCGCATCTATGTATGTATGCACTCAAGTAATCATGCATTCACAATTTTAACATCTTTGTGTAAATGCCTGGTGTGAGCCCATATGTGTAATGTGCATACTAATGTGTATGTGACAGTCAGTTTTTGTGCTGCAAATGTGTGAAAATGCTGTCTGTGTGTGACTGGGAGACAAAGGTAGAGGGAGCAGAGAGAAAATACCAGCATTGTCAGTTGCACTTAGTTCAGAGCCCATGTGATGAGTTCTCCACAGTGGCTGCAGGGGCCATAACCCCATTATTCGCAGGTCGCACACGCTGACCCCTAGTGTGGGAGTTTATGGGATTGAAAGTCCGGTTGTGGTCTCGTTGTGTACTTTATGGACTACATACATCGTGTGTGCATGACTGTACGTGTATTCGAGTGAATCATGACAAAGATATATATAAGAGAAAATGTAATATCAGCTAAGATTTGACCATTTTAACTAATTTATGTTCAGTTCAATATAAACAGCCCTCAGATATGCCCACAATCCTTTTTATAAGGAGGAGAGAATATACTGGAGAATTCTGAAATGCACAAGATGACCTCACTGGTCCCAAAGAGCCAATCAACAGTCAAACTGTGAAACACATTAGCTAATCATAATGCATTGATGGATGGGAGTGGATTTAAAATAATAATAATAATAATAATAACAACAACAACATTTCAGCTGTGTGATGGCCAACATACTTCTGTGCTTATTATAAGCAGTTATATAGCTTGGATAATATATAGCTAAGTGTACCTTTTAAGCTTTTCTTTATGTACTGTGTCTATAACACAAATTAGCCTAGCCTTTGTTAAGTGTTTTCATGTGACAAACAAAAACGTGGTTCATGTTGACATCTGGACCAAGTGTTGTAACAGCTCTGTCACATTCATTAAGAATGTGGCTACAAAATAATAGAATCATTTCAAAATAATAGAATCATTTCAACATGGCTGCCAAGCTTCTTCTTTGTTCTAGAAGCCCTTAGTATGCTCTGTGATACAATCATCTCTGTCACCGCCTGTGTCTAGAATCTGGGGGCCATGTTCTACTTCCTACCAGTGTTGGACTTTACGCTGCTTCATCATTCTCTGTATAATTGACAATTATTATTTATTTATTTAAAAAAAAAACAAAAAAAAACGCAAACTCTGTACTTCATTAACCCTTTAAAGCCGGTCGGAGCGGACACGCTCCATTTTGCGTAACTATTTTAAAATCCCGGTAGCACTGCAATCACGTAAGCTAGCGCAATAATTTTTTTTGCATATGAAACCGGAGGAGTTGTACTTACATCTTATGCCATCAACTTTTCCTAGGTCACAGTTTCCTTCTACATATAGCTTTGCAAAAATTGCATAAAAAGCGCTTGCAGCAACAAAAACATAATATTCCAGAAACACGCTTTGCCGATCCGATCAGCTGTTCATAACACTTCCTATGTCCATCAGCGTCGCATGTCCGCCATGACCTGGCCGAAACCGGAAGTGACGTCATTTTGCGGAAATGTAGTTTTTTACCATCAAGGCCTCATGAGCCTATACTGGTGTTTTTAAAAGTTATGTTTGACTTTATGACTTTCTGTGTTGTTTCTGGGATGCTGAGGACTCATATTGCACTGCTGGAAATAGTTTATTTTGATGTATATGCTGTTATTTTGCAAATTTGCATTATAATATTTATTTTCGTCTTTCCTGCAGTATATGAAAATTGGTGTATTTCAAAAATAAAACTATGAAGACACTCAAAATAAGTTTTTGTGGTGGGAAACTAGTTTGTGCAACTTTTTTGTATTTACAGTTTTGAGGGATAAGCCTCTTAAATTTCTCTAACTAGAAATATATGTTAAAAAAATCAAAAACGATTTTCAATTTTTTTGTAGTTTATTGCACTTTTTTGCAATTTATGCAAGTGCTATGCACTTAATGCATACATATTATTAAAATTTGGGCTATAATGGTTGTATTGATGTATAGCAACTTGAAATGCTCCCAAAAATGGCTCCACAGCATGTAAAAATATAATATAAGCTCTGGCGGACTTGGTTCTATGGTAGGTCTTAAAGGGTTAAATCATACTGAGTTCCTTCAAATGATTTAAGTGCACTTGAACTCTAAGAACTCCACCCAGAATATTTTGGCAATGCACCAGTTGTTGTCCATCAGCTAGAGCATGCTCACAGGTATTAGCCCTGAAAGCTTCAAAGTTCTCTTTTCCTTTGTAGGACTGGAGCTTAGATCCTGCATGAAAATTTTGACACTACATTTTGATTATTCATGACTGTGGAAAAGAAGGATGGAGTTGAGACACAAAAAGTGGAGGTCATGCTATTTTATGTAAAGTCACTTAAGCAAGTTTTTGTTAGATTAGGAATATAGATAATGCTTATTGTTATTATAGTGTTTACAAGTATTTTTTTTTTCTTTTACAGGCAGAATTTTTGCTATTTAGTCTGGTCTGTGGGTTTTTTCAAAATTAATCAGTACTGTGATTCCTCCTCTGACATGCTTTAGGGTCACAGGGAGAATTGATTTTTTTTGTACAGTAGTTATTGGGGGTCATTTGGGTTGAAGTAGAACCAGAAAATGATATATACACTTACGAACTGTAGATGTGACATGTAGGGCTGATCATGTATGTACTCTTAGACTACATATTTGAAACAAGTTAAGACTGCATTGCATATCGTAAGAATTCGAAAGTTGATACATTCAGACATAAACTCACTAAAACTATGCTTCTGTTTCTGTCAGCCCCCCAAAATCTTGTTTCCTCAAGTCTGTATATTTGCAGAAGCCAGTATACTTTAATCAATTTAAAGCATACCACAGTATCTTAAAATTCTTGAAAGTTTTATTTCAGTAAAACAAAAAAGTCATCTTTTACTGTTAAACTGATACAGAGACTGAAAAACAATATCAATGGGACATGGATTTCCATCTTTCTAACTAGACACTTTAACAAACTAAATAAACTTCTTGTTGTGTACACCAAGATGGTCATATTACCTCATGCCCACCAGGGACCAAACGTAGTAGATGTAGGTAAATTAAAAACACATCAGTGCTCTCATCTTACAAGGACAAAATGTAAGTAAATATAGTATCTCTACCAAGAATTGAGGCTAATTAAAATATACTAGGACTCTTGGCATTTAGGGACTTAAGTGATCATCTCTCACCTGGGGCCTGTTCAAGGGGACATTGGATTTTGACTTTCCTTCTCTAATAGAGTTTCTTTGAAACAAAAGAGCAAGCGAGAATTTTTCCTACTTCAAAGAATCATGAGCACAGAACTCAAAGCAGCAGAGAAGAAAGACAGGCGCATGCCCTCAAAAAAGAAAAATTAAATCTCGCTTCCTGTCCATCTCTTCTGTCTTTTGCCTTCTACTTTCATACTGTGCTATAGTCAATACCTCATGCTGTGGAGTCAGAGAGGTGAGTTACTGAACATGTTTTCTAACAAAGTCAATTTTGTTCACTGTCCCGGTATATAAGCACACAACAATAAAAAGCACAGTCTCGATTTTGTAACGATAGAGCCCCTTGACACTGTTGTATTTGGATTAATAGCATGTGGCTGGGTGATTATTTTTGTTCTTTTAACCATTTAGTGCCCTTTGGACAACATTCCAAGAAACACTATTCAGTGCATGATCGCACAAATACTCTGATATCTCGACATCACTATAAAAATGAGTGAATACATTAAGCCAAGTATGACCTGACTACACAGAAGATTTGAAAATCCACTCTTGATTTTATAAAGATGTAAAAAAAGGATCAACAACATAACTAATTTCCCCCCCATTTCAGATTTGACAAGATCGTGATTTTCAAATGTTTGAAAATAATAAGCAAAAAAGAAAGGTTGATGTGACTGTTTTTATCTTAAAATGTATAGGTTCTTTGTTTTTGAACCATCAGGTGAATGAAGTCCTGCAGTCCAGTCCAGTGTTCATGGTGTAGCGTAATTGCATGCTGCTTTACTAAAGCAAAAAAAAACATGCTGAGCCAAACCTAAAACCATCAAAAAGTCTTGTGTGGAATTCCTTTAAATAATGAGCAAAACGTGGTCCAACACCCACATCACCAGTTGAAGATAGCATGTCACAAGTGTGGGAGTGTCATTTAAGAGTAAGTTGGGGTGGAGTCTTCTAAGAACTGAATATACTCCCACTGAAAATTAAACTGTATTTTTCCCTTTTTTAGATCTTGACTCGCTCTATTGGGGAGAACATCCACAGTGTTTCATTAAGCTTCCATGGACTTCAATGCAGGATTGCTTGACTTTGAAACTCTTCTCAACATATGTCTCTCACATGATACTCACCTTATGTAATACATCAAAACTTTTGAAAACATTTCTGTCTTTGTAGAAAAACATTATATGCAAAGAATAACACGAAAAGGATGTGAGCTACACAGCTGTCCTAAATAGATCATTTCTGTTCTCATTCAGGATACTGGATTCCTGATAAAAAAACCAAAAAAAAAAAAAACCCAAAAGAACAACTTTGCAAAGACAGGGTCTAATACATCCACAAAATCAAAAGCCTATTTCTTTTCCTTGACTATATGACAGCAATGAGACTGGCAGCTTTTTGACAACTGTCTCCTCTTAATCAGTAATCTCTTTCTCTGCATTTTACGCAATGGCGTTTGCTGTTACCAGTGACCGCAGTTTACTCTGGTCAAATTACCTTCAGCAATTTGCCTTTGATTTCTCCTGAGAACCATAGATACTTTGTAGCAGACTACGCAACTACACTTCCCTGAAGAGCTGAGATATGTGATGTAATACATTTCATTTTTGGTGATGGGTGGAAAAAAGTTACACAACTTCCATCTTTTGTGCTCCCTATTCTACTATACTTTAAAAATACCCAATAGTCTAGAAGACATCCACATATTTTCCTATCCTTACAAATAACCATCCTCTTAGGGCAGTATTTGTATTACACACAATCATTTATTACACAAAGCCACATTTACAGAGACCATGGCAGGATGAAATTGATTTTTTGTGCCTCGTAAGGACACTTTCAATTCTCTTGATGGTGTCTCACGACAAAGGCCTTTCTCAAAACCCTGTAAAAAAGATTTCATTTTTTAAAATCTCTGCTTGGCTGGAATGACTATCCTTGTTTCTTCAGTATGTCTATCTTTATGTCTCTCCCTCCCTTTATGTGGCCTGTTGTATTCATGTGATAATCAGATGTTTTTACATTGCAAAATATTTAAAATGACTGAATGATGCCAGACAGAATGAGTAAACAGACCAATATCCCCTCACACAGCACTTCAAATTTTCATCAAGCACCTCAAATTGCAAGCATTTTTATTTAACATATGTTAAACATATTTCTGTCTGGTCTTTTTAGACTCTAACCACTGGAATGTAAGCTCTTCACCAGACATCGTTTAGCCAGCTGGAGAAATCTGCTCTTTCTAATCTCAAAGTATTCAGACTTTAACTTCCAGCATATTGCATGGATGAAATATTACTCCCACCTCCTCTCATATGTTCCAGTCCACTTTCATTCAACAGCTGTGGTAACCATCAACACCCCAGCTTGAGAAAAGAGTATATTGAATAAACACACAGTATCTGTATCTGCAATATGTTATCCCAAACAACAAATTAAAATGAAGCTGTTTTGCATTTGGAGTCTTTCCAGTCCTTCAGTTGGTCAGAATAATAGCTGAGTAAATAAAAAGCTGTGAGGTTTTAAAGATGTTTCATGTGTGGAGCACGCTAGAAATACGTTTGAATATAGAAGTTTGTTTTTTGTTCCAGATCCAGTCATGTTTTAAAGTGAACAGGCCTGCCCACTCTAACTAGGTGGCCCAAACATCTATGAACCAAATCCTGTATCTTTACACACGTAGTCAAGTTAAAGCATTACATTTTTACTTGTCATCCAATTTCGTCTTCCAAACAAGAAACTGTGCAGCTTAAATTTAATCATTTGGGATGTTCTTGTTTTGACAGTTAGCTGTATTTATGAAAGATCAGTGTCAGTTAAGCCTAGCAAACACTGATGGTGTCATATTGTACTTTGCTTGCTGCGGTTGAATTTACATAAGAAATTCTGCTGTTAACCCTTTTTCAGTGCACATTCATGTTTTGGAAACTAGTGTGCAACAAAGAAAAGAAAAAATAATCTATCCTTCATTTTCCTTACTATAGATAAACTGTCAGCTCATCTGAAGAACTAAGCATACTGAGATTTTCTCTATATGTAGTGTATGTGTCTAAAAGTAGTCATCTTTAACCTAAGTCTGGCCTTTCTATGTCAGAACATAAGTGGCTTCGTCCTTACTGAGTAGCCTGTATTTTACTGTGAATACAGATTTATTTTTTTTTCTGCCCATTTCTTCCAACATCTTCATGTGTTTCTTTGGTGTGATTCTGGAATTTACTTTCATCTGTAGGAGACAGATTATGTCTCCTTCCTGACTTACGTGATGGCCGTATGATCGAGTTGTGTTTATGTTTGCATATTATTGTGTGTGCAGATGAATAACATACCTTCAAACATTTCAAAATGACTTCAAAGAATGAACTAGACTTGTGTGAGATCTTTCTTTTGATTTCACCATGATGTCAAGCAGAGAGGTTGCACAGCAGTTAAAGAAGCATCAAACTGACTAATAATGTCTGTTAACCTGTTAGAAACTGTTTGCATCATGCGCATAAATTCTGTTTTCTCAAAATTTAAGCATAGAAAGAAAAAGACTTGAAAATAATGCGAAAATAGACACTACAGGATATTAAAACTGTTTTGGCAGAGGAAGCAATTTACCACTTCATGTGATCTTGTGGGAATGGAGATGTTAAGAAAAATGAAGGCTGTGATTCAACAACTATAACTGTAACATTAGCAATAATAACAAAAGCAGAGGCCAAATAAGTCTGGATGAGAAAGTAGCTGGGATGACAGGGTCACTGAGGGTTGACTCTTCAGCAATAAGTGGAAGTAAAATTATTTCCATGAATGTGTTTTTGCACTGCATGTTTTGCTTGTTATAAAAACTATCTAACAGGAATCAGTATTACAGACTTCACTGACGTTTAGTTAGCAACTGTATGATCTGATCAAATGAATGCATTTGGAAAACAGTTGTCTGGACCCATTTTTGTAAATTCCTGGCTTAAAACATTTGGTTCTGTCATCCAGCCTTTTGCTCAATGTAGTTAATATTTTTCATAATCCAGCCTCACAGAATCTCCAAACACAAGAGCTGAACATAGAAAAAATCTGTGCACCTTGCTGACTTTGTAGGTTATCATCGCCACGTCACTTCTAGTGATTCTCACTTCCAGTGTGGAGGCTCCTTAACTACCATCTAAAGTAAAGTAAATTACAAAGTAATATGTAAACCGAGAAAAAACAGAAAACTCAAACCCAAAGTAGATTCAAATATTAATACCACCACCCCCACCCTTTTATTAATAAACAGCAGACACAGAACAAAAAAAGAAACAAAAAAAAGTCATGGCAACATGCAAAGAATATTTTCTTTAAACAAATCGGCTTTTTCAAAAGATTTCAGTTTGCTTAATAGCATCTCTGATCAAAGCCATTAACTTAGTCTGGTTGACAGCAAGATTACAGGAAGCTATATTTAGGTCAAAAATAAATAGATAAGATTAAATGCACATTTATTATGACTTCATAAAAAAAAGTGTACACAATAATAATTCACTAGGTTGGCTCAAATGAGCTATTGTAACCTGGTTCAGTCCAGCAGGCTGGTTATTTTTTCAAAGGAAAGAGTGTCCTTTTAACAGCTAGGCAACTCCCTCACACTGCAACTAAATTAACCTCTCATGATGCACTAATACCAAATTTCTTTCACAGCTTGTTTCCTCACTAACTTAAAATCGTGTCTTTCCCAATTAGAGCATCACGCCTGTGTGTCTACTAAATAACCTTCAGTAAGCCTTGAGTCATATTAAATCATGGTTGCTCATTTGCAGATAAAATTAGCAGCCTAAAATGAACACAGACAACATAGTGCATGTAATGTGTCACTTATCCCTCTGGGAAAACAGTTGTTACTGGTTTGTTGTGAGTTACCAGAAGAAGACCAAAAAAAAAAAGAAAAAAAAAAAAGTCCTTTTTAATAATGACAATCTTTTCAGGAATGTAGTTTTATAACATGAGATCTGACACTTCAAAGAGATGGTAGAGTGTGCAGATGTAAAGTCTTGATTGGCAGTACCTTGTCAACTGTGCAACCAGTAAAACAGTCAAATTTGGGGTAATAATTGTAGCGCAGAAATGGTTTTTTATAACTGAAAATAATGTAAATTCGCCATGACATTTGATCCTGTGATTTCTTTGAGATAGTGGCAGGCGGTTATCACCACTTATCTCAAAGTATTCTTTCATATTCCCTTCAAAGACCAGTATCAGCTTTTACAAGAAAGAGGAGAGACCGAAAACTAGATATTGGTGTGTGGGCTCGTGTGTCCTGAACAGAATCTGAGACAGGAAGCAAAACACATAAAGACATGTGAAACTAGTGTGCCAGACAGAGAGAAAGCCTAGAGGAAATGTACAGAGTGGCAGAGAGAAGCACAGAGTTTTAGACAGGGCAATAGAGGCAAACACACACAGACACACACCCAGGGTAGGCCACAGTGCCATCAAACCCTGTTGTTTAGTCTTGTACTGCCATCTACTGTGGGCAGCAGTCAGTTCATTCAGGTTAATGAGTTATTTCAGTGAATATTTATTAACTAAATGACTTGCTACACACTAATCGCGTGCTATAATGTCAGTGTAATGCAATTCTGTGATTCTTTAAACACCACCACCTTTAAGTCCACCTCTAATAATGAACAAGTTACACATTAGTTGGAGATACAAAACTCTTGACTATCATTACCTGCATAATGACATTGACTTCTAGATAAAATGTTTTTCTGATGCACATTTAGTGCAAAGGTTTATAAAGAAAAAAAAACAAGGCATTACATTTGCTTTTGAGAAAGTCCGATTTTAGTTTTGATTTGAACGCACTGAGAATACAGTGTACACAGTCTATTTAAGACCCATTACTGTTACTGTTCATCACTGGGATTATCTGGAAGTAAAAGTTGTGTGTGCTAGGAGTGAAACTTTGTGTCTTTGGTACACTTTTAATGTGAAGTAGCACTGGGTTGTTTTGATCATCATCATAAAATTTTGTTCACTTGCTTCTTCAAAATAAATTAATATAATGGTAATGGTGTCATATTTTACCCTGTGGTCCATTCGAGTTTAGAGGTTGAGCTACATTAAATTTTTATTCTCACAGCTGCTAATGGCTGCCCAGTCTAATCATAAAACCTACTGATTTGTGACAAGGCTTCTGATCTGAGCAGTTTCATCACATACAAAGTAATATCATGTTAGGAGATAAATAAACCAGCTTTTTGTCACTGCAGCCCAGAGTTTGTGGCAAAGTTTCTGAGCAGTTTTTTGTTACAACAGTATATTCTGCTGCTCCCAGTTAAAGACGTTACTCACATTCAGGCTCGTGTTCTCACGCTTTTTCTCTGGTTTGATGCGCTAAGCTTCTGCTCTCAACCAAATCCTGCCATCTAGTGGATGAACAGCTTTTTGGATTCTGCATTTTGAGGCCTGAACATTAGCATTTTGGCCACTACCGTGTTTTCTGTTTTGCTTTGTTTTTGGCTTGATTTGTAACCAGAAGTTGCTATATTTAGAAGAGAGGCTGGCATGATCAGCTAACAGCAACTGCATTCATAAACTGTACAGTGGGTCAAACATATTTTTGTTAAATGTTTGATAAAACACTAGAATTTCATTAACTAAAACTAAAGCACAAATTTACTAGATGCCCTATACTACACAGCAAGTGTTAAAGGGTTCTATTAAGAATATTTCAGAATGCAGGCACAGTGGAGAGGTCCAGTTCAGTGCGCAGAAGTGAGGCCTAGCAGGCAATGATGAGCTTCAGCTGCCCGTGTCAGGGGATCTGTCAGTCAAAACCAAATGGATAACTAATGAAAATAAATAAATAAATAAATAAATAAATAATTATAAAAATCACCCCTTGTTGAATTTTAATAAAGGGGGAAACTATAGTGGCCAAAAGCATATTTTTTACCAACCTGTAAAAATACCATTCCCTAAAGTTGGGCCTTTTTAAATTTAATTTATTTTTCCACCCTTATACTTTTTTCTTTTCTTTTTTTTTTTAAGTTACTTCACATTTTACAGACACTTACTTGGAAATGTAGCACACTTAAAGAAAAGAAATTGAAGAACAAAATAAAATAATGTTCAGGGGTTTGTAATATTGTCTCCAGTTATAAAAAACAATATGCAATTTCCACTTTTGGTTAAATTAATCATACCTTTTGTTGAATTTTAACAAGTCCTGCTAGAAAAGGACCAACTGAAAATCACGATTAATCTGTCTAGACTGCTCTACCAATATGCAAATCAATACAATGAAAAGCCCAAAGTAACAAAAAACTTAATGTGTGATTTTGAAAATTCTAAGTGCATACTCACATGTATACTTAAAAAGTTTTTCAAAGGAAAAAAGCAGTAATGAAAATCACTTCACAAAAATTAAATAAATTGCCTCGTCAAAAGTCAGTGGTTCGGTCATAAAATAAAACTGCTCTGAGTCATTTTTAACAAAATAAAATTCACCTTAAGGAGGAAAACTTTTTTGTAACGTTTAATACTGGTCAATCGGAAGCACACTGCTTCATGCAAGCTAGCAGTGTAGTGGGTATAGTGTGTGTCTGTCTGCTAGAGTGTGTATTACCGCTTAGCAGCATGTGTGGACATGCTTCTCATTCCACCAGTGACAGCTATCAGCTGTCCTCCTGTTGGCCTTCCCGTCTCTGTCTCCTAAAGTGTTAGCATGTTTGTCTTCACTGATTTAAGCCAAGCTTTCTTTATGTCTGACTGTTCTTTGCTACTCCGTTTCATTGACAGAGCCTGTGTTGGGTTCAGTGAGAGAAAATGATGATTGTGCTGATTTGTGTATATTCAATTCACAGACACACACACACACACACACACACACACACACACTCCCAGCTGTCTCCTCTGCATGACACGCGCTGAGAGGTCGGGATGTTGTTGGGTGGGGGAAGTAGAGTTGACCATAAGAAACATGAGCTCACATACTGGATGATCCCCTTCCCACTACTCACTTCAGCTTTAAGGTGACTGCTACAGCTTTAGTGCATGTTTCTGTGTCTATGTAAAGTTAGCATACAGGTTAGATTTGGTTCTGACCTGATAACGAGTCAACAACACATTACCAAACGGATGCCGTGGATTTCTAAGCTGTTTCTTTAAACATCTGGTGGAAATATGAATGTTCCAAAGGTCCACCTCTTACTGACATGCATCCTCTGTGTATGTTCTGGTAAGTAGTCCTCAGTATGTGTTGATATTTCAATCTTATCAGTTATGTTTCAGCTTGCTGTAACAGTGCTGGTTCGAAACAGATAAAGAAGAAAGAAAAAGAAATATATTATTTAGAAAATCAGATATTAGAAATGGTTAATTACAAAGTACTTCTCATGCTGTGAAATTTTAGTCTTCTGTAAATTATGTTCTATAGGACCAGTCTCAGGAAACAGGACATCACTTTCTGACCAAAAATAAACACGTTAAGCAACGTTAATAATATTTTAAACAATCACAGAGGAGCAGCTGATTTTGGCAAATCCATTATACTGAAATCAAAGGGCTTCATCACATCGATGAAAAGCATAAAAATAAATCCAAATAAAAATCCCGAAGCATCATAATCATAAGATTGAATCCCCTGGGAAACAACTGGCACAATGAGAGATAGGCATTTGCTACTTCTGAAAAACCCTTTACAAAGGAGCAATGTCTAAAAAGAAAGAAAAAGTCTCTGGTAATTGTGCTTTTTATGTATGTGTGAAGACCATCTCTTTAGAGTTTACAGCTGCTGTATCGTGTTTTCACTGTGATGGTATTCAGTCTTTTGTTTTACTTGTAAATCATTTTTAAAATGACGCTGTGGTTTCATCGGTCCTTGAAATGTCCCATACCCACAAAAAAAGTCTCTCCAGCATTGTTAACATTCCTTTTGCATTCAATACTGTGTATTTATCATTGAGCAGGTATGCATTTAGTGCCTTTGCCCAAGGACATTTAATTGTGACACATAGTTGTTAATCAACACACTGTTTCTTGGTGTACTTAAAACTGTGACCTTTCAAGTACTAGATAGTTAAATAACCACAACTTCAGTACCAGAATACCAAAAACCTCAGAGTCTTATATTCTCTGCATTTTCGAATAAATTCCTGCAAGGTTCATGCTACTATTTTTCCCATGGAGTATGGTACTTTTCATCACCTCATCCCATACAAATGAATGCACGGTACACATATCATTTACTCATGTCATATACTGTTTTGAAAGGAAGATGAAAGATGCTCTGGTTCTATTTTGTATCAAATTACCTCAGCCACTTTTATCAGAATCAGAATCAGAATACTTTATTGATCCCTGGGGGAAATTATTTTTTGTTACAGTGCTCCATTTTAAACCAACATTAAGACAAGACAGACAATACACTAACTAAGAATAGTTAAGAATAGTCAAAGAACCTATAATAAGATTAACTGTACATGAAATCAGTCAAGGAGAACAAACACAAACATGTCCTCTGTATTGATGATACATAAAAATAGCACTTCAGAGTTTGTTTAAAAAAAATAAAAATAAACCTAAGGATTTAATATTTAGCAGATAATATGTACAAATGTATCCAAGACTAGAACATAAGGCTAGTGTATGTGCAACTGGAATAAATAAAATTAATTTATTCTGAAGTTTCTTTCAATCTCTTGAAAATAGGGCTGTGCAAGATCATCCACCATATCACTAATAGCAATTTCTACACTATGTAAAGGTTTTGTATTGCAATATCATTGCTAGAGAAATGCCATGTTTTTATGTTCCTTGGTGTGTACAAACAGGGGACAAGCCCAGATATGAGAGGGCAACAGCTAGGACAATTTATTAGATTCCCAAAAAAAAAAAAAAAAAAAGCTACTTCAACAACCTCCAACAAAGCACTGTACTTTGCAAAATATGGAAGAAACTTGGAAAACAGGAAAAGCAAATGGTGGATGGAAATTACTGATGTGGTTATATGCAGGAAAAGTAGGGCTTTAAGCAGCTGGGACACAATATCCAAGTCAGAAAATACTTTTATTATGTGACAATATTGCACAGGTTCCAAACACATATTGCCGAATCGCAACTATTGCACTGCTGCTACTGCTGGCACCTTGTTTCAATGCATTCCTACTTCAAATTAGGTAGTGTGTCATCAATGACAGTAGCTCACTAGAAAAGAATGGAAAATGCCTTTCATTTACTTGCGAGCATCAATCAAATTGTACTTTTTTGCTTTGCTTTTTCAATATTGCCAGAAATATAATTATATTATATATAATTAAATAGAATTATAATTAATATATTATAATTAAAGTGCTGAAAACACACAACCACTGGCAGCCAGTAGTTTGTTACTTGTCCACACTGTTGGTGTCCACCACTAATCCGGGAATAACATATTTTTCTATTTCAATTCAGTGACTCATACTGATAGATTTCATGAAACACATTGATGATAAATTGATGTAAGATGGAGGTGGTATGTCAGGATGAATGGGTGTAGCATGTAAGCCACCAGTTGGATATTATCTGCATCACTGCAGACGTGAAACAAAAATGGACGCTCATAAAGAATTTGAAAAGGTTTTTATTTCAAGATGTTATGAGTGTTCCTCGAAACACATTTACTAGGGTCTTATATCGACATTTCAGCATGTCAAAACTCTACTTAAATATAGTAAGAATTAGATATTCAGATAAAAAAAAAACAACTATATTCTACAATGGCATATCATGTTTTAATATATAACCCTAACCCTTTGAGCAAAAACCATCTTTTTAGATTGGGCTTAAGAATTCACAAGGTACCAGAGATAAGTTGAAATATGTGTTTTTTAAAGGCTCTTGTTCGCCAAAAAGTTCTAACAATCTGTAAATTGTAAATAAAAGCAGAATATCATGACTGCAAAAAATTTACAAATATCAAATGGAAAATCTGTGATCTTAGACACCAGCTGCGTATGGTCCTGCTGGTCCACAGCTAACTGAATCTGAGATGGTAGAGTTTTCATGTTGGAATAGGAGAAGGAATTTTTGGAGAGGAAATGAAACATACTACTAGATTTTTTTCCATTTGTTACAAGGTAGTTAGAATATTTGCAGAAAATAACCTTTTAGAGGCTTTTTTGAATAATTAAGTTAATAAAGTATTGGTGTGTCATCCACACCCCAACTCAACTACCCCAATAAATTTGGCCCATTCCAGTAAGACACATGAAGAGAAGAGAAAGTGAATCCCAGTTCCTGTTATGGACACACGTAACTGTTATCATAGACACAAACATACCAGTTCAACCATATTTAACAGGATGCTCCAATTAAAGTCCACTATATGGAAGGCAAAAAATTCAAAGCAAAGCCAGGCAGACAAATGAGCTAGTTTAAAGCGTAACTGGTTACTTGAATATCTTAAAAAAAAAAAAAAAAAAAAAAACTTGCTCAAATACAGTCACAGTAACAACTAATTATTTTCCCCAGAAGCGTTTGTCTGCACCTTCTGTGTGCTGACACTCAAACTAGTGATCTCTTTTCAAACGTTTCAAGAGCCCATATGAAACTGCATTAGACAAAAAGATTTTTATTTTGCAGCAGCATCATGTGAAAATGCAGAGTGTGGGCAATGACTGACAGCTCCAAGTGGCTCCCATGTCCCGCCTCTTCTCTATTTTTGTATGTGGTCAGATCAAAGCTTCTCAGTGCAACAGACAGATGACATGCACACAGCAACAGGCACAGCTAATGGCAGACAGCCAAGGAAATGAATATCAACATTGCAGACAACGACACCACACTCATTATACAGATCTTCGATAAAGATCCCAAATGAAACTTTGAAAGGAAACCAAAACATGCTTTTGTGTGCATGTGTGTGTACATGGTAGTGGCTTATACTATTATACATACATACATACACACACACACACACACACACACACACACACACACACACACACACACACACACACACACACACACACACACACACTTTGGCATCTTAACTCAATCTGACTGCTCTCCAAGTTCTGCTTTGTGCACCACAAATTGTGTGTCTTGTAGTATTAATGTGTATATGATGTTTATTTACATTCAGCTAGATATGGGCTGGGCACTGTGCATGTTCTTGTAACACATGTGAGGAACCAGTTTCAGTATTAACATTCAGTAGCAACATCACAGACATCATGTATTATGTGTTGTGAATCCAACTTTGTTTTCTTTGGCATGTTAAAACTCAAGAAGACACTCTCAGTCTGGAGTCTAAAACCTTGTTGGTGCCCACCACAACACATCAATAATGCCTAAAACAAGCAAAATCCTGATGCGTTATCAGGTGGTTGAGTCTTACCAGGGAAATAGCAAAAGTTGTAAACCTGAACCATAAAGTCCTGCTCAGACTTATTGCTCACATTGTACACACAAACATAACATGCTTAGATTTAGCGTGTCTGTAAATCTGAGAGTCTACTTACTTATATGACTACAACTTGTAAATTGCATAGGTTGCCTGTCCTGAAGCACACCCTGTGTTATTGCTTTTATCCAAATTTATCTTACATATTTTTTTAAAGATCAATTTTGTGGCTTTTTGCCTTTAACAGTTGAGCAGTGAAGAATAGACATGAAGGAGATGGAGAGAGCAGGGGAAGGGCAAAGAGCTGACGGTTAACCTTCAACCTGGGCTGCTGCATTTCAGCATATGGGCACCTGCTCAACCAGTGAGCTAAAATGATTGCCCTTTTTTGGTTACACTAATGGGATCATAAACCTCATATTGTGTTCAATAAGTGAGACCATAAACTCTTTAGGAAAGTGGCAGTGATTTGACAAACATAAACTGCTCCATGTACCTGTAGCTGGTAGTTATTTTATAGTAGAGTACCCCTCCAAGTCAGAGTTCACAACAACTAAGTGTTTGTTTTTTTGCTTACTTTCAGAAATGCCTCCTCTCCAACTAAGGGGTTAAATTAAGTTCTCAAAAACCTAATAAAGACTAAAAGTGGTACTCACTCCCAAGGTTGCTAGTCCTTGGAGAAATTTCAGCTGTAGAGAAGCAGTTTAAATATAGAATAACACTCAATTGTAAGATAACACTCACTTTTTCAAAACCTGTATCTATTTGTTTTGATAATCTGGTGGTGGGGAGTATAATGTGTCTGAGGGATGTTACCCTGGTGGACTAGCAGCAAAAGACTATGTTGAAGCTTTAAGTTTGACATTAGTGTGTCAGTTTGGTAATTTCTCCCATTAAATATATTATGCCCCTTCACATGTACCAGGTGGCTTCGTTTTCTATTCAGATTAAATGTGTGCCTCAGTTCTTCAAACTACATGACAGCATCAGAGTTTGATGAATACAGATGTATAAAGCACTCTAGGACACTAAACTTTAAATGAAGCATCTATTCTTTCTCTGACCCTTTTTATTTATTTATACACACACACACACACACACACACACACACACACACACACACACAAATTTAATCATATGCTTTACAACAGGACTCTTTGTTTACTTTTGCAGTAAAATATATTTTGTGCCTACATACAGATTGATTGTCTTTTCTTGTAGTAATGATTGCCCACTCCTCTACAGGGAAGAAAAAAAAAAGTAGCCAAATTCCCCAAAAATGCTAAACTGTGGATTTTACTTCACTACTCATGGATCAAAACCCTCATCAGAAACACATGTCACTATTTAACAAACTAACTGCTGCAGAAAGGAGATGATTTTATTAGGAGAGATAAATAACTGGGCAGCAGCATCATTAAAAACTCATCAGTCAGGAGTGAGCCAAAGAGATGTGACCATTGTTCCCATTAATGAGGATTTACAACAATAATTACAGCAAAATGAAACACTTTCTGAATGTTTTTACTCTCCAGCTTTTAAAGTTCAGCTAACACACAAACTTCAACACAGGTGGTGTCCATCCAGAAATGTTTGATAAAAACTTATCAAGTTTGACGCACTGACTGTTTTTGAGATTTTCCTTTTTGGTGATACTTTGACATTAAAATGACTATAAAACTGAACTGAATTCACACAAACTGCAGATAAACTGATTAAGTGTCTCCTACTACCAAAGCCATTTCAAAATAAAAGCCTGTCTCTCTCAGCAAAAGTAAACAAACCTGCCTGCCATTACAACTGGAGGGCTGAACAAAGTGAATGAGAACATCTGCGTATGAACTCAAAGGCATTACCTCCATTTAACATTGACTCCATGAGGAATGATGGATGGCCAGATGCCATTTCCATTAGATAAAGGATTTTGCTTTGTATTTCCACGTTTAAATGCAGTTTTTGTCCTGTTGACAAAAAATAAATAAATTCTCTGTCCACCTTCACAGTAATCACCATCTGAGCTTTCTTGTCTGCAACTCAGCACAGAGAGAACATGCAAACACAAAGGACATGTTTAGTGGCATGCTCCCATTAATAATCTGTAGTAATCTGACTTTCTGTCCTGATATCCTGTATTTGCATAAGACTTCAGTGAAACTGTAGCTTCATGTTAGACACAGAATGTTGAAAAACATCCTATAAAAGTACAAATACAGTAAAATAAACAAATAACACTCAGATGCTAGTTTATTAATGGGATTTTCCTTTTATTTTTTAAATTTAGCAAACATGTTTCTGTATAACTTAAGAATTCACATAGTAATTTTGAAAAAAAAAATCCAATAACATAAAATCATGAAGTGTTTATAGTTCATACCTAAAAGCTGAAAGAATGGCTTCACTGTGGGGTTGGGAGATTGACCTACTTTTGAAGCCAATCTCAAGTGGACATTGGAGGAACTGCAGGGTTTGACACTTCACAGTTTCCTTTTTTTTTTTTTTCCTTGCCATGGATGTTGATGGTTGGATGTGCCCATATTTCCCATTTGATCAGACACTAAGTTTAGAATTTTGATGCACATCTGTTAATGTCTTCACTACGTTTATCAGACAAATGTATACTGCAGCCTGAAAAACCATAAAGCAGCCAATAATAGTACAGTCTTAATTTCTACCCAAGTGCAAGATGGTACATTTAACTCACTGATTTGTCAATGAAAAAGAGATCCAATGTATTGTTACATCTGATTAGGAGAATCATCAAGTGGATTTATTATTTTGTTGTTTGTGTGTTGCTCAGAGTTAACGAACATTGTGAAAAACATGAAATACCATTGTCCGCTCCTCTTCACTTTCTCTGCAGGAGAAAAACTCTCCCTGAATACTATCCAGGTGATGTTAAACTTTGTCAAGGACAACCCGCAGCTCCTCAAAGAATTGAACTTGGACATGGAATCAGACGTAGATTTGGAGGAGTTCAAAACCATATTGAACAGACTCCCTGGTCAGTGATGAGGAGATTTTCTAGATTTTATATGCATCTAGCTTTTCTTGAATCTTCTATGCAAGAAAAACCCATCCCCTGTAGGAATAATTAAAATTTTTTATGTATTTTAAATGTTGAATTTAAATGTCTTTTTTTTTCTTTTTTCTTTTTTTTTTTTAAATGCAGCAACATACCACAACAACAGTCAAGGCGCTTTATTTTGTAAGGTAGACTGATAATACATACAGAGACAATAATCATATGACCCCCTATGAGCAAGCACTTTGGCAACAATGGGAAGGAAAAACTCCCTTTTAACAGGAAGAAACCTCCAGCAGAACCAGGCTCAGGGAGGAGCGGCCATCTGCCGCGACCGGTTGGGGTGAAAAGCTATGAGCATTGTTTTTGTTTTGTTAATTTAAGATTTTCTCTGTACAGAAAAATCTGATTAAGGAAAAGGCAACTAGCAGAAACAATGTAGCAAATGGTCTGCTTATGTTTTTCTTTATTTTGTTGTATGTCTTTGTGCGTCTCTCCTGTTTTGACCTTATGGGTCTGTGTGTGCCTGCAGAGCACGTGAAACAACATTTGTTGAGCAAGACCAGCTTGGATCTTCCCTACACCTCAAATGTTCATTCTGATGTTCCACAAAGACAGGATATCCTACAGCCCCCCATGCCATTAGTGCAAGGGCCCAAAGGAGGTAAAATCTGAACTAAAGCATATTTTAAAAGGGATGGATGGATGGATTTTCTACTTATTTTATCTGTGTTCCAGCCTCAGTAACTTTGACACAGTAACATCTGCTGAAATTTTTACACCTCCGATGAAATGTCACAAGCGTTAGCTTTATTTTGATACCAATATTGTTTGCACAGACTTTGTAATTGCAGAGAAATACCCCATTCATTTTTGACATGTCATTTTTGCCACTGTCAGCTATCGTTATCCTTTAAAAAGGGACTGTTCATGGCATTAGGGAAAATTTCTTTAAAGTGGATGCAACTTTGCATCCATCTAATGCTTAGTGAATCAAACTATTTATCAGCAGGAAAAAATAATTATGTTTTATGAAAGCCCAACATGAGCTGGTATAAATGTTTTCTGTTTAGTTAGCCAGCTCTCATCTCATCAGCTGTCATCTAAAGTAATTTATTTTTAATATGTAAATTAATTACAATTGTTGGAGGATGCAATTCGATGTTAAATGACCTCAAAAACAATTAAGGGCATGACATTGGTAAGATTCAAAAACTAAATTTTCCAAATAAAACCACAAAGTAGATCAATATTAACCGCAGCCTAAGAGCCTCCTTATGGACCAGAGTGCCTGGGTGAATCAGCGGCCCAGACAGAGTGCTCCTCTGAGAGAGAGAGAGAATTTGCTCATGGTGGCTAAATGAAACCAGATCCGAGCTCACGCAGCTCAATGTAGCCAGCCAACAGATTCCCAAAATAATATGCAAAAGCTGTCACCTGCTCACAGGGCTGTTTGCTTGGTCACGTTAGACAAAATTACATGATGTCTTTGCTATGATACTCAGTAAGATTACCAATACACTGCCTCTTTTGCTTTTTGGGTCCTTATAATAAATACAAGTAAATAAAATATTTATTTACTTTGTTTTTATTATTTATTTATTCATTCATTTTTTTAGGGCCTTGTAACTAAAGTAACTAAAGTAAATAGTTTCTTCAGTAAAGTAATGGTGCATTGGTACACATTTTTAAAGCAGTTTATATGTGACAGAAGTATTCATGTACTTTATATCTCACAAACTGACAAATGCCAATAATATATTAAAAGTTAAAACTCCCAGTACCATTAGAAATGAGTAGACCCACTCTGTAAACAGAACTGAAAGCAAACTAAATTTAGGACAAAAATGTGAAGCTAATGGAAAATGCTAGACTATTAAAACTCCTGTTGTTGGCTTGATGGTTGTTTGCTGTCTTGGTTTATTTATCAGACAAAAAAAAAAAAACAAAAAAAAAACTACCAGGCTGAATTTCATCAGACCTAGTGGAGAGGACAAGCATGGGCAATAAAGGAAAAAAAAAAAAAAAAAAAAAAAAAATTGCAGGGCATGGTGCTCTCCATGGTGCTTCGGAACCCAAGCTGATCTAAACTTAATGTCAAAGGATTAGCCAGGGTTGGTATTCCCAAACATCCTAAGACCCCAAAAGTTCACTAAGGACTCATAGGACTTGCAGACTTATAGAAGCAGATTTGATTACAGTGTTCATAGGACATTCAGTGCAGAGGCTTTTCACCAGTATAAAATGACCACCATTTGTTGCTGTTGATCTTTTTGCATCTGTCCATCCCCGCCTCTGTCCTTCTCTCTTCTATATGCACTCTAGCTTTCTCTGAGATAAACGCAATGTTTCAGATTACATGTGGTAAGTCAGGCGTAGCAACAAATACCTTTGAAAATAATATTGAGAAGCTAAATTAGAATAGAGACTAGAATATAATAGAATAGCCCTTTATTGTCATTGTACACTTCAACAAAGTCCATTCTGAAAACCACTTGCCTTTTACGGATGCTGAATTTTGAAACATTGAAATATTACATTGATGTATAAGTGATAAGAACAGGAGCAGATGAGACAGTCAACAGAAAATATCTGAGTCCTTCTCACCCTCTCACTTCGTCTGAAACTTGAGAAGAGACCAGGTAAGTAAGGGGAAACCACACACATTGAAACATTTACCAGAAAGTAATATCACCATGGTAACAAATGTGAGACAAAGCAATAATCCAAAGGAACTACATCCGCAATACTCAAAAATACACATTTTGGTCCCTACATCAGGAAAATGGAGTGTAAATCACAGAAAATGTAATTTACTCCCTTCCCTGTCACTTCAGAGAAAATACATTTAGGGATACTTGGGTGGCAAGATGTTCTACTTATCATGTAATGCTGTCAAAGTGACTTCAAAATATAATTAGTAATGGCTGTGTGGTGAAGAGTTAGTGTGCAAAACTCAATACATCATAAGTAAAATTCCTTCCAATAAATCTGACACTTTTTAAATTAATAATTCGACAACCCAGACTGTCTTCAGCTTCTTTATCGATCAGTCTGCTAAAGTCTGACACCATTATGCTGTCGGTTTCAATCCTCCTGACTGCCCAAACTTTATTTTTGTTTGTTCTAAATGTAGAATGTTGCTCAAACGATGAGACGACGCTGGTGAAACGACTGTTCACTGGTTACAACAAAGTGGTTCGTCCTGTTAACCACTTCAGTGAAGCTGTAGTGGTTACTGTGGGATTACAGTTAATACAGCTTATAAGTGTGGTAAGTCTGTAACTCTTTGTCTGCATTTTACATGAAGAAAGATATGACCAGCTGTCACCACTGTGTTGTTTCTTGACTTTGACCTTTTGACTGTAATTGCAGTTTCTCTAAAAGGACAAACAATCAATCAACAATTGTTGGCTTAAATTTCAAATACTAACCAATATAATGAAATTACAATAACCAAAGATTTTTGATTATGGAGGAGCTGGCCTTAAGGTGTTCAATGAAAAGGACTATGGTGACAGGGAATGATTTGTTCACAAAGGTAAATGCACCTTCATAGTCTTAGGCTGAAATTGGACAAACTGGAAAGTGTTACAGATGATGACTGTCTAAATCAGACAGGGAAAAATGCTGCAAGACACAGTAACTGAAATGAACCCAGAACTTACTTGTTGTTGATGTTAGGACTAAAAACTGGGCAAAGGCACTGAATCACAGACATTGTTGCACTTTTGATTCACTATGGTTAGACCACTTAGGGGAAAAAAAAGAATCAAGCAGTGGTCTGTCTTTATTTATTATTTATTTTCTCAAAGAGAAGAACTTTACGCATGGAAAAGGAAATATGCTTAGACGATATTGGTTCTCTTTGGATCTGCCTTCATATATGAACAAACATTCTCTGTGGTGAAGTTCAAGCTAATCCAGATCCTCTCGTGGTCATGATCACCTGCCTGCTGTCCTTCATATTACAACCTCAAACGTTGGACATGACTGCAGTGTACGTGTTCAAGCCCAAACAGACCAGATTTCTCGCAATGAACAGGGGAAAAAAAAAGGAAAAAAAAAAAACCTTAAAACTGCAGATTAGATCATAAAACTGAAAGTAAAATAGCATTAGCACAGAGTTAGGTCTTTAAATTTGTTTTGGGTAATGTTGAATCAATAATGATAAACTAAGTGCCTTTATTATCCCTGTTTTACATTTTCATTGCCTTATTGTGGGATCTACACTTAACAGTAACAATTATAAAGAGATCAAAATAATATTGAGCAGAACTGAGTTGAGCTTATTGCTGCATTGCCCCACAACTTTCTCAGCTTCTCATGTGGCCCCAAAAAGTAATTAATGCAAACATATGTAACTCCTGCCAAATAAGTGCACAAAATTGACAGAGGTTAAAGGAACACTGTCTTTGACTGAAAAATAAAGTATTTAGAGAGGAGTCATGTGTCAATATGATCCCAAGCTTTTCTTTTTTGATTGTATTCAACAGCAAAGCAAAATAATAAAAAGGACCATACATAATTAAATCTCAGTCAGTGCCACAGAGATAATACCATTATTCTGGAAAGAAATTATTATACCAAATGTTATGAACTGGATAAGACAAACAAAAGAACATACGTAATGAAGTCTTTAAAAGATGAGGACTGCCATGTGCTGATTTGGAGGACCAGTTATGTTTTTGTAGTGCCCTGTATAAAACTGGAACTCCAAAGAGTGGACATTTTCCATTATATAAAATTAGAATAATTCATATCAAGTCATGCAGCAATATCACTTTGGTTGGTACTGAACACACCAAATCAGTTCTGAAAACCTAGATAACACATGAAGAAACCAAGAAACCAAGAGAGTCAAATAACACATATGATAAGAGATATCACGCCACAAGCAGTTACTTAATCTGCCACATACATACCCAAATCTCATTTATACCAGGAGATGACAAGCCAACCAAACAACCAAGGTGTTTTGGGGGTGTAGACACCCTGTTAAGACCAAGACTTGAACTCAGACATGTTCCACAGACATCCTGTTAATCTTGATTAACAACTGAATTTAAGACACAAGAACCAGGATAACAACAAACATATAGGATGGCACAGCAGCCTCAAAGAAGCGATACAGGTATAAGTAAAACAAAATGAGCAACTGTCATTGTGTGTCCTTCTATGCTTATTAAGTCCATGAAGATGACTAGGTTTGACAGTCTCTGGGACAGTCCCTTCATCCATTTTATTCCTCTTAACTCATTCACTGCCAGCCATTGGCAGTGAATGAGTTAAACCCATTGACTCATTCACTGCCATTGACGGCTATAGACGTCAATGGCAGTGAATGAGTTAAGAGATGGAAAAAGTCTTCTCGTTTCTTCTTCTCACTTCAGTTTTACTCCAAGCAGTTTATGGTGGACAACAAATTAGTATTACCAGTGCTGACAAAAAAGATGAAAAGTTGATAACGTCAAGAGGGTACTGCTTTGTATGCCAAACCAAAATAAAATAATCATAAAAATGTTTGTATCTCGTGTTAACTAAAAAATGTAAAATACAAAAACATGAGAAAGTGTTTGTTAAAAATTTAGTTAATTTAAATCCATTTTAGCCTCAAACATGAATGCTAGTTCACAGTTGGCTAATTTCCCTGTTAACCACAAAACCAAGGAAAAAAAATTTTTCAAGACATGAGCAATGCCACCTGTTAAACCCCAACGCCCCCAAAGCCGGGGGCAAGAGGGGGAACATCTGGTTTCATGGACCGTTTCTCAATATACATACTTGTGTGTACCTGCGTTCACGTGGACTTGTGATATGTCATCAGTCGCAGACCAAATATGCTTCCAAATCAAAGTACGCATCAAGTATGCTCAGAATTCCTGGATGTGTTCTCGCTCCTTCCATTTTATCAAGCATCGGTGGTGGCTTGGGTGAACTTGGTACAGCCAAATATCCCAGAATGCATTTTGTCCAAAACTCAAACGCGGCAATGGTGGAGGAGGGGAGCTAAACTTTTAAGATATTTCCAGGTGAGAATGTACCTGTGTAAACTTCAAATATCTGCTCGATTTATAAAGACATCGCATATTTGCAAAATTGCTCTGACGTTTTCGGAGACATCTGTTACCCCACCAGCTCAATAGCTCAGCGGTCCTCAAACCCAGGGCCACAGACCGGTACCGGTCCGTGAGTTGTTTGGTACCAGGCCACGAGAGTTGAGGCTCGGGTGTGAAATTTATGGTTTTCAGGGATTTTATTATTTTTCTATTGTTATTTTTCTATGGTTTTTATCTTTAACTCTGTTTCCCTGGGTCTTTTCCCATGTGTTATGACTAAATTTTCCTTTTTTTGGTACCGGTACTGGTTTTATTTTGTTGTATTTACAGCGACACCTTAGAGGACGGTCTGTGAAAATATTATTACTGGGCCGTGGCGCGAAAAAGGGTGGGGACCGCTGCAATAGTGACAGGGTGGTCAAGGCTCACTGGAACCGGCGAGAACAGCGGACTCCCGGTACATCGTTTTTAACCCCCCAGCGGTCTTTTGCACCACAGGTTAAACATGATATATAAGTCACTTAGCTTCTAAAAGTTAAGGTTTGGTTTATTTTGGTGTTTTATTTGTTCCTGAGTGAATCAGTTTGGCTGAGATTAAAGTTAAGCTTCATAACTGTACTGTTTTATTTAATACTTAAGTCTTACTTGGAGAGCTGTCAGTGTATTTTAAATTTCACCAGTCACACCACCTGAAGTAAAATGTTCTGTTCTTATTTAAAAAGCTGGGGGAATTAAATCTAACATTAAAAATATTTAAATTCAGGAGGAAACATTTTCACTGGGAGCAAAAACAGCATGTTAATACATGGAGATCCTGAAGCCTGCTCCAAACATGATCAGATTATATTTTAAATATTTGTTTAATTCTTTTCCAAACCTCAGCAGCTTGTAAGTTTTGAGTGTCTACTAAAATGAAAATAAAACCGTTCTACCATCTCACCTGTTTGTTATTATTCACACACACCTATCCTATTTTTATTAATAGAGAGAAAAGCTTGTGTTTCTGTCATGTAGTGATTGTGCTTAACTGTATGAAGCTTATTAGACATTATGAAACAGATGACACGTAAAAGCGAATTTTGCAAAATTGCTTAAGATTTTAAAAAAAATTCTTTAAAAGAAAAAAAAACTACTACATTATATGTAATTGCTTTCATGTCATGTGCAATTTCCATTGCAAATATGAATCACAGTTAAATTAAGAGGGAATGGCAGGAAAAACTCCTGAATGGAGATGTCATCAAGTACACTAGCGTTCCAATTGTAGAATGATCGCGCTGCGTTCTCGGACTCCTGTGTGAACTTACAAAGTCTACTAGAATAATTGAGAAACGCTCCTCCTGTGGTATTCACAGAAACGGCATACAAAACATTGCTACGACCACTAAGACGACAAACAATTAAAAGCGCATTACAGCACATTCTGCAAAATGTTGTAAACACAAAGCACGAATGTTCGATTCACCTGATAGCAGGTACACGGACAATTAACACCTGGACTCAAAGCCGACATCTCGCAGATTCCAAAACAGCAAGTTTCGTCACACTGCGACCGAAATTCACTGGACCAGCAGCAAAAGAAGACCAAAACTATGATTCATTTTTAGAAAACAGTGAATTATGTCTTACCTGTGCTGTCTTTCTTGCATCGAAAACAAGTTTCCACAGCTGCCAGCTACATTAACTGAATAACTGCATCTCCCATAATGCCTCAGAGCCATTTTCTGTCAAAAAAAAAAATCGCCAAAGTCAGCCCGATGACAGAGATTGGACAATGGCAAGTGTCATGCGTTTGCTGCGCGTAAGTTTTTGGCTTTGCAATTTGCGTTTTGTTGGGAGTGACGTAAACGTGGTGACGCTATCCGTGATCCTATTGGCTTAAATGGCGGGGTCAATCATGCAAATTGGCCAATAGAAACCGAAGTGCCTGCTCCACAGAATTTAAAGTCTCAAAGACGCAGTGCAAAAACAAGGCCCATTATACCTGTGCGTGGGTAATCCTTCAATATATATATATAGAAAAAACCACTAAGCATTTTTAGGCATGCAATAAACTTAGATCATTTTTGCAGTTTAATTCCTAAGAAATTTCAGCTGTCACAGATTCTGCCAAGATGAGCCAAAATGTGCCAAATTGCAGAACCATCTGTAACTTTGGTCAGCAGCATCAGCCTTTGCACAAATAATGTCTATATGTTGATTCCTGGATTTCTGGAATTTATTGTCTACCACAGGATAATATCAAAGGGGTTATATGCTGTAACATTCACAAAAAAAATAAGCAGGAAAACAATCTTCTTACCTGTGTTCCATCCTCAGTTACTATGACGCAGTAGCATCTGCTGTAATATTTACACCTATGATGAAGTCTCATTAGTATTAGGTTTATTTTGATTGTTTACACAGAGTTTGTAATTGCAGAGAAATACTCTATTCATTTTGGGCATGTCATCAAGCTGGCACCTTTGGGGTTCAAGATGTTAAATTTGGATTATTTTTATTGTGATAGATAACTAAAATATGGGGTGATGCCAGCAAGAAATTAAACAAGAAAAAAGATGTTACCATCATTTTGTTTTGTTTTTACTTTTTACTTTTTAATACAGGTCATGTAAACATGTATGTGGGGTAGACATCACAAAATAAATTGTCATAATGTTTTCACCTGTTCTTGACCTTTTTGTCTGTTCCCAGGATGAAGTTAACCAAATTGTGACCAGTAATGTCCGTCTCCGACAGGTAAGTCTGTGTGACTACAGCTGGCCATGCATTATAACTTTAAGTGGGACTACACACCATTTGAAGGTTGGCCTAATGCTATGGACATCAGTGAAAGTTACAAGTTACCAGAAAATCACAAGCTTCGCAGCTTTTGATGAATATGATGCAAAGCAATGAAGAAAATAAGTCATAAAAAATAAATTAAAATATAATGTAATTGATTTCCTCCCAGCATTCCACTATGTCCCACACAAGCACTGTGTTTGTCCCACAGTTACTTTACTGGGATCTGGTCATCCCATTTAATCCTCTAATCGGCATCACATAGCTAAATACAACCTTAGAAGTGAAATAATGATCTAAAATTTTTACTCACTTTACAGCAATGGGTAGACGTTAACTTACGGTGGAATCCTGAAGACTATGGAGGAATCAGAAAGATCAGAGTTCCTTCATCTGACATATGGAAACCTGACCTTGTGTTATACAACAAGTAATTTTCATTTCTCTTTGTGTTAAAAAAAAAGCAAACAAACCTATATTTGGTGGTGGTGGTGGGGGGGATTAATGACTTGCTGCTCCACTTACATGCTTGGTTTTCCTTTGCCTCTGTCCTCTACCCTCCTTTTTATCTGCAGTGCTGATGGTGATTTTGCCATCATCCATGAAACTAAAGTCCTGCTAGAGCACACTGGCAAGATCATATGGAACCCTCCAGCCATCTTTAAGAGTTACTGCGAGATTGTTGTCCTTCACTTCCCATTTGACCTACAGAACTGTACTATGAAATTGGGAACCTGGACATACGATGGCCTGCTGGTCGTAATCAACCCGGTGAGCGTAAATGCTTTTTTTAAATCTGGGAATTTAGACTGTGTGCAAAACAGCTGAACGTGGGGACGCTAAAATGTTTGTGAACCACTGTCTTTTAGGAGAGTGATCGACCTGACCTCAGTAACTTCATGGAGTCAGGTGAATGGGTGCTAAAGGACTACAGAGGGTGGAAGCACTGGGTGTACTACACTTGCTGTCCTGACACACCATACCTGGACATTACCTACCATTTCCTGATGCTGCGACTGCCCCTCTATTTTATCGTTAACGTCATAATTCCCTGCATGCTGTTCTCTTTTCTCACGGGATTGGTCTTCTACTTGCCTACTGACTCTGGTATGTTCATTCTGCAAGCTTGATAGGTAACAGAAAACAATTGTCAGTGATTTTTTTTTTTTCAGATTATTTTGAACTTAGAGGTGATTCACTTTCTCTGCAGGTGAAAAGATGACTCTCTCCATCTCTGTCCTGCTGTCTCTGACTGTCTTCTTGCTGGTTATTGTGGAGCTGATCCCCTCCACTTCGAGTGCTGTTCCCCTCATAGGGAAATACATGCTCTTCACAATGGTAATGGTCATTGCCTCCATCATCATCACTGTTATCGTCATCAACACACATCATCGCTCACCAAGTACGCACACCATGCCGGGGTGGATCCGTAAGGTTTGTATGGGGGTATTTTTTCTCTCTCCACTTGTAATAAATGGGAAATATTGTTGCTGTTTTATAAGACTAGTAATATCATAATTTTATCTCCCTGCATCTCAGGTCTTCATTGAAACCATTCCCAACATGATGTTCTTCTCAACAATGAAGCGTCCCAGTCAGGAGATCCGGCAGAAGAGGCTGTTCCCTACTGACATGGACATTTCCGACATCTCAGGTGAGGCTAAACTGCAACTCCCATTACCATTATTGCATGCTAGTGAACAGTTTTAGTTTAAGTCTGTCCTAAAATTGTTGACCTTCCTCTCTCCTCTGTAGGTAATCCTACCCCGACGGCTGTCACCTATCAGTCCCCCATTGTTAAAAACCCTGATGTTCGTAGCGCAATCGAGGGGGTGAAGTACATCGCAGAGACTATGAAGTCAGATGAAGAATTTAACAATGTAAGAGAAAATCTGCATGAATTATTGATAGTGTATCAATCCATAAAATTTCTTAGAAGTTCAGAGCCTTGCATTCAACTCCCCAGCCATTCTTGTGCTTCTCTAAAACTTAAACGAATCTACAAGTGTAGGCACAGTAATCAAAACTTTTTACATTTCTGCTCTGAATCTGGATCTAAATGAAATGGCCAAAAAGACAATGATTTAATGGTTTCATTAATTAAATGGAAGGTTAGAATGACAGTAAGTGTGCCAAACAGTGTGGCCCCAGGAAGTCACCCCATCTGGGGAAACTCCGTCTAATCCACAGTTCTCCAAAAAACAACTACTTGTTATTTCATATTAATAAAACTAATATAATGTTTTGAATGTATAAGCTTACTGGCTTCTACATTCTCGATTAATCATTTCTACACCGAAGAGAATGACAGGAGTCTTTCTTATCTTCTGCCAATAAATGTAGTCCACAAAATCATATCTGACAGATAACTGGGCAACATTAGGTAATCTGATTTTCCACATCTTTTAGTAATGTTATTGATTCAATTGAAAAGCTTATCTCTTTTTGTGTCCTAGCAACTGATCAGTAAATTCCAAATATGTGAATGCTCAAAGTTAAAGTTTCTTCCATACCGTCTTATTGCAGGCAGCAGAGGAGTGGAAGTTCGTTGCCATGGTTTTGGATCACATCCTGCTCTGTGTGTTCATGGCTGTGTGCATCATCGGGACTCTTGCTGTCTTTGCTGGGAGACTCATTGAGCTCAACACACTGTAGAGGCCTTCATGATGGAGGAGAATGCATTTATCCCACTGTCCCTCACGCACAGATAGGCAGTCAAAGGTCGAGCTAATTTCAAAATTCTGTTCAGGGCCTTTAATTGTGTTGACTTTGAATGTGCAGATATTTTTTACTTTTATTGAGGAGTCTGCAGTAAAAACTCCAGGCATCTCACAGGTATGATGATACACAAATATCTTGATGGGTTATATTGGGTCACACAAAGCTGTTCTTGTTATTAACAATCCAGCATTTTTCTATTGTTTCTCTTGTATTTCTACAGTTGGTGATTGCTGCCCTCACAATTGCGCAGACTGTTATTTTACATGTAAAATCACGAACAGTAGTTGTTACGTTGTCATATTTGGCAGCTTGATTTAAGGTTTGTGTGATTGGTTCTCTTAAATGTTATTGTCAGATGTTGTCTTGGATTATTTTCCCCTTAGAAATTTTATTGATTGGTTTTGCCAGACATTCAGTTTGACAATATCTTAAGGGTTTTTTTCTACTATACTCACAAGATAATAGCAAGGTTTTATCAAGCAAATTTTTCCAAAATATGTTAAAGTCAAGCGGATCTTTAGTTACCCTATAGCAAGTAAAAGTGGTTCAAATAATTAAGATTGGTTAGTCAGCTTTGATTCCATTAAGTGAAAAACAATGGAAATACCACAGCTGCAGTATTGGCCAATGTGCTTTAACAAGCTAAAGACAGCTTGATGTATGTATGCAGCTGCGACAGATCATTTATTTAGTATAATGATATGGTTCAGTCCTGCTGTCTGTGTTAATCATTTGTTTGTTTTTTTGTTTTAATTTGTAGTTTTCTAGATGTGGAATAAAGTGAAAAATAACATTTTGTTTTAGTGTTATGAAGTTCAGACTACACTGACAAATCACTGGATGTTTTCATTTCTTGTCATGTTCAAGAATCCAGTTTAATTTGTTTTTGTGTTGTTTTCTTACTTGGAAGAAAGGTATATGGTGGTCACAAAAGGACAGCCAGGGTCAACAATAGTCAGTGTGTCATTACACCACCACCAGATATTACCTGAACTGCTGATTTAAGGCAGGATGTTGTTTTTGTCAAATTCTGACCATACTGTCTTAATTTGCAGGAGAAAGCGAGACTTATTTGACCACCCAATATTTTTCCAGTCATCCATTGTCTGATTTTGATGAGCATGTGTGAACTGTAGCCCCAGTTTCCTGTTCTGAGCTGGCAGGAGTGGCACCTGGTGGGTTTGCTGCTGTAGCCCATCTGGTTCAAGGTTCCATGTGTTTTGCATTCAAAGATGCTCTTCTACATTCGTTAGTTGTAACGACTCATTATTTGACTAGATATTTTCTCATTTTCTGACTATTCTCTGTAATCCCCAAAAATGATTATGGAGGATAATCCCAATAGATCAGCATTTACAACAGCACCAACAATTACACCACCTTCAAAGTCACTTAAATCACCTGCCTTCCCCAGTTTGGTGGTTGGTTTGAACTTCTGCAGGTCATCATTGCCGTGTGCACCTGATTAAATGGAAAAATAATGTGACTGGCTGATTACACGTGTTAATTACACACATTAACACGCACTTGAACAGGTGTGCTTGGCAGTGAGTGAAAGATGGTCGAAGTAAATTTGGTTGTTCACAAAACCCATTTAGAGTACACAACCTGTGACTGAATAATTAATAAGTCCACTAAAAATCACAAGTGGTGTCTGACAGTGAACTGAAAAGTGATTTACGGTAATCTAAGAGAAGGATCATAATATTTAGGATCAAAACAATTAACAAAACACAACCACGGCAGTCCTTTGTTGTTGAAAAACTCTTTATTGGGCGTTCCAAGTGCAAATTTAATGACAAAAAGCATGGGTAGAAATCCATTTGATAAATTTAGGAAGGCAAAAACAAAACTACAAACGGAAAAGAAACAAGTATTACACATCAGGATGCGAGACACCATGTTGAGGATCTGGGACATTCTTTAAATATTTAACAGGCAGCCTCATATTTTGAAGTTATACACATATTTCACCAGCATGTAAAAATACCAAAAACGGTTTGTTGATATTGGAAGCATTAAGCTAACCACAAGTCAGTAAGATGCTACAGCTACCAGTTTTTTCCCCAACTTTGTAAAACAATCAGATGAAGGGAAATAACGGGATTAAAAAATTTTTTTAAATTCAAGTGATACTCTACGTGTCATGACAGGAGACTTGAAATTCACAAAGTGTTCTCTCCTTAACATTTGACCAAGGTTTAGCCAAAAATATTCTTGCCTCTGGATTCTTTGGGCTGTCCCAATCCTACCAGCCAACTTTTGGCAAAACTATTTTCCCCACGTCATCAGGGTGTGTCTCTGGGACCCAACCTGTGCAACACAGGTGATGCAGGACATTTACATTTGCATAGACACTCACCATTTCTCCTGGTTCCACCTAATAACACAACAAGCCAAAAGAAGAATTAATTCCCATCCCTTAAGCTATACAGCTAGGACTTAGAATAATGGCACCAGGTACCTACTGTGAACATTTAGAATGAACGTAAACACCGAGACATAAACTCTTTCAATATTTTATGATCTAATGTGTACCGAAACAGAATCAAGGAATACACTTAAATAGCTGTGAACACAATGGCAATAAAAGGTTAAGTGAGTACATTTTTAAAAAAAAATGTCTGATTTACTAATAAAAACACTGTATAGCCAAATAAATAAAATAAAAATATAACTCAGTGCAAATGACGACGTGAAGTAGAGACGAAGCAAAGCAATGGATTTGGCAAATTATAATCCTAACTGAGTAAAACCATTGGCAATGAAAACATACAGATAAACTGGCAGCTTAAGCTCAAAGTCGTTTGTTTCTTCTGCTTGCTATACAGAAGTTTATTCAGCAATTTTTTCATTGTTATCAGCTAATAAATATTAATGTTATAACTAAGCTAATAACAGTTTTTGACAGGCAATATCTTGCAGACATTGATTAAAAGTAAGAGCTTAGTTTAAATGTATTCTGCACAAAGATGGCAAGGAAAAATAAAGTCAACATGTTTCCTCTGGTTAATCTAATTTTCCAGATTTGATGGCCAGTTTGTTTCAATCCAGCCACAAAATAAGAGAACACACACACACACACACACACACACACACACACACACACACACACACACACACACACACGCAGATTATAAAGGAAATAAGAGTAATGAGAGTCATGTTACCCGTTTCCATCAGCATCAGAAAAGTGGTGAATACCATACCAATTGGTAGAGCACAGATTCTTTAGCGTAACAGTTGAAGTTAAACATTATTTAAATTCATTCTCTCAGCCTCTTTAAAAAAAAAAAAAAAAAAGAAAAAAAAAAGTGAGAATGAGTCTTTTCCCCCCCACTTTCAGTGAACATACTACAGCTAATTGTTTCTGTAATAAGCATCCTTCCTTTCCTTGATGCAATATTAGCCACACTCTGGTTTATTCCCCTCATTCAGCATTCAGTTTCAGTACTTTTGCTTCCAATAGATTTAAATGCAACTAACTGCTCATATCTCATTATTGGCAGTCTGGGACAAAGATCCAGTAATATAATGAAAACAAAAGAGAAACAAAAAGCATTACAATGTATGGGAATAAAAGCATACATGCATCAGCATTGGCTAAACATCACTATAACAGACGGTATCCAAAGAGATAAATGTTTTTTTATTGTCAGCCTGAAATATAGGATCAGGGACTTAAAATGGAAGATGAAAAAGCCACAGCAGCAGCAGCCTGAAACCTAACAGCATACTTGTATGCACATACTGTAAACACAACAGAAGCTGTTCTGATTCACAACAGGTTTATCCTGAGATGGACTTCATGTGTTATGCATGTCAGTGTTTGGATAGTGTAGGAAAATCCAGTGTTTCCCACACTGGATAAGGAGTGTTTGTGTTGACCTTTCGCTACAACTATCTGACATTCTCACCCACTTCAGGAAGTCATTTTAATCAGCAGTAATCCTCTTTTTAACGTCATTTCATCTGAGGAAAAACAATGTGTGAACCAGCAGTTCTATCTAAAACACTTTTTCTTATCAAAACCATACAGCATCCAACTACATTAACCCTAAAAGGACCTTAGAGTGTAAATCGTTACTTTAAGTTAGTCAGTGCACCTACAGAGCAATATCACCAATCAACCAACTACACAACAGAGAAATAGCCTTAAAATTCAAACTACAACCCTCAATCTGACTCCTTCCCAGTCATCGGATCAAACTCATGACCAAGATATGTTGGCATCATTTTTGGCAATACTGTTGGACAATTTCACTAATAAATATAAATAATGATGATGGTAATCCTTGTCCATCAATGCTGCTTTTAAATATCAATAACTATCCTGGCTATTACCATCACCTTCTGCCTGGACAGAACAATCACATCCTTGTGGACCTTTTCTGGCCTCTTAGAAACTACAATGGCTGAGCTCCTGTCTCACAGGGGCTGCTGCGACTCTGCTCTGGTTTATCCTCGGCCACCTCTTCCTGAACAATTTCTTCTTCTTCTTCTTCTTTCTCTTCCTCCTTCTGCTGCAGCTGATCCTGCTCCTCTAATGGGCACTCGCTGTCTACTTCTTTAGTGATTCCTTCACAATCTCCCATCTCCTTCTCATCTGAGGAGAAAACATGCAAGGAAGAAAGGTATATAACCACGAAGCAAAAAGATAACAGAAGGGAGGCGTGAGAAAGAGCAAGCTTTGGGGTAACGTGAAGAGTTTGCAGTACAACGAATGATTGGTTTCTTGGATCAAGTGGTAAAGGAAATTAGCAGCATTCCTGTTGTTAAGGTTAACATTCTGTAAGCTTACAAGAGTTTACAAGAGTTCTACAAACAGATTTTGGAAGTAGCAAGCAATGTAAGGAGCTTTACTAACACACCCAGAAACCTCTCCTCTTCCATAAATTAAAGGGCCAGGAAGATCAACATCAGAGGCTATGGTATACGAATCTACATCTCAAGTACATGTTATTACATTTTAGGGATGAAAATGAAAAACGCTGTGATGTATAATGATTCATTTAGTGATGGGCAAATCCACTTGAGTTCTAGAAAAAAAGAAGAAGAAAGAAATCTGATGGTGTAAATTCTGTCAATTACACAGAAATGTATTGTAGAACTAGACTGTGGCAAAAGGAAGATTTGATTCCTGTTTGTGGAGGATTTATAGTTCATGTGGAGATTGGCAATGATTACATGATACAGCACATCTCCTGACATAAGTGCAGAGTAAATAAATTTAGGTCACATTTTCCAATGGGGTGACTGAAAGCACCTACCAGTCCTTGGATATTTGAGCAATTTAAAATTGCCCCAAAAATGTATATTAATGTTATTCGAGCTGAATGGGAATTAAATCAGGAACAATGGCATGGGGTTTTTTTTCCGATCATTTTCACGTTTCTACATGGACTCCAAAGCAAAAATTACTTAGTTAAGAAGAAGGTCTAAATATTTTACACACTCAATGAATACCAAACCTGGGTCAAATAAGTCAGATCAAAGTCATGTTGTTTAAATGTATAATCTATAAGGATAATTTCAGCTCAAGAAGGATAATTTCAGCTCAAGAAATACAGGATCAGTGGATCAGCAGAAGCATAAAAATGTCACATTATATTTTTTATTTATCTATTTATTTTGTTTTGCAGTCTGGCTTTAAAATTTCTTTAAGGCAGGATAAAATCCATTTATGACTCTTATCGGGCCCAGGTCTGGTGACATCCATCACCAGCTAACACCCATCATTGCTTTAGTCTGATTACTGGTAGCAGTTTGGGATTGGCTGCATTCTACAGTGTTATGAATTCTACAGCAAAGAAAGATGGACCCATCTGGCGATAATCAAATCAGTTCAAATTATGCCAGTTCGCACAGCGCAGGGAGAAAAGGGGCAGGGAAACCTGGACTCCGCAGAGGTCGAGTCTCTGGTCTCTGTTGGATCTTGAAACTGTGGACCAAATTCCACGGAGCTGGAGCTTTTGCTAGAAGCAAAATCATACCATTAAACCCACCGATCACAGGAAATGTACTGTGAAACTTGCACGAATGCAGCTTTTGATCAACTGTTGACTGAAATACATGCTGAACTGCTTCTGCTTCTACTTGGTGCAGAGAAGTTTCTTGCCCAACTACCTCATGAACAGAAACTGCAAAACATGTAGCCTAGAAATTCTGTTCAATTAGTTCGACTGTGCAGTTTCATGAGCACTGAGCAAGAAAGCGGTTACAGGAAACTCATTCCATCTTGCTCATTGGAATTATATTTCTTGATTTTACAATCACGGTGTATTCCCCTTAAATAAAAAGTGGTGACAATCGAAGTGTGCCCGTGTGCTGCCTCATCTGACTTGTTGCTCACTAAAAAGCTTTAAAAAGGATTAAGGTTGAAAAAAATCAAAGATAAAAAAAATGAAGAAGGTCAACCGGCACATTGCAGCGAAGCATTTAAAACAGGTGTTAGGACATGGAAGAAATAGCCAAGATGTACAGGAGAGTCTAAGTGTAAGACTGCATACGGGGTGCCATTTGTACCAAAATTATTGACACTGTGTAGTTAGGAGTGTGTGTTCTCTCTGTCATGTCATTCATTGCCCCACCAGAAAAGGTGGAACATCTCCTATCTATACTTTTGTTAAAAAAAGTTCGATTAAGTCTTGTTCAGTTGGACTGTGGCCTTGTATTAAAACTTTAAATGGTTAAAAATCTGACACTGACTTTGCTCAATGCTCTAGAAAAAAAAACTCATTGAAATTTGAGATCAGGATCACAAATTACAATTCAGTGTCAATTTTCAAAGAAAATGCAACAAATCCAAACTATAACACAAATGTGTGGTTGTCAAAATCATGTTGTCACCAACTACAGTTCAACAACATTCACAGCTAAACACACTTTTGGCATAAATGGAACCTCATAACTGTGTGCCCATTCTCTTAGATTTAAATACAAACCAACCTATGGTTACATTCAGACTAAATTTTCTTTTTTTTTTTTTAAACTTAGGTATTCATTAAAAACAAACAAACAATGATTTCTGTTCTGATAAGTGAACTAGAACAGTCTTGGCACTGGTCATAACATTTAGTTTTTGCTTGGTTAGAGTTTAGCATGTTAGGTGAGAGCGACACAACTGTGTCATTTGTGTGATGAGTGTTCCGGTACCTCCAGAAGGTGGCGCGCTCTCCTCTGTATCTGTCCCAGAACGTGGTGATGGCCCAGGTGAACGTGACTCAGCCCGCAGCCTCTTTTCAAAGTTGAACTCTGGAAGTCGGGGGGCCTGAGGACGAGTCTTCCTGGCTGGATTCATAAAGTAGCAATACGCGCAACGAAATGCTGCAGGGAGGAGGAGAGAGAAAGGAAAACACACACAAAAAAGAATTGGCGATTAGATTGCTTAAATTCTGTACACATATCCGTGAATGTCCAGATTTTCATCAATTTGTGGACTGTACCATTTACGTGTTGTACATATAAAGATGGTTTCAGAACCATGAAAACCTATTTATCATGGAAACACTTTATCCAGGAATCTGAGCTTTCAGTGAGCTGTTGAGAAGTCAAGACAGTTTTATTGTTTACGTTGCTAATCTTCCAATCACTTCTGTCTTACCTAAAAAACATCTTCAAAAATGCAGTAGTGCATTTCTGAGCTTACCTAGATATTCAAACTCTTCTTTCAGAGCCATGCCATTATGAGAAAAACACTGCTGGCAGATCAGCGCGTATCTATAAGAAACAAGACAGGACAGAGAAAAATATAGAGGCAAAGAGAATAATGATCGCTGCATTCCAGGAGCTATTCAATGAAAAAAAATACACCTCAAAAACCTGCCTCATCTTTTTCAGTTCATGATTTCCCATGATGTTTTTTCTCCAAATGGTATAACTCCAACAGACAAACATAGTGAATACTATAAGTGCAGCTGAAGAGCAAACAGGTGTGAGTTCATTATAAACTATTTCAGGCGGGATAACTTCCCACAGCACTCTATCTGGAGAAGCAGCTAACCTGGCATGCACCACCTGGTTTTATTTATGTTTTATAGTTTCTGTTGTAACTACATTTTTTAAAAACACATTTACCATACAAATAATAGATAAAATGAGCAGCCTAGCTTTTCACCCTTGTGTAATTTTTTGCTATGGTGTTCATTTCCATGCAGATCATTCAGGTACAAGCTGCAGAGCTCAAAGAATAATGTAATGTTGCCTTTACCATGAGTGAATGCATTTATTTTGATTCTATATTATAGTACAGTTCAATACATGGCAGTGTTGGGCTGACATTGACTGCCCAACACTTCCTGTAGAGCCTAATCCATCAGTTTGAAATAAGACAATTCTACAAAGGGCTGTAAATTCAAAAAAGGATCGTCACCTGTTCTGTGGTCCATCCCCTACCAGATACTCAATGACTCTGTCCAGAGCTCCCCTGTCTTTGGGCAAGATGGGTCTAGCTAACGGAGGACCTGGAGGGTGCATACCTGTAAATAAGTCCACACATGGAAATTAATACAGACTCACATTACAAATACACTGTTTTGTAAGTTTAAAAAAACAGATTGGGTTAAAAACAAAAAAACAAAAAAAAACAGATTGTGGGCTTTTTGCCAGCCTCAAAACAATATAAATGGTATAAACACTAAGAGTGGTGATGTCCAAATTACTACCTTGAAAAGTTAGGAGAAATCAGGCACTGCAGAAGTTCTTGTTTGCCATGCATAGATGCCTGATTTCAAGCTAAGATGCTCTTAAAGACATTACCTAGCATTGGGGAGGAGGGAGTCCTCGGTACTGCGCCCTGTAAGACCGAAGCAGACAGAGCAGATCTGTCTGGTGGACCTCCTGGAGCTGAGAGAGGAACACGTTCTGTTGGAAGAGCGACACAAGAGATGGACACAAACTGGCATCTAAGAGAACTAAGTCAAAGGCAGCTGGCATTGCTGTTTACTACAGCTGCCTTTGACTTAGTTCTGTGCCTTTGACCTAAACCTTCATATAGATTTTGATGCTGAATATTCTTTTTACATGCATCACAAATGGGCACGGCATGAGATTTAAGAAATATTAGGATCGTTTATTATACTTAAAGTGTCTCATTTTGTCTGCTTACCCACAGGTGTGCCTGCTGGTCCCAGCAAGGGACGTGCTCCCGGTGGAGGAGTCATGACCATTGCATGCGGGGTGCCCATTGGCATCGGTCTCATTACCACCCCTCTCTGCCGAATCTCTGCCCAGGGGGAAGAAATTAATTGAAGCATTTGGTCCTTTCCAAACATAGGATTTGTTTATGCCATCACAGAAATCTCTCTCTCTCTTTTGAAGAGCTCCACTCTTCTGATCAGAAACTTTCCAAGTAAATCTAAGTAACACTGTACAGAATTATGGGGTACCTTGTCCTGGCCTGGGAGTCATCGGGGAACGCACTGGAGTTGACTCAAGTTCCTGCAGCAAAACAAAGCGGAGCAATGTGAAACAAAATAAAAATACAATACAAAAATAAACAGATAAAATAAACATCAAGTGAAAAGCTCTCACAGCTTTCTTCTTAGCCTCAGGATCAAAACGTTCCAGGATGAGCTTGGCATTTTTGTACGTTTCTGTCTCCATCACCTCCTCAAGCTGGAAAGACAAAAAAAGGGAAATCTAAGCTATAACATCCAGGCTCAACAGGATAAGAAATGTTGAAGTAACTCGAGGAATAAAAAAAATACTGATGGGGCCAGTGATACCCCTCAGCCTCCTAGTAAATACACTTATGGTATCAATTTCAAAACACTATGTTGCTTTGTTCTCGAGTTATTGCATTCACAAGATTTTCAGAAAACTTGAGCTTGAGGCTGAAGTCACTGAGATTCAAATTCATCTGAGATTTTAGCAGATACACATATTAAGCCTTAGGGGTAAAAAAAAAAAAAAAAAAAAAGGCCAGAATGATTTTCTTCTTGAAGATGCTTTCTGCTTCTCAAGGCGTGAAACTAAATAACATACAAAATAAAAGAACAGACCCAGCTCTGATACCACAGAGGGTTCGGAGATTGAGTGGAAATTTTAATCTGACATACCACTGCAATCCTGAAGAGAAATAAAAAAATAACTAAAAAAAACAAACAGACAAAACTGGGGGAAAACTTACAATTTTTCAATCACAGTTAAATAAAATAATAAAACTGGACGTGTAACACACAATTTTTCAGATCCAAATAACGAGATCTGACCAATCAGACCACTGTATTTGGCAATAAGCAGACTGTAGCTCAAAATACAAACCTGTAATGAATATACAAATTATAAAATAACTATTTTATCTAAGACACGCGGCTAAAAGCTGCTTCAGGTCCATCGGCTCTCTCAAATTATCTCTCTGCCTCTTCAGTCCTAACTCTGCCATCAACAAAAACAGGCCGCGAAAGCGACTGTGATACAGCTTCAACTCCTGGATTAAAAAATGAAATTCCCTCTGCTGCTGCCTTCTTATGAGAATTGAGAGTTGAACCCAAAATCTGTTTATTCCTTTTCTTCTTTAGAAGCATCAGGACCAGCTCATCGTCACTTAATACTAACTGTATTTTTTTCACAGTGCATATTTTGAGGACGAATTTCCAGCAAAAGCGCAATGCATTCATATGTGTTACACTACAAGTTCAAATGTGAAAAGTTTGTAATTTCAAACTGTTATTTTGCAGTGCATTCAGTGTGTAATGGCCTTTACAGTGAAAGACTGAATACTTACAATCTTTTTTTTGGCAGCCTTTAAATCTTCGAGTTTTTCACCTAAAAAGAAGAATGAATAACTTTAGTCAACTGGCATCATTTCCAATAAGCTCCTTTTTCCATCGACCCATGCTGTGGAAATAAAACACAGTTTAAATTATTATATGCTCAATTTGTGATTCTGCTAGTATCTTAACATATCTCAGGAACAAATTATGCTACTTTGTCTTTGTAGCATAAGCAGTATGTACTGTCAACAATAAGAGTGTGACTCGAGTCGCAAAGTTAGGTTGTAAGAAAACACATTTGTAAGCAAGGACAATCAAAATGAAATGCTTCAAATCATATAGTCAACAACCATTACTCCTCAAGCCATTTTTCAATAGGCCACTGCTCAGCAGGCCACTTTGCCTGAGCCTCCTTGTGCTCAACTATGAGTATGACCTAATTAATTATAGAAGGAGGCACAGCGCGAGCAGTAGGTAGACAGATTTGATCCAACCGAATTGTATCTTATGCGAGACAACTTCTAGCTTAATAGAAGCCTGAAAATAATATATGTGCTTTTGAGTTTAATGGACAGACAAGCAAAGGAAGACTGATAGATCACTTACTGTTTCTCTCAGTGCGTTTGGAGAAGAGAAAAATCAATAACTTTCTGATGAACCACACCCTGTTGAAGAGCCAGAAAGAAATGCAGAGAGAAGAATATTGTCTTCATCATCTTCGTCACATTCAGAAACCCTTTTCTCTCCTCACAATTTATGGAAAATAATAAGACCTAATATGAAGTGTATTTTTTACTTTGACACATTGAAAGTTATCTGTACCAGATAAAAACAAAGACAACGCTGTGAATTATTGTGAAAAGCAACAATGGCACTCACAGCACAGGGTATATGAAGAAAGGCAGGGCCATGGCTATTCTCTGCAACCAATGCTCGGGGAGGTAAAGACAGTAGACGATCAGGGAGATCAACAGGTAAAGGGCAGATGAGTAAAGTAGTAAACGGCCAACCCATAGCTGCAGACAGATACATACAAATATATCAACGAGAAAAAGAAAGGACAGCTCAAGAATACAACTATAGATCTTTAATGTTTTGCTGACATTACCTTTTGCAGACGCTGGTTTTTAGTTTTAAACTCTTCCAGCTCTTTAATCTCCTACAAGAGAAACATGGTAAAGATTATGTATACACTAAAAGAACTACTATGGAATGTACTCAGGTTTGTAGTTGTATTTGTTGTATGTTGGTGTTTCCAGGTGGCATACTACATCATATTTTTAGTAAACCTAAAATGGAATTGAAACATTGTGCAAATCCATAAAATCAGGTAAAAAATATACACAGTCAGTACCTTGTCCAGGTTCTCCAGCTGTTCAACTGTTGTTAGCTTTGCCTGGATTGCAGATAAAAGTCAGAAAATCACCATTAGCGTAATCAACTGATTTGCCAATAAAGACTCAATTTTGATTTATCAAGAGTTCATCTACAGAGGGGTCTGCAAAAAAAGCGAGATTAATGGTTTTATCATGCTATTTTGAGCTTTGAGTTTTCTGTCTCACAATAGTGTCTCTTGTTTTGCTAAATCACTGTAGCAACTTATGCTTAACACATAACCTGACTGGAGCCAGGTTATAGGTTATGACTAGAACAACATGTTTTAAGAGCAATGTAGATTTTCTGCTTGGGTAATATGGTTTATATGTAAAGCAGAACCCAGAAAGCCCACTTAAAAAAGTTGGTAAGTCCCATTGTGATATCCCTTACCTTTGACTGTGGTTTTAGGTTTTGAGAAGCCAGCAAAAAAATCCCGGCTTTGCTAAACTTCCTTCATAGTATACCCTTCTGATTAACTAAATATTTTAGTCAAAGGAAACTTAAAGCAAATGGGATGTTTGATTTTCTGAGTGAGAAAAACAATCAATACCTTCATTGTTGCCAAGTCTCTCATGCTGCCTGTCTGCTCCTCTTTCTTTCCCTTTGACTTGGTTACTATGTCTAAATATAGTGTATGAATTCACCTAGCTTGGGTGCTAAGCTCAATCTGTTCATAGTTATCAAACTGTCTCACAGTAGAGTCACACAAGGCAAAACTTTACTGAGAATCAGCATCCAGAGTTAGCATTCTATTTAATTATTCAAGGCTTGTGAAGTAAAAATAACGAGTTTGGCAAATATTAAATTTTATATATATATATATAAACACCCAGCACGCCCCTGCGGGCGGTTTATCCTTCAAGCTCGGGTCCTCTACCAGAGGCCTGGGAGCTTGAGGGTCCTGCGCAGTATCTTAGCTGTTCCCAGGACTGCGCTCTTCTGGACAGAGATCTCCGATGTTGTTCCTGGGATCTGCTGGAGCCACTCGCCTAGCTTGGGAGTCACCGCACCTAGTGCTCCGATTACCACGGGGACCACCGTTACCTTCACCCTCCACATCCTCTCGAGCTCTTCTCTGAGCCCTTGGTATTTCTCCAGCTTCTCGTGTTCCTTCTTCCTGATATTGCTGTCATTCGGAACCGCTACATCGATCACTACGGCCGTCTTCTTCTGTTTGTCTACCACCACTATGTCCGGTTGGTTAGCCACCACCATTTTGTCCGTCTGTATCTGGAAGTCCCACAGGATCTTAGCTCGGTCATTCTCCACCACCCTTGGGGGCATCTCCCATTTTGACCTCGGGACTTCCAGGTTATACTCGGCACAGATGTTCCTGTACACTATGCCGGCCACTTGGTTATGGCGTTCCATGTATGCCTTGCCTGCTAGCATCTTGCACCCTGCTGTTATGTGCTGGATTGTCTCTGGGGCATCTTTACACAGCCTGCACCTGGGGTCTTGCCTGGTGTGATAGACCCCAGCCTCTATGGATCTTGTGCTCAGAGCTTGTTCTTGTGCTGCCATGATTAGTGCCTCTGTGCTGTCTTTCAGTCCAGCTTTGTCCAGCCACTGGTAAGATTTCTGGATATCAGCCACCTCCTCTATCTGCCGGTGGTACATACCGTGCAGGGGCCTGTCCTTTTATATTTATATATATATATATATATATATTTATATATATATATATATATATATATATATGTGTGTGTGTGTGTGTGTGTGTGTGTGTTAAGTAATGAGTCAGTTAAGTTATTTTGAATGTAAGGAGTATGACTAGTGAGCTAAAAAAAATCTTTTAAACCATATTTTGGACAAAGTTGACAAGCTTTTTAAGTGTTTTTTGGGTTTTTTTGTGGATTGGGGTTAGACATTTGACTGGAAATTCAGTGCATGTGGTTCATTTCAAAATAATCACTTGGATTCAATCCAATACAATCAACTTTTTAAATGCCAGTCACTCTGTGATTTATCATAACCAAGAAAATTTCTCATCATGTTTTTATTCAAAATCCAGTTTTCATTTTGAATTTTTCTCTGTTTCATTTTCTTGTATTCAAACATGTTTTCTGTCAGTCACTTACCTTCCATCGAGATATTAGGGCCCCCATGTTTTTGAAACTACACAAGTCTCTGCTTTGATTTCTTTGGTTCACTAAGAAACACACAAACAACACGTTACAGGTAAACAAAGCACACGGTCTTTGCTGCAACAGTTACACAACTTTTGATGTTAAACTCCACGTTTGAGCCTGACCTAGACATTTATGCACTTACATCATAACAGTATTTAGGAAGCTGCCTACAAAATCACAGACAATGGCAACTCTTGTTGCAATGGATCTACGAACATAATCTCTCCCTATGGCTCCTTATACATGCAACAAGGTGGCTAAATATATCACTTTTCACTTTCTTATTTAAATTTTCAGAATCTCACCGGTTAAATGCAATGCATAGCAGTTGATTCAAGTTCCATCCTCTTCACTTTAAAATGGCCAGACCCTATAATGAGATGAGTCTAGCCGCGGCTAATGTCACCGCTGTCATTCCAGCTACAAATATTTCTGAAACTGGAAACAGTTTGTAGTTTCCAAACATGCACAGCAACATGAATAAAGCCCCAACTGTGCTGTATTTCCGCTGAGTACCTAGCTTGCTAGCTGACCTAGCTTTAAGAGTTGGGAGTCAAGTCCCTGGGCGGTCACAAGACATAACCGCTAATGATGCTGCCAAGATTTATAACTGGTATTTCCTAGCTATTTAAAGAAGATATTTCCTATTGACAGCAGCAGCAAACAATGATATAACTTGCTGTATTCCTGCTAACGTAAGGTAGTTATGGCTAGTATTAGCTGCTCATTTTACACTGCTGCAAATCAGCCACGGTAACCTAAATACTCAGAAGAAAGAAGAGCCTTAGAAAACTAAGCTTTAGCATGACCACTACTTTTTGGGGCATATACAGAACTCTGATCAAGAAAGTACGTAAACTGATGTACTAAGCTAGCTTCTATAATAACAACATACTGGTGCCGACATCAGCAGCAGGCACGCTGTGATAATAATATTCATCTTTACGTGGTCTTTTCAAATTAATACGTATTCGCAGAGGAAACTTACATTTACTCGATGTCTGGGTGTTTCTGTTCACTGACCATTCAGTAAAGTTCACGCAGAAACAAGAACATCTTGTCTGCTAATGCTACCTAAACTGACATTTCAACTGCCAACCAGAAAGAGAGTTTGGCGCGGTGTTGAGACGTAACGGAACGTATGTGACGTGGCTGGGCTGACCCATTTCCCAGAGTCCTGTGCGGTGTAGTCTTTTTCGTTTCATTTTGTGAAATTTATTTTTTATCTAACGTTATTAAACAATCTTTAAAAAAATTAAAAAAAACAGGACTAATGAAAACAAGAAAGGCAGATTGGTCCACAATAATTGAAAATTACATTAAAAACACAAGTTTAACATGTATATGGCTTGTATAGGATATGCTGGTGTACTTTCATGAAGTCATGGATGTGAACACTTTCTTGATAGTTTTCTGCGCTGCTAGTGTTTCAAAGTAGCATCTATTGCTTTTCACTTAACACTGGCTTTCCTTCCAGACCATTTCCATACATGCAGGTGTAGCTTCCAGCCATCTGGTCCATAGTATCTACACCTCCTTTGGTCTTGTTGTAGAATGTGATTAATTGTGTTTTTTCTCCTTTCTGGTATTTTCATCCACCATTTTGTTGTGATACATTGCGCTCAGATGTACAGCAGCTTTCTTTCTGACATATACAACTATATGGTAAGGCTGCGGGGTTTTTTCTGACCCACTTGTGCATTTAAAGGTTAACATATAATTTGGTTTCTCAGAGAAAAACATACATATCTATTAATGAATTTGATGCTACTGCAAAACAAATGAATGAATAGGTGAATAAATAAATAAATCAATGTGAATCAAAGGAACCATTCTCGCTTTAGAAGTCTTGAACTAACTGATAACTCAGCGGAAAAACCAGAGGACTTATAGGATCAGCACAAATATCTGCAGGTTGCCTTTATGTGGGTATCATCAACATATAGTACAATACAAATATATGCATATGTGTAAATTATTTTGAGAGGTAATAATCATAATATAAGGAGATGGACTACACAATTTTATAATGGGAACCAGAACCAGGGGAATGTATTGTACACACTCAGATGTTGGTCTAATGGTACCTGAAAGATTATGTTTGGAGTCTTCAAAAAGAGGTTTCAGATTTCTACAAAGCTCGCTCTTTTTTTTCTTTTGGACTTTGATTTCTTCTTTGAAAGAAGATGGATTGTTTGGGCTTTTACGGATACTACTCGCTGGAGAAATAGGATGAATGGGCTAAAACAGTGGCTCAGCTGGCTGCTTATGAGAGGATGACATATACATGGGCCCCTTGGGGCATCTTCACTGCTGTAACTTGGAGGTCAATTTAGTAGTGTAACCAAGAACATCAGAAAAAAACTGGAGTTGTATATGGTGCTTTGTCTCCATTTTTAAGTAACAGCTACAGCTTTAATAGCCTTTTCTCTCGTCTTTGTCAAATTAGGAGAACCATCTAAGCTAAATAATAATAATACTAAAGCACTGGAGAGTATTTTCTATTGAAATTCTTGCATCATGCCATGTTTCCAAAAGCATAAAACTGAACAGTTATTTCAGCTGTGTAATAAGACATTACTTTCTTCCATAACAACACTACAGATGAAAACATTCAACTCAGTGCCAGTCAAGCCTTTTTCTTGTAGTTCCCCAGTTTGTTGTCAACATCTGTACCTTGAAGGCCGACAAAGCTGCAGGCTAACTTTAAATTGTAATTCCAACTCTTGCCATTAGATGTCGCAGTTTTACTGTATGATGTGGACTTTAAACCCACCAGTAGGACTGAGAATATGTATATGCCTAGGTGTTAAACTAAACAACTGAACAAATCGCATATGTGTACATTTAGCCTCCATTATAGGTCTAAATTATGTTTTTTTCCTTCTTTTTGATATAAACCTTTAGTACATGAAAGTGGCTTGAAAGAAAGAAAGGAAAAAGAAAAAACCATTTGGGTTCCAGCTCAGCATCTTAATCACAAGTTCCCGTGGTGTCTCACTGTTATCCCATCGCAGGAAATGTGAAGTTGTGATATCTCACCAATATTTATTTCTCAGCTCTCAGCCGAGCTGTTTCAGATTTGGCTGCAGTATGCAGAGATTTGGCCTTCAACTTTTATGCTTCCAGCTTCCTCTGGAGTCTTAAGAGTTATGGGCCTAATAAAATTCTGCCTCTTTTCTCTCTCACACACAATCACTCCTACACACACACACACACACACACACACACACACACACACACACACACACACACACACACACACACACACACACACACAAAGATAGGCCTATGCTGTATATATAGCTGATGAGTAATCCTGATGCTGATGTTATTTCCGTTTCATTAACCTGTAATAAATTAAACACTGAATGAAAATGAGCAACAGGGACTTTTCCAACTCTCCAGTGCTCTACTTGCATAGAGTACACACACGCTAATTTACGCGGGACAGCTGGATGTCACTAAACAATAATCACTGGTGTTTGACAATTTTAGACAAAGTACAATAAAACGCGCATTTAATTGAGTTTTTAATTAGACTAATCTTTCTTTCCTCTATTTAGATGAAAGTAGAGAAGAGATGTTTTTATGTTAAAGAGAATTAGAAAAAAATGTGTGAAACAGCTTTTTTAACAGGGATTTCATCGCCTGGGTAATTGTTGATAACGTCAGATTCTGCATACGTATCTAAAAATACAGAAACAATGTAACAAAAAAGTATAACTCCACAAAAACAATTTAAAAAACGAGAATTTTTTTAAATGTTGTTATCAGATCTTTTATGATTTCCACGATATTTGCAGCTTCCTCTCCAACTTCATTCATTTAAAGTCCTTATTTGCATTAAAAGCTGCGCTACAATCGACTTTGAACAGGCGACGTTGATTCGGGTGCACGTCAGGGATGAGGGGCCCCCTGCACTTTGCACTCAATTAGCGAAACGTGACAAGAAGAAGACGAATATTTCGAAGTGAGTGTGGTGGGGATAGATCGTTCTTTGGACTCCGTAGTCAGTGTGTGTAATTAAAAAAATAAAGACCTGCTTTATGGACAATGTCCAACGCAGAGCCCGTATATTTGTTCTGGATGACGCCACTCCGCCTACCTTTCTAACTGTAGGATTTCATACTTTACTGATTAGGGCATTAGGCAACATGTTAATAATTTCGCCTCTTATACTTTTTCTGGTTTTATTTACATTTAGTGTTTCGACTGTTTGACCCTCACTAAACTGCCTTAATAATGTATCTACCCGCATCATTTTTATTTTATTTTAATATAGCCTATGTTTATTTATTTATTGGTTTAGTTTTGGGCATCTGTTTCACTGAATGAGGTGCGAGGCCAAAATGTTCAGTGCTTTGTGTCGCAATATATCAAAACACAAAATATTAAATACACTGTCCTAAACACACTGTCCTAAACACTTATACACATATTACAACATATTAATTGCGCGAAATTTCACAATACTACTGCTACTACTACTACTAATAATAATACATTTGCGGATATTTAGGAGATACAGAATTTACAAGATATTATTTTCCTGGCGTGGGTGGATTTCCTGTAAATGAAAATCTGGTTAGTTAATCGATGGAGGACAAACAACACATGCTTTTAGTGAACTATAAGTTTCATTCATTATCTGTGGGGGTTTTTTTGTTTGTTTTTTTGTTTGTTTTTTTGCTTTTACAACTGCCGTTTCACACCCTAACATTATTTTTTCTATTTTTTTTTTCTTACCGCAGTTTAGAGTAACTACATTTTTCGAACAAGATTACTAAAAATACACAGCCTTATATTAATTTTACTAAAACATACGCACTACCAAAGGTAACGACTATGACCACTGTAAGCTGCCGTTTAGAACGAACATCGGTATTTGGCACTCTGCAATGAGAAGGTGTTATAGAAGCCTATTCTGCATGCCAGACATTATCACGTGTGTCCTAGACGTCCACAGGGGCTACAGTAACTACCGTTTAATATACACACATTGTACAAAGTAAAAAATCTCAAAGCATATTGTGTTCCATATGGTTAAATGGTGAGCAGTGGGCATCATTTTCACTGGATATATTTATTTGATACATTAATTAAAATACACCAGTCCTTTGTGGTTTCTGCCATCAAGGATGTTTTGCCTCATTTAAAGACTTGCATCAGCTTGCTCTACATTTGTTTTGCACAAAAGTACTTCATGCAAATTTAGTTTGGTTACCACTGAACCTGATCAATTCACCAGCTAAGTAACTGATCTGTACACATCATAATCACAAACCATCCAAAACTGATCAGAATAGTTTTTTCAAAGCAGGCCTGTCAACATAATGGTAACTACATTTACACATCTTATATTTATAATATAGCTATTTCTTGGGACTGTACTATTGCATTGCAAAGCTAGTCGAGATTTATGCCTCATATAAGAGGCTACAGATCCTTTTGAAGAACAGCTTTCACAAAAAGATCAGCCAATCAGTAAACCACACCTCTGGTGCAGTTTCCTCACTTGCTGCCTAATGCCTTCTGTCTTCTCCTACAACAGCTGCAGATGTATTGAACCTCAGCTGATTAAGGCAGCAGGCCAAGGTTAGAAACAAGAGAGTGGTGGTGGATTTGTTTGTGCGATACTTTCATGATTTGGCTGTTGTTTAGTCCAGGGATTTTCCCATGCTTCTACAGAAGGACCAGCTTTTGTCCTTGTGAATTTCAATATTGTTTGAGGCAATGAAGTGGGGGCATCATAAGTTGCTTATTTTGATATGAATATGTATGCTTTTGCAAAATGACTTACAGATCTAAATTTTTTGACAGTGCATGCTTTAGTTAGGAAAGTATTCAGGAAATATAAGGGATATTTGCTATACTTTTATCATGTGAAAGCAACACAAATGCTCACAATGTAAAGTATTTTGAAGATGTGAACCATGCATTATTGTCACTTTCCTTAAACAAGGCTTTTCTAATCAATGCCTGTCGGCTAATCTAAATGTCAAAATTGGATACATTTTAAGTTACTACAGTGAGACCATTAAAAAGAAAAATCTGGTCATGTTTTCACTGAAGGCACATAGTGAGATGTTCTCATAATAAGTGAATGCTCAATGAAAGTGATTAGACACATTCTGTATATTTATTAGACAATAACTTGTCACCTCATACTGTTTTTAAAATATAGTAGCAGAATGGGTTGAAATTACTCCTCACTATTTAAAAAGACATCCATCAGTTGGAAAAAAAAGCATATTTCATAAGTTGCTACTTCCACTGTGTGACTATACTATGAGACTGCTCCTACTGCTAATATTATTACTACCACTGATTATTGGTAATTGATAATTTTTTCATCCATTAAAAACGATCTAATAAACCATTCTTGATTGTTCTTTTAGGGTCCAAAAGAGGGCTGGAACTTATTGCAGGTAGATCAAAGACCTACAGTCAGTATTTTTTCTTCCACCATATATTCTCATCTGTGTTAGTAAGATTTGTTATTTCGTTCTTTTCCATGGAAAATCCAAATTTGTTTTGGATATCAGGTGTGGAATTAAAAGTTTAGAATTCCTTATTTTTCTTATGACATTCACTTACACGGTGTTTATTAGGCCTTATTTGATGTGGCTTCAGTGTAAAAACATCCAGCCCATCCTGTAGGATTACTTAATTATACTCAGAAGACCAAGTTTAAAGAGACTCAAGGTCAAATGCTAGCTTTTCCTTTCTGAGGGCCATTGACTGTTGTCTTGAGGGTAACATGCAAACACGATCTTTTTATTCTGTTTTATTTCATAGTTTTATCTTTGAAGGTGTTTTAACATCCTAGAGAGACTCAAACTACAAGTTCATTTTAATTGTAACTCCTGTGTAAGAAGCAACTGCAAAGGTGTCAAACACTGGGAGCAGGCGCCATTTGTCCATTTTGGCCTAATAGATGAATTTCCAAAATTATGCCTTCTATTTCTATATTTTTGCTCATAAAGAGGTAAAATAATATTGTTTTTGCTTACAAAAACTATGTGTGAAGGATTTGTGTCTCTGTAGAGCCATTACAATCTGTAAATTACATAAATTATAACAAAACAAACGGAGAATGTGAATCTGCAAAGTTATATTTTTAAAATCACCCTAACTTTTTAAAAGATGTCTCAGTAAATGCTTTACACATTAAACAAGAAGGTTAATTTAATTTAAGTGCTCCGTGACATGATTTTTTTCAAGGGAGTGCGGTAAGGAATGTCTTTCTTTGGACCTCTTTGTTCAACTTTTTAGTGCAAAACAAGTGTATTGTCTCCAGTACAGTATTAAGCATTTACTGGTCCAGCTCACTCTACATCAAATTGGGCTGTATGTGGCCCAAACTGACCCTTTAGGAGGAGGATCTGTTCCCACCCTCTCTTCAAGCTGCCGGGGAAGCTGCTTATCACGAGTATCTTGGTTTACAGTGCCCGCGTTAAACCCATTTTTAAGCAAAGGCGTTAGATCCAAGGATTTCTCCAAAGGACACATGATGTTCCGAAATTTTTCCTCGCTAATCCAACAGAAGATGGTTTCGATCAGACGGATGTAGGCACATCGAGGACTGATTCCTAGAAGGGAATTTACACCTGGGAACCAACACGAGAAAGAAATGAAACAGCCCGAGTGCAGGAGTTGTCACTGCATTGCAGATACGAGAGGAGGCCGGTGCAGTCAGAGCCATATCAGAGGGCCGGGAGACTGCACCGGAGAGTAGGCCACAGTGTAAACGGCAGTTGAAGTTGAGTAAGTTGAAGTCACGGCGTAATTATAGTACGAGAATGTATAAAACGATCTCCACATCAGACAAGGGTTTCTAGATTAGCGGTCACATGACTGGATTTGATAGTTTATTTCAATGCAATTGAATGGCATTTCTACTCTTCGCTTTTCCCAATTTTCATTGCAAAATTAAAATAAATTCCAACAATGACTTTAGGCGCAAATATTCCATCTTTGTCAGCAGCTTACTGGACTGCAACTACTCGAGTACTATATGATGTGTATTGCTTCGTTATTGTGAAGTCTTTTCTGTACACTGTTCTGGCTGAAGGACTCGTATATGCTGTGCAGCTGCATGTGATTACACATCTTGGCAAAGATTTGTGTTAAGAGTGGCGTGATGATGAACGCTCTCCACCCATGAGGTTTTGTTCAACTTGTGAAATTTAACTTGGAATTTTTTACTTTTAATATGTGTTCAGGATTCTGTTAGATACAAACAAAACACAACTATACGTGACGCACACGAGTAAAGCGCTACGTCACTATAAACGTATAATATTTTTTTTACTGTTTTTATCTTTTAAAGATAGATTTTAAATCTGCGGAGTACCTGCTAAAAGACTGACCTTTATTAACCATCCGATCTGGATGTTATTAAGACTCATATCAGTATATCTCAAATACAATGGAATATTATCCAATATGATGATTAATCAGTTAATGTACTAAATGAAAACAAAAAGACACCTATTCTAATTGTTGATCTTGTAATTACCAACTTTGCAAAGTGCAAAAAGCTATGTGACTTCATGATTACCAATAATGGGCTGTCCTGTTACTATTAAACGTTCAGCTGCAGGGAATATTGTGTAGTCTTCACAAAGAGAAACTAATGATAACCAATATATCCAGAGTTGAAATTAGCCAAATCAATATATATATATTTGAAATGTATTGATATTCCAGGAATTAAAAGGACAAAAGCAATGAAAATTGTGCAGATAAAATAGGGAATCTTTGTTAGATGTGTGTGTGTGTGGAATGGTGACATATTGAAATATGTCTCAGTATGCTCATGTTTTTAAATTAATTCTATTTCAGTACATTGTGAAGAAAACATCATTTTAAAACAAGGAAACAGTGTGCTATCTTTTTGTTTTCAGGTGAAAATCTGGTTAAAGAACAGCAGAATGAAGAGAAGAATCAGGAGACTGTGACTACCTGTTCTGAACTGGTGAGGAAGAAGAACTAAAAGACAATCATCTGCAACCTTTGGACACCTATGAGCAGGTGGTAAGAGACATATAAGAGGGTAATACACAAACCCAGCTAAAGGAAGACCCAGAGCTCATGGTGTTTTTCTCTTGTACCAACACAGATTTTATTATGTTTGCCATTGAGAAAACCTTTTGGAATGCTTCTCTTAACTCCAGCTTCAAGTCATGTGGTTTCACTGCAAAGCCATTAATGCTCTCTCTGCCTCAGGCCATGTCCTTTGAACACAAGGCCATGTGAGCAAGCATGAAGTTTTAGCCATAGGGGTGGCTGTAGCTCAGGTGGCAGAGCAGGTCAGCCACTAATCAGAAGGTCGGTGGTTCGATCCCTGGCTGCATGCCAAATATCCTTGGGCAAGATACTAACCCCGTGTTTGCCTACTGGTGGTGGTCAGAGGGCCCGGTGGTACCTGTGTCCGGCAGCCTCGCCTCTGTCAGCGCGCCCCAGGGCAGCTGTGGCTACAATGTAGCTTGCTATCACCAGTGTGTGAATGGGTGAATGACTGAATGTAGTGTAAAGCGCTTTGGGGTCCTATGGACTAGAAAAGCGCTATACAAATGCAGGCCATTTTCATTTGAAACAAACAAAACAAAATATATGTTTTGAGTTTTCTGTTAATATCTTTTAAAAAATATGTATATTGGATTTTGATGTTATTTTCTTTAAGTTGGTGTTTATCATGATGTTAATGTGTATGCATTCATAAAAAATGTCCTGCTTAATGCTAATAACTTCAGTTTAGTAGTCAGTACCTCAGTATACTGAAGCTGAATATAAAACCAAATGAATATGAGTCTAAACAATCATCTTTGCATAACGTTTGATGTTTGCCTCTTTGCTATTTCTCCTCTAATCAGCAAAATCAACAGAAGTGCAGTTATATTCCTGGATTTCCTTTATGTACTCGTTTAAGGATGATGAATATGAGGACTATGAGGAAACTGTTGTTGATCAAACATTAAAAAGATTATCATTACCACTGACACATTGTCTAATGTCTAATTCCTCTTTTTTGTCTCGTTTAATGTCGCATATATATTCTTAAATGTAAAAAGTAATGAAATAATATTAAATACCCTTGTGACAGGACTGTTTATAGTAACACAGACTTGTTTCTTTTGAAATGGGTTTAGTGGGAGTTGTGACAACCTAGATGTTGATTTGTAACAGTTTAATGACTTAATTTTATAGCTTTAAAGTTTCCAACATCTGTTGTTTATGGGAGACCTGGCCAAGGATGAACAATATTACAAGGTTACAAAATGTGTAAAACAGTTTTAAGTATATTTAAATATTCTGTAAATGTTAAAATTAAAAGAATCACTGGTTAAAGATATTACAGAAAATTACTTCATTAAAAATTGAATTTCTCAGTGTATAACAAAAGCAGTGAACAGAAATAAATAACATCAAGGCAAGTAACACAACATCTAACTTAGGAATGCAAATGTCATTGTTCAGTCACAGAAGTTTGAGATTTGAACTCCAGAGAAACCAAAATTATTTAGTGTTAGTATTTCCTGAAGGTTATTCTATGGCTAAGGAGTAATAGAAGAGGATGATGTTCTACCAAGCTCTGAAAAAACCCTGGGTACTCAGAAAAAGGAGCTCGACAACCATACTGGACAATGGATTTAATTGAATTTTAAAAACGCCTGTTGTAACTGAAATGTAAGGCAATCTAAAATACTATACTATATACTATACTATTTAACATTCGACAGCAAAGAGAAGAAGTACTGCATTAAAGAAAATCTGGAAAGAAGAACTTCTCAGACTTCTGTTCTTTGTTCTTTTACACCTTGGTGTGCTGAGTCTGAACAACATGGGACCAGACAGCAGAAACACCCAGTGAGTCCAAGGCTGCTAATGAACCTTGAACCGCAAACAAATCCCAACAAACCACACGGCCACAAACCACCATTTCCTCAACTCGTGACTTTTATTGGGGCAATACAGACAGTCTGCTGCCTCTCGCTTTGTTTGTCTCAAACATTCACCTCATCTGTGTGTGAGTGGGACTGCAAACGGGTGTGTATTTGTGAGTGATGTCTAAAGAAAGACAAAGGAGAGATTGTGTTTCTGGCTGGAAATAAAGACATCAAAGCTAGCTACCCCCAATAAAACTATTTTTGGGGTGTTTTACCTTTGCAAGAACTTGATGCTGTCGTACTAGTAGTTGTTGCAAACTTTTAGTTACATAATATTGAAAATTAAAGGAGTGTAGAAGTAGACTTGCAGGGGCTTTAATAGTCAGTCATTTCATTAAAGAAATAATCAAACAATTCTGAAAAAAGTTCCAACTGGAAACCTTCAAAATCAACATTTCAATTTTTTTACAATGTGGAATGAAGTTGGTGCGTATTTAATCAACCCATGCAGTATATTACCTTTAAACAAGTCAGTTTAACCTACTCACCAAGTGTCCGAATCAAAAGCCAAAATTTCATTTTTTATGTTTTTAAGCAATTTTGAGCATCGTTATCATGGAATATATCATAGCTCCAACAGGAAAAATAAAAAATTTAATGTCTATGAGCAAGATATAGAAATAGGTATTGGTGCCTAGGATGTTTTATCTGATGGAGGAAACTTGAAAAGATGCATTTGAGATATATGGCTGGTGAAACAAGTTATAGCATATGAAAGATCATATGAAGATACATTTTGGTACCAGGCTCATCTTTTAGTTGTAGTTGTCCCGTGTCAAATTATTTTTAATATAGTAATATTCTAACACTGACTAAAATGTACAATTCTGTTTTATTCAAAGAATTAAAACCATGATAATAAAAAGAGTCTGTGTAGAAATACATTAGCAATTACTCCGAATCTACTAACAGGGACACTTGAATGAGGTATTTTGCATTTAGTGTCCATTATAATGTTTATAAGACACAACATATAGTTGTTTGCAGAAGCACAAGCAAAGTGTTACCAATACGGGGAACACAAGTAAATAAAAAGATGATGAATGACAAACCAGGGCAGTAATCATGTAAAATATGGCCTGATAGTAATAACAACACTTCACTAATTGTTTTTCTTAATACTCATCTCTAAAACGTCTTGGCATCAGTTTAGGGAAATGCATCGTGGGAAATGGTGCCAACATTGTACCATCATATCTTACAATCTGTCATATAAATTTAAAGAGCAGCTTGAGTGACTTTTAATTTTTACACAGCAAACACTCTCCATTCTTTTACAGCATCCTCAGACCCCCCACCCCACCCCCGCCCATTAGCAGAGGAGCCGTTAAAACACTGCCATCTAGAGTAAGATACCCCGAATTTCATTCAGGCATTGAGAAGTCTCTCTGGTCCGAATGAGGTTTGAAGTCATTAAATCATAAATTCTGATTCATGTGTTTCTCCATGTCAGTATTTTCATAAAACCACTTAAGAAACAAGATTTTCAGATCTTAAAATCACTTCTGCAGTGATTTATAAATGATTGCTGGGATATTTTGTATAACATAGAGGACTGTTTTGCTCACATACCTCTCTTCATCCTGCTGGAAGTGACTCTCAAAGTGTCTATTTATTTTCAAGACGTTATATTCCAAGCATATAATCTCATTTTATCTGAATATTATTAGCTGTAGTAATTAATTAATTTACTGAAAGCCTTTGGACCTTCTTTAATTGCAAAGTTTGGAGTCCTTGCAGTGCTTTCAATCAGATTTGTCTCATTCAGCCAGAAGATGGCGCTAGCTGTGCACGATCAAGGTGTAGCCCAAGGGTGTCAAACTCATTTTAGCGAATGGGCCACATAAAGAGCAGTTAGATCTGAAGTAGGGCGAGAAAGTAAAACCTTTACAAAACAGTTTTTATTTAAAAATTAATGAATAAAACTAAAATATCACGATGAAAACATTCACGTGGCTCTTATGATTTTTGAAAAGCTGAAACAATTAAGATACCACAACCCCTCCCCCACAAAATCTGTCAGACAATAGGAACTTTTACTTATATTCCTTGAGCCTGCAGTCATTAGATGCACAATAACATTTGCTGATCACTGTGGATTTATAAAGACACAAACCTTTACGTGTACAGTTTTTGTATTTAACCAACAGTATTATTTACTATTATTATTTATTATTCCAACAACTTGACTAAATCTAGAGATAATTTTAAATTTCCATCTATTTTCACTCCTGTGTAACGCCACCAGTATTACCCTGGAAATAGCAGTGCAATATATTAAAAATGTTCTTGCAGTTTTCACGCTTTTCACACTTTTTCCGAACTCAAAAGTCAGTGGGCCAAAATGAATCCTTACTGTTTACCGTTCCTGGCCTAACCTAGCATATAAGAGCCACAAAGAAAAGCACTTGGAATTTCACTTTTATGCACAAGCACTGCTATATATATATAGATTATGACACTGTTTTCCTTCCACTGCTTAAAATGACGGATAAATCAAATGATCTTCTTAGATTTGGTTTATTTAGTAAGAGAACAACAAAAGCACAGCAACAACAAAACACTCGACACTTTAAAATTAGAAAAAAGTAACTAATTTGAGCACAGAACTTGTGAACTGATACAAATCAATTTCTGATCTTGGGTAATAGTTCCAGCAAAATAAAGCTGCACGCAATTCAACATGAACTTCAAGGGAGAATCACTCTAAGCTCGAAATGAGTCACGATTCACACAAAGGAAAGCCGAAGCCCATCCCCTCCCGTTTTAATCAGTCCTGTGACAATCTGAGGCTGTGATGACATAATTACTAATAAAGTGTAAGTCATATTTTTGCATTAAATAAGAGCAAAAGGCAGAAGCACCTACGCTCTCTTCAAACGGGCATACGAACGGCCCAATGCTACTTTTTATTCAGCCTCTAAAAAGAGTCCAAGTTTTTTTGTTTTTTTGTTTTTTAATATATATATATATATGTTACATTCAGGTCCATCCGCAGTAGGCGTGCTATCACATTTCTGAAAACAAAAGAATGAATTGATTTATCTTCTATACTGGCTAAATACAGTCTAACCATGTGATCCGCAGAGTAACCAATGGGCAGCCGAGGAGAAAGTAAGGGCAGGAAAAAATTACTACCATTTTAGGGGAGGATGTAAGCCACTATACCAGCCCATCTAACGTTTTACAGTCGCATTTAAGTGTCTTTTTATTGAAATAATAAAATAAACATGTCGCTAACGAATTATTATTCCATGATGGGTCTCCAGACCGAGGAGCCTTACGGTGCACATTTCATCCCGGGAGGCTTGCAGGGTTCGACGGCTGGCTGCGCAAAGCCAGGCCGGGGAGCAGAGGAGGAGGAGGGGACCCCCGGCTCACACATCCCGGATTTCTCTCATTTTTCCAACAAACAGTCGAGTTTAAATGGCTTTTCTCCTTGGACAAACACTTCCACTTCTTCTACGTCTTCTTCTCCGCAGCGGCAATCCGCCCCCGGTGCGTCCATCCCCGGCCTTTTTCATCCACATCACCTCCTGAGCCACCACCCCTACTACGGCCCGCAGACTCAGACACACGCCGAACACCTTGCATCCGCGTCGGACAGCAGGTTTGTACGCTGCTGGGAAGGGGCGAGCCCCACCTCGGAGACCGCTCTGTCGCAAGTTTCGGCCACTTTCCCCGCGTGTCTCCCAGCACAGAGTGACCTCTCCAATCCGAGCCCGAGGTATGAGACAATTAAGCCCGAGAGTTCACCCCCGTCACACGACAGTCCTGAAGATTCCAGCTTCGCCAGTCCGGCGGAGGTGGTCCTGGAGCGGCTTGGGACTGTAGAGGAGCTGGGGAGGAAGCCTGAGCCAAAGAAAGAGGACGACGACAGAAAAACACAGCAGCAGCAGCAGCTTGACCCGGGTAAACACAGATACACTAAACTCAGGAATGTTTATTAGCTTTAAGAAGTGGCGATACACAGGTGTGTGTGTGTGTGTGTGTGTGTGTGTGTGTGTGTGTGTGTGTGTGTGTGTGTGTGTGTGTGTGTGTGTGTGTTAGAGAGGGGAGTGTGACTTTTATGGGCCTATAAATGTCTTGTAAACTGTAAAATATAAAACCTTATTGTCCATTAAAATAATTAAGGTGATATTGTTATTTAACAATTTGTCAATAGCTATATGAAAACCCAGGTTGACTTGCACATGAAGGTTTTTCTGATAGTAGGAGAGTTAGCGAGCCCGTTTTTGCAAATACTACTCCAAGCTAGTTTTGCCTAAAATAGTCAGTATAGTCATGCTATGCTCTAAAAGCATGCCATGCCATTTAAAACACATTATTGGACCCTTACTCCAGAGTGCAGACTCATAGCTTTATTATTATTATTATTATTATTATTATTATTATTATTATTATTATTATTATTATTATTATTATTATTATTATTATTAGTATTAGTAGTAGTAGTAGTAGTAGTAGTAGTAGTAGAGATACATTAATATATTTTATCTTGGGATAAACAAAACAATTATCTGGGTTTCATTAAAATATCTACTTTTTGTAAAATGAGAGATTTTAGCTAATCTAAAGTTAATTTAATGATGTAAGAATCCTAAGTGCTTTAATTTTTTTTAATGCAAAATAGCATTGTGAGAGCATGACTATCAAACTATTAAATGTTTAAAAAATATCCTTACTCAGCTGATTAAAAAACAGAAAAAATGAGCATGAGTGTGGCTGTGGTTGTTTTTCAGCCCTGTCTCCTCTCATACTGAGATTTAGGCTCATCTTTATTGGGTATACTTTCCTGTATTTATAGCAGCTCACTGTCCTTCCAAATCGAAAAGGACAGAAACCTCAAATGTGGCCACATTTTCAATTATGTCACATTATGTTAAATTACGGGTTTGTCATAAATTACAGGAGGAGTATGTGAAAAAAGGTGTAGATGTGTTTCTTTTTCTAATGAGCCAAAAACTGTGGGCTCATAAAATTTGCTCCACAAAATGTTTTCTTTGAATCTTATGCCAGCCTTTGAACTCCTCACAACACACACAGAAAGACATGCTTAAAACCAGAGGAAAGTAAATATACATGGTGTTTGGTGTGAGTAAAAACCTATGCAACTCTCGTCTCTTTTCCTGCAGAAAATCCATCAGCTAGCTGGATCCATGCCAAATCGACCCGGAAAAAGAGATGTCCTTACACCAAACACCAGACCCTGGAGCTGGAGAAGGAATTCCTCTACAACATGTATCTGACCAGAGATCGGCGCCTGGAGGTGGCAGGACTCTTAAATCTGACAGAGAGACAGGTCAAAATCTGGTTCCAAAACAGACGGATGAAGATGAAGAAGTTGATGATTCGGGAGAGGAGGAGTATGAATGAATGATGAATTTAGAGGCTAGGGCTTTTGTTTTCTTCCTGTGATAGGTGAAGAGGTGGTGGTGATAAAAGAAACACAGTGCTCAGAGATGGCCAACATCTCTAACATGAACTGGCAAGATCAGCTGTGACTAAGCAAAGGATTGTAGAGCTAACATTGCTGCTTTTGAAAACTGCAGTGATAAACTCTGCAGGGGAGACCGGGATGTGCTGTAACACACACATTAATGTCTTAAAAAAAGTTAGGTAATCTGTACTTTGGCGCATAATTCTTCCATCTGCATGTTTTAAAAAGAAAACAGCTCATCTGAAACCCGGGGTAGTTGTAAATAATGAAGTGTTAACATTTACAGGGAGGTCAATAAACCCGATCACAAACATACCAGCTCATATCAAAGACTACTCATTTTAAAACACATCTGTTTTTAATATGGATGCACATCTCTCATGTTCAGAAATGGCAATGCTTGAAACATTCCAGACGTAATACTTAAACTGTCTGTGCTCTCAACAAAAAAAATGGGAATGGTGTTTTATGATTTAAGGCTAAAACTATCGCCCTCATGAAAACTATGTTTAATGTGCAAGCTCGGACTGAAGTACAAGGGAAAACTATCAAAGATAAACCACATGAGTAATCTCATGGCTGAATACCTGCTTGTTATAGCCTGAAAAATAGCTGCAGAATATTTGTATGGGATTAAAATGAAATATTTTTGGGAGCAAACAGGATTCAGGCTAGTGGACTGTATCTGATGCATGTAAGTATTAACATACTTACGTGAAAGATGTTAATACTGTTGGGTTGGCACTACCAAAAGATAAAAGACACATTCGCTAAGGCTGGAGTTATTCTCTTTATGCTCTTTTAACAATGCGATTACCCTTAGAAAACAAACCAAAACCAAATGTATCTTCGAGAACACCAAGATTACACATGTGAAAAATCTAAAAATCGCAAGTACTTAAAAGGTGAATTGATCATGCTAAAGTAATAATGTGTTTTAAATGTGATACTTTCACTTCTGTCCCACTTCAGTGGCTTTTTCAGACCAGGGTCAGCTGTACTTTGTCTAACTGGCTAATAAGCGACTAAAGATGAATATTTTCTGTCTAACACATTATCTGTGACTTGAGGCTTTGGTTTATTGGCTGTAAATAAAATGAGTCTACTGCATTTTAAATAGGACCACCTCTTGTTTGGGTTTAAAAGGCGCTCTTGTCTTTTCCTGGTCCTCCATTGAAGTTTCTGCACAAATGCGTGGGTCATAATAGTTAAAAATACTGATGTAGGTTTTGTATAATCACAACCTTTTACATGTCATGCACTTGTAACCACAGTGCATTTGCTAAATTTACAAGATTTTATATATTTACAATAAGCAACATAAAAAAGGAAGCAAAACACCACTTCTTCTTCTTGCTGTATTTCAGGTGCCTGACAGGTCTGTACAGAAACTTGTTTCACTTTGCTCCTAGTGGAGAAGTTCTCTGTGTTACAACCAATCCTGGTCTCCCTTATTAATCAGAAAGGAGCTTTTAAGGAATTTGCTCCAGAAGACAGAATAAAGCTTCTTTGTTTTGTTTTTATAAACTCTGCATGTAGCCTTATAGGGGCATATTTGTTGGTATTGTTGTCCTTGCTGTTGTTGTCATTGTTGCTGTGTATATTTGTTGTTACTGTGGGTTTGAAATGCAGATATGGTCATGCCTACACACACACACACACACACACACACACACACACACACACACACACACACACACACACACACACACACACACACCAGTCATGGCTAAGCTATGGTGTGACTGCAGTTTGATTGTTAGATTTTCTGTTTCGCTGTTTCCTCCCAGTAACCAGCTACTGTCCTCTTAAGACGTTTTACAACAACGCACAATCGATTTCCATTTTCCAATGTAAGTTGGTATAACATCCGCAGCAACGGGAACATTGTGAGGATTTTAAAGGTATTTTGGTGCTTTTCGTTTTTGTCCACATTCTCCTTGAGAGAAGAGGAAGAACAACAGGCTATGTTAGCCTACAGCGACAGGCCTGTGCTGTGCTGTGAGACGAAGTGTGATAAAATAAGGCCTTCATCCTGTCATTTAGGTTATAAGTTCAATATGCTGCTCATGGTGATTTTTCTAAATAAAATAAAAGATGGATTACAGCGTCGGTGTTCATTTGCGCCTTCTTTTTGGCGACTTGGTAATTTTACGCACGGATTAGTCCGCACAAATCAGGTTTTTTTTCTTTTTGTTTGTTTTTAACTTGATATTAAAGGCATATTAATAATATTTATAGCATCACATGGCAACATTGTAGACATAAAAAATATCCTGCTATAGAACTACTGCAAAAATATTTTGTAGCCCCTGATCAATGTAGCCTAAAACTCATAAAGGTTAAAATTGCGCTGTCGTTTATTAAATAGCGCAATACAACCCAATAAAAAGGCTTACATACAGCATTATCCTATATTATTATCCTGCGGCTGATTCTACAGGGGGGGAAACAAAGGCAGTAATTCATGGTTGACATTAAACAGGATTATAGGCCAATAACTCGATTTATTATGTTTGTCATTATGATTATATTCCACCGTCAAGGTGTTTCAGTGCTCTCAGGTATGTGTTCGGAGTTTCAGCCCACGGAGAGACATTTCTGCCTCCTTGTTTTGTCAAAGTCAGTGCAGCGCCTCGTAGCTTCCTTCATTTATTGCGGCTATATAATCTTCTCAGGGCTCATCCTACTGCAGGGTCATAAACCAACAGCATGCATTTGGAGAATAAACGTGACTTTCCGCCCCAACTCAAGACAGAGAGACACGCAGAGAGAGGTGCCATAAAGTAATTTCGCCCAGACAGTCATCGTGACTATATGGTTTTATTGGACACCCTTTCCTGCCTTAGAGCCTCAACTGTCCTTCTAAATGTTAAAGTCATTGTCTACAGATGAGACTAGACAGCTCCAGTCACGTCTTTTACAGACAGCGAGAGCACAAAACACGGGAAATTTCATTATGGAGGGAATTAAAACGGATTTGCCAAAAAGCATGTGAGTCTTGATGAGGTGTATTTTTCCTGTTTCAGAAGTAATCGTTCAATTTAGGCTAGGTTATCTACAACCTCGGTGTAGCGGTACTGGTAAAAACAGGAAGCTTTAACATCAGCAGTAGTTTGATTTTTTTCAGCTAGAGCAGAACCTTCTTCTTATTTTTAAAGTTAAGAAATGGCCGTCTGAGTTGCAAACACCATTCAGGCCTTTTGTGCTGACTGGGCACAGGTATTGGTTTCTATGGACTAGTATTAAAATAATTTGGTCCTGTATTGGAGCACAGACGAGTGACAAAAGAACGAATATATGCATCCATTTTAATAGCTGATGGACAAGAATAAAAAGTATTATAACCATTTAAATCTCAAAACTTCACTCAGAGCACACGGACAAATGCATTAGAATTATTGTAGCCGAAAATAGCACTGAATGTAGATAACATATATAAAAAAAGATAATAATAATACTAATAACCTGAAAACATTTTTAAGTAAATGCCTCCAAAGTTCTGATTTAATGTGCACTTTTAATAAAACTATCACAAACGAAACTCTTCCATCTGCATTTACATGTAATTAGCCTCCAAAAGAATAATATTTAAAGTGCTGCAGAAATTCGGATGTATTAGGATGATAGGATTTCACGTAGAAACGTTAAAACCATTACAACTGTCTAAGTGCTGCATGCTCCCCACCACATTTCTTCAGTATGGTAAAAATAGATTCATAATGATCCATTAACAGAGTCCAGGGCCTCACCAGCTGAGCTGCATGCAAACAATTGATGTAGAAAAGTGATGTGCACTTGCATTTATTATGTTATGAAGAAAAAATATAGACGGTAAAGCACGTAAGCCTACTGCGGCCTGACATGAATATTCTGTTTTATACTAACATAGATAAATTTAAAAAATAAGTTTTATTAATCAAGGTGGTCTCGATAAGTTAAAGTAACATTTTTGAATTAGGTAACTTCAAGACACGAGCTGATTTAAATTCCTCATAAACAAAAAAAAAAATCAAAAAACAGGGCTGCTTCTTCATGTGTAATTACTCATTATGTCCACTGGGCGGAGGTGTTGTCTTTCATGAGCTATTTGCACTCGAGCAGTAATTCTATGGTGTGATATTTATTACTGTGGACCTGAGTCCAAATCTCAGATTCTGACGTCAGCTTTCTTCACAGGCAAAATCTCATTCAGATGCTTGCCCCACAGCATTTTACTACATTAACGTGTAGTTTCCCTGACATGAGTTAAGTCTTAGACACAGAACCTTTTTTTCAGAGGACATCGTCACTGAAATTTCCTTTTAGTCTGAGACAACTTAATCCATGTCTGGGAAACTAGCTGTAAACGTCCAACCTGTAGTATTCATCTGGTGACATGTTAAAAGCTGTAACTGTTCAGGCAATAACCTTTTCTCGACCTCTGGAAGAATTTATAATAATAATAATAATAATGGAACATTTCATTTGGGAGGAAGACAATGAAGGAAAAAAGCAGCTCAGTAATATTCAAACAGCTACTCCGTGATCCGAGTTTCTAATCAATTTCATCCACCCTATTAAATAAATTAATCCTCTTCTAATCCTGTTATGTTTCTTATTTAATAGTCAAAAGGGATAGTAACGCTACTTCCGCTCTGTTTCCTCTTCAAAATAAAAGGTGAAGCAATAATTGAAGCCTCTGAACTCCTTTCGACCTGCAGTTTATGATCAAAGCCTTAAAGTCCATAGAATAAAAAAAGGTTTATTTTTACTGAAACGTGCTCCAAATGATCTGACGCTATTTATTTTAAAGCAGGAGAGAAAAAATGAGAGGGAAAACAAAATGCCTACAAAATACACATTTAGAAAAGAAATATCGACATTACTCCTTACCAACAGGCAGTGTTCAGCTTTGTCCATCTTATGTCTAAAACCATTTCAACCAGTTTTAGACATAAAATTTGAAATAAAGGCGCATGTACAGAATTCTGAATCAAGAGATGAATGTGTGAGGGTTAAGATAAAAAAGGAGAAATTGTGGAATCTAAAATCAGAATTTATTAAGTTTATTAGTGTGTGTGTGTGTGTGTGGGGGGGGGGGGTGCGCGCGCGCACACACACACACACACACACACACACACACACACACACAATATACAGGTGCTAGCCATGATGACTTCCAGTGTAATAAAATAGAAATAAAACGCACTGCACAAGCTATGTTTATTCATTCTGTAAAATACTAACTATTACATACCAAAAATGAATGTACTAGAGCGTTATGACTAGATTAGTGTGACGGGATGTTTTCTATCCCTTGCTATAAGCTCTCTGTGGACAGACAGAGGATGTCGCTGAACTTTATAAATAATTAGGCTGCAATAATTCAGTATTTGTTACATTAACCAAATATAAAATGTATCCATCCTATAAGGCCAGCCTAAATTTGCTATAGATACCAATATAGACTTTTTAATAAAATGTACTTTATTTTATTTCAGGAAATAACCAGAAAATCAGGGTAAATATGAGAGCTGTTCTGCAACAAAGCGTTGTAGGCTATAATATTACTATTATACTATCAATATTAGCCTAAAATATTAATGTTACACTATTAATATTGTACTTTTCACCAACACAAGGAGGTCTGGAGATCTCCCATGAATGTAATTAGTGTTTTACTTTTGTTTGTTTTGTCTTGTTAAAAAAAAATAAAATTAGTGTTGTTTAACAAAAAAATAAAAATAAAAAAGTACACGTGATGCATTCAGCAGCTCTGTTATTACAATTACTTAAAGTTAATGCACCACTCATATTTTGGGGCTATTCGATATCAGCCAGGAATATGAATATTTCAGTAGAGAAGTTAAGCTGTCTTCACACGTGTAAACTGACGCCAAAAAAAGTTTATAGTTGCTATTAAAACTATTTTTATTTATTAGGTTGAAGTCCAGCCAGAGTTCAAAGTATTTTGAAGGGCAGTAATACTAATATATAGACACTTGTGTAGTCGTCTCCGAAGAAGGGTAAAAAAAAAAAAAAGCCAGTTTAATGATTTAATCAACAAATTTAATTAAGGCAAAATTATTATTATTAATATTACGACGTTTGGGCTGCATGTGGGCCGAAATTGTGGTAGTTATTAATTACTCCAATCTTCCAATAAAATACACTGATATTCCTGTTGCGGCGAACCCGACATCAATACATAACTATAAACTGTGTATCCAGACAGGTTGTTGCCGTCATAGCTAAAATTCTAGTTACAAGATGCCTATATTTGAAGGTTCTGGGGCCTTCCGTTTTGTTCTGTAAGTGTAATGTAGCCTAAAGGAGCTGACTTGTTTTTTCTTACAACATTTATATTTTTAAGGGTTAAATAACAGCTAGTATCAGAGGTGGTCATCGGATGATGGTGGTCTAAATAAATAATGATTAAACCTTCTTAAAACTGCTTCTTAGATTTATCTGGAGCCCTGCCTGCGCGTGTTTGTTTGTTTGGAAATGCGGCTCTCTTTTGCACCCAGCTGCCACAAATTCCAATTTTCTCTTTGCACAACTCACAGGTCGTAAAAGCGTTTTACGACCTGACCCTGTTCGCCATTGGCCGCTCACTGTCATGTGTGCGCGTGCAGTGTGCCGACAGCTTTGCCTCGCGCGCTCTGACACCACAGAAGTGTTTCTCGGCATCCGCGCGCCTCCATGGACGGTAAACAATTTCTCACTTTTTATTTTTGTCTCTCTACTGTTCTCACCCTAAGGTCTTGTTTTTTTTTTTTTAATAACTCGTTACACTTTTCGTTTGAACGTTAAGACGTCATATGTACGGTTTACTTTACTTGTTTACCCATATAAGACAAGTTTCTAACCAACAGGCTGTCAAGAAAGCAGTGCTGAAAATGAGACGTATTTTTAGACTCTTTTCATTATGTGTAGGCCTTTTACAAGCCTCGTGCTATTTGCGCTGATTTCTGACTGATTTAATCATCCTTTCTTTTTCTCCTTTTTTTTCCTGCTTATTTCAGAATGCTGTGGAAGAAAATGGAGTCCAGTAGACTGATGATGTCAGGTACTACTTCTGACTAATTCTTTACTATCTAGAACTATCCAGAATGTAATTCAGCAATGTAATTGAGTCCTCACAGTAGTTGTGTTTTTCTGCCGACTAATATCCAAGGTTCAATAAGCTCTCATGTTATGCTGCAGAAATTTTTAACTTTGTGCACTGTGTGCAAAACCGTGCACCCTTACTAAATAACTGAATTTGTAATGATGGTATTAATGCTTCAGGGTCTGTCTGTACACACAAGAAACAGACTGAAACAGACTCCTCTTTAACTCTTTTTATCCAAATGATGAAACCAAATATTAATACTATTGTAAAAAAAATAAAATAAAATAAAAAAACAAATAAGGGAAAAAGAAAGAAGCAGCATCCTTCATATTTGCATATAACTGAATTGGGTTAATTACCCTAAATCAAATATGAAAAATGCATCATTTGAATCTATATAAATACTATACATTTAAAATTTATATTGTAAAACAATAATATAATTGTAAATATACATGATGTACATGACGGTGAGATAAGGCCTGATTCCTCTGAGTCTTTAACATACATTTAAGATCACATGACAATGTGCACATGCATATGCTAGCCCAATATTCATACATATTTGTCTGTTTCAGCCATCAATGCAATGTTTATCTGTAAATGGCTCCATGAACCATTGGGGTGCAACACTAACAGGACACCTGGTGGCTCTTGTGAGGCAAACTGCAAAAATAGCCCCAGAAAGCTTTTTTTTTTTTCATTCTCAGGGGATTATCTGGCAGTATTATCACAAAATATCATCTCCTTACATGTTATCTTTAGTGCTTGTTCTGCCATCTGTCTCAGTGCTGATACTTTTCAAGGTCTTTATGTCAGAAATTCAATTTCTCCTTCTTTCCCCTGTAAGTGTACTTAATCAGATGGGCAGAATCATACAGAAGGAATGCTTTCCCCCATGTTTTTGTTTTTGCTGATGTCCCTTTTTATGAGGGCAAGTGTCAGAGAGACAAAGAGACAGAAAGACAGTGTTTTCTCCCTCTTTTGAATTTTACATTTTTTTTCCCCCACAAGGGCAGCAGGCGGGGTGTGAGAGATACAGAGAAACAAAGACAGTATTTCACTGGTGCTGCTCACTCAAGCTCAGCTGGCACTGAGTATTTACAACCTACTGCAATGCGGCAAAGACTGTGTGTGTGTGTGTGTGCGTGCGTGCGTGTGTGTGTGTGTGTGTGTGTGTGTGTGTGTGTGTGTGTGTGTGTGTGTGTGTGTGTGTGTGTGCGGTCAATGCGTATAAGACAGAAACAAAGAGACAATAGGAGATAGTGACGCAGAGAACGGGGCAGACATTAAATTAAAGCCTGTGACAGACAGAAAGAAAGCCTGAGAAATAATGACAAAGATGTGTGAGATGAGTTTGTGTGTGTGAAGTATAAAACATGCCTGTTTCTCTCTCTTTGCAGTGCAGTGCAAAAACCCAAGTTTCAACTGGATGTTTTTGAAGACAAAAACAGACCGCAGGTTTGTCCAGGGGGCTTCATTTCACAGTTTTCCTCGGCAGACATCGAGGTTTAAGTTGCTTAAACACTATCAAATTTCAGGCTTGATCATGCAGGCTGCTGTTTATTTCTGTTTTAATAGTCCTTCTGTCATGGCTCGTATTTGGTGTTCGGCACAGTTCAGCTCATGCTTGAGCATTTAAATAACAATGTGTTTCTTTATAAAATGTCCTTATTTCCCAGCATTCACACAGTTCGGCTAAATTGGCCATTATCACTGAATGCAAATACTTATTTACAAGCAGTGATTGCCTTATTGATCCTGTCATCTAACTTTCTTAACTTAGACAAAAACATAGACCAATTTGGGGGAACTGCTAGGCCTGGAGTGCTAATGTTATTATTAACCAGCAGAGGGTGCTATTTGCCAGGAAATTGGCAATGCACACTGCAGCGCACACTGCAGATACTGCAAAATATCCATCCACCTTTATCACAGTGCTAACAAACACATAGATAGAAAAATACAGGAGACAGTTTAATCCCACTTCATTCAAGACAGAAAAGGGAACGGCTTTTAAAAGCCAGTAACACAAAGCCCAAGAGCATTATCAAATTTGTAGCACATTTAAAAAAATATATAAAATATATATATATATATATATATATATATATATATATATATATATATACATATATATATATATATATATATATATATATATATATATATATATATATATATATATATATATATATATATGTACTTTTCAGACTTCGAATACATGTGAGCTGGCGTTATTCGGTGTCGTTTGACCACTAGATGGCGTTAGAGACCCAAGGATGACATTTTTAAACAATGGCCTCAGCTAGCTGCACAAATTGAAGCTCTATGGATTTTTAACAGCCGCTGTTCAGACTGGGGTAGCAACACCATCTTCATCCTCCTCACGGTCCAGCCCCGTTATGACGTTCTTTTCTCCCACTTACATTGAATGCACCTGGAGCAGGGGGATTTTCTCCCGCTTAGTGTCCCGGGATCATTTTGTTTGGTCTGGATGGGATTTTATGTTACAGCTGCTAGGGGGAGTCATTAGGCAAGACGCCAAGCCAAGGTGCTATAAATCAGGGAGTCAAGTGGCTTGTGGTTTTAAAAGCACCACTAAAGCTTCAGTGATGGAAAGATTTATACAAAACGCGCACGAACGCTGTTGATCAGTGAAAGTTTGGCCTAATATGATTCATAATTATTAATTAGCCAAATGTTGAATATTTGAGGGTATTGTGCATCATCTTTTCAAGGAAGGAATAAGCCAAAACTAAAATCAATAAAATCTGCCATACTAGGAATAACGATATGTTTAAAAGAACCGATGAAATGCGTTTTATTGAAGTGTTATTGGCTTGTACGCACCAGTAGCCTGTGTGTTTGAATTAGGCTCAATTGTTACCATTGTTTTTGTTATTCATATTTTTCCTTCTTATTATTAGTAGCAGTAAGTTCGGTTATTAGGTTTTTGAAGCATTGCTACTTCATTAGAGAGATTCTTGTGTAACATTTGGTTAAATGTCTTGTTTGTGCCCAGCAGCCGCAAAGCTGCTAAAGCAAGCATACCGGTGTCCAGTCTGTTTTCACAGAGCAACTTTTATGGCTTTATTGCTCCCCATTTACGGAAATCAAAGCAGGAAACAAATGCTCCAAACAGCATTCCAGACACATCCGGAAAATGCAAAAGGCGTTCAGTCTCTGCTTGTTTTAGAGGAAAGCACTGCAGTGCAAACCACATGAGTCTCATGGGAGTGACAGCATGCAGACTCCCCATTTTACGCACACAAAGTATTTTATGCACGAAAATGTATCTGTTAAAAGAAAATTTTAATGGTAAAAAAAGGCGTTAGATTGAAAATGGGGGAAAAATCAATATATTTTAGAAATGAAAGATAAAAAGGATTTGAAGCTTCAATAAATTGAGAAACCCGTATTCAAAGAACATTTAAGTGAGAAGGAAAACGCATATATATATATTTATATTTAAAAAAGACCACAAAACGGTTAATTTTTAAATCTCCAACAGCACAACCCCCAGAGATTAAAGCTCCCCTTTTTTTCCTTTGGCGCCATTATCGAATAAAGTGGTTCTGGTGCAGGGCCTAATAATTTATGAACCCTTGTGGGAGTTGCAAGAAAAAAAAGCTGAGCACGTGACGGTAATAAAGTGTGTTTTATTGCCGGAGCTTTGACAAGCCCCAAAATATAACTCAGAGAGAATAGCCGACAGGCGGCCAGATGGGATTGGTAGCCGATATTTGTCCGAAATCAACAGAATGCGCTTTGTATTGCTGAGAGAAACAACCGAGACGGTCTCCACGCTCAGCTTCGATCCGCTCTAACGGGATTTTACACTACACTAACGAACGATCGCGTTTTAACGCGAGAGCAGGACAGAGCAAGTAAGTGTGTTTCGTTTTTCATATTTGGCGCAGATATGAAGTTATGACTATGGGGCAAGGGGGGCAGGAAGAACATGGGTGGGGGAAGTGATCTCCGAATGAAAGCGGTGGTCGGGAGACCCCCGAGGGCCCTTGGTAGAGTGAGAGAGCGGTTCAGAGAGCCACCTGTAGTCCAATATATAATCGAATTAACTGAAGCAATAAATACGTTTGGACTGAAAGTAAACTTACATCGAATTTGTGAGAAAAATGTTGACTGTCCCATTTAGTTCGATTTAAGGCGTGTTTTAGTAGAAAGAAATCTGAAGAAATATTTGTTTGCTTTATATTGTCTCAGATCTAATATTGAAACTGCCGGTATACTCCAGTACTCAATATATATGATTTTCTTCAAAAACAAAATTATCCACTTACACCTCTTTCAAGGAGAAAAAACCCTCTTTCAGTGGGGGACTGTTTAGGATCACAGGTTTAATGTTGCTGTCTGCATTCAGCTCATTGCGGACAGATGATTGATGCCGAAAAGCTGTTCCTCTGATTCTGGAAGAAAGATAACAGTAGTCAGAATTTTTAACGTGCTCTGTAGGAAGTCCTTAACATGAAACTCTATATCCGTGCTCGTGTGTGTGTGTGTGGGTGTGTGGGTTTACGATTTCCATGTGGCATATGTGTGTGTTCCTAAATCGGAAAACGGTAGCCTGCATCCTTTCTGAGGCGGCTTTATTCCATATGTTGAGGATTATCTTGCTTGTGTACATTTCGAAAATATAACCTCCCATTTAGATTATTATTATTATTATCAATAATAAAACAAATCATAATAATATTAATATGAATATCCTGTGGAATAATTTAATCAGGCTGGAGAAGTGCAATAATGCAAAACTAACCAGTCGCTTGCTTGGGAACTACACTTCTGTTTGGCGCATTCAAAATGATTTTACTATTGTCGTTGCTCGGCTCATGTTTGTATGGATATGTAAACGCAATCAGATAACAGGAGTTATGGCGTCTTTGTTGAGATGTTAAATTTTACAGCTATCTCTCTAACGCCAAGCCCCGCTCCCTATAGGCTATAAACAGAAGCCAGAAGAGAACTATAAACCAGTGGTTTATGGCAAGGGGAAAATTTTGATTATACTCACAGCTGGGCACTCCGTTCAAGAGAGGCATGACAATTTAAAAAATACATGGCAGCAGGGACATTAATCTTTTAAATAACTAAATAATGGTTACGACTGCGGAGAGGGGAGCCTCACTAAGCTGCAACAACAAATTTTGCAATTGAGGCATCTTTTTTCACATTTTAACTTAAAAGTGAGTTCAGTCTTCTGAAGACGGATTGTTGGAAACAAAAGCAGTGTGTGTGTGTGTGTGTGTGTGTGTTACTTATTCTTATTTTGGCTTAACTGTATATATTTTTTAATATGTCATTTTATTTTTTCCGTAAAATTAAAGAATTTAATTGTTTACATACCGGCAACCATTTCGAACTGGTGCAGTTCACAGATATTTATGGGAGCTATGTTCACAACCCGTGTGATTTTTGAGGATTTAAAACTAGGGGTGTCTTATTTTGATGTAGTTTGATATAATTGTAGTTTTACGCATGCGTTTGTGGAAAAAACAAACTTAAAAAATCAATTAAAAAAGAAGCTTATAAATTTTTTTAATTAGAATTATGAGGTCAATATTGTTGTTTTTGTACTGAAAGTTGATTTATTCCCTCTTAGTGAAAAATGACCATATTTGAAACAATTTCAAAGTAAATCATTTTAGTCTCACAGTTAATAAAGTGTATCTTGTTAAATGTAAAAGGATCGTTTCCGGCGTTATAGATAATACATTAATTCCAAAAATATTTTTGCAGTCTTGCCATAAGTGCTTGCTCATTTAAACTGCCCTCAGCATTTAATTTTACAGTTAGTTTTACTAATTTACAGCCAGATTTTCCGGGTTTTGCTCGATCGCACTGGTCAGTTCGAGACGGTGCCTGGGTTCCCATGCGGGGCTGGAGTTCGCAGTTAATGTCTAAACCGGGTTAAAGCAGCTCTCAGCTCGGCTTTGACCCGGCACAGGGCCGGGGGTGGAGGGGTGAGCCCGCGGTCAGCCTGTCTAAGATGAAAAAGTGAAACGACCCCAGAAAGAAAAGCCACAACTGAATGGCTTCATGTCAAACTCGGGATGAGAGGAAAATTTATTTATGCGATCTTCTAAAAGGCAATAGGCTGTTTATACGGATAAGTGCTTATGTTACTGCTGCTTGTGGTTATATCATCTGCAGACCCGAGTGTTGGATTCAGATCTGCAAAGACAGCCTGGTGAAAAATTACGTAGTCGGAGTATCACATGAACACCAAGTCTGCAGCGAGAGTATCCAAGACGATCATCTTGGACTGAATTAAATCTACAACCGGAGTGAAGAGGGACATTAAAGACGTCTAATTATACTACCAGATTTACAGCGTTAATCAATAATCAACCTACAATGGAAAAACGATACGAGAAGGTTGATTAAACCGCTGCCAAAGTAGCAATAAGTCATACATGTGGTAGAGAATCCCTTTTAGATCAGTGGATCATATTCAAATAACGGTCACGCACGCATCCTCCCACTTTAACCCCTAATATCGGAGGAGACTATCCAACGAGCGAGCGAGAGAGAGAGAAAGAGAGGGAGAGAGGGAGGGAGAAACCCACGGAACAATAGGCTCGCGACTCCCGCAGGCCGCGTGAACTCTGCGTGGTCCCCACCTCGAGCCCCTGCGTTGGCCTGTCCAGCGCGGGGACTAATGAAACGGTGAACCAGCGGTCAACGATTCTGATTGACCCTCTGGCGACCTGACGGCAGCTAGGCTACATTCTTAAAGAAGAATGCTCTTTGAGAAACCGAAGCATCGCTCCGTTGTTGTTGTCTGTAAAAGAAATCCACCAAAGTTCAGAGCTAGGGAACACCATTCAAAGGTGTAAGCTAATGACGCCAGTGTCCGAGGGCAAGAATAATTGTGAAAAATGAAAGTCAAAAAACAAAACAAAAAACTCAGGATTAATAGTTCAACGTGAATGAACTCTCTTTTTTTGACCATTTGTATTTTCCACATCAGCAGAAAGGTGCCCTAAACTCTGCAGTTTCATTTTTCACCCAAAATCAATCAGAATTGTTATGGATCAGTGTTTGCTTCGCTCTTTTATTTTTGTTTAGCTTTCCCACTGTTTAACGTGAAACCAATCATGCTCTACATAAAGTTTTGCTGTTCTTCTCACTCCATGCAACGCGAGCTTTTTGCTTTCGCAACAAATGGTTCTGACCGGAGTTGTCATCAAGCACTCATTCAACCAGCCATGGGAATTTAGAACATGTAAACACAAGGAATGAGCGTCTGCCAGAGCACAGAAAATCGCCTAGGGGAAGAAATGGAAACAGAAACTCTATGTGGCATCTTGACCAAATTTGCAATACAACTCGAAAAACAATGCAGACGTCAGCAATATTCATAATGATACATTACTGTATAAAGAGGTGAAGTGTGTGGGAATGTTGCCCTCAGTGGAGCATGAGCATTGACACGTGAGACAAATCAATACATATGTAACACATACATCTTACCCAAAATTTAATATACAAGCAAAAAGAGTCAACATGATGACTAATGCTGTCAATTGCAAGTGCACAACTTGAATTCAAATACAGTTGGGTATAAACTGTGGTGCCTTCACTGGCAGCTGACGGCAGATGTTCAGCTGTAAACATTTAGAGGCGCTGTGGACCACCATAAATGTATTTCAGCAGGAACTAATGAGAAATTTAGATTCAGTTTCAGGGCCAAGTTCTCTGCAATTTTCAGTTCAGTCCAATAAATCTGAGGTCGAGGCCAAGTTTGGAAATTACCCCCAGCCACTATTTTAATGTGGATTAGTTTCACTGCAGCTGGTAGTTTGTTTACCAGCAAACTTGGCAGGAGACCAACTGCAATTTGGCAGTTACACTACAATCAAAGCTTGGCCGGCTAAATTATGAAAGACATGCAACTTTTAACTGCTGGTGGGCAACAGCACAGATCGCCTCCTCCTTGATTTCTAATGTTTAACGTAAAGAAATGTGGCATACTTGTTTAACAAAGTGAGGTCATCAGTAACAAACTTCTCTACTGTAACAAAGTCTTTCTGATAAGCTAGCTTTTACCTCAGAAAGCCAAAATAGTATGCCTCAGTAAAGACATGGAAGAGAAAGCGGGGTCAGACTCACAGTCACACTTGCAGAACTTCAATGAATTGTGTTCAAACGATAAAATTGATATCAGAGTAACTCCGACACTTTGTATAATAATTAACAAATGAGAATGTGGCTAGGACAAGGTGACCATCTCAGTTTCACATTAACTATACTCTGCTGCAGTTATCTTATGGGCAACTGTTTGCCCTCTTTCCAGTGGAAGGTGAGCTATTTTTCATGCAGCAAGACCAATTTCATAAACCTGAAATTCACCTTGTGCGAATTATTGCTGACCTGCCTAGAATTTATGGTTTTATGTTAAACTGTAGAGCCAATTTAGAAGTAATTAACTTCAAGGACATTTACCAATATTAGGTAGGACAAAATGAAACATTTTGCAGCATATCTTTAAAATGTACACATTAAAATGATATACGAATAATTAGAAGACACTGCCTTGCAGTTTTCAAGAAAATATCATAAACTAATCCAGTTCCAGATAACCTTCTGGATCCAGGGAATCAATTCATGCCTATGTGGAGAGCATTATGATTATTTAACCCGAGGAGAAGTCTGAAGTCTCAGGATGTTCTTGTTGAGCTTGCTAGTCTTCTGGATGATGGCCTCACCAGTTTACAGTAATTGCACACATGTATCAGAATTAATGTGTTATGCCTTATAACGAATTATTGATGTCAGAAGGTACATGCTGAAGCACCATTAATGGTTTCAATAAATTATACAATGACACTTAACAACAGGTACACGCACATCTTTACAAAGAAGGGACTGGCTGAATAGTGATTTTGGGCATTGTAATTACTCTTACGCAGAGCATTAGTCAACACAATGGCCTCTATGAAAAAAGTCAGAATGAGGGCACAGGAGTGTAAATCTCTGTCAACAACAAAAAGAAGTCATCAGCAGCCAGCCATGAAGTGAACCTTCGCCTATATATACCCTGTAGAACCGAATGTGTGTGGAGCTGCCTCAGTCACAGATTGGGTTCTTGGGGAGTCTATGGGCGATGACTAACCATCCATCAAAATCCACGACAGGGGAGGAAAAAGGGATGACTCTTTACTGTGCTCTAGCTTTGCTAAAGGAACATGTCCTTCTTCAGCCCTACAGTTCCACACTTTCATAGATTAGAAGGATTGTTTGACATTTGTGCGGTGTCAAGCACAGAAAAGTGTCCGTGAAGTGATGCTGTGCTTTGCTGCATACAAATGGATTGGCAAATCGGGCAGGATGGTTTGCTCATACTGAGTTTCACGGCATGAATTGTGATCATGCCGCTGGATCTAATTTCCTGCATGGTAGCGTAAAGGTTTGCTCAGTGACAAATCATAAAATCAATATTAAGTGCAGCATCTCAACAAGAACCACAGCACAGTATCTTGTTCTGGGGTGTAGAGCTGATAAAGCCCTGGCTTATGAAAAAAATGCAACTCTGTTTGCTGCCCTGAGTACACCACCTCTGCAGACCATTCACAAATGTAGTAAATCTGTAACTCTTCAGTGAAAATCTGTTCACACCTTCCCTTTATCTCAGCTGGAACAAAAACTGTCTGATAGAAACTGAAGCTACAAACGCTTCGGCTGAAAAATATCCATTGTAACAACAATGGAAGAGCTGCCTATTTAAATGGCACTAGACCATGACACAGAAAAAAAATATTCTGACACTCTATTACCTATTTGGTTGCTTATCAGTCACTCTTTAAGGGCTGCTTTGTCTAAATGACTCATTAGATCAGAGCCATTAAGCCCAAAGATGCATGAGTCCAGTTGTATTTTGTCAGCCATGGCAAAGACTTCAAACGCATTACATCCTCCATAGGAACTCTTTAATGCTTTTTACAGGAGTATTATAGGAAGGGGTAAAAGTAGTTCATGTAGTAAAACTGGGGTTTTAGCTGCGCATCAGTCTTGCCAAATCCTCGGAGAGCAGCTGCAGCCAAAGAAATCCTCGTGAAATCTTGAAGGATTTCATACGGATTAATGGTCGATTGCTGGGTGTAAAGATGATCTATCAAGACCTTGACATTTGCGATTTACCATTTTTAAAGGGATCACTTTAGCAAAAGAGCAAAATTCCTTGCGCAATGACGCTCATTATGTCTCTCTTTCTTCGTGTGAGGGCACACATTTAGCATATTCCCACTTATCTCTTTCACCCTTTTTTCCACTAATTTTGCATTAAGCTTCATTTTTTAAGCCGTCGCATTTTTGTCTCGTTCGGCTTGATTTAGCATCATTTTTTTTAAAGCAATGCATTTTTCTCCCCCTCCTTTAAAAGCCGTGCTGGTGAGCGGGACACCTCGGCCTGACCTCGGCCGAACAAAGCCAACTACTAGTCACTGTCTGGGAACCTTTTATCCCATTCTTTTATTTGAGGCCTTTCTGACCGGCCACGTTTTGTTGTCCGTCCTTTGACTGGCCACAAGGCCAAATATGGCCCCGCCGTCCCTCAATATGGGCCAGATTAATTTTTCAGTTTCGGCCATCTGTGGGGGTAAAAGTCAGTCAGCTAAAAGTCATAAATCTACAGTCAGCGCGTCTTCAATAGGGGCTGTGTGGCAGAGGGTGATAGATAGATAGATAGATAGATAGATAGATAGATAGATAGATAGATAGATAGATAGATAGATAGATAGATAGATAGATTTGAATTACTCATATTAACACTTTGGATTTTGGATTATTTTTCAGTGTCCACAAACACCTAACCGTAGCAACTTACCCGGCCAGCAAATCTTCATTAGTTCTATAATGAACATTTTTTTCCTCCAAATTATCCCATTACGTCTGACATAAACAACCAAAAGTGTCGCCTCTCATTGGCTGGCCGCAGGGTCACGTGGCCCGAGCGGCCGTCCGTCTATTTGACAGCCGCAGGATGGCTTCATGCCAGAGGGGGGAAAAGAGACAGAGAGAGGGGAGAGAAAGAAAAATTAGTATTCTCCTACCAGCCTCACTATAAATCAATCATGGAGTCCTACGTGGTGAGCTGTAAATATGCTGAGCCGCAGTTCCCGCCATGTGAAGAAGATTACAGTAATTTTAATGAACAAGGGGGGTATTACAACAACCCCGAGGACAGTGGCAGTTTTGGAGGGGGCTATATGTCCATGCAGCCCCCTCCGCCTCCCTATACACAACAACAAACCGGTTATCAACACTCTTTGCAGGGGCATCGCCGGCAAGATGGAGAGGACGCCTCGCAGCATCAAGATGCAACCTACCCGGTCTACAGAGAGACGGACGGGCCCGTGAAGGAGAGGTTTCCCGTGGGTGACCTGCAGTGCCAGGCCTGGATGACCTGCGCAAAGCCCGCTCAGGTGCAGAGGAAAACGGCCTGCCAGGGCAAAGACAAGCCGCCCATTGTTGTCTACCCGTGGATGAAGAAAGTGCACATCGCTCATGGTAGGGTAGCCTGAACGTTTTAATCAGTCGATCTTCACTCCCCATTTCATTTCTCCATAACATTGGTGTATTTCTCATGTTAATGTTTTTTATTTTTCTTTCTTTCTTTCTTTCTTTCTTTCTTTCTTTCTTTCTTTCTTTCTTTCTTTCTTTCTTTCTTTCTTTCTTTCTTTCTTTCTTTCTTTGTATAGTGTTTTGTCCATTTGTGAGCATCGCTTTTTGTTGTCGAGTTATTTACGATCTTAGTGAGAGTCAGCGAGAATTACAACCCCTATAAAGTTTTATGACCCTGCCCTGCTACAGCTTGTTTGTGTGTATGTGTGTGTGTGGGGGGGGGGGGGGGGGGGGGGGGCAAGCAAGCTTATTGTGTGTATCTGATGTGTAACGCTTGCGGCGGAACAAACCTTTAAAGATAAAAGTCAAAATCGTTTCTTGGGCATCTTCCCAGACCACCACGAATGAAGATTACGACAGGAAAGGCTACGTGATTATATCTGGAATGAGAATTTTAAAAGATAAACTCATTTTTATTTTAAATATATTCTTAATATGGGGCTTCACCCAGGCCCATCCTCATCATTACGGAACACAAAACAAAATAAAAGCTGTAAGATAAATAAAATAAATTTAAAGCGGTCTTTAAACCTCTGTTCTTTGTTTTTACAGTTAATCCAAATCACGTGGGCCCGGAGCCAAAGAGGTTGCGGACGGCCTACACGCGACAGCAGGTCCTGGAGCTCGAGAAGGAGTTTCACTTCAGCCGCTATCTCACGCGCCGCCGCCGCGTCGAGGTGGCCCACGCGCTCTGTCTGTCCGAACGGCAGGTGAAGGTGTGGTTCCAGAACCGGCGCATGCGCTGGAAGAAAGACAACAAGCTGCCCAACACCAAAGGAAAGAGCAAAAACAAGAAAGCGACCGACAACAACAACAACAACAGCAACAGCAGCAGCAGCGACAGCATGAAGACGGTTATAACTGTCTAAACACACAGGAGCGCAGAGTGTGGCAGTCGAAGCAGCCATGGTAGCACCTTCATTCTCCAAAGCTGATGTTGCTTAATTTATCCAGGGTGACTGCAGTCCTCAAACAATTCTCACCTGCTTTAAAGTTACGGCTTTGACGAACACACGTTTATAAATTCCATTATGTATTTTTTCCCTTGTTTTTAACTTCACCTTTGGAGCATTTTAACTTTTTTCCTTTTTTGAGGTTTCATCCATATTGAATCTCATAATTAATGAATGAATGAATATATTTTAAGTTCACGGAGGCCCTGACATCTCTCTGGTGCAGACAGGGAATTGCTTCATATTTAGACATCCGATGAAGACGCAAAAACAGTGCTCGTTTGTCGCGGTGCCAAAATACTCGTGACTGCGTGGAACAGGATGAATCAGGGTTTTCTTTTCTCCACAGGGTAAACATAATACAGGGTTATATAACAGCTACCTAAAAGCAGAAAAATCCTAATTTATGAATATGCACGTTACCAAAATGTTACATAAACTGGCGCTTAAAGGGTAGGTAGAAGAGCAGAAACACCAAATTGCGTGTTGAGTGACTGCACAAATTATGTTTTAGCTTTTGATTTTGTACAGAGAAGCATCCAAAAATAATTCATATTTGGAAGGAAATTAGCCATATTTTTTCTTGGATTTTATTTCCCACATTTATAATTTTGTTTTTAAAAAAGAGCCAAAATGAAGGTACAATTTTTTAACGCACACACCTGACTGTAAATCCAACTTCTTTTCTCAGGGTTACAGGGTTTTACAAAGAGATCTTTTTTTTTCTGAAAAAACTTGTTTGATTTCGCACCGAGAGGATTAAATTAGCCCTCTGTGAAATACCATGATGTTGCATATAAATAGGTATGTTCTCTCTTTGATTCCAGTTTAATATGCTATCGATATCTATCATAGTCTACGCCAGTACTTATGTTTAATTTGTAATAATTAGAAGCATATTTTATTCGTTCTTTATAGCAAGCATCTTCTCCGTTATTTTTTCGTTACTTTTGAAAAAAAAAGTGTATTCCTGTAATAATTTTATATGTGGAAATGTTTTGATAAAAATAGATGAGAAAATAATAATAATAAAAAACTTCAAACATTAAAGGTGTGAATATTTTTCTGTGTTGGAAGATAAGCGAAGGACCGATGATTTTTTTTTTTTTTGGCGATAGGGGAAGATGAGGTCGGGAGAGAATCAACGGAAGTGACGTGTGATTAGAAACAGTGAGTTAAAGGCGAAATCGTGATATCCATTTTCGGCTTAAGAAAATAAAATAAATAAATATATAAAATAAATAAATAAAATACGGTGTCATCTTTAAGCAGCACGGTCTTTGTCGCAGTCACAACTTAACGGGGACTCATGGTATAGATAAGCCAAGACTAATGTCTAGTGCGTCATGGCTCCGTTGACAAGCTTTTAAAATGCATGCACGCTGTCCCACGGGTGGATTTAGGTTGATCTTTACAGTTTTCTGATTTTCGAGGAGTTATTAAACGGAGCCGAAACTAAGGAGAAAATTTGGCGTTAAAATATTTAAATTTGTGGGTATTCTGTGTCTTTTACTGTTTAAAATTTTTTGGGATGTAAATTATTATGTTAAGAGACTTAAGTATTGTCTATGATGATATCTTTGTTTAGAAGTTTATAAATCCCAGATACAATAATTCGGGCTTCTCATAGATTTGTTTGTCCAAATCGCGAATTTCATATATAAACTTAATATCAACTTAATATCACTTAAGTTGATATTCATATTTTTGTATGAATATCAACTTAAGTGAAATCGTTTGTGCCAGGATCAAGATTAGCGGTTAGGCCTATGTGTATAGTAAGTTTACGGGAAAGGAACGTAAATCAAAGTAAAATCCCTTGAAGTAGTGAAATCATGGCTGTGTGTATTTGTGTGTTGATATGTAAGAGAAATGAGCGCTGAGTGCCAATAATTGGTGGCTTCCGTTGGAGACTCGGTTACATGTGCAGGATAGGCACAAAGGGGCTGACACGGAGCAACCTGGATTATCTATCACACGCTGAAGATCAACCACAGAGCTGCCACAATCATGACAAACAAAGTTCAGATCTTCACTAAAAACAGAAAAGCTTCTGAAGTTCTGCATGTCTGCAGTTTGAGATGTTACTCAGGGGAATAATACCACAAAAACACGTCAAACATCTGGAATTCAAAACCTGATCCCACTAAGACACACGCGTGATTACAAACGAGATGCAATTATTCCTAAAATTTCACACCACAAGTTCACACACATTCATGTATTTTATGTACATTTAAATGGACAGAAACAGAATGCAAACAGAATGCAATAATACTGAACAGCATACTTTGTAGATATGCATGTGTTTGTGTTTGTGCGTGTACACCTACCTATCTTTCTCTAGTCTGTGATGAAACAGGAATGCCCCCGACTGGTAGCATTAAGTATTACAGTCTGGAAGAGATTTTTTTTTCAGGTTAAGATAAATAATATTTTTTCATTTAAGAAAACATGGAAATATTTACATTAGAAATACATGGATATATTTATCATTAGCCCTTTGGATTAACAGAAATGTGTATAATACAATGTACCGTAATCAATGCTAAATTAGCCTTAGTAATAATAAGGTATATGAACCAGAAACATACACATCTTTGCAAAGGTTACAATTTTGGGTTGTTACATCTATCCATGCATCATAATGTGTCTCAGTTACTTTGTCCACTTGTGTTTGCACTGTGAACACACAACCGTAAAAATGTACGACTACATCTACCAACAAGTAAGACTTTTAAGACGGGAATGAATGTTGGATACTTCTCACAAGATTAAGAGCATGGCAGGTCACTTTAAATACAGTCACGTGTTCGATTGTAGAGCTTAAAACAGGACAGGGTGAGAAATGTCACGAGAATGAAACAGTGAAGCATTTCTTGTTAGGGTGTGGACAATAACATAGCTACAGAAAAACACAGAAACATGGGTGTGCCACTGGCTTGTTTAGATATGGTCGAATGCAGCAGCATTTTTCTGCAAATAGTCTGGATTAATAAACAAAATTTAAAAGAGAAATGTTTAAATAGATAAAGTACAGTCGCTGTGACTTTCTTGTAAGTTTTTAAAGATAAAGTTTTTATCTTTTATTTGGACATCATCTGCCTTTTCAGTCGTTTTCCTTGTACCTGACTATTTTTAGAGAAATGTTTTTTTCTTTTTGTTGTTTCTACATCACTTAACACCGACATATTATTCATTTAAGAGTAAAAAGTCATCTCACAAGGGACGAAAGGTGTGTATCAAAGAACTCATTTTAAAATAGCATTTTTAGGCATTTAGTCTTTTTGCAACAACAATGCAATTCCCAAACACATATTAGACAAAAACATGGGATGTCTCAGCATGCTGAGCAGTGTGTAATTGAAAAGTATCTGAAAATCAACTGACACAGGATGCAAAAGATGCATCTGACCTTTCAGTTGATTCATCTGTTTGCAGAAATGATCTCAATGGAAGGAAACTGGGAAGAAAAGGCTGATGTATGTCAAACTATTGAAGAACTGGACTGAAAATCAGTAATCACTGACTTTCTTATCTTATGTCTTATGGAGTGATGAATCCAAATGTGAAAATTTAGGTTCACCCCCAGTATAAACAGAGATCATAAAGAGACAGGTACAACAGTGAGATGCTTCCGCTATCTGTGTCATTTTTGGGGGCTGCATTTCAACCAGTAATGTTGGGGGATCTTGATAGATGGAATTATAACTGCAGAAAAGTACAGTACATGTTTGATCCACCACCCAAAACCTTCTGGAAAGCAATTGATTGCCAGCAGCTTAATTTTTTGACAATGATCCCAAACAAACTGTCAATGCAGTAAACACATGTCTAGCTAGAAAAAAAAACACATAATGAAACACTATCAGTCATGGACTGGCCTCCCCAGAGCCCAGACCTCGACATTATTAGAGCAATGTGAGATCATCTTGACAGAAAAAGGAGCCAACATGCAAAATGGAATTTTGAGTGTCATTCAAGAAGGCTGGAGAAATATTCCTGAATAAAGAAATTACAAGAAAGTCTAAAACTAATAGAGTCTAAGAGAGTTCACACTGTGTTGAAGAATAAAGGCGGTCATATCAAATATGGATTTTCAAGCTCATTAGAATTGCACAACCCCTGTTTGTGCCTTGTATACTGCATTTCAATTGAAGTGAGTATATATGTGAGAAGATGTTAATTTCTGCGTTCATAAACTTGGTGGGAAGGAGGCAACTCTTAAAGAAACTCCTCTGAATTAAATAATAACAATACAACAAAATAGCAAATATAATAAGACAGCAACAATAAAATAGTGGGCAAAATAACAAGTATATTAACTTTGCAGATATAAAGGTATAAACACACATAAATGCAGTTCTGCTAAAAATTTACGCTTGTTAAAGAAGGATATTGTACTTGCTGCTAGGTAATAGCAGCCATGGAGTGTGGATGAATGCACGAATATTACAAACGCTATTAACCTAAAATTCACACCAAACCTGAGTTTGGTGTCTTACCCAAGGATACTTAAACATGCAAACTAGAGAAGTGTGGGATTGAACCACTGCCCTCTATCTCCTGAGCCACAGCCACCCCACACCACCAGTCAAATATGATAAAATCCATTCATATTTAGGTTTTGCTGACTTTACCCTCCAAATGTATGTTTTCTGCCCTGGACATTATCCTTTTAATCCTATGTTTGCTGTAACAAAATTATCACACAGATTTCAAATAATGCTTCTCTGAGTCCATGTCTCTCTCACATGATGTGTCTGTTTTAGTCAGTTTCCTATACACTTTTTGTGCGGTTAGTTCTTTCCCTTAAACCCAAATTAAAAATGCTACTTTAATAATATGTATTTTTCCATGCATCAAAAGCCCCAATTATTTCTAGTTAAATACAACAACACTGCTACAGTAGCCTCTATGCGCGTCCATAAAGTGGAACTAAAGATTAATGCAACCGTTTCTCTTACGGACATCAATCGCAGGCGGACCGGTCAGTGACTGCAGAACAAGTACTTGCCCTTAAACTTGCAAGCAGTGCTGTTGCTCAGATCGCTCATTATTCTAATCATTATTTAACAATAAGAGTACAACAGCAGCACCATGTCTCTTGCGGCAGAGGCGTTCATGTCGCAGATGGCAGGTAATATGTTGACTTCACCCCGTTTTTCTATTGATTATGAATAACATTAGCCAGCTAGCTAGCAAGAGCTAAGGTTCACAGTAACATAAGCTCTTTACAAATGTAGTTACTTACATATATGGACCTTTAGCTGTTACTATAGCTGCCTTTGTTCGCCATTTCTTGGTTTCTTAAAAAAAGGCTGACTGGCCTGGAAAAGCCCCAAGGCACTCTGTCATTCTGCATGTCGTGGATTGCTTGGCAGGTGTAACACAGGACTCTAATGTAAATAGCGCCATATTTCTGTTTACTGTTAAAATCATAAATCAGCAGGGGGACGGCGAATTCAAGCGGAAACGGCTCAAGAGGGCTAAAGTTACTGACATCCCCGTATCGTTACAAAAACGGCTCAAATCTATCAATTTTAACAGAGACATGCTCAGAGATTCCCCCGGTGGCTGGAGGCTGTACTGCAAGCACGGCGGTGTTACAGCATAGGTCGTTGAGTGAGCACCGTGCACCTCGTGTCTGTATTCTTTATAATCTTTTATTGATTAACTTTATATGAGTAGAGGTGAAGAAGAGGGTGCAGTCAGGGTGATGTGGATGGAGATGAGTGTCACGGGTGATTTGTGACAAAGTGAGCCAGAGTGAAAGGGAAGGTCTGCAAGATGGTAGTGAGACCTGCTGTGATGTATGGTCTGTAGACGGTACACTAACAAAGGTCAGTGGTGCTAAGGTTTTCTTTGGGAGTGAGCAGGATGGACAAGATTAGAACTAAGTATATCAGAGGGACAGATCAGGTTAAGGAGTTTGACAAAGTTAGAGAGGTGAGGCTGAGATGGTTTAGATATTTGCAGAGGAGGGGTAGTGAACATGGAGCTGGAAGGCAGGAGGAAAAAAAGGAAGACCACACGAATGGTCATGGATATAGCAAAAGGAGGACATGGGGAGAGTTGTTGTGAGATGAAGGCAGATGATCCACCGGGATGACTGTTAAAGGGAGAGTCAAAAGTAGACGAAGAACAATTAGTAAAAGAATGTTGACAGCTGATCCCACAAGCAACATTATAGATTAATGAGTCACATTATCACCGTATAATTGTGTGTGTTTGCCTGCATGTCTGTTTGTGACGTTGACAGCTGCTGAGCCGTGGCCTGAAAATGCAACCTTGTACCAGCCACTGAAGGGTGAGTTAGTGAAATGGAGGCACAATACATAATGTCAATAGCAATATAGCTATTTATATATTTTGTTGTTTTTGCAGAGGATCAGATTCTCCTGTCAGACTGTGCCTCATCTCTCGCTGTTCAGGTAAAGCAAACATGCATGTACACAATTTAAACACCTTGTTTAAATATAATGTTTATTTGTTAATAACTCAGTCTGTTGTGCTCAAGAAACAAAGAAAGCTTCTGTAAGTTTTAGTGGTTTTAATTCAAATATTTAATACTATTTTCATTATTTAATGAATTAAAACTGAACTCGTATAAAAGCTTTCAGTTCTTAATTGCGCAATTTTGAACATTTAACCAGCACAAAACTGATATAAGATAACAGATGAACATTGGCTTCTGCCAACGATTTAATGTCAACTTATTTGGTATCTTATTAATTGACTGCCAGCTAATAAGATACTGATCTTAGGTTGTTATACTGCTGAAAATATATACATATATATTTTTTTTAAATGCATCAAGTATGAAATGCAGTTGTTGATATTATCTGTATTTGACCTTTTGACCTCTACTCTGACTTTGGATTTGACCTTACTGCAGAAGGAAATCTGCAGTGCTGCAAAATAAAGTTAACTGTTTTTTTGTTTTTTTTTAAAGCATATCAAAGTATACCACAAGTAATATTTTTCATTTACTTTCACAGTATGTTTAGTTAACACATTCATCCCATAGGTGAACTATTTGAGACTCGGAGGAGATGCAAACCCAACCTCATGGAATTACAAGCTAGTGTCCTCCTAGTGCTTTTATTCCTCAGCTGCTTAATTCTGTCCCGTTTCTGATGTGCAGGCGTACCTGAGGATGTGTGGTCTGCCTGTTCAGGTGTTCTGCAGAGCAAATGCTGAATACATGTCACCTTCTGGTTAGTATACATGTAGCTTCAGAGACAAATTCTGGGTGTCTGATCTCAACACTGTGTGAATCTCAGCACTCATTCTGCTCATTAAAACATTACACAACTATACACTGTAAGCTGGAAGGATTTTATTCGAAATGAAATGCTAAGTTTGCTTCCAGGATTCGTGTAGGTGCATCTGGAAGTTACTTTGTTGCAGGTTAGCTTTTTGTGTTGAATTAAATGTGATGATTTTAATGCCCAGCCTTTTTATGTTTGTGTCCACAGGTAAAATTCCCTTTATCCACGTGGGCAACCAGGTGGTGTCAGAACTGGGGCCGATTGTGCAATTTACTAAAGCTAAGGCAAGTGTTGTACAGATGAAAGCTGTTTGTTTCTTTTGGCAAATTTGCTTCTAGTTTTTCCCAGTGGAGGAGCAGGTTTTCATATTTCTTTCTGCTGTTGTCTTCTTTTGGGTACTTAGGGTCATTCTTTGAGCGATGGCTTAGATGACGTTCAGAGAGCTGAAATGAAAGCGTACATGGAGCTGGTCAACAATATGCTGCTTACTGCTGAGGTATGAAAAACATAAAAACCATAACATACTGATACTAGAACTTCAGCACATGTACAGTTTTTATGAATGTGTCTGAGTAGTATCCTCTCACACATGTCCTCATCTCTCTACAGTTGTACATTCAGTGGTGTGATGATTCTACAGCCACTGAGGTGTGTACACCAGGTTTAAAAACAAAACTTGTTAAAGTCTTGATAGCCTCCTAATCAGCTGTATCTGTTTTTGTAGATTTCTCGTCCCAGATACAGCAGTCCATACTCATGGCCTCTCAATAAAATCCTCGCCTACCAGAAGCAGTGGGAGGTGCGTAGGAAGATGAACGCCATTGGCTGGGGAGGGAAAACGTTGGAGCAGGTTAGCAACAACCTGGAAGTGAAAAGTTGATGTTTTGCCAGCTCTACAATTCCCTTTCTGCAATCAGAAAAATAATTTCCTATCTTTTTATTTTAAAGGTGGAATTCTTCAAAATTTTACAGAATTGATCTTTTAGACTGTTTGAAGGCCCTTAAGTTTAACTTATTTGTGTTTGTCTCTTATTTGTGTAAGTAGGAAAAAGAACCCAGTCTGTCTATAAAAAATAAAGTAAACAAACTTGTTTTAAAAGTCTGTATGTCCTCATGTATTTCAGGTTTATGAAGATGTGAGTCAATGCTGCCAGGCTCTCTCTCAGAGGCTGGGAACACAGTCATACTTTTTTAATAAACAGTATGTATTTTTTTAAATTTTTTATATCTGTATGTTTCTGGTTATCGCTTTCTCTTTTGTCTTGTTTATAGCGACTAAATAATAAATCTACATCCGAGTTCTCCAGAATCCTTTCTCCAACCCCTGTTATAGGCATTCACACCAAAAAGGAAATGTTTCTAATTATTGCAAGCAGTTTTCCTGGAGCACCACCTTGTGGTTTAAAATTGTATTGATCTCGTAATCAACTGAAAGGCTTTGTTCTGTACTCCCTGGCAATGTTTGATTTGTGTTAGAACAAAGTATTACAAGTGAAGCCAGTGTCTGTAACACCTCATTTCTGATTATATTTAAAGCTGAAGGAGTGCCAGTCATTAACAGAGTGTGTGTGTGGCGTGTGTGTTATAGGCCTACAGAGCTGGATGCATTGGTGTTTGGCCATCTCTTCACTATACTGACTACTAGACTCACCAGCACTGAGCTGGCAGAGAGGGTCAAGAGCTACAGCAATCTTCTGTCCTTCTGCAGACGCATTGAACAGACCTACTTTGAAGACAAGAGCTCCTGAAGGACTGAAAATAACATATCACCTCTTCTCGTACATTCTTTCCTTCTCTCATTCCCCAGATTGTAGCCCTAAGAAGCTGAAATGCCTAAAACAAAAAAAATGCATACGTGTCCTTTTTCCTATTTTTCCTTCACTTGTGGCTTCCTGTTCATACATCATCTCCAGAAGTTTAAGAATTATGAATGTCCTAAAGTAAGCATAATTTGTAAGTGTATTAAGAATATGTAAAAGAAAATGTCCTGAGTTAAATGTATTTTTCAGAATATTATAAGAACAAATGCCACATATGCTAGTAACTGTGATCATCACAGTTAGTGGAAGACCTTGAGAATCTAGCTTTATAAAAAGTGAATACAAAAAATATCAGCTGATATACAACCTTAAATCAGTCTGAAATGAACGTCAAAGATTAGGATTAAATGCTGATCAGACTTCCAAATCTTTCAGATTTGTTGTCAGGATCAAGTTCACCTCAGCAGAATGTCTGCACACACTTGGGTTTTTCATGTTTTACACTCTTTTTCACGGAAGTAGTGTCTACATGTGTTAGAGTGCATGAGTGCGTTTCTAAACGCCCACCGCCTCGCTGAAAACCGAGGTGTGGATTTCTCAGCCTCGTGACATGACTGCATTTCAAAAAACAGAACTCCACTTGGCCTACGTCCGAGGTCAAATGGCTCACTGTGTTTTTCCTCCAGGGCACTCCCAAAGCTTGCAAGAAATGTGAAACAGAGAGAGAAAATCCAGAGAGAGGTTACTTCTTATTCTGTAAAAAATGCATGAACATAATCATGAAGATGTGATTTATTCCTTATTTTTTCCATGTTTTACTTGTGTGAATAGAAAGTGCCTACATGATGGAATACACTTGCCACAATACATTTCTCCCCCAAATAATACGTGTTCGGAAGTTTGTTTAATATTGTTTGAAATTATAACACAAAACCATATAGTGGCTCTTTCATTAGGTACCCCTGTATGTTTTAGCATCGGGTTTTATTGGATTAATCCCTCATATGTTGCCAAAACAAAATCTGAAAGAGAAGTTTAAAAAGACGGAACATGCTGCCAAGTTATCGGGTGTCTGTTTCTACCTTTGGGTCTAATACAAGCTCAATGGTAATGTCTGATCACCTCTGATTGCCCTTGAGTTGAACAGGTTGTGAGTGCATGACAGACGGGCAGAGCGAGTCTGTCTTCCAGGTTTCCTGTGAGGTCGGGCTTTGACCCTTGAACTTCCAGGAGCTGTGGCATCATGACTAATGACCTGCAACGACCAAATGCTGCACACTTGGAGGTCATCAGCCAGGCACCAGACAGAGATAAATACATGGAAAAACAAAACGGTACATCTTATTGAAGACATGTAGTCAAGTCTGCAGTTTTTTGTGGATTTTCTTTATGCTATATTAGGGTTTTGATTAATTATTAACCTCTAAAAATAGACCTAAAACACCATACAAGTAAAAGACTGAAGTAATGTGAATTCGTTTTGGTTGGAAATTGAACAGATGATGGAGAACAATGCTGAGACATTGTCAGCAGACCTACAGTGTCATTTGTAGTTAGGTCCTTATAAATATTCTCATGTTTTTTTTTTATTGTTGAACATTTCTAAGGAAAAAATTTAATGTATGCAAAACCATAGTGTGAATAAAAGTTATGAAAATTGATCCTTTATTTGTCCAGGTAAAAGTCTCACAGAGATTAAAAAGAAACCTGGCCATGAGGGCAACACAAAATACAACGAATATAACATATAGCAATATAACTACAAACATCTGAATAATATGAAATAGCACATCTTTACAAGAGCAATTCACATTATTATCATGCTGCCCAACTGCAAGCTCTAGATTTGGAGCTTATGAGGGAAAAAGGGTAAACAATGCATGATTTCTAATGTGAATCAACTGATTTTAAGCTAAAATAGAGTCACAACAGTAGTGGACAGCGAGAATGTTTTATGGTGCAGAGATAGTAATGGGTTTATTGTCAAAACTGGTGACACCAGACGAGCAGAATTTTCCCTGATTGCCCTTGATTCTACTCTCCTGCAGGGAGGAAGATTACAGCCGAGTCCACACATCTCTGACTTTTCTGTTACCTTTAAAATGTTCTCATGCTGTGTCCGAACTCTTATTTTGGCCTTCCACTTCAAGGAGACAATGCCCGAGGCCATTAGAGGGGGCAAAGGGTTTCAGGTTCAATCTGTGGCAATGAGTTTGGGGTTGAAGGGCAGAGGTACAGCCTTGACTGGTCACTAGTCCATCACAGGGTAACACAGTCTTATATCCACACCTACAGTCAGTTTTGAATCACAAATTAACTCAAGTCAAAAGCATGACAGAGGAATATTAGAAACCAAAATGATATTAATCAAATTCTACGTTCATAAAAGTGCACAGAAAACTGAAAAACATGCATTTGTCCTCCCACACAAGCTTAATATTTGCATACAGGAAGGGACTGCATACAGATATATTTTTGAAACATGGACAAGATTTATCACTAAAGCAGGTTTACCCCGAGCTACAAATTGTATTGAAAACGTTTGTCCAGAAGGGGGCAGCATTGGGATTCCAAAGTATCTTGCAGTGGCAGGGCTTTAAGGGATTTGGGGCCAGCTTGTCGAAGCAAGTTTATCGTGGATTTTCTCAAACTGCGGTTAGGAAAAAAACTGAAAGAAGAAGAAAAAGGATGAAACAAATGGCGAGAGAGTCTAGTTTAACTGCTTTTTCAGTTTTGGAGAGAGAAACATTTGGTTCTTATTATGAGAAAGAAAGTCACACAGCTGGTTGCACTGGTTATCATTATGTTTCTTGATCATGCTGGGTCAGTGTGTACTCAAATTCAAACCACTGAGGAATTTGAGTGGGTGGAGCTGTACCGTCCAAATGTACTTAGAATTATTATTTTCAGCTGTGGATTTCATGTGATGGCCTGGAACAGGCGATGCATTTTCTTTTGATAATATTCTTGATCGATTTATACGTTTATGGATTTGTTCCCCCCAAAAAGTCTTCCCATGTAACAGTTCAACATTCTCTTTGATAGATTAAATCAAAGGATAGTACAATTAGTTAATATGAGGGCGGTGATGGGAGGGAGGTAAAAATGAAGATTATTGCCAAATCGTGGGAATCATTGTCCCATCATGGAAGAAGTTGACAATGTAAGTTTTGTATTCAAGGATGTGAATGTGCATCTGCACATGTGCTGTGATATCAGATTAGCCAATACGTCTGGAGGCTGATGATTACACAGCTTGATTTTCAGAGTTAGTCATGATGCACAATGTGGACTTTCTGTGAAAGAGGTTGTTTTTTCACTTATGTTAATTGCATCTGGTGTGTATGAGCTGGTTTGTGTGTGTGTCTATGCAAGTACTGAACTGAATCAATGCAATGTGTAGTTTCTGATGCTGCGACCCAGTAATTCTTTAATCTCATTCACATAAACTGGATCAGCATGTCTTCTCAGGTGTCAAAGCATAGGGGTGGTTTAAGTGATTTGGAGACCTCAGGCAGTCAAACACTGAGCTAAGTGCCTGTGGGTTTGTATATGGGTGTGAGCCACACACACACACACACACACACACACACACACACACACACACACACACACACACACACACACACACACAGAGAGAGAGAAATCTGTGAATCTTACGTTTTAACATGACAGAATCATCCCACCCTTGAAAAAGTAATTTCACTGAGACTGAGTGGCTGACTTTGCAAAATATGACGTGACACAACCCCCTACATTCCCTGCAATTTACCACCACTCTGCCAAGACTCGCTGCCATTACAGCTCTGCTGGAAACTCTGCCTCTCTACTCACATTTCACACTCATGGAAAGAAACAAAAACTATTTGCAGGCAATGATTTTCAGGGAGAAAATGCGGAAAAGCTTTCTAAGTCCGCGCAGAAATGTACCCTTTCTTGTTAAAAACAAAGATGTATAGACTTAAACTTATGAGGTCTTCACTGATTAGCAATCTCTTAACTCTAAAGCTAGTTTTTCTTCATTGCCTTTAGAGGTAAGGAAGCACTTTTACACATTTTACACATATTACTTTATTTATTATGACGATTACTCAGCGAGGACAGTCAAGATTATAAACTGGAGTTAAAAGATGTGGATATGTTGGCTTTTGAGTTGAATAAAGAATCATTAGTTGTTCTTTTTAAAACATTAAACTAACTGAAGCATGAATATGCCAATAGAAACAAATCAATTATATATTTTAAAATTTCTTTGTTGTTTTTACTATTATCCTTTGTGAGATGATTGGCTTTAAATATTAAACCCTTAAAAGTGTAACATTTTAACTATGTGATCAAATGTTTCCCTGCAACCGTTCACATTCTGAAACACTCTGCACAGGAGCTGCAGCAGCTGTTTCAATGCACCAGAATTTACTTAAGCAAACATTTCCCTGTCTGGTGCCACTGAGAAATTTACTTAAGTAAACATTTTTGCACCCGTGCTTCTTATGAACCTCTCCTGGTATGATCTAATATGAAAAACAGTATAAAAAAGTGATATAGTTTAGTAAAACGTAAGCACTTTCATTGTAAACTACAGAAAAGGCAGACGACATCTCATTTTTTGCTTTCTTGGTCCTTTCCCTGCAGCCAAACCAGGGTTTTCTACCTCTTTCTCCAGGTAGGTTTTCTTGTTTCTAGCATTTCCTTTAAAATGCTATATTTAGTTTCACATACTACTCTTGTAGGAGACCCAAAATGCAGTACACAGGAGATAGAGGTTGCAAACAAAAAGTGAGCTTTATTGCTGGTAGCAAGTCCAAGAAAAACTCCAAATGAGAGGAGAAACAGAATCCAAAAAACACAAGGAAGCAGAAATAATGTTGGGTCAACACAAGAATCAAACATTTAAAACTAACCTGTATTCCTCATAACTGGGATCTAGATTCCAGACTGTTGCCACAGATGCTCTGGCAAATGAAGGTGCAATGCTAGAGCAGGGATCCCAACCTTACTGCTGCAGTTTACCTTTAGCACCAGCAGGATTCTTAAAGTAAGCTAAGGGCAGCTCTTAGTTATATTTTATGCAGCCTTTGAGTACTACAAGGAAAGAATGCACCACTGTACATTTCATTAATTTCACATTATACTATGACAATGCATTGCTGAATGAAACCAGGAGAGCATTTCTATTTACTTTCATTTCATGTTGCTCCAGCTGTTATAGCTCATCAAATCTTCTTCAGCTAACTCACTATTGGCTAAAATGACTCGTTAGAAAGATGAAACATGTTTGATGCGTGTGGATTTTCCCATGTGGCCAACTACATTTGCACTCCAGTCATCAAAACTTTAGCATTGATTCACAAACACACACACACACAAACCAGTGAATTACTTTAATTGCTTTGTCATTGTTGTTTAATTTAGTGATAAAGGACACTAATGCCCCAGTGAGGGTAGTCATTCTCACTCATATCTAATATGTTGCCAATACACGCCTGTGTGGCTGCTTTTGAGAGTATGTTGACTTCTGTATACCTGAAACATCTTATCATGTGTGTCTCCATCACATTCCATGGTGATCATGCGTGTTTATATGTGTGGATTCACTTTATAAGTATGTAAGGAGAAGATGGTTGTTGAGAAAGTGTATTTGGTTTTTTTTTTTTTTGTGATGGGTTGATGTAGATCAGAGTGGAATAACGAGATTAGCTGTGTGTTGATAATCCTCTTGTCAAAGTCCATCCCCTCACACTAACACATGCGCACGTACTACCATTTTATTACCGTCTCCTTTCATGATGTCTTCTCTTACCAGCCATGTTGCTTCTAGTTGTCGTGTTCAGCCTCATCTTTCACAGTTTATGCTGATACACTTGCTTTGCTGCAGCAGACTTAAGTCAGAATTTACATGTTAAAAAAACAATAAGTCTGATTTGTCTCAGGCAGGTTGTTGTTTACTCTAATAGGCTTAAACATTTCAAAGTTTCAGACTCATACTCTCCCACATGCCTCTCAGAAATTCCCAGTTTTACATACATATCACCCAATGTTTAATTCTCACCCTGCAGGAATAAGAGACACGTGTTTAAAATAAATAGTAAAAGCTGTCTGCTTCCCCTGAAATGTCTTTTCTTACGAGTTAAAAATAATTCCCCTCCATGGTCTTAAGATGCATTAATTTTAATATGAATGGAGTGTCAGGTACATAGTGTTAATATTCATTTTCTGTACAAATAAAGAGATGGTTTCATGTACTAGCACTCACTCAATGGAAAATCAATGTAACCGTGAATGTAATCAAGGACAAAAAACGAATAACATCGTGGATTTGAGCCAAGAGTCTGCATTGGAAATCTTCCACCGCAGTTGAAAGGTTCCTTCCACAACACTTTAAATCCACTTTCTTAGCAAGCGGTTATTGGATCATTTTTTCTGCCAACATTTAAAGAAACTATAATATTACTGTTTTGTAAGTCGGTGATTCTGCTGATGATTAACGATGAGCGTTGTGGTCAAGACAAGTCTATTAAAGGCTCTTGGTTCCCTTCAGAGTCAGTATGGCCCTTTTACATCTGGGTCTGGTTTACAGCACAATCAGTAACTGAGCTGCAGTGTCATGCATGTGAAATGAAAAGAAAACAGTGCGTTTAGTCAAATTTGGTCAAAAATATGAGTGTTTGAAGCATAAAGAGTATACAGTTCTCCAGCAGAGAAGTGGATTATGCCATATGACTAGCTTTAAAACTGTCTCCACCATGAAAGCTGGAATCCACTCTAACCACTGTGAATGGATCCCAGCCCTCAGCTTCACAGAAATACAGAAAACTACAAAGTTTTTACAGCACGTCTTTCACTGTCAAATGAGACATTGAGATCTATTTCTGGCATTTTGCCTTTATTGGATAGAGACAGTGAGAGAGAGAGACAGACATACAGAAGGGAGGGAAAGGTGGGGGGCGTTCAGCAAATGGCCCAGGAACTCTCTGCAGCAAACTACAAAGTGAGCTAAGGAGGGATAACACATTTTTAAGGAAAGCATCATTTTAATAAGCCATCCTTGAATTGTTCTGGCATTCAATAAAGTATAAAAAATATGTTTAGTTTTTTCCAACCCATCTTGTTTTTCTTCTAACTTCATACCACCAGTGTTAAAGATGTACCTTCTTCACTAGATTAATTCTTTCTCCTTTTCTTATTTTACACCCCCGATTTTTTGAGACATGCTCAGATTCAGGAAACAATCAGAAATGAACATTTCTGTCTATGTCCGTGTGTTTGCTATTGCCAACTTGCTTAAATCCTTTAATGCACAGGGTCACTTTTCCAACAGTGTCTCAGGTTGCAAACACACAGTCATTTAAATGTCAGCAAAGGGGTTTACTTTTTCAGTTTAGACAGATATATTTCATGTTTATACCATTTTATCTGCACACAAATCACTGGAACTTATCATAGAGTCACACCTACTCAGCTCAAATTAGTCTGCGTAGTAATCACAGTAATCACGTTGTGGCACCCATTTCCTTCTCTCCAGCCCTGGCCTCAGCAGCTGAATGACAACATTTTCCAAGAGAGAGATATTCCACCTTCCTGTGTTGGAAATTCATCCAGCAAGGCTGAGAGTCTTGAGATTACTATTTGGATGCATGTTGACTACTCAGAGTACAAATAAGGATAAAGAATATACAGCTCTGAACTAAACCTGTAACCCAGGTGCTTTATGTTTCTGTGGCATAAAGCGAAACAGATACACTTTTAGAGCATTTTGTGGAACCATGGGACAGTACCTCCACCACTAAATGCAGCAGCATGTCTTTATATGACTCAAGATTTTTGCACAATAATGTAGACCCCTTTATAGTCTTGTGAGCCTGCACAAACTATCTGGTCATTTTTGTGGGAATAACAATTTTAGATTTTCATCAGTGTTGTAAAGCTGAACTTTGCAACACTGCAGTAAACTATGGCAAACAACACCATCTTCCATAGTTACATAAAAGCCATTTCATAAATGATCATGTCCTAAATAATCAAAAATATGTGATTTAGTTAGTTGGTGATTATTACATCCTTTGTACTTTCAGTTCAGGCATTGCGTGTCTTTAAAAGGTTATCTTCAGGCAGAGAACTGTTGTGGTGTCGAGTGATTGACAGAAAGCAAAAAGTGGCTTAATGAATGTGTGGATGGGAAAAACTCTCAGCAGAAACCTGCATGTTTACTATGATGGTTTACTTAACTCCAGAACTTGTCTTTTAATATTAAACAACAGCAGATGGCTTCTGAAGGGAGGAAAACAAGCCTCGATATCTCCCGCTATGCCGAATGTGTGCAGGCACCGAGAGGAACAACGCAGAGGCAAAGGGGAAAACTACAAGTCTGGCACAAATAGTGAGTATTAAAACGGTGCGATATTCATTCTGGAGAGAAAGTCCTCGGTGTTCACGGTGTGACATTCTCACACTCTGCTGTTTGTGTTTTAAAGCAGTCGACAGAAAAAGGCAAGGTTTCAATCAAGAAACACGCTGGTCTGATGGAGAGAAAGCGAGTCATGCGAAACCACATGTTTTAAATGTTAGTTAATGTTGTTTAGCTGTAATTTGAGGTGTGTTTCATTTCCTGAAGCTGTCACTCCTTCTCCAATGACCTCACTCTTAGAGTGCGCTTGCATTTGAGGCCCTTTTCGAACATGAGGCTTAAGTGGCCCCAGAGACCCCGACACCATGTAATCACACACACGCACACACATATGTACCCTGAAATTTAATGATCATGTGAACCGCATTGAAAATGTGTGTGTGTTGCACTGCGTGAATGTGTGTGCAGACTAAACACTGACCGACATTGCTATTTTTACTGATTAGAGGTTGTTCATAACGAGACCTATTAACATCAGACCTTAAAACACATGCACGCACCAAAACTTCAGATTCAGTCGGCAAAAGGCAGAGCAAGAACATACCCGCTGGCCAAAGCAAGTGCTTGTAATTGTCACGGTTGAAAAGGTAAGTGACTTTTTTTTACATTCAATTTTTTACTTGAGTTTTTTTTCCACTTGGTTGTTTTTAAATACAAATTGAGCGAAAACGTTTACCTTCGCAAACATATTCAGACACTTTATCTGGTCTTCTCTGATTGTTCGCCTTTTGAACTAGTGTGCAGGCATACATATATAATACTTTCTATCCTACAGTGGTGTTTTGTGTTTCAGTTGTGAGCACAGCTGGACAGCGGTGGCTGTGTGACAGTGATGTTTAGTGGAAAAGTGAGCTGAAAGTGGTAGTGTGTGCTCGGGTGTGGAAGAATGTGTTTTTCATGTACTTGTCATGTTTATATGCCTTCCACAGATAGGCATATGTATTTAGGAAGGCATCTGTGTCATTTTTCATTTATCTCTATTTCCTTTCATCGACCCTTTTCCTCTTTAATGCTTTGCATTCATTATTAGGTGCATTCTCTTTGTTACTATTTCTTTCTTTTTAATCTCATATATCTTATTGGCATAGATGATGGCCAAAAATGAGTAATATACTTTTTAGATATATACGACTACAGTGGCGATTCATGTTATTAAGGAGAAGAACCTTTTCTAGAGTTACCATTTTATACTGCTGCTGTCAACATCTAGAGAGAGGAGAAGGGTCAGAAATGGGATAAAGCGCTTGGGATTTTGGCATTTGATGAATTTGCTGTCACCCTCTCTATCTGAACAAATAAGCCTTTATTATCCAAAGAAAACTGTGCATCTTCAAAATATAAACTGAGGAACTGAGTACATGTGCTGACAAAACATCACAGTTTTTTTTAAAGGTGTTAAAATCCTAGGAGCTGGCATGTTAGTGTTTGGTGTGAACGTTAAACCAGGAAATTGAAAAGGGCAATTTATCAAATTCAGAAAAGAGTCAGGAGCAAGGGAGCAGTCAGTGTACAACAACAATCCAAAATCAGGACAAGCAGGTAATCAAAACAAAAAGAGTCATTAGCAATCAGGAAGACAAGCAAAACCAAAGATAAATGTCAAGCTGGAAAATGTGTGCATGCTAAGTGGAGGGTGAGGGGCAGGTGTGAAGGCAGGTCATGATCAGGTGTCCACTACATGGTTGGATCTACGATTACACAATTACATACATGATATATTACATATTAGATACACGATTAAAAGCTGCACAGCATGCACTGCAGTAGTTTAGCAAGGTTCACCTTTGCATGTGGGGCTCACCATTTTCAGGAAAAGAATGTAAAAATCATGTAAAGAGACAATGGCAACTGAAGCGGTGTGTGTGATACCAGCTGTCTAGTGTACTCTGTGTCACAGCTTTACATAACTGCACCAGCAACATTATTTTTTTTCTCACCGTGCCATGTCTATGTATATATATGAGCAGAGAAAAAAAACTCAGGTGAAGGCAAGTGCTTTGTACATATATTGGTCAACAAACAATTGGCTGTAATGTAAAACCCATTTTTATTTCCACCCCGAACCAATGTTTGTGTTGTCTGCCCATAATCTCGGCAGACAACACAAATGCAGGAACTGCCTTTTTCAGCTAAGAAACATCTCCAAACTGCGAACTTTTTTGTCTAAATCTGAGTTAGACATGATTATCCATGCTTTTATTTCTTCTCACTTAGATTACTGTAACAGTCTTTTTCTCTGTTTGAGCAAAAAGAATCTTGACCGTCTCCAGTTAGTCCAGAATGCTGCGGCAAGGCTTTTAACAAAGACACGAAAAAGAGAGCACATTACACCAGTTTTACGATCATTACACTGGCTTCCAGTACATTTTAGAATTCATTTTAAAATCTTAGTCCTGACTCTTAAAGCTTTGAATCATGATGCTCCTATCTATATTTCTGATCTTTTAGAACCTCACACTCCCTCTTGCAGCCTGAGATCATCTAATCAAAGGCTGTTGGTAGTCCCACGAACACGTTTTAAGACCAGAGGTGATAGATCTTTTAGAGCGGTGGCCCCCAGGTTCTGGAATTCTCTCCATCTTCACGTTGCCTGGATTGTATTTATTCTTTTGAACATCATCTTAAGACTCATTTATTTAGATTAGCTTTTGATTAGATTTGGCTTGTATGTTTGATTGTGTTGGTTTTTGTTTATTTGTTTTATATTATTGTGAAGCACTTAGTGGGTTTTATCCTGTGAAGAGTGTTGTATAATTCAATAAAATAAAGTAAAGTTTATACTGTATAGTCTGAGCCTAGCATTATACACACTGCAAAATTATTCTAAATATTTGTGCTGGTACAGTTCATCTAACATGCAAGTAGCCTCACCTAAAGTTAAAGCTAAAAGAAGACCAAACAAAGTGAATCATATTCTTAAACATTACAAGTGCAAAGAAGCAAGAACAAGCCAAAATGTCTCACTCAAGCTTCATGTCTCAAATTGCAGGCATCAGAGAGGACAAGAGCACACCCAGCTACAACGGCTGACTCTGGGCCCTTCTCTAAAAACAAAATTTTTGAACTTTATTTCAACAAACGGGTTAAACAGATTCAGATTTAAATTAAAACATATGCAGTAAGTTTCCTTATTTCGATGTAATAGTAATAACATGCATGAGGACAAATGTTCTCACTTTTTAAAACCATTTGGTTGCCATCAGGAGAAGAAGCTTCCAGCAATGTTAAGTTAGGGCTTTAATCTGTCATTTTACCTTTGAACCAGTGCACCAACCCTTCAATGTGGCACACTTTACAGACTCAAACCTGGAAACTGTTAAAGATGTTCTTGACAGTGCTTTATGATTGATCTGATAACCACATACATACAATCACAAAGTGGGCAGCAGCCTTGAAAAATTCAAATTATGCCAACAATCTAGATCCTCTTAATGATGCTAATGTCATTATTTCCATGGAAGATTAATGAGAGCTATTTATGGCTCATTAATCATATCGAGAAGGACTACAGATTAAACTGTTAATCACACATCAAATACAACTGCTGCCCCCTGGGCAATAACTAAATCCCCCTGGGCGTGTGTGTGTGTGTACATGTATTACCACTGGAGTTCACCAAATATCTCCACCTGCTGCTATTGTGTCCTTCTGTCTTACTTTTATTTATTTATTTATTTATTTATTTATTTATTTATTTAGTTAGTTAGTTAGTTAGTTATTTTTGTCTGTCTTCTCATTGTGGCTGACTGATCTTCTGTGTCTTATTAGCCTGCAGTAAAGAGTCACTAGCTCAGAGGAACTGGGCCACGGTGCTGAAATCCAATCGTTCCACTGAATCCGCTTTCCCAGAAATAGTGACTTGGTGAACTCGTTGCTTGGCCTTTGCGTGCTAAATGAATACTGCCCTCTGTCCTCGGTGCTCCTCTTTGCTCTGGTAGCTCTGTTTTATTTGTCACTAACTATCATTTATCTGACTGAGCAGCATGTCTGCATTTTTCTGCCTGTTTTACATCCAGGCATTTTTATAATGTTGTATCCAGAAACAACAATAATTGCTTTTTTGGTTGTGCATTGTTGGCTGAGCTGTTCATGTGGGTACAAATGACCACCAAACCAAAACGTATTTATCAGTATTTGGGTGACAGGCACCCCTTCTCCATGAACAGGCAGATCAAAGCTGTTGTGGTGCCATGAAGGAAATCAATATAATTTACATTGATATGGATACTAGAAGGTCAGAAAAGGTGTTATCATCCAATCTGACCTATTCAAAATGTAGAATCAGTGATCAGATTAGAAAGTAAACCAAGAGATCTCTTGCAGTCATGTGAAAAAGTGCAATGAAAACCATCATCATTTTATTTTAGCAAGCTTTCTAACATGTGGTTTACATTATAGTACACAGTTTTACTTTAATCACTAACCAAATCGTGAGTGAAAAGAAAACTATGGAGATGAAACTTAAATCCAAAAACTTGATCCAAGCTCAAGTCTCCTGGGTGAAAGTCATCAGATTCACTTAATTGTGAAACTCGGTTCTCAAAAAAGACTTCCAGACATCAGCACGCATTCCCGTAGAGGTGCTCAGATAGAAACCTCCAGTCCAACAATGAAGCAACTTTTACAAAAATACAACTGAGCACAACAAGGCTCTGTATTGTAAAATGCCACGTTTATTGTGTAATACACACTTTGGGCTTAAACAAATTTAAAAGCTGGAGTTTTCCTTTAACTTTAAAATCTTTTCACTTATAGTTTTAACAATCCTTCATCTTCGGATGATGAAAAACAGGATGCAGGTCTCACTATACTTGCAGCACTTTATTATAATCCCATTCCTGTGTTTCTTTTTTGTGGTGGGTGGGGGTGAGGAAGAGGATTTTATGTAGACATTAGAACTGGCTTAACAATATAACAATCAATTTTCTGTTGTTGTGGGGAAAATGCAGCTTAAGCTGCAATCATAGGAGCAGTAGTGGACGATAGATGGGGTGAGGGGGCATCTGGACTGCAAAACCAGAGAAAGATAAAAAGAGACAGAAAGGGATTTCCCATCCCTTTCTACAGAATCTGGGTGTTCCTAATAACAAGCTTAGACCACCCCCCTTCACTTTTCCACTCCTTCTTTTGGATATGAGGGGAGATCATCCCACTGCGCTTTAAACACACACTCTGCTCAGATTAAAACACACACGCACACCAGATGCTGTTGTTGCCTGGGGTAAAGTCGATGTCAGCCACCCCCTCTTTCTCATGTGCTTATGAGTGGATGTGATTGTTTCATACCTGAAGGCTTTTCCTGACCTTTTCATGATGGTAGTGACTGAGAATAATGACACTCCGCACACTTTTTGAATAATTGGAGTAACAGGATAAAGATTCTGTGGTCCCTGTACCACTGGGACGTGATCTTGGGAACAAAGGTGTAAAAACTTTTATACACTTTCTGCATATGAACCATAAATAGCTCTCATTAATCTTCCAAGTCTCCTGCCACACTCAGATTGTGTGAAGCTGTATTTTGGCACAAGAGGAAAAAATTAAGAATACCAATATGCTCACCATGTAAATGCTCCAAAATTTGAGCTGATATAATACATTCAACATCTCGATTCCCTACAAAATCTGCACTAAAAACAAAAGTACATCAATGACCAGTGGCAATTTCATTAGTTTGCAAGTAAACTGAATTGACTAAACAGGAGATTAAAAAATGCTGAGAGCAGGTTTTTGATCACCAAGCACCAACTTAGTGTGCTAGTATTTGACTTAAGGCTACAGAAGAAAAATGCAAATACCAACCTTTTTTTTTTTCAATTTAATGTTTGTAATCTATCCGAAGATGAAGATTTATGTCTATAATTATATCTTTTGTGCTGGTTTATATTTTTTAACCATGGGGTGTGAATCAGTGAATGAGGTGTGTTGTATAAAGCACTTTGAGTCTTCAGGAGAGTAGAAAAGTGCTTTACCATTTACCATTAGTGAACCGACATTAGGAGGATTTAATCTGCAAAGATGGCGAGAACAGAGTTGAAATTGAAATGCAATATGCATGATACAAACTGTGGATGAATGCACCATATCAGTCCTCGTTGTGTGTGAGTTGCGCAAAATGTTATCAAAGGCCATCTCTGGCTTGGAGAGCACATTTTGAGAAACCTATAGGTTTAGAGGTGACTCAACCTGGTACTTTATTTTCATGAAGAGAGTAGCTGTAAATGCCTTTTATAACAGAGTAATAATAAACAACCATAATAATAACAGGAATATTTTACTTGTGTACACTAAAGTTTCAACTGCATGCCAGTGAAAATCCAAACTCTTTCCAGTTGGCATCATCAGCACGTTTTACATGAACTTTTGATCTGGAGTCCAACAAATCACTACAAGCACACATGAGCATGAGAAAACCTTTCACCTCTCACGCCTCCATCTGGTCGCAGCCTTTGGACACAGACTGCATCGTGCCTGCTTCGGCAGCGCTGTGAACGGAGTGTGCAGTCGTCTTAACGGCCCTCTGCTGTTGGTGATGGGACTCTAGGGTTGTTATTGTGCTGCTGTTTTTAATCACACACATGTTGTGAGGAGGAGGAAGCATTGCTCACCCTGAACTTTGCTGACTGCTTTTAAACTGTGTGGAACTGGGACATTTCTTGGAACTTAGTTTCTATCTCAGATTTTACAGTCCCTGCTCTGCATGAGCCAAACCTTTGATTATGTTATTATTGTGCAAGATTCTGAAAACTTTCCACTTTACTTTCATTTTAGATTAAACCCCTCAGGCTAGTTTCCTGACCAAAAATACAAACATGAAACTAATGCTAACTAAGCTTTGGTATGTCTATTTCAAGCTGAATTGCATAGCTGTGTATATACGTACTTAATTTTTTTTACACACCAAAACCCCCAAGAGGGATTGTCATGACTGCATAAATGCGAAGCCTTTATAAAGTAAAATGCATTAACTCAGAACCGAAAGAAACAGAGATAGAGGTGAGGATTTGTGTAAATGGGGTGGGACAGAAAGAGGATTTGAAAGTTGGGCTTGAAAGCTGTCACTGCTAAACTCTCAGAGAATCTGTTTGGGACTGAATGTCCACATAATGGAGTTTCAGTACTGGATTTGCTCTCCAGCATTTGTACTATACAAAAAGCAAAGCAAAGTTTGTACCCAAAGTACCCAAATTGGTCACCAGTTTTAAATCTTTACCTGGTTACAGCACTCAGGTCCAATGGCTCTATGGCACCTTACCTTTTTCCTGAACAATTAATTTTGGGAGCTGTTGAAAAAGCTGATGATGTCCCTAACTATTGATTCTAATCAGGAAACAACCTCAACATGGAAGTGCAGTAATTTTTTATACAAGAAAAAAGCCACAGCTAAAGAGCAAATAACATAACTAAGCTGCAACTTAATTTTTTAAACCTATTTATAGGTTTATGGGTGCATTATTTGGATAGGTAACCATGTTGACTGGCAGATAGATGCCTACACAGGCAGCTGTAGCTGTCTGAGATGTCTGCTGCCTTCACTTTATGTAAATTCAAGTCATAGAATTGGACTGTGTTTGTGCTGTTTGAATTTTTATCTGAAAAATAAAATGGTTTACTATGTAGTAACTCACAGTCCAATAAGTCTGTGCTTCTTACAGTGTCATTTAGCATTTATTAGCCGGTATTTGTGTCTTAGCAAATAATTTTAGCCAATAATAACTTTCGCCAGTGGATACACTTATCTTAGCAACATTAGTAGCTTAAATTTAAGCCAAAAATCTTTGCATTTCATCAAAGGATAGCCACTTCTGGCTTTAGAAAACCAAGATGACAACTGCTATACTCCTATAATAGTGAGTGAATGATGTTGCAGTGGGTACCTCCTTCTTTTATATATAGTTTGCAATTTGAATAACTTAAAATGATTATTTTTCTTAAACAAACAAGTGGCAGTAGATGAAAATTAAGGAATCATTTTCAATTCAGACTGTGAGTCTGGACCAAAGTGATGGCTGGTCACATTTGCTAGAATCACTAAAATAAACATTAGAGCCTAAATATACTAGAAGAGGCATATTAGACTTTTTTCTGTCTTATGGATATGAAAGAAATGATTTTCACCCAAGAGACTGAACTGCAATACTATTTTAAAAAGGTAAACTTATTGGACTTTGCTTTCTCCATTACACTAGTCTCCCTCTGTTATCACTTCTTCTCCTGTATTTGATTCTCTATTTATTATAAACTGATTTATGGGTGAAATTGAAAGGTCAGTATTTTATGATGTTCACTAAACAAGAAAACAAGAAAACTACTAACACTGGGAAACTACCATATCCAGACAGGAAAGCGTGACAAAAAGTAGACAGAAAGTATGTAAGATAAGAAATTAGCTTTTTATTCAGGCACTTAAAAAAAAACTTTAACTTGAGTTGTGTTTTAGCAGCTTATCTCTTTTATAGTAATTTTCTTTAATCACAGAATAATTAAACAACTGAAGAACATCCTGGTAATTTATTAAAAGGCAAATGTTTTTCTTTATCTATATCTACTTCACACTAACCAGCAGAAGCCAAAAAGCATTAATTCCAGTGGTGTCCACACTAAAAAACAGCGAAAATATAGGCAAACGCAATGAATTAGTGATCTGAACTCAAACGATGTACACTGCAAATACTAGACATTGCATACACAGAAAGAAAGTATGCATTATGTTATACATTAGACTAAAGAAAATAATTTAGACTTATAGATAGACTCATAAAGTTTTATCTGCAGCCAGAAAAGTGTGATACTACCTAAACTTAATAGTAAGACTCGAGATGTGCAATAAAGCAATGACATGATTGACAGTTAGGCTTTCTCCGTGTCCTCCACTTTCCTCCCACATTGTTATGATAAATGGAGATTCTATATAGTTTATGTGGATATGTATGTCTATCTTTTAGGCCTGTGATGGACTACTGTCTGGGATCTACTCAGCCTCTTGCATCATGTCTGTTGGGATATACATTCCAGTGTGCTAATTATACTTCATAAACCTGAAATAATTATTCTGTTCATCTAATTTTAACTATTTGTTACACAATTTCGTCAAACTACATTCCCCATACCCTAACTACAATTGAAACCACTTTATTCTTCCGGGTTCCAATGGTTACCAAGCAGACAGATTCATGCACCTCTTATGATGGGCGAGCCATTCCCTTTGTTCCCAGACTCTGTTCTGTCTGTGGAAGGTATTAGGATTGAGGAGGTCGTCTAGTTATTCCTTCCATTGTCCAACTATGTCCTGTATTGAAGTCAGCAGCATTCCATTCCCACTGCATGCAGTGTCAGCAAGAAGCTGCTTCCCCCTCCTGAGTAGTGTGAGTTTTGTCAGAATCACTTAAAAGCTGACTGAATGCCTTGCTCTAAGGAATTACCAACTTCTTCCAGACCCAAGCTTGAGGCATTGATAGACCTGTGCTCCGCAGGCCCAGAGTGTTGGAGTCGACTGGACAATTCAACGTCATTCCCATGTTCACACACATTTCACATTGTCACAGCTCAGAGAAGAACAGGCAGTCACTGGCAGTTTTGGGAAGGTTACTTTTAAAATGTATTCCACTACAGATTACAGAATACATGCCCCAAAATGTATTTTCTAACGTATTCCGTTACGTTACTCAATAACAGTAACGTATTCGGAATACTTCGGAAGGGACCTCTGGCTAATACGTCGGGTTCGTGTCGGGCTCGTAGCCAAAAACTAGCTTTACTTTGTTGTCTGGGTCAACTTTGCTAGCGAGAGACAGAGAGAGGCGTTGAAAGGCTGCTCCAATGGAACTTATTGTTTCGGAGGAAAACATGAACACAGTGTACAGTCGAGTCTTAATAGCTTACTTACAACTGGGCTCGTCAGATATTCTTTTTGGCTGCAGTGGTTATTATTATATTTACATGCTTCCATCTCCCGCTTCTGGTCAGTGACATCTCTTACTTTTCGACTCTCCTTTTTCTTCCTCCCTGGCGCTCACAGACACATAACGGGTATGGCAGTCCATTCTCCCTGCAGCACAGATTACACTGCCCATGAGGCTACATTCTTTGGGACTATGCCTGTAACACTCATATTAAATAATTTTTGTGAATACTTTTTGAAAAATATTTCTTCACATCATTATGTGGGCTGCAAGTAGGGGTGACATGGGCCGCAGGATTGAGATACAGGCATTAGGGCCTCTCAATGCGTGTTTTGCTTGGGGTGTGGAAACCAAAAATAGAGAGGGCATAGCTGAACATATGATACAGGAAAATACCGCCGTGTAAGCCCTTTATTTCAGCAAAGTAACTGTATTCTGAATACCACCTTTTTAAACGGTAACTGTAACGGAATACAGTTCCTCGCATTTTGTATTTTAAATACGTAACGGCGGTACATGTATTCCGTTACTCCCCAACACTGGTCACTGGTTAGCTAGTTCTTGAATCACAATGGCAACTTCAAGTGCTGCTACTGAATAATTATTTATTCAGTAGCGATTCAGAAGAACACCTTCTCCAGCATGCTATATGACAAGCAGAACCGGATAACTGGATGTCCGGTGAGAAGTGCCTTCTTTTACTGAAACATTGTACTGAAACGTTGTGGACCACCACTGCTTGTTCAGTCTTCTGCCACAAATCATCAACAGTAACTTGCAGGCGAGTAAATGTCCTCAACGTGATGTTACCAGTGTGAAATGCTTTGGGCCGAGGAATTTTTCTACTGTGTGGGGTCACACTGACTTCCTACTATTGAAACAGTAGCAGCATGCAACACACACACATGCAGAGAGCACTGTGAAATGCCGTAACCTCTGTCTTCCTGTTGAGTTGATGGAAACTTCTGACCAGTGCAGCTGGATAACTACTTTACGTCACTTTAAGTTCACTGTAAAAACTCAACTCGATGCAGCCACACCTTGGGAATATTTTAAGAACTCCTCTGCAATTTCCTCTACTGCCACTTTTGAGGGTTGAAGATAAAAATTAAAATGAAAACAGTAAATTAGCAGCTAACCATGGTCATCAAAACAATCTCTTATATAGCGGCTTGTCTTGAGATCAGTGCAAATCAAAGTGCTACAGAGAAGACTAATGCTAACAACATAAGAAGACAGAGCAAATTAAATAAAAATCTAATAAAAAGACAAAAATAAATTAAAATATATTGCGATTTAAAGCTCACATAGACTAAAATTTGTAACAATAATAGCAATAAAAACGAAATACAGCAAAATAAAGGAGTTTAAAATAGAAACCAGTTAACATTAATGTGAAAAAATAAAGTAATACTGGATAAAATTAATTAAAATTGTCAACTCAATTAGGACCCCCCCCAGGCTAACAAACAAACAAAAAACTTTACAACTTTGATACAATGCACTGGTAAATGAGAAAAGTCAGTAATGTCTATAAGAATATGTTATCAAAAGTAAAGCTGAAGTGAAAGGTTCTAATTTTTAACACTATCAGATGTGACCAGGATGAAGCCATTGTGAATTTTAAGTATTTATGATATATCCTATAATGCTGTTCTTACAATCTTATTAATATATTTTGATATGCTTTTTGTATCACAGCCAAGTTTTATAAAAGATTTCTACAATTTAAGCAGCATGTTGTTAATTTTGTTCATTATGTTTTTATTAGAGGTTCAGCCAAGTGTCTTCAAAGATACTTTTAGTACAAAACAACAAATCAGAGGAGCACTTGAAAGAAGTGAAGGGTTGTTGCTATGGAAACCACCAGCAGGAAGGACTGGGGAGACCTGATTAAGGACTGGCTAGATCAGATTAAGTATTGTTTCTATTATCTCACTTGGCTCACCCACATGCACAAGTGGACACGTGCTCATACGTGCGTCCGCGCATTACACACACACACACGCCATACATGTTCACACTGAAACACAAACAAATACACACAAACACATCACTCTGTGGGACTGGTTTTCCAGATGTGAGCAAGGAGGAAATCCTTTTATGGAAATGATTTTTGATATGAGCCTCAGTTCCCTAAATGGGAATCTAGATTCAACTGTAGTCAATATAGCCAGCCAGCTGACTGGTTTGTTACGGTAAATGTCGTAACATTTTATTCAGTCTGAAAAGTATTTGAGGTTTTTTTTTTTTTACCTCTGTGACTAACTTCCTTTTGTATACATTGCAACAATAACATGACCTCACTTCAAAGAGCAAAGTGTAATTAGAAGAAGATAAGGTTTGAGCTGAGACCTCTTGGTGTTTTTATCAGTTATCAGAAGAGGAAGTTTGTTTGTTCATTTATTCATCACTGTCATAAATAATAGTGTTTTTAAAAAACACAACAGAATTTGTAAAAAAAATGCTGCGTGTATCTATTGTTTTCCAAAAGTAACTGATAGCGTTTTTAAGAGTTTACCTTTCTTTGTCTGTAGGTCACCAGACTGGCCATGTTCTTAGGAAATATGATTTACTAAGGAGCAGTAAAACTGCTGAACAACGCGGTCTCAACACTTTGAAATCACACATGAGATATCTTATATTCTTAAGGTGCCATAAAAGATATTGGACATGTTCCATGTCCCAGGTATAAACCTTTATTTTATTTTATTTTATTTTATTTTATTTTATTTTATTTTATTTTATTTTATTTTATTTTATTTTACTGTGACAATAGTAGTTTGAGCCTCCCATATTAAAGGTCTTGAAGTATGCTCAATCATACAGGTAAGGTCTGAGAAAACTGATTCTGTTCATCTGGATGTTATATTCGAAATGCAACATCCAGATGAACAGAATCAGTTTTCTGGGATTCCCATATGAAAACATCAGTTTTGACTAATGCCAAATATATTTTTTAAAAAATTCAATAAAATGCGGTAAGCTGAGGTAGTTCAGGCGTCTCACTATAATGCTTCCTGGATGGTTTTTTGGTGACGTGTTTTGGGCATGTCTACCTGGGAGGAGACCCCTGGGGAATCCCAGGACTCTCTTCCGGATGCTGGAGAGATTATGTACTTTGGCTGTCTAGGGAACGCCTTGTTATTCCCCCAGAAGAGCTGGATCCAGTGGACAGGGAGCAGAAGCTCTAGGAATGTCTGCTTACACTGCTGCCCCTGCCAGTATTAGTATAACTGATAGAACAATTTATTTTGCTTGGATATAATTTAACGATGGATAAGTTAAAAATGATTGATTCACAGCATTGATTTGTCCAGATCCATGTTGTTCTCCTATAAGACTCATTTAACTGTTGCAAGAACATCTGCTAAACACAGCTCAGATATAACGCTCATTAAATCACAACGCACACTGCTCTCTTTCTAGGAGGATTCTTCATTGGAAAGATCTGTAGATTAGTGAAAAGTGGATTTTTATTATAGTTGCGTTGGAATTAGGCAAAACAGAAACTATTGTCCTTCAGAAGGGAGAGGCTAGGCCATCTGTGTGAGCTGATGTAATGCCTTGAGTGAAAATTAGCTCGAACTCGGTGCCATTACCTTTAGATTTGGGGAAACCTAGCATCAGAGAAATTTGTAGAATAAAGCTTTGTAGCCTTGGTTTATTTATTTTTTAAATAGCCAATTTTAAAAGCTAAACCTGGATCGTTTCCTTACCTTAACCACAAACTGTTTGTGTCTATCCCTAACTAAATGTGAACAGTGAGCGAAAGTGAAACTTTAAATTGGGCCCAAAAAAGCCTCAAAATACAATCTCCCATCTACATGCTGCCCACCTTATAATGTGACCTGTTTAACTGAAAATTGCTTATAACTGTGGGCAAAAACAAAAAATTATTATTTTTTTTTATTTCTGAGGAACTTTCAAAGGAAGAAGTGACTGGTCATATACATCAACATTACAGAAATATGGACTTGAGAAACAATAATCAACAACTAGATGGCCTGATTAGTTCCCCTGGGCTCTGAGGGCAACAGCAGTTTTTTTTTTTTCTTTTTCTCCAAACAGTCCTCGCCACAGGGGCTCTAAACCTGCATGTAGCCCAAACCTACTCAAACCTGATTAGTCAAGCTCAAAGTGTAAAATACCTTTGCCTAGGGAGTCTGTATATGCACACACAGTTGTGGTCAGAAGTTTACACACACTCGTCATGGTCATAAATGTCATGGTACTTTTTGGTTTTATATAAATCCTTTGAACTTTTGTTTTTCAAAGGTGGAATGATTGTAGGGTATACATCTTTAATGATTGATAAAACAAAACAAAAAAAGAATTGCACGCACAAATTTGAGTTTATTTGGGATTTTTTTTTAGGTTAAGCCTAGTTCAAACTAGGCTCATATATACATATACACCCCCACCAATATATGTTTAAATGTCTTTTAACAAGTTGCAACTTGTTAGCCTACACCTACGTTCCTAAACCTACGACCACCTGTGTGGATTAGAGAAAAGAAAAAATAAATTTAAATCTGTTGTTCTGTACAACGTCGCCATCTTGGAAAAAAAGAAATGCCCAAAATTATAATGGCAATTTTTAATTTATACATTTTTCAACAAAAAGTGGTTAGTTACGGCCACAGGAAGAGCACTACATTTAAAGCACTGCCTAGTTGAGTGTAATGTTTCAGTCTTTCTTATCGTCCCTTGTTGATTTATGTGGATCAAACATTGCACCAAATATTTTTTGCTTTTTGCAAAAGAAATGGGGTTTTTTTTCCTGTATTTTTTTTCCTAACCCCCTCTTTTCTCCAATTGTCTTTGACATGGATTTTTGTCCTGGTGGCATATTGAGCTTGTGTGTGTTCTTGCATATCTTGGTGTATTTGGCAGGAGGCTACAAGGGCAGTGAGAGCAGGAGTGGGGTTCTATGATGAAATTCAGTGGCAATTTGAAGTCTCCAATCATTGAACCATGTGAGAAAAAGAGGCAAAGGGGAAAGCGAGAGAGGTGGAAAGACAGAAATAGGTGGGAAGAGACAAAGAGAATGAAGAAGGTTTAGAGGAAACAGGAAAGAGGTGAATAGAGCCTAAGTAAAGAGAGGGAAAAGGTAGAGAGAGAAAGACAATTAATGGCTTCATCACACACATTTAACTGAGAGACGACATGAAAGCGTTGCCTCAGTCTGTTTATTATACAAAAACAGTGTGTGTGTGTGTGTTTGTGTCTTTGATTCCACAGTTGCATCTCTTGCAATTTTGTGTGTGCGCGTGTGTTTTTGTGTCTGTCAGTCTGTGTAATTACTCTCATTCCTTTCCACACACTATAGCTGGAGGTTTTGCCAAGTTGACATTCAAGCTCTTGTGATAAACAACTCGGTCAGATTTGTTTGGCTTGCATGGTGCTCTGTGTGCTTCTAGGGAGGGCATTTGAATCGCATTCAGTAGGGGGAAACACAGCGATATGGAAGAAAAATATCAAGAAAAGGCATGAAGGAGGCAGTTGTAGAGTCTGGGCACTAGTTAGCACCGTTTGGCAAGGAGTGATGAGAGGTTGCATCATCAGAGAGAGAGAGGGAGAGAGAGACGGAGGGAGATCACCTACTGGAAGCATCAAAGCATTTTAACCTTGATGCTCTCTGTATCACAGCTGGATGGCTGGATGTCAAAGAAAATCACACAGTCTGGTGACCTTGAAAACAAAATCATTTGCATTTTTACCTTTTAACACATTTAGCGGAGGTTTAGATCCAGACAGACATACAGTAATCCCAATAGTACAGCATTGCTCCCGTGGTACTGCAATATTGCTATGCCTGTGGCAAAATGATTAAAAAGAATAAATAAATAAGGATGCCTGTGAAGCAAAGACGGAAACACACAAAAGCTTCATGAATATATAAGAATGCTAAGTACTTATTATGTGGCAAATATACTGTGGATGTTTAATACTAAGCAAAGGCAACCAAAATATACCTTCGTCATATAGATCCTTTTTTTCTCTTTAAATAGCATGAGACATGCAGAATGTCTCTAAAGATGCTTCATTTTCAAACCAAAATGCAAGAGGAATACAAAAAGGAAGCGTGCAGAGCATGTTTATTTCTCCCTTTCTGCCTCAGGCAGTTTAAACTGAACACATTTTCTTTTGCACTGTGAGTTCATTTGAATTCAGTCATTTGAAAAGATAAAGTCTTTCTCTGTCACTTTTTTTTCTTTTAAAAGCAGGAGCTCATTCTTTTCACCTTGTTTGCTGAGCGCTACCCAAAATTCAAACAAAGCAGAATAAAACACATGCCAGTTTCACGGTTCTGCATTTTAATACTCTATGCAGCAGTGTGAGTTGGTTGTCTATTGCCTCATTTCAGAAGTTGAGCATCACTCCATTTGCCTGTAAACAAAGTGTTGATATGTGCTGCTCACTGGTGCAGTTGTAAGATTTTGCAAGTTCCAAGTGAAGGATTTTCAAATACCTTTGATTAAAATAATGCACAGGCAGAATTGTGGTATGGAAAAGCAGCTATGGTGTAGTTGACTGCTATCTCACACTGTTGTTATGACTGGTTATTTCAAAAGCTGACTACAGTTCCAGTGAACTCTCAGCCTTTCTGTCACAATGAGGCGGAAAGGCTGAGAGCTGAGACAATGAGACATTGTTTTCATCTGAAATATCGCTCGTTTTTCATGCGGATGTTGTGGCTCTGTAAGCTAACGCTGAGACTGTAGAGCAAGAAGACAGAAAACATTTTAGAAAAATATTAAATAGTAATAATTTTTTAAAATGTAATACTGATAGCAGTTTCTGTTACAGCTCGGTAAAAAAGTGGTAATAGTAGGGTAACAAGGCACAAACAAGAATGTAATAACATGGTAAATACTACTCAATTACCAAAGTAATGACTACTTAATAGCCAAGAAATATCAACAGTTGAGTAATATTACACCAATATTACCCCCAAACTGGGGATAATAATGTGGAAATAAAGAAATTCACATGAGACAAAACCAATTGCTGATAGTAGTGTAATACTTAGGTAGCAATATGATAACCTGCTAGAAATAAGAAAGTAATGTCTGTGAGCTTGAATTTTCACATTTTTAAAAGTTTTCACTGTAATAACCTCATAATTAATAGGTAATATTGGCTCATGTCATATTTGAACAGTATTACTATATTACAATGCTTGAATGAATCCTACACTAGGTTCCCAGCATTCTGCTTTGCTTAAAAGCAATAATTTAAATATTATGTTCTGGATTAATAAATGAAAACATCTATGGTAGTTTTGTCTAATAAGCTCTAGTTCTCTATTCATATTTACAATAATAATGGTCAACTTATTTCAAGACAACCTTACTTTTATTCAGTCTGAGTTTTTATTTCTTTATTGAAGAACTAAGCTAAAATTTGATGCTAAGGCACTGTTAGATACTCTAATGTGAGCTAATAGTATGTAGCTTAAGTTAATAACAACAAGACAATATAACTTACCTTGCAGTACAGCCGTAGCTAGCATATGGATTTGATTCCAGATATTTGTGTTATAATCGACTGGTTTATACAAGCATGGATCTATGAGTTAAGCCAAAAAGGGGGCAAAAGGAGGCTAAAGTTAACAGGTGTCGCCCCACTTCTTCTTTGTCTTTATCCAGTGATAAAACAGAAAGTGCAAACTCCCAGCATTCTGCCACCTCCTGGCAGGTGGCTCTTTCCCGCAGTGCCTAGTGTTGAAGGGGACAGTTTAAAGTGACCAACACTCACAACTATAAGGAAAGCATAAATTATTAAACTAATTAATTACATTTCATAAAAATCCATAATAAACCAAAATAACTGCTGTACATTTTCTTTCTTTATTTTTACTGCAATGGAAGCAGAGTGAATGGGGGAAAACTATTGTCTGATCACCACATTATTAGGTTCTTATTTCTCTCGTGTTTCCCTACTATTACCACTTTATTACTGAGCTGTAATAGAAAGTACTGCTGTAATACTTTACCTTGTTTGTCATTTAAAGTGAGAATGTGTTCCACAAGGTAGTGTGGGTGGTCCAGTAGTGTGAAGGTTAAACACAGTTCTTTCACTCTGCTCATCACAGCTGGTCAATGTGTTAAATTTAAAAAATTGGGTTTGCATTTATACTTACATGCTGATTAGTCTGCATTGCTCTCTCACCACTAGTGAAACTGAGCTGATCACATTGGACATGGTGTTAATAAATATTGAATAAAAAAGTACTTTTACTGGAATGCAAGAAAGAGAGAGAGAAAATGTCTGAACCTCATGAAAATTATAAAATATACATAGACAGGAATCATGCATTACATTAGCATTGTGAGAACGCTAGTTACAAATACCGTACGTTCGGTTAAACTCTACTTCACAGAAAAATTATCCGAATGCTAATTAGTATAGCTGTTTTAATTCAGTTCAGTTCAGTTCAATGAATTTTATTCATATAAAATTAAGGCACTTTATATTTTGGGTTAAAGACCCTACAATAACAGAAGGACAAATAATAGTTAGACTTGCCCCTTTGAGATAGCACTTGGTGACATTGGGAAGAAAAAACTCTCAACAGAAAGAAACCTGCTGCAGAACCAGGCTCAGGGAGGGGCTGTCTGCCATCACTGGTTAGGGGTGAGGGGAGAACAGTGTCCCCACATACACAGACAACATATGATTACCAAGTGGACCTATTGTTCACTCACCAGCCACTTTGTATATCTTCCTAGTATTGGGTTGGACCTAGTTGGAAATATTCCACAGAGACTTTGGCCCATATCGACATGATAGCATCACACAGTTACTGCAGATTTATTGGCCTCACATCCATGATGCAAATCTCCCGGTCCACCATATCTGAAAGGTGCTATTTATGATTGAAATCTGGTGACTGTGAAGGTGAGTTGAATAGAGTAAATTTATTTTCATGCTCACAAAAACAGTTTTAGGTGATTGTGAAAAGGCATGTAACAATGGTGGAAACAGCATGGACATGGTCAACAACAATACTCAGGCAGGCTGTGGAGTACAACCAATGTTTGGTTTGTAGCGAGAAGCTGAAAGTGTGGCAAGAAATTATCCCCCACACCTTTACACCACCACAGCAGCCTAAATTAATGATACAAAGCAGGATGGCTCTATTCTCTCTTGTTGGTTACACCAAGTTTTGTTGCAGCAGAAATCAAAACTAATCAATTCAACATTTTTCCAATCTTCTACTGTATTATCTACTCTGGTAAACCGAAGTGAATTATACTCTTAGTATCCTGTTTTTGATTCAGTGTGTTGTGTGCTCTGAGATGTTCTTCCGCACATTTTAGTTCCCATTGCCCATTTTCCTCTGACCTGTGACGTGAACAAGGGCATGTTTATCCACAGAACTGCTGCTAACTGGATATTATCTCTTTTTAGGACCATTCGCTGTAAACCCTCGAGATGATTGTGTGGGAAAATTGCAGTAAATCAGTAGTTTCTGAAATACTCAGAGCAGCTTGTCTGGCACCGATAATCATGCCACATTCAAAGTCACTTAAATCACCTCCCTTCCCCATTCTGATGTTCACTTTGAGCTTCAGTAGGTTGTCTTGATCAGGGTTAAAGAAGCCAGGAACACTAAACATATAAAGGCTAATTTACATCAGGGCTCTGCTTGAAAAAACTGAAACAGATGTAACTCTGTCTGTGAAGCTGACGAAACCTAAAAAAGACAATTCAATTAAATTCTCTTCAACAGTAAAGACTACTTAATAGTTTAATGAAGGTCAATAATGAAGAAACCAACAAAAGCTAAAAATTTTAAACCTGCTCTTCCAATGTCTTTTTTTTTTATCCTGTTTCTCTGTGGATATGCAATAATGTAAGTGTCAGTTTCTATATTTTGAAGGGGTATCTTTCCATGCTTGCATCTGTCTACCTACATGTGAGTTGGTACAAGTATGTCTATCTGGTTCTACCACTGTCCATGTTTGTGTATGCTCTATATGTGAGCCTATTCAGTCCTGCTGTTTTCAACAGTTTGATGTGAATGAGAAGTGACTGTGTTAAAAGCATTAACATTTTCAAACCCCGAATCACTAATCAGGATGTTGTTGGGGAGGAGAGGCATTCGGCAGAATGCTGCATTATTTAGCATCCACTAGTTAGCATCCTCAAAGAAGAAGCTCACTCAAACACATGCAAAAACACACACGCGCACACACACACACACACACACACACACACACACACACGTAAATGTGTTTTTTCACACTTTTTGATGTATGAAATACTGAAATGGGAGCTAGGCAGAGCACATTAAACCACACAATCGCAAAATCTCTCAATAATGAGGAAGAAACACATACACAGATTTTTTTTCACAATGTGCAAATGCATACACACATTTTCTCTCACTCAGATCTCAGATATACATGCAGAGACATCCTCAGACATCTCGTCATTGATTCAACCTCTGATAGGTTTCGGCCACAGAGTGGAGGGGGTGATGAAAGACAGCAGCAATAAGAGACAGACAGGTGGGAGAGAGAAGGAGAGATGGGGGAGTAAAACAAGAGGAGGCAGAAGGGAGGAAAGTCTGTTTGGGAGAAATTTGTAGGTCATTATCTCTGGATTTTAATGGGGATGTTGCATATAAATCCTTTGTGTGTGCATCTGTGTGTGTGTGTGTGGGTGTAAGAAAGTGAGTCCTGTATCCTTTAGCGCTTCTTTATTCTTTTCACCTCCCTTTCTCCCTTCTTCACCTCCATATTTTCTCCCTATAGTTCTACACTAGAGACTGTCTTTCAAAACACCAGAACAAAAGACAAGTAGTATTTTCTGGTGTCATGAGGAAACTGTACTACTAAATATATTATGAGATCAACTGGAAGAAAATATTTCTAAGCTTGGTCATTTTTCTGCTTTAAAATACCCCAAATAACATGGATTCTTTTATATTAATCTCTTTGGATAACATGAAAGTAACACCCTGGTTTGAGGCCAGTTGCTGTCATGTTTCCAGTTTTCCAATTTTGTTTTTTTAAGCAGCTGAAGCACAGCAGCACCTATTACCAGTGAATCATTTTGCATCAGTACTTTGTTAGGTCAAGGATGTTACGCTACTCTTTTACTCTCAGAAACATTTTTAACAAACAGCTTAACAAATAACTGGCTAAGTCACACAGTCAAATACCAACAAGATGTGATTCAGGCCACCCAGTGAAGGTAGCGTTGGGACTGTGGATTTTGAGGTATTATATGGTGCTTCTTTTTTATGCTTTGTTTGTTTGCTCTGTTTGTTTTATTGTTTCCCATTTTTATATTTATTGCTGTTTTTCTTTATATTCTTGGCAGTTGGATCGGTGGGGTGGAAGGTTCAAATGCCACTATAGGAACTTTATTTAAAATTAAATATATTCTGTGTCTATTTGGTGTAACGAACTTTAGTTTAACGAGTCTTAAAAAATCTACGATTAAACATGTTTCTTTGTGTAGCTTTAATTTCCTTTAATGTGTGTTCTGTTTTGCTGGATGCCTCCTTTATGTCATCGTGTTGTCAGTTCTTTGTCCCCCTGTTTTTTTATCCTTGATTGGTTTCAGGTGTTTCTGTTACCCATGATTACCTTCAGTGTGTCTTTGTGTAGATATTGCTTTTGTGAGATCACCTTTTTGTTTCCCTAGTTTGACCTGTTTGTCTCGGTGTTCTTGTTTAGAATTTTTCTTCGTCTTTTCTTTGTTTTTTGAGCGTTTTCCTTCAGCCTAAATAAAAGGCTACTTTTACTTTATCTTATCAGCCTCTGATTTTGGATTTGGATCTTTTCAACCAAACCCTGAAGGTCCAACATTAGCTTTCAACATTTGGCTTTCATTTACTCCTCAGAGAAATGATTGCCACAGATTTCCTGTAAATCTTTATCTGCTAAATTGTTGGCTTTGTATTCATAAATAACATAATTTGATTCAGTGTTAAGATAAAGCTGTTTACTTAAGCAGCTTTAATTTGCACTGTCAGACAGCTAATACAGCCACACATCTGTCATTAGTGACTGATTAGAAAAAAATCAAATTCTTTCATTGTTTGGTTCGTTTTTTTTCCCTCCTGATGTATGCAGAATTAGATAAGATAATTAATAATGACAGTCATGGGCTTGAGCTTCATTTCAGCATCGGGAGGAGGGGTTGGGTGGGGTAACACCCTATACATTTTTGAGCTGCAGGCACAATTTCCTGAGTCCTGGGGAAAAATATTCTTGACTTTTTGTTTTTATTTGTTTTTATTATACCTACTGAGTTAACACACATATAGGCATAAATTTGCTCTGCTCTGCCTTTTTGTGTTTTGTCTGTTGCTCACTCCCCCAGATGTGACAGTCAGCATGTAATGATTGAACCCATCTGACAAGCTGGTTTGCAAACAGCAACAATTCTAAACTTATGGAAAGATGTCTGAATACCTGACTTTCGACCCTTTTTTCCGTGTGCCTCCTCCCTGATTATCAACTGCCAACACCAGATGAAATGCTGCAGCTGCTGACTAAGATCACAAAACTCCCTCTGTCACAGTTGTTTACCACAAAAGATTGGTTATGTGAGCTCATCATTTATGTTTTGTGAGTAAAAAGACCCTTCCTTTTCTTCACAGTTGATTCATAAATCTTGTCTTTTATGCACACCCCCAACCCCCACAGAAATGTTAAATCTACACCTATGATGTGAGTTGTGGATGCTTTACATTTGAGCTTTTGGGATTATGTATGATTTAGCCTATAGAGGTGACACTTTCTTTCTGTTCACATTTAAATGCAATGGGGCGATAATAACAGAAGCTATGTCAAAAACTGTGGGGATTAAAATAGGGATGGAGGAACATTAAATTACATGTAGCTAACATACAAATATAAATACTTAGCATGTTTGTTTTATATTGCTCTTTTGGCTCCTCATCTACCTTTTTTATTACCCCCCCATCCCATTCTTTCTCTTCCTGAGTCACCCCGGGGCAGTATTTCACATTACTATGTACATCAGACACAGGAGCTCTGGATGAATACACCTCATTCCTCTTTGCAAACACACACATATATTTATTATTACACACATGCACAAAGGGCATGCAGTGATCAGTCATGCCTGAAAACAGATCCTTTTTCTCATCGGAACACATGCAGAAAACACAGAATGATACAGTGCAGGAATAAACATGCATTAGCGCACACAAAGATCATTGTGGTATCTTGGAATACACACACAAACACGGACAAATGGACACAGAAACAAAGAGCTCATCCAGAGCCAAGTAATGTTGACAGCGACCCTGCTATTTTTAAAGGGCACACTTCACAAGATATCATCTCCTCATCATTTGTCCTCAGGGATCTTGTCTATTTACACAACACAAAGACACACAGACACACACACAAATGATGTTAGACGCATGTATAGTAACACAAAAGATTTTCACACGCATGCACACAGGAGGGGTTAATGTCCTAACATATATCTCTCTTGATTGGTGTGTCGTAACAATTCAAGCTGGTTAAAACTGAAATGACTTTTTTTTTTAAACTGAGGTCATAGGAGAGGGAGGCCTTGTTTGCCCTGGTTTCATTTTAACAACATTTTCAGATTACAAAAGCTCTCTAGATTTTACTGTAAATTCAAAAATAACGTGAAAGATACAAATCAAGTCAGTCTCCAGGTTAAAGGCTGGACTTTTTTCTTTAAATTTTAAAGAAAATTCCTCTGTTTTTCCTTCTAAGTGCAAAGTGGAACAAATATTATACTGCATCTTTTAACAGGAAACTAGATACTAGTACACTTTGCAGAACAGGCTGGTTTCAATCCTTGTTTTAACTGCTGTTCTTAAATTTTATAGATTAATGTGATGAGAAATCAAGAACAGGTGTCAAGCTTTAGAGTCACAGCTGACTGACAGCATGAGGGAGAGTTAGATACCTCAGCTTTTCAGATACAGACACAAACACTAAATCATACATCTGCAACTCAGTCTGACCTGTTTTAAAACTGTCTGTGGTGATGAAGCAAGATGCCCACAGTCTGCCTGAGGCAGCCAAGCAGAAAAGGGTAACTTGTCTGTTTGGCTCTAATTTGGGTTTTGATAGCTAGTAAATGATGTTATGGCCACAAATCTTTTTTTTTTCACTTGTAGCCATAACATATTTAAGATATATGGTGGATCGGCATACAAGAGCTCTTTTACTGGAAGCTCCATTATATCTTTGTTTTACAGACGATACACTTTATTTTGCATGTGTGTGGATTTTATATGTTCTCCCTGTGGATGGTTAGGTTTTTACTTCCTCTTACAGGCAGGTAGAACAATATAGATGAGCTTTTTAATCTGCTTTCGAAAATTTATTTTTCTAGCAAAAATAATTGTTAAAAATGTTACCAGTTTTATGATATCACCGGGATCTGTGTTGTGGGCAGCAGTCTAAGTGGACATGCACAGACCTTCTCCCCAGCCTCTGGTGAGACCAAGGTGCTCCCAAACCAGCCAAAAGATGTGATTTATCTGCAAAAAACGCAGAAATAAGCTCCTGAAACCATCTAACCCAATACTCTCCACCCATTGGCTGCTCCTAGAAATCCTGTTTATAATAATTATGTACAGAATTAGTGACAGAGTGCAGGTCTTGCAGAGTCCAACACCCAGTGGAAACATATCTTACTTATTGCTGGTAAGAACTAAGATGGTTTGTGAAAAAAGTTGTCTTTAAATGTGGCTTAGAAGATTTTTTTTATGTGCGTGTGTGTGTGTGTGTGTGTGTGTGTGTGTGTGTGTGTATGATCTATGTTGAGTGTTGTGTTCATAAATAGTTGGTTGAAAATAGACAAGGATCAAGATGGCTAAATGAAGCCAACACTGACTATAAATGGGAAGCAGCCGTTTACTTTGTAGTAGATGATCTAACTTTATATTACTGTAAATATGTGTGTGTGTGTGTGTGTGGGGGGGGGGGGGGGGGTTCCTCTGCATTAGTTACAGTTTATATTATATAAAATATTTGGACCTAAGATTTGGGGGAAAAAGTAGAGATTTGAAAGAAACATCAGACATGGCATTTGATAATTCTGCCCAACTTGCTCTAGGAACGAGAGCCAAAATACAACATTTAGTGGAAATCAGGGCTGATGTGCATAATGTGGGTGACTAGAAACATGGAGGCTATGAGTCTCTAATACAAGCTTGCCAGGACGAAGGGTCATCTAATCGCATCCCAGTATGTTTGACCTAAATGTACAACAGCTGCTAAGAATGATCTAAAAGTAAAGATATGCAGCTTTTTCACATGAAATGAATCTGATGCAATAACACACTGAGGAGGTCTGTACAACCATTAAACCATTTCAGTCACTATGCTGAAATTTACTGACAGCCATTTACATAATGCTTTTCTAACAGCCTTTTTGTGGTGGTTAGGCGATTAACAAATGTGTTGCAGCATGACTAATGAATCATGACTGAATTTACATGCTGAAATGTATTTAGTGATCAGCTTGTGCAGTAAGCATTGAAACATTGTTATTCGGCATGGTGTGAGGTGGGTGTATAGCACGGAGGATTTAACAGACTCTAGCATGTACAAAGTGTAATCTGCAACAAAATAAAGTAGTTGAAGGCTGATGATTTCAAGGTTAAACATTTCCAAATCAATTTACGCATTCAGTTCCTTAAAGTTACAAATCTAACCTTGGTGTCCTGACTTGAATAGAATTACTTTTATCTTTATTTTTTTCAGTAAGAAATCTTTTTCTAGCTTCATTTTAACTGGTGCAATGAAGATTTTTAATGTTCTTTTCAGAACTTGTTCCACTGAAAATATATTTTCAAAGTATTTGTTAGCAATATGGATGGGATTCAAATTATTTACTAAAGAGATAGGAAGGACTTCTCATCACTTAAGTAACTACTTCACAGTTCTTCAACTGTAGCTCCATGCTTTTGTCATCCTATGACATGCCTTTATACTCCACTTCACTTGTCAATATTCTGTATCTTCTTGGCAGGCTCTGTTCACAACCTGAAATCCTACATCTGATGATGCAAGTACTGGCCAAATGACAGCAAGAAAGACTCATTCCAGTCACAAGAGTTGTAATCATTCTCTTTATCAGATAAAAATGTGAAAATTTGATGAGGAGAGATAAGGAAACTGCAGTTTTTCCCAATGAATTCATCTTAAAATAAAAAATTATGTAAAAAATACATTTTAACAGTAACTTCAAAGCGTAAAGGTGTATATCATATTTTGAAGTAGAGTAAAACTTTGGCTAGAGGCATAATAAAAATTCACTCTGCCTGCCTTATTCTCTTGAAACCAATATCTGTTGAACACCTTGAAGGGATTTCTTCAAGTTTGATGGAAATTTACACTTGCATTCAATGATGAAGTGATTAGACGGTAATAGGTCAACAATCAAGGTCATCCTGTTCTTGCAAATGAGGTATCTCTGGGGTAGGGAATCTCAGTAATGCATCAAGAGAAGTTTTTTTTTTTAATTGAAGTCGGTTGGGGTTTCTCATGTGGTGTCAGAGATTGGTTCCCGACGATATCGGACATACTTACAACCAGTAAGGAAACGTCTATCGCCCAACTACTTAGCAGTGGTTCCTGGAGCTTGCTGGCTGTCACTGGGTGAAACTGGTTGCAATGAAGGTGCTACAATGAAAACCTCGTATTGATCGCTTGGTTGCTAGCATGGTGGCCTATGTTTGTTTTGTTTTTTTCACGTTTGTCTGCAAATACTTCTAACTACTTCCTGAGCAGTATAGTAAAACTAGGACAAATTTCAACTCAAAGCAGAAATAGAGGTTAGCCTTCAAAGTAAGACTTTTGCCTCAGCCCACATGTTTCACAAGCATATTTAATTGAAAGTCAAATGCTCACCATTATGGTCCAGTTTGTGTATTATTTTTCTCATATTTCACACTTGTCTATAAACAGTTTCACTGGTGTTTATAGACAAGCCAGTTGGTTCCACTTAAAATTTGTATGCAACAATTTGCTTGTGACCAAAGCAGAAAAAGGACGTTTTTGCAGACTAGTTACAGAATACACATTTTTCCCTAGCGACAGATGGTTGCCAAGGGGTCACCGACTGGTCTCTAGGTTTCTGTGACTGGTGCTTTATTCACTTGATCTTATATTCTCACCATGATTACATGTTGACTTCATGTGGTAAGTGGTCATATATATGGAAAACCTCAATAGACATTAGTAATCAAATGTCAAGTGACCTCACAAACACGTTTTTCCTTCCTCAAGAAATTTCATGCAAATGTCTAATGATAATGATGTGATGATAGTTTATGTCCACATGATAAAAGGTCCACTTCTCTGGAAAAAATCGAATTCAATGCCGTCACTGTTCTCACACTATACTTAAATTTGATTTTATACTGATTTGATGCCCACCTATTAAATTGCTTTAAACTCTTCTAGACAGTCTTCCAGACTGACATGAAGTTAAACTGACTGTTGGAGGCATAAATGCGTAAGGTGATCATTTTAGTTTTATGTGATAATTAGGTAATATTCTGATATACTGGATGGGCAGATGGGCAGATTACAATGCTCTAGTCTGTTGCTTTTCTAACTATGTGCTGCCTGGTGCTTATAGATAACAATGCAGGGAATGGAATTTGTTGTGGTTCATTGTAGTATGGTTTTTTCGTATAATGAAGGGTTGAGGAGGATAAAATATGATGCTTGTCTCAAGAGTAGATGAAAACTGTCCAAAACAACAACAAAGAAAATATAAATGGGAACTATAATTTAAAAGAAGATGCACTCTTTTAGAGAATGAGCCAAAGATTTGAGGCACAGAAAGCTTAACAAATACAGACATTTATCTTCTAAACTGCTCATTAACAAAATGACTTAATTTTTATGTCTCTTTTCAGTGTTTAAATGGATTTCATCATTCTTGCCCGCTCGACATAGCTTGTCATGACAATAGATTTCTATGTCGAGTGTAGTTGGTTTTTTTTTTTTGAGTACCCAAGAGCAGGGCGCAGGAGGAAGATGTACAAAAATAAACATTTATTGCTAATAAGTCAAAGAAATGCATAGTCCAAAATCTTCTATTCCAAGAAAACAGAAAAGGCAAAGTCCAGGGAATTAAGAAATCCAAAAATCACTAGGATCACAAGCTCAGGAACAAACTGCTGCAGATACCCAGCTAAATGGATGATGCAATACTGAACAACTGAACAAAGGAATTATAGAAGTATTTATAGACACACACTAATGGGGGGGTTTAACATAGGAGTGTAAATTAAATGCAAATGAAACTAATAAAGAGCTGCTGAAAGCAATAAAGGGAAGACAGTCAGCAAGTAAAACTAAAACAGGATGCTACAAAAAACCCACCGCAATCTCAACGAAAACACAAAGAACTAACAGAGACACACTAACTAGACTCCAAAAGTATTAATAATAAAACTAGAAATTAATCAAGATTAAGATCAAACAGAACAACCAACAGAGACCCAAACTCAAGGCTTCTGTATGTTGAGGTTGGACCAAACCAAGCAGAACCAAACCAACAAACCAGCAGATAAGAACTAATGCTGGATTTGCAGTAGTATTGATGGAAAGATCTGTTTTCTTAAAGTGCTAAATGTAGTGCTATTCCTGACTGACTCCTTCACTATAATAATGACAGCAGAGTTGCATGCTTTGCTTACAATAAAAAACGAGTGAGACAGCAGAGTATTTAAGGAGAGGTGTGACCGCTGATACTGGCAAAATGCTAAATACCAAATGCTAGTGTAGGTAAAAGATAAAAATAAAATCAAGAGACTGGTTTATCTGAGCAGATCTTAGCAGTGCATATGTCGGCGTAACCACTTTCACTTATTGTGGTAGTAACATAATCATGTAGCATGTGTCTCATAAATGGTCTGCATATGTTACATGGTTGGTGTAGCCGCAGAGTCATGAAGCAGCAGAATTCCTTGTGCAAAAATTACACGGATGTAAATCAAGCCCAGTTGTGAGCAGTTTTTCTCCTAAAGAAAAATAAGTCTTCTGCTTATAAATTAACAAACATGTCAAAATTTCCAAGTCCCTGTTGGCAGTTTTGAAAAACAAAAATTATTTAAAGGGAAAAAACATATGGTTCCTTACAGTACGAGCGTGGCTTTCAAACTTTTAATTTATTATTGAAAACTAAGTCAAAATAAAACTGGTGGATCTTCATTTAAAATAAATGCCTTGTTGAAGCCTGTGGGAGTCAGCTGGACAAACTAAAAAGCCAATAATTTACTCTGAAATTAAAACAACTTACTTTTACTTTTAAAAGCTGAATTTGCTTAAAGGTCAGCTGCAACTGAACCCTTAAAAGAATGATATTTGTGAACCTAATAGGGAACGTGTTTCTTTTTCAGAAACGTTGTTGCTTTTAATCGTTATGAGCAGTGGGAACATACTGGAACAGATAAGTAGGAAAAGTCCTGTGTCGTGTGGACCCACCTTTGAGGTAGTGTTTTCAACAGGGATCTATATTTATAGGAAAAACATTATATGTGTTAATGATGAAAGTGGACCCTCTAGGCACATAGACACTATTTAAGAAACATCTGTCATGTTAGACATATTCCTCTCTTGCTCATCCTTCTCTTTCTTCCCTCTCAGTGCTCCTTGATGTTCAGCCCCCAATGGTCTTCTTCCAGTCAAACCACTAGTGGGGGAATATCGCCCGTTTCCTTACATGTCATGAGTGGAACGAGGATGCAATTTTTAGTGCCAAAGTGTTATTTAGGAAAGTAGGCCAAGAGCATGAGGATTTTTGAAAAGACAGAATGACAGAGATACACTGAGGGGTAGAGGGAAAGAGATGTGTAAACAAGAGAGTTTCCATCATATTTGTGACATTTTGTTTGTTTGTTCTTGAGACAACCCTCAGTCTTGTACATGTCGCCTTGTTTACTGAAAGAAAACAGACAGCCAACATGAGGAAAAAATCTTCCTCTTATTTCTGCGCTTGTTGCCTTTATTCACATACATCACTGCCTCTGCTCTGTAAAACTGAGCCCAATTAATGGGTGATTTAAAGAGTGTCTTTTTAGATTTAACAATGGTTATGATGTGAGCATGCAAATGTCATTAAATGTTGCACACAATGTAAAGGATGCAATCTTAATTTTCATTAAATCTAACGATGGACTAACAAATAAAAAACGACACATTTTCAAACACCATCGTTCAAGCTTTCTTTGTTCCCCCTGATGTGCAGCTGCCATTCAAGTCACTAGTTTCTTATTTCTTATCTGTTTAAAATGACAGTCTTTCTATCTCTCTCTCTCCCACACACACACACACACACCTACACACACACACACACACACACACACACACACACACACACACACACACACACACACACACACACACAGTCATTTTCCGACAGAGAAGGAGTGAAGCGGGTGAAAGATTTTCCCTGAAGGTAGATGTTACTTGGTCAGAAACAAGAAAACACTTAGGAAGGGTGGTTCACCAGGGTGGAACAAGAATACTGAACAGAGCAGACAAGACTCTCGAATGCAAAGGCAGCATGACGTTTTTATAATAGTGCAAGACCCCTTCATCCTCCATTTCGATAATGGAGTGGAAAAAACTGCACACACAAGGTATTCACACTGCAAATTAAATGGCCAGAAATTTGTGCTTCCATCATTTTGATTGGTCAGATTTTAGCCATCTCACACCTCTGCACTTCTTTTCTCCTCGAGCTTTTTGCACTGTTGCTGTGCTTCATGCAGTGCTGAAGTCAGTTTTAGCAATACAGAGAAACTAGCAGATTTTTCATTGTGTTTGCATAGTGAAAAAAACTTAAATTAGGGCTGTGGGTGGGGCTGCTTTGTGAGGTGCGGCCTCATACATGACATTTGTCTGTTTTATAAAGTCTGTAATCCTCTTGTATAGAACATACACAGCACAGGCTTCACAGAAAATCCTTCATTAATTAAAGAAGTTCCTGATTAGAAGAAGCTTGCATTGTTTTTGTGAAGGCCGTCTGTTTCTTATTTGAAAAGCAATGACAAACAGTCCTTTTGTCTTAAAGTTTGGACTGTGTCTAGAGAGAAAAAAATAACAGTATTGCCCTCACTAATCAGATCAGAGAACTGAGAGCAAGAGAGAGACTGTACATACACAAGTACTACATAAAGTAGATTTAAAGTAAATGTTGATGTATGATGTCTGGAAAAGCTGCTCCCAGATGAAATGACAATATTTTATGTAGAACTGAGCTGAAACTGCAAAATAAAATATAAAAGAAACAAGAGACAGAGCAAACGGGGAGAATGAGAAAAAGATGACAGAGAGAGGGAGGGAGGGTGAGATGGGAGTGAAAAAGAAAGGCTGGACTGCTATTGCCACAGGAGAGGTTTCAATTTAAAAACACACAGCCGGCTTTCCTGTCCAATTCGCCAAATTACTGACGAACAACTCACCCCCGAAGAGACGGGGGGAGTAAGATAAGGAGTGTGTGAGTGTGCGTGCGTGTGGCAAGGCGTCCCTCTCATCTCATTTTCCAGCTTAGACGACATCTCTCTGTCAGATACACTCACACACACATACACACACACACACACAAAGTCAGCCCTCTGAAATATTTACTAGCCTCATGTGGGGAAATCTCTAAGGATTATCCCCAATAACCTGTTTAACTTAATCCTTATCTCACACACATGAATAATAAATCTCTCCCCCACTCCCCGTCGCTCTCCCGCTCTCTGAGAAGGACCGAGAAGTAACGCCTCTCTCACCTTACTCTCCATCACCCTCCCTCCCTTCTCCTATCTCACACACTCACTCCATCTGCTTCATGAACATGAGCCGGCTGCTTTCTCTGCCTCTCCTAGTGTTTTTGAGCTGTTTTGACATATGCACTCCCTCTCTGCTTCTCTTGCTCTCTCCCTTTTTTTCTGTCTTTTCACCAATCCACCAATACCTCCCCATACCTCCATCTCTTTCTGTTTTCCCCTCCAGGACAGGAAAAGGAGCAGTAGCTGGGAGCACCAGCGGACAACACTGACCAGAATAACAGGAAGAGGAAGTGGGCAGTGACCTGTGTGAGAGAGGACTGCGGTCAGACAGCTGTGGTTCACCATTTTTGGGTCTTGGATGAGAAAACCACATCAGAGGGGAGAGAGGAAAAGAGAACAAGAGAGACTCGAAACCTGTTGGATTCACACCTGCGGAAAAACCTCGACAACCTGAGAAGAGAAAGAGGGTGACAAAGACATTTTGGGGTAAAAACTCCACTGTTGGAGTAGCTGGAGCTTTTACTTTTTTGATAAAAATCTTACTAACTAAGAGACAACTGTAATACCCACTTGAGTAAAAACTGATAATTATCTGATGAGTGGGGTTTTTTTTATATTTGATTCTCAGTTTTTCTTTGGAAATCCATCTCTGGGATACAACTTAAGAGGCATCAACCCATTTTTCATCATCACAGACTTTCTTATCTCTCTGGCAGTCCAGGAAGGGATTTGTACAGAAGCCTAGTAAAAATCTAACAAAGAGAGAAATCCCTGCTTGTACACCTGCTGCTCTCATTCTACATCAGGGGGAAAAAAAAGGAGTACGAGAGAGGAAAAGAAGTAGTCGTATCAGTAGGTGGTTTTTGCCTCTGTTGAGCTCATGACCACCCACCAACCACTGATTTCTACCTGCGAAATTAATAAAGCATAACTCAAGTCTGAGCAAGTGAACACGTTGAAGGATTTGGGCTTCATTTTATACCTCGACAAAGATCTGAACAGCAGTTCTGCCTGGCTTCGACTTCAGTTTGACTGGTAAGTTCTCTTTTTATGTCTTGGAAAGAAAAATACTGTGCATGTGTGTTATATACGTGTGTGTCTGTACCTGAATAATGAGAATGTGAGTTGGTGAAGGGTGTGCGCTTTCATGTTCAGCAAATGGAAAGTGTGAAGCAGTTCTTTCTGATTGAAAAGCAGTGCACTGCAGCGTACCCAGAAAAATGTAGCCCAGATCCCTTTAAAACGCTACAGGCTACTTTCCCATTCACTCCAGGGTGAAATGCTCATGAATACTTGTAAAACTGCCTCCAAGAAGGTACAGAAATAACTGAAAATGATGGTTATAACCCCTTTTAAGGACATGCTGTCAGCCCCCGTCACTGTTCACATATGCTGTGCCAATGATCTCGGACAGCTCTGTGTAGATTTGAATGCTGTAATTGAGTGCTGTTCTCCCCCCCAGAGGCTGGGCTGTCATTCCTGGAGACAAGAGGTTATAACCATTAAAACAATACAGGATGATCCGGAGACACAGCAGGAAAAATTTAGAACCAATCTCAGTTCACCGGGTGGTCTTCAGTTATTCAATTTTGAGGAGTTAAACAATGAAAAAAAAACTTAACTGTCAAGCTGATGTCAAGTTCATTTGCGATTAAATATTGATGAAACAAAGTATGACGCACATCTAATATTAAAAGGTAGCGTAGCTCTTGTCAGTTGAGTGGTGTCAATTTGTGAGCTGAAGACTTCCTTGCGTTATAGTGAGTTTAGGCTCCCTCTTATCAACCTTTCAAGCCAAACTGTACATGAAAGGATAGAGAAAATAACACCTTACAGTAAAATTTTAATTTCTATTAGGTTATTCAGAGTGTGCTGTAGTTGCCTGTGGCTATCACTACACAGACAAAGTGTTTCTGTGTACCTGCATATATGCCCTGTATATATGGGAACAGTTGTTTTGTAGTACTCTGGATCTATGGCTCAAAGTGATAGAAGTGATTTGATTTGTTTGTTACATTGAAAGCCGTTGATGCAACTAAACCCAGTGGTCTAATTCCTGGAGAGAGAAATCCTTTGGGTGCCATCTGGGAGACTTCACCCTCCCACACACACACACACACACACACACACACACACACACACACACACACACACACACAAACACACAAGATTCATGATTAGAGCCGTTCATTCATTCAGATATGTCAGTGTGGTTGACAAGCTGTCCAGCTGTGGCGATGTTAGCTCAGCTGAAGTTACTGATTACTACTGAAAGACCCAGTTAAGGTTTTACTTAAAGGGACTGACCTGTATTCTTTGTTTTACACAGTAGACCTTATTCCATTGTGTATCTCCACAATGTCATTTGTTACTTCAGACTTTTTTAAAATGTTTTTGTTTCTTTTTTTTGTGATCGCTTGAGAAACTGATTAATAGGAAAATGCCATCAATAAAATTAAGAATAAAAGTGAGGAATAATCCAACTGGTCTCCAGCTCCCACACTACTATGCCCACTGTGGGGAATTAAAAGCTTTCCAGTGCAGCAAACTGATCTGATCTGGCAAATCAGCATTCATGTATTTATTGTTTTTACATTCAGTCAGCACCACTTAGAGTTATGGAGTATTTACTGGAGATGAAGCTCGATTTTTGAGAAATAATTAGATTATAAATATTGCTCATAGTATTTTTGGTCATTTAAATTATGTTTAATTTGAAAGGAAACTCATAAGTCCAGTATTTAGACTCATTTATTTTGTTTATCTGCTATGTAGCGCTGTAGTTGCAAAATTTGCCTTCAGCAGAGGGGCTGACAGCTGAGTCCAAACCAATGAGGATAAGACTTGAGGCTTTAAATTACTTTCAAATGACTGTTTGTTATCACCATCGCTTATAAGCTGGCCAACATCAGTCATAACCAATTCACTGTATGGAAATGGGATTTGTCTGATGTGACCCAGTGACTGTGTCAGCGAGGACGCTGTGTGTGCGTGTGTGTGTGTGTGTGAATGACTCCTGGTGTGACTTTCTGGCAGACAGATTGTTAGAAGCTGCTCTGTGATTAAACCTGTTTTAATCTCTACAACACACACTACACTATTCAATAGGCGAAGATCACAGATCTGAGACTGTGAAATCACTCTGCATTCCTACTGCCCACAAATAAACAACCTCCTGATTTTAAGGTGACAAAAACGGCTAAAAAAGCTAAATAGTGCCAAACACTGATATTTGTGTAACACAACCTAAAGACTGATGGTGATGTGTTCATTAAAAAGAAACTAGTGTCCCTTTGCATGTATAATTTGTTATTTAATGTACAAAATATGATTAAAATATCCAAACTTGGGGAAGACAGAACAGATAAAGACATGAATTTAAATGTGATCAATAATAGCACTAAAGTGAGATAGAATTCATTAAAATGGTTCCAGCTCTGCTTTGCTTTTCGCCAGCTCTCAGCTATGAGAATTTGTTCAAAAGAATCAACAACTTGGTCGTGATCTGGAGTCCAAGCAAATCTCATACTAAACCTGCTTCATATTACGACAACCTCCATGTTAAATAAACCAGCTGATAACTTTAATAGATTATCATGTAAATGCCACTTACATGATCCCGCTTTTGCACACAAACGTTTAGTTTTATTTTAATTAAAGGTACAGATGATGATTATCCACAGCAAAGATATGATGTCTATGTGGTGATTTGTTGTTGAGATCTTTTGCTTCAACACAAGCATTGGACAGATGTTACTGAATATTGATTTTATATGCTCAAGTTATGCATATTGAAATCATAAATTAGTTACAATTTCATCTATAGACATATTATTATTATATTATGGCAAAAAGAATCTGAAAGGAATCATCATCATCAAGGATCTTACTTTGTCAATTTAATACTGGAGGAACAGATGCCACTTCTCAAGACCAGATTGGTTTTAACAACTAAAAAAAGTGATGTGATTTTAGAGCGTTGGAACTAGTTAAACTTGAATGGACACATTTTTATTTTAGTCATTTTAAATGTTTTAGTTATTTAGTTATGAGTTATTAGGTTAAGATTTGTCTTCAGATTTCCTGCCCATTAGAGGTGGTGTTTTGAGTCGCGGAGACATCCTACCACTGTGGCACCCTTAATTAAAACTTTTGGTTTAGGATAAGTCAAAAACAAAGATAGGAAAAAGTAGAAGTAAACTTGGTAAGTGTAATTAACTTCTTGCAAATCCAAATCTGCCTGAATTTCTTTGTGAGAAAAAGTCATTGACTCAAATCCACCAAGTGTCAAGATATGCTGAATGACAGACTGAAGGAAAGACAGATTTCTTGTCCCACCATAGTGAGAAAGGATTAAATCAAATTATATTTCCATCTTCAAAAACACAGACGCGACAACAGGACTTCAACGTGAACTTCAAATACCCTTCAGCGACCGCTAGGATTATGAAGTCTTGTTGACTCGCTTCTGTGCTTTAGCCTTTGGTAGACTGAAGAACTAGGTCAGACCTGTCTGCCAGTCACAAAACATCCCGGAGAATGACAACTGTGTCTCTGAGTCTGTCTGTTTCTGCTCCTCTGTCACACTCACACACACTCACTTGCCTGCGGACAATGTACAGATGTAATTACAGATATTCCTGAATGTTATTTATTCTTCATAGCTCCGAAAGATGCCTTTGATAAATGATGCCATAAATAACTTTGTATAATCCTCAAGTGAGATTTGTGTGTCTGACACTTGCAGTTTACAAAGTGATTATTATATAAGCTTATATATATACTGTCATGTATTTAAAAAAACAAACAAACATACACTTAAACTGAAAACTCCTGTAACTTTTCATACATCAATCTGCATGTCTGTTTTTACATTTTTAATTCAAAGAATTAAAAAAACTTGAGTTAAACTATAAAAAAGGGGTGAACTTGGGTAAACTGGGTGCACTGGTGTGTTTATTTATCTGGGTTCTTATAAGGTGCTAGATCTGCTTTTAAGGTGAGACAGAGAGAGTATGGGGGTGGAGAAAAGGAAAGGGGGAGAAAAAAGGTGAGAAAAGGAAAAGGGAGAAGGAATGATAGACAGGGACAGAAATAGACTGTATGAAAACAACATGCATCTTTCACCTTGAGAGATACAACAAGCCACAAGTGGAGACTTTTAAGAGGAAAAATGTATTGAAAGCACTGTCAGAGAAAAGAAAAGAAAGAAGACGTGGAGGGAAGAGAGGCAGCGAGGTGTCAACGGGCAGAAAGAGACGGGGAAACTAAAAAAGGAATGACACAAAATACAAAATGTTAGTCAAACACAGTGAGACACTGAGTCTGAAACTGAGACAAATGTACAGTCAGCAGCAGGAATGAATCCCAGGAAGGGTGTGTCCACTTACTAATGATGACCCCACATTAGTAGACCCGACAGCATTTCCCAGAAGGCATTGTGTTTACACTTCCTGTTTGCTGATAAAGAGAAGGAGGAATTGCTGTTTCAAAAAAAAAAAAGCCCCTTTGGGGAAAACGCCCCCAACAGATTTTTTCTCTGTCAGAAATAACTGTGAATGTACGTGTGACATTTCTGTGTAAAAGTTAGTTGTGATGGTGAGATATTTGACTTTTATCTTTCTTTTTTCAGTATGCAATCACAGCTAAAGTTCAGCTTTGTCAAACAATTATTGTTATTCATCTGAAGCTACTTTTAGTTGCCACAGTGTGAAGCTCCACATATTTGATCTGGGAGATTTTTATACAGAATGCCTTTCCTGACACAATCCAGGGGACTTGTGTTTCCTTCCATGACTGAATTGGGGATCATTCGGTTGTTAGGCAAATGTGTAAATTATTACACTGTGGAGACACTTAAATAAATAAATAAATAAATAAATAAATAAATAAATAAATAAATAAATAAATAAATAAATAAATAATAAAATAAAGGGCAGCATTCTAACTGCTGGTCAACATTCTAAGGTGGAAATGTTATAAAGGTAATAATGATTAATGGTTATTAGTAATTAATTATTAAACTCCTTTATATTTGTGGTATATTAGTTTATATTGGCTAAACATACAACTCACAAAATGAACAAGTAGGTGTGAATCACAGGAATCAAAATAATGCCAATCTCTGATTCGGTCTTTTACTTTTAAGTACTCACTAAATTATGAACTAAGGTGGGGATTTACCCTTCACAATTCCATTAATGTTTGAGTTGTCAGTTTAAAAAGTCCCCTGCTGCTGCTGAGACTAAGGTGAAGCAATTCTTTAATTTTTTTTAGTGCTTATTTCAACTCTATTGCTCAGGAATAACATAAATGAAGTCAACAATTGTTTAAGTAAAAATTCTAATAGTTAAGTAGCTCATTTTGCCATCAAAATACACTGAATGAGTCGCAGTCCTCTTAAGCAGCTATGGGACAAATCACAGGTTTGGTCACCTAAGAGGTTTTCCTGCATATGTTTTATATGTTAAATTGCTTCATTTATGGTGTTTGTGAAATTTAGGGAGGTTTAATGAGTTTGATTAACTCTCAAATAATTTTGTTTTGAGTTATTTTATTTTGTTTTAATGTAATTGTATTTATTTTAGCTTTAGTCTTGGCTAACATTCTTCTTGAAATTTAGGGTAAGGCAAGTTTAGTGAGTACAGTTCTTTGTTTTAAAGGCAACAGAAAGTGTGATTGCTTTCTTTGTTCAGATTATGTCAAGAAGAAGCATAGAAGCTGACAAACTAAACAAAGGTGATACAGTGATTAGAAATGTACTGTTAATATATGATTTACTGAAGATGTAAATGTTTGAAGGGACCAAATGCATATTATTATTTTTTTTCCAGTTTTTCAGAGGAAAAAAAATGAATAAGGAGCGGAATGAATGGGAAATAAATCACCTTGTCATCCATTTACAGATCGGCATTGTGACATCACACTCACCCCTGAAATATAATTAAGATAAACTTTGAGATGTAATGTATTGCATGAAAATAAAAAAGGGGCAATATTTGATAGTTTCAGACTCTTCTCCTCATGATCATCATTTACATTTTTTTCTTGTCAACTCTACATAAGAGACAGCTGTAGCAGCCGTGCATCATTTATTGGTTTGTGGCCCAAACCGATGTTTCAAAACCTCAAGGCTGGCATATTTGTCATGTTGGAGCCAGAAGTGATCCTACTTGGAATGGGTTGCTGTTATCAGCTAACAAGCTTGATTGGCAAGCTACAGTAATAGACTGTAGGGCTGCATTCCACAGACAAACACACACATACTTGCTAATTAGTGCAAAATTCATTTTCAGTTACCACAGGTCTAGAAACCTGAAGCAATCAGTGTCTAGACCTGACTCACTGAAAGTGGATACTGGAGATTGCTGGCATTTGCTTTTAAATCAGTTGCTAAAGCTCCATTCACGCAGATCTAGAGACCAAAGGACTGTTTTCTGTGACCATTTGGCAAGTGGAAGGTAGAAGCTTTTGGCTGTCGCTAGCAATAAAATTGGTCTCAAAGGGGTTTAAGGTGCTTCACAGAGACCTCCTTGGCAGCTTTGCCATGCTTGTCGTTGCCATGGTTTCCCATAATTTGCCCGGAAGATGCTGACTTGTCCGCAAACAAAAAATGAACACTTTAGTAATTCAAATTAGAAAAGGTGATGCCTAACAGACAGCTACTTGCCACAGCTGCCTGAACCCGAAGATCAAAGTCTTCCTCATTTTTGGGGGCTGATCCTGACAAGGGTCACACCAGCGGATCATTTGCCTCTATCTCACACTCTCCCTTGTATCCTCTGATGTCACATTTACCCATCCATCAGTGTTTCTAACTTTAGGTGTTTACAGGTGCTTATCATCAGCCTATGTGATTGATGATTGGGGGACATTTCCAATAAGGTAAATGTAGGTTGCCTGATAGATTTAAAACTGCCCTCACAGGAAAATTTAAATGTAGCGACACAAATAGTAATTTTATCAAATCAAATCACCAAATCCTTGGATTACTGCTTTAAAGTAATAGTAAAAGTAATAAAAAAAATGTTTACTTAGAAGATAGAATAACAGTGTTATGGAAAACAGATGCTGAAGCTACTTAAAGGTAACAAAAATCATAAAGCAAAAGAAGGTTAATAGCAAGTGAAATTAAAGTATTTGGAGGCAACATTATTTCTCAGTGGTATTAACTTTTAATTTCATTTTGATCACACTGTGTTTATTACCTGCCCATGGGGACAGACGTATGGGGATCCACAGCCAGGAAAAACAAATATTTATTAGCGCTGCACAAATGCACTTTTATGAACATGGTGCTCAGATGTTCACTCAAGTCTCTGTTAGACTGCAATAGAACACAATGCACTTCTGTTTAATTAATTTAGTCCTGAAAGGAAACTAAAGAAAGAAAGCACAAGAGAAAAAAATAAAACCCAAACAAAGGGACGTCAACTAAAGGCCAAAAAACACTACTAAGTCTTTGTCTGAGCTGATTTGTGGGGAGCAGTGTGAAGAGGTCATGGGAGGTCAGCAGAATATGAGATTAGACCATTAGAGTGAGGAGACTTTGTGCCAGTATAATCCCTTCATCATAATCTTGCTTTCTTCCTCCATGCTGCTAATGGCTGGAAGACAATAAGATGCACTAATCTCTGCTGGGATGGCGAGGGGCTGTGCTGAAATATCTACTGAAGTACAGAGTGCATATAGACTAAAGTGTTTTGAAGATTATTTCCCTGGCATTTCTGCTTTATTAGATAGGGCCCAGTGGGGGGAGACAAGAACGATGGGGAAGACAAACACAGACAGAGAGGGTGAAACAGTATAAGAAAGACTGGCAACAAAAGTGAAGATTTGCTGCACTGCTGGTGTTTGTGTACCACATACACTTTCATTTTGGTTAAATGGTGTTAAATGCCTTGCAGGCAGGAAGAAGTGATGCAACGCACTGAAACGCCTTCCAACTTGTAATCAGTCAAAAGCCATAAATCAAACGAGGTGCCAGTTGGGCCCAAGTTTTTACGATAAATGGAAGCAATTTTGAATTTGATATAAATGAATCCAATGATTGCTGTTGTTCATGATTAGATAGCTTGGGTCAAGGTAAATGCGAATCGCTTGCATGTGTTACAGTACACACCACATCAATGGTTTATGATGCAATCTATGAGTGAAGTGGTGGGAAATGTAAGAAAACAGTAAGACTTACAAGTGTTGGAAAAAAGCTGAGGTATGTAAAATGGTCAATATCAGTTAATACTGGTAATATCGCTCGACTGAAATCAGAAGCGATGAGTGAGGGTTTGCACTCTCATAGTGTAGTGACTTGTCAGTTACAAGGTAGCCAGTCCCTACTTCATATCCTGCTTTTTCGCTTATCTAACTTTGAAAGGAACCATCATTTAAATATTAATGTCATTCTGGAATAAAGAAGATGCAAAACAATTGGGACCATACAGTAAAGACATCAGGATAATGCCTACTGAAGTCAAAAATCAAGTGAGAGTGTTTTCTTGTTGACTTCTATAGAATTGTCTTTTCACAACCAGAGCACTTGCCCCTGCTGGGAATGAGAAATAATGCAGGTTTAAGGCTTTTCTGCATTAGTTTAACTTTTTAGATCTGAAGGTTGCGTCAGTCTTTTCCGTGCAGTGTATTATGAATGTCTTTAATCCCATTGTTTTTATATTTTTAACTACACTAGCAGCATGATTAACTTTCATGCATCAGAATGAATTGCAATGCAAAATCTCATATATATTAATTAGAGATGGATCGATCCAATATTATTATCAGTCCGATACTGACCTAAATTACTGGATCGAATATCGGAGAAAAATAAAAAAAATGTAATCCGATCTATTAAATATCACGAAAGCACCTCACAAAACTTGCGACATGGCGTAACTCATGGCTCATAACCTTAGCACATAGGAGCAGTATGTCATGTGATAGAGCGGCTGTGGTATGTGAGACCTGTCAGCGGTCTGGTTGAGCATTTGAAGCAGCATTTCATCTCCGAGAAAGTTATCCCAGAGGGAAGTAAAGCAAGTGTGTAAGTTCATCTCTGAATGTTTGTAAAGTGTTCCCACGTGAAGCTTAACAACCCATATATGGAGCGAGTGCCTCTCTCTCCCCCTCCCTCTCCTGCTGCTACTTCAATCATGAAACTGATCAATGATCAGCTGATCGGCTTTTCTGTCGCAACTCAGGTCTCTCTTGTTTGTTTTTGGCCTACTTTGCACCAGAAAGAGGAAACCAGCGGCTAAACAACAGCAGCATGTTTAAGCTTGATAGGCTATTGTTAGAATGTATTTAATATTACTTTCTACACCATTATCCTTTTCTACTTAGCTGACAGCTGGTAACTGTGCAGGGGCGGGTCTAGCAAAGTATAGCCAGGGGGGCCGATAGGGCATTAACAGGGAAAAGTGGGGATACAAAGAAATACTTTTCTTTCTTATTCTCATTTAAAATGTGTAGCTTTTAATAAATAATTATCTGAATCTTACACCCAAAGTTTTGATCTGATGTAAAATGTATAGAAGTCCATTACTGTATATAGTAACTGTTAAGTCTAATATATACCCTAGTAAGCTATAGTACTTTTTCCTTTGGGAAGGTACCATCTGTGCTGTCTGCAATTCTGTTGAAGAAAGATGTTGAATCTATTTAATTATTGTGGAAAAATAATTGATTTCTGTGCATTTTTTTTTTTACACGTGCATTAAATTAAAGTTGATTACCGCGATTAAGCATCAGGAGGTGGAGGGTGGGGGGTGGTTCCCTATTTTTTTTTTTTTTGCTGGGAGCTTGCAACCCTATTAGTTAGGTTGCTTAATATTTCCGCTAAGTACTCTTTAAAATACCAGAATAGGGAGGATGGTGTAGGTTTAAGTTCATTAGATTGATCAGTATTGCTGAATTTTGAAATATTTTGGGTGCAGTATATTTTTTGCATACAAGTATAACAGAATAGCTTTAGTGTTTGTTTGTTTTTTAAACTTGAGTATGAACTTATATGAAATGCAGCAAGATATTTAAAAAAAACTGTTTTATTGATTAAAAACTACACTATATCGGATTCATATCGGTATTGACAGATATCCAGATTTATGATATCGGTATTGGTATCGGACATAAAAAAGTGGTATCGTGCCATCTCTAATATTAATTATAGTTGCTTTGTACAAACATTTTTGATGAATAATAATGATGTTGGCTAACTTTTTGGCTTTGAGTATTATGTCTCTACAGCTGTTGGATGAGTTGCCGGAATTATTCAACTTTGAATACAAAACCCGAGCTACCTTATATTGAAAAAGAACAAAGAAAATCCAGAAAGAAAATCCAGAAATCCAAATGTCAAAAAGTCCCTTTATGGAAAGTGGCCTTTCTAATGGCTGATTAAGACAGACATCGTAAGTGGTTGTAGCATCTCTGTCAGTCTCTCTTTCTCTGTCTGTGCCGCTCTCTCGCACTACACCAGTGGGTCAAGACCTAAAATAGGTCACAAGCCTATGTTTAATAGATCCCCATATGACCACAGTGGTGATGTGCTTTCATTCCAGGTCCCATGATGAGGGGCTAAATGTTTCATTGGAGTCCCAGGATGAAAAGCTTTAAGAGCCCTGGTCCTAAATGATAGCTAGACCTCGAGCTCAGTAGCTGACTGTAAGGGGAGGACAGAGAGTCCTTGGCCTTCACTCTAAGTCTCACCCGTGCACAGTGAAGGGGTCTGTCCGTAGCTGATAAGTGGTTTTAATGTGATCCTCTCTCTGTTCCTTTCTGGTCCCTCTCTCTTCTCTCTTTTCTACTACCCCAATGTTCCTTTCTGCATCCTTTACTCCTGTCTTGCCTCTTCCTTCTTTCATCTTTATTCTTTTACCCCCTCTTCCTCTCATTCCTCTCTCTTCTTGATCCTATCCTCTTCTGTCCAGATGATGGCTTGGCTCCAGCAGTGGACCACAGGACTTATGGCCACTATGGCCTTGACCGTCATCACTGCTCAAGACTCTGGACTTCCTGGGGTAGAAAGAGAGAATCTCGGCCCAGCTGACATTGTCAAAAAGGAATCCCATCCTGTGCTGTTCCGGCAAAAAAGAGGCTGGATCTGGAACTCTCTCTATGTAGAAGAGGAGAAACCTGTTGTGACTCCGCTCAAGATAGGACGGGTATATTAATATTAGTATTTTCACCTCAGAGTCAAAAACAGCATTCTCCTTGCCATGGCTGTCTATGAGAAAGCATTTTGGTATTTTGCCACGCCCCCTCAGGTTGAAGCTATAACATCCAAAGTGAATCTGGGGCATTATCTGTTGCTGAGAATCTCTTTCATGCATATCTGAATTTTTTTTTTTCAGAATAGTTTATTTGCAGTAATTTATTAAAAGGTCTATTTTCTTTCTTTCTCAGCTCAAGTCAGACAAGAGTAACCCAGGTGGGGTTTTTAAAATAGAAGGTGAGGGAGCAAACGACATCTTCATCGTGGATAATAAAGGAGACCTGTTTGTCACCAAATCTCTGGACAGAGAAAAGAAGAATGCTTACCATTTGACTGCTATGATGTCAGATGCATATGGCAACCGAATAGAAAACCCTGGAGAATTTGTTGTCCAGGTGACAGATATCAATGACAACACTCCTGTTTTCACTCAATCATACAATGGATCCATTGAGGAGAGGTCTAGAATAGGTAAGTATTATCAAGGATTTTTTTTTTTTTTTGTAGAAGGAATTGCCAGCAGCTTATTTCAGGTTAAAAAAAGATGTTCATGCATTTACGTTTATCTGTACTGCCTCGTGCCTTAACTGTGCAGTGGAAACCTACGATGTAACTGGAAACCCCTCTTAACCCTAGATTGTAGCCTTCCACGTGCACCTCCTGAGAACTGTAACCACACATGAGGTTAACGCAGCCTACAATGGCTGAATGGCAAGGAAGGTTGTGGTGTAGAGTTAATAGGGGTTTTCGGTTATAATCTACAATGTAGACTTCCAGTTGAAGTATAATGAGGCATCACACTCTCAAGTAGTGGTTAATGTTAAGGAAGGAACCCAAACTCAGAAAGAAAAGGTACAGAAACACAATTTTCAGAGTTGCTAAACATTATTTTTTTTAAGTATGCATGTGGCATCTGCTAAACAGGGGTAATGAGACAGATTCAAAATAGACTGAAGTGTGAAAATCCTAAGCAAAACGAAACATTATGCTCACACCTGTCACAATCATTAGTACATCTCGCTGTGAAAAACACAAGTCGGTGACTTTAATTACAGTGTTGGCACTTAGTCATGAAGCATTAACCATTTGACATCTGCAAAACACATACACTTAAACATGATCAGCTATTTACTATGAGGATTTCTATCATACATGTATATTATTTCCTTCTTCTAGGAAGAATAGTGGTTGAGGTGAAAGCTACTGATGCAGACGACCCCACCACTGCTAATGCAGAACTCAGGTACTCTTTGACCCATGGAGACATTTCAGCCTTTGAAATCGACAGCATCACAGGTAGGCTGACTCCAGTGGTACCCACCATGTTTGCCATGCTTTAGCGGCCTTTTTTCATCCTGGCAAATTAATTTAGGATCACTTGAGGGTTTCAAGCTATTTTTACTGTAATATGAGTCAGAGTTGACCTGAAAGATAACACCCTCTCCAAATGTCTCGCTCTTTCTCTGTCCCTCTGCAGGTGTGATCAGCTGCAAGATAAACACTTTGGACCGGGAAACCAGGGAGGAGTATGTGGTGGTGGTTAAAGCTCAGGACATGAGAGGATTGGCCTCTGGCAGCACAGCCACCACCTCGGTCACTATTAAGATAACTGACATCAATGACAACATTGCTTCTTTTACCAGAAGTAAGGAACAGTTTTATGAGCATTTACAGTAATGATAAAGAGATGCTTAAAAAGAAGAGATTATCATCAGTCAGGTTTTAGAACCATTAGAAGCATTACATTATCAAATTGTACAGAATCAACAGAAATATTCAGTCTTAATTAGTGTGTGTTTTCCATCCACAGCAAAATATGATCTGAACGTTCCAGAAAACCACAAGGTGGATGAGACGATTGGGATTCTGGAATTGGTGGATAAAGATGAGATTCAGAACAAGGAGCCCATATTTACCATTCAAAATCTTAATAGCAACATATTCAATATTGAACCCAACCATAACAAGGATGGAAACCTCGTGCTCAAAGAGGTAGGAGACTTATGTGTAAATGGTAGAAAGAGAGCCATAACATAACCATAACAAAATAAGTTGGTTTTTTTTCCCATCAATCGTGTATAATCTTATGTTAATAAAATCCATGCTAGTATTATATAGTATATATTATGGATATGTCTAACTGATGGAATTACAAGTACGTTTATCAGCATTTTTACTACAATTAATGCATATAGCTATGTTTATCACTACCCAGCTGAACCTGTGCAACAGTCCTGCTGGTTCATTTCCTGTTTGGCTTATAAGAGGAATGTGGGGCAACCATATTTGACGTATAATTCTCTGTTGTATTTCAATTTAACATTCCTGAACTGCCATGGCTGTCCCATATTTTTGTATAATTCATTTAGAGAGTGATTTCTCTCTTGTAATTGCTGTCTCCAGTTTGGGGATAAAATAGAGACATGGTTCCCAGCATTTTTTTTCCCTGTGCACGCAAACAGCTCTGACCTGCTCAACCTCATCTTTATTTTATGGTTTTAAAAGACATGATGATTTCATTGGATTAATTTGAATTATTTTGAAACAAACCTTGACTTTCATTTTATTCTTTTATTTATTTAACTTGATTCAAACATGTTATTCTGCCAAAGTTGTTTGGTTGTTGGTCAAAATATGATAAAGGTGAAATTTCATCATTCATGCTACCATGAGGAGTGGCACCATTCCTGAGTGATTGCCTTTAAAAATTTTATTATACATGATCAATTTTAATCAGTACCAGGCTTATAAACTCAATTAGCTACTTGACCCATTGCTACCAATCAAGGGATTGTAGTAATTTATATTATAAATGTGCATCAGACATTATTTTTATGTGGGTTTTCTTTCTGTATTTCAAACAAACAAAAAACGGTGAAATTAGTGAAATATTATTACTTTTGTAAAAGCAGATTTATCAGTCTGATGACCATCTGTTTTGCAATACATAGATTTTTAAAAATCCTATTAGTGTGTTCATTTTCCTCATGAACACATCCATCCATTCGCTTCCGCTTATCCTTTTCAGGGTCGCGGGGGGCGCTGGAGCCTATCCCAGCTGTCATAGGGCGAAAGGCGGGGTACACCCTGGACAGGTCGCCAGTCTGTCGCAGGGCTAACACATAGGGACAGACAACCATTCACACTCGCATTCACTCGCACATTCACACCTAGTGACAATTTGGATTAATCAATTAACCTATCCCCACAAGCTGCATGTCTTTGGACGGTGGGAGGAAGCCGGAGTACCAGGAGAGAACCCACGCAAACACGGGGAGAACATGCAAACTCCACACAGAAAGACCCCGGCCTGATGTTGGAATTGAACTCAGGACCTTCTTGCTGTGCGGCAACAGTGCTAACCACCGTGTCACCGTGCTGCCCCATGAACACATATTGCGCATAAATATTATGTAATCAAATCAATAATTTAGTTTTAATGTGCTATGTAAACTGGCTCAGTCTTTCCATGCAGCACCAGGAAATGGATGCATATCCTAAAATACATAAAGGGCAACTCGCTTTTATTTTTATTTATATATGTACACAAGTAAATCAGAGTGTTTTGGGAAGTGTTGTATCCTCACACTTTTTACAGCATCCAAATTGATGGGACCTCATGCCCAAACAGCTTTAGCACAAAAATAGATTTGCAGTCTACCATTACCAACGAGGATCATAGCCACAGCATGGTGACAGGATTTCCACAAATTCAAAATACTAATGTACTGACATTTTCAAAGTGGTTTCTGAAGCCTTCCTGCATACTCTGCCACCGCATGGCCACTAATTATATATAACATTAAAAGGTGCAATGTCAAATTTCAGATTTTTTTTCCTGCAGGATGTATAAGGTGTGACGTGTTTAAGACTGACTTGAAATCTGGCCTCCTTCTGGTTTCTAAAGATATTTATGCTTGCGGGATTTCTAGCAGGTTGACTTCACTGGGTTGTGCTCTTCAGATAAAGTATTTAGGACATCAGAGAGCTGGAAATGTATTCTAATGAAATGAGCTCTGTAATGGCTTGCACCCTTGCTGGCCTGGAATCAAATCGTACCTCAATCTTCCCCTCAGCTCTCGAGCCCTTCTCATCTTTCTCAACGGCTGTGTTTACACATACAGAATAAGCCAGCTGTTGGCCACACTGTGGTTAAGGTCTTATTCTTGTTAAGCTGTTTACAAATGCCTTTGATACCTTGGGACTGACTATCCTTGTAACCATGAATAATCCAGTTAGCAGAATATTCCTCTCTACCTTTAGTGTCCCATTCACTGATAAAAGAATCTGCCAGAAAAAATAAGAATATCTGTGTATTTCTAATACATAGGAAATAAATTATAGTGCCAATGTGAATATGACAGTAAGAGCTCTTATATTTGCCAATGTAAAAATGTTTCCATAAAACTTTGCAACTAAAAGTTGTTGTTGCCCCCCACCCAAAAATATAGAACCTTTTAAAAATTGAGGAAAGTGAGCTACACAGGTTGCATAGACTGATTTGTGACATTTACAGCCTTTTTGCACCTGAAATCGTTAGTTGTCCTTGGTGGACTGATGCAGGTGTACAAGACACATTTATGAAGAAAAAAACCACTAAGGTGCTAATGCAGTGTGTCCCCAGTTACAAGCAAAGACCTACAAGGAAAATGAGGTCAAAAGATTTAAAGTTGACAGGCTTAAAGAGTAACATATTGTTGAAGGACTACTATTAATTTTGTGGAAGACTGAAAGAAATTGTAACAGAACCCAAATGCATCAGATTCACACAGCATACAGTTGAGTTCTGTGTTAGTGAGAACTTTAAGCAAACAGCATAATCTAATTTCAGATGCCTTAAAAAAATGGAAATTAACGACAACAAAAATCTCAAATATTTAATGTTTGAAAGAGCGCAACCTTCCACTACGAACACTGTTTTGTATATTTATGTAATAAAGATAGTATTGACTCTGCACTGAAGCTTAGAGTCACAGCTATCAATTCTAATCTAATTAGCACTGACATGTTGCTTACTCACTCACACTATCTTTGCTCCCTAGGCTCTGGACTTTGAGAAGACAAACAGCTATTCTTTCACTGTCCGGATGAAAGAAAATGTCCAAACTCCCGCTGACAACACAAACGCTGCAATCACCAGTGCACAGGTAAATATCAAACAGGGCAACTGTAACTTTCATGAGTCAGCAAGTGAATGTTTGTGATTTGCAGTTCAAATTGATTATTTACTTTATTTTATTGATCACTTTAGCCATCTTCAAAGACAGTTGCCGACTTGATTTTCATTCTCTAAATAAAGAGAATCAATGCTGAGGAATGTATTTAATGCTTCACTGTCAAGAAATACTTTTCACAGATTCGGATTAGCAGGACACAGTGTGATGCTGTGTAAAGGATTATAGAAAAAAAATTAAACAAAACATTTCATAGTTTCATATTCCTAGTACAATTACATTTCCAATGTTGGTCTAAACTGTTGGCAATCATTTAAATCATTTAAAATTGCCAGGTCAACATCAACGTGTTAGATGTGGATGAGCCACCGATCTTCTCTGAGGACATGTACAGCTTTAACGTGAAGGAAGAAATGCATGTGAACAACATAGGATTCATCAAAGCCAGAGATCCTGACAGAGCCAACAAAACCATACAGTATGCTGCACTCATTCCCCAAAATAAGTAATAGTGTTACTAATCCTGTAAAGTGTTTGTTAGAGTGATCTTGGTCTCTCTGTTTAGGTTCTCCATCATGCAGCCGGACTGTCCTATCGGTATCAACCGACTCACAGGTCAACTGTACACTCTGAGAAATCTGGACAGAGAGGATAAGCCCACACACATGTTTCAAGTTAAGGCGCAAGAGGAGCCAAGTGGTATGTCACACACTCTCATAAGAGCTGTACAGGGTTTATTAATCCCTTTCCTCTAAACAATACATCCTCACATGAAAAATTGAAACCACGTGTTTTACAACAACAGCAATGTGCATACAGGGAGGGAGTTAAAGTACAAAGGCCAAAAAAGACAGTTTGTTCTCTTGGCTGAACATCTCTTGTAGATTTATTGAAGGATGGGAGTGTAACACATTAACAGGGATTTTTACAGACTTAACACACCACCATAACACCTGGTCGACCCACATGAGAAGGAGAGAGTAAGCAGGAAAATCACATTAGACTGCCTCTTTGTTCACTTCCAGCTTCCAAACCAAACTCTATATTTTTAGATCAGCAATGAATGAAATACAGAGATCTATTTTAGTGGCTTGTCACAGCGTTTAAGGAAGACAATGGTCCCCTGAGCTTGACAAGGTCCTCGGTATACAGTACATGTTCTGTACTAAAGATAGATTCAAAATCTTAGTACAAGAGACAAAAAAGAGACTCACATATTTATCAAAAGATGAATATTCAAAAAGAACATCAGTGATATAAAATAAATGTAAAAGATGCTTTAATGTGACGAAAATAGCTGTCCAACAAACAGCTCACAAATAGAAATGCTTTCAGTTACTTGACCTTTAATCTAGTCCTTCAGTGACAGAGATATACACACTAATCTCCAGCATAGTTAGTCACTGTTACATTGGCGCATCAAGGTAAATGACAACTAAATCCTTAGTTTAAGAACTTTTATATTTCATTTCTATGTGGCTTCAGTATTTTAAGATAAATGACACAAAGTGTTGCAGAAACAAAAAGTGCAGTTGTTTCCACATTTGCATCTCCTCCGCAAATACTGAATGAGACTAAATTATACTATCACTACTGAATGCCCTCTTGAATCTCTGTTTGCAGCTTTTGCGCATTTATTTGGACTATTTTCATTGTTAGACGTGTCATTAATGTGATGTTTTCTTTCCTCTCTAGGTTTAGAGTCAGTTGTAAAAGTTAATATTAATGTTCAGGATGTGAATGACAATGAACCTGAACTCAGAGCTGACGACATCTATATATGTGAGAACGACGAGTCTAATACGGTAAGAGGTGATAGTTTTTATATCTATACTATTTATAGATTTTAATTATATTTTTTAATTTATATAGTACCAAATCACACAAAAACATTAGCCTCAAGTGGCTTTGTACTATAAGGTAAAGACTAAATATTCAGGAAAATCTCACAACAATCAAATTATCTGCTATGAGCAAGCACTTTGTGATGGCGGGAAGGAAAAACTCCCTTTTAACAGGAAGAAATCTTCTGCTGACCCAGGTTCGGGGAAAGGCAGCCATCTGCTGTGTCAGGTTAGGAGAAAACATGAGGAGAAGCTTGTTTCTTATTATTAGAGGATGCATCTTAATGGAAACTAAACGCCAACAGATCATGCTGAATTGTTGTTGATGTGTCTTCTGAATTAAAACTCACGTGAAGCCAAGCATGTGATGAGCTGGGGTAATGAATGCATTTTACATAAAAGCCTAAACGCATATTTAACTGTCTGTCTCCTCAATAACGGAGCCTGGGAAGCTACAATAGGTTTCTCCATTATTTACAGTTAAGTTTTTATTTGATTTTTTTTCCAATTGTGACTTTAATATACATAATCTGAAATTTGGATCCCAACCTAAAATGGTGTTTTTGCCACGTGCCATGTACATGGCAGTCGATGACTCAATGATTCACATGCATGCCATACATGTCTGCATAAATCAGTGCATATATAATTTACATATATGGACTGCACACATTGACTGCAGAAATGTGCAGTCAATGTGCAGAAAGGTTAATTTTAGAGTCATTTTTTGGTCTTTCCTCAGATAATTGGAACCTTGACTGCCACAGATAAAGATGATCAGCCAGTTGCCTTCACTTTCAGTCTGGCGAGTGAGAATTCCAACTTCTCCATCAGAAACTATGGCAGTAAGTCCTTCTGTGTACTGAACATTTATTTACTTTTCTTTTCTTGCTTGTTGCTTTAAATGGTGCTCTGAGCAAGCACTAGCCTTGGAACTTGTTGCTATGCAACAACTGGAATTCTATGTGAAGCCCAATGTTCTGTTTTTGAAATGTAAAATTATTTTAACTTCCAAAAACATCCTCCAGTTCTTTAAGCCAGACGGGAGATTTTGAGAGCCTGTCTGGGACCATAAGTACTATCTAAAATGCACAACAAAGACTGGAAATAATGAGAGCTATCAGTTCGATGGGCTTGAAGATAACTCCCTCTGTGTTGTAACCTTGTCACAGCTGATGATGTTCAATGAGCATAGTAACACAAAGTGGTGCTGTTGAGAGGTCTATAATACATTCAAGGACGGAAAAAAGAGAAACTACATCAAGTGGACAATTACTAACTATGGAAACTGTAGAAAGAGGTCCTGGGCTCAAGTTCAGTGGCTGGCTAGGGTCTTTTTTGTGTGGAGTTTGCATGATCTCCTTGTGCCTACTTGGGTTCTCACCAGGTACGGCAAAACACATTCATATTAGCAAGTGGTTAATTTAAATAGGGTGTGCGTGTGAGTTGTTTGCTTCTATATGATCCCCCTGTGACAGACTGGTGATATATATTTTATGGGCCTGGTTTACTAATAACTTGTAGCACTGCAAACTGGGTTTTGGCATAAAAAAATTACTTTGGGTATTTACCAAGAGAACAGTGACAAAATTTCTCAGTGGGAGTTCCTTTCTCAATGTGCAAAATATAACGATGAGAATATCTAAATTAGACATGCTAACTGATTTACAGGTTTAGTGCTAATTGTGATGCTAATTGTGATTACATTTAATTTAGAAAAAAAAAAGCACGTCTTATGTTTTGCACATGAAGATGAACTGTCTACGCCTGTGCTTAAAAAACAGTGAAACTGCTAAAGGTCACATGTAAAACTGACCAGTATTGTTAGTATTTTAGGACGGATTGTGCTGACATGCTAATTTGCTCATTTAATTTAGTATATCTATATCATGCTTTAGTTTTTCTCATTAAATGAGGAGTAATTAACACATTGGAATATATTAGGGATGAACAAAGAATTTTAATCAGAGAAAACTTATTAATATTAACACACACAATACTAAAACCTCTGTAACTAATGTCTTCAAAGTAGTCAAAGGATTCAAAGGCATGATGGCTGTTTGATTCTCATTCATTAAATGATGCAAGTGGTCTTTTTCAGGATGTAGTATGTCTGTAGACACTAAAATGAACCAGCTAGTTGGCGCCAGCATGCAGACATCTCATTTTGATTATTCCATATGCAAAGAGCTCAAAGAGTGAATAGTACTGATGTCATTTGGGGAAAAATATGTAGGTGTACTGTATATTTACAAATGAAAAAGGTTTAGCTTGAATTAACTGATGTGACATATGAAGAGGTATGATCCTGAGAGAAATTTGTTGGTATCAGCTTTAGGGGAGAGGTCATTCAATATAGGATACATAACAGCAGAAGTAAAAGTGCATTCATGATTTTTATCATCATATTCAGTTATTATCCATGACAGCCAGAGGGAAATTCATACCAACTGTTGCAGTCAGAAATAAAAAAAATATATAAGTAAATGAAAGCCTAAGGTAATCAGATGAAACATTTAGGTAAGGTGTTAGTATTTAATCTATCTAATCTGAAACCTGAACCATATTGAAGATAAACAGAAAAATGATGTGAATTTTACTCAACAAATTCCACTCGTGCACGTGCCCAGAGGGGTTGACTTGTTGAACTGAAGGAGGAAAGAAAGACAGAGTAGTGCAAAAGCAAGGAAAAATTAGGCTTAGGTGCAAGAAAAGATTTTAAAAAAGGCAAGAAGTTCAGAACTAAGAGGAGAGCAGGAGGAACTGAACCAAAAGAGACTTACAAGCAGTAAAAGAAAAAAAGAAAATGAAGATAAAACTGAAATGGATGCTTTACGTAAGGCAAAGATTAAAGAAGGAAAGGAAAAATAGAAAATCCAAGACAACTAAATGGAGAATAACAGTCTCGAGGCAGACTGAAGAAACGGTGGACCGACAAAATCAAGGAAGACATTAAGTCTGTCAATGCATCACCCGAGGACCCCTTGGACAGAACCAAATGGAGAAACCTTTGCCGAAGAGCGGACCCTGCACTAGCGGGAACAACGCCAGGGTGAAGAAGGAGAATAACAGTAGATGAGAACCTGAGATAAAAGAGGACTAAAACTAATGAAGAGGGAGGAAAAGCAGTGCCTTGAGAGGGGAGGAGAAGAAAGAAGAGCATGGGATGAAAAATGAAATAAGGACACTTGCAGAACAAAGTAGCAAGAGAAGATGAGGACATGAAAGAACATTAGAAACACCACATTTTAAGAGCAGTGGTTAAAAAGGTGAAGAGGAAACAGGGATGCAAGAAAGGTGGGACAGAGAAAAGGAGAGAAGAGAGAAGAAGGTAGCTGTTTGATAAAGTGCTGGTTGTCAGTGCAAACCGATGTTTTCCTCTGTGGCTCAAGACTGTGCCCCCCAAAACCCATCTGACAACACCTCACACCACTTAACACACAAACTAAAACATGGCCTAGAGACACAAACACACACATACACAACAAGAGCTGCAAAGTGAAGGCTTTTGAAATATTCATCGACTACCAGCTCTTTAAAACTTGCAAAAAACAACCTTCATTATGGGATTCACAAAGAATCTCACACTCCAACAGTCAATGTAGCTGCACAGTGAAGTGACAGGACTCCATGTTCCGACCACATGACTACATGAAGCTTAGCCCATTAATGCTGGACAGACAAAAGGGAAGGAGAGGTAGGAAAACAAGGAAACAAAATAAGAAAAGATGAATAGGATGCCGGAAGAAAAATATGTAAATAGAAAAAGAAAGAGAAAGAGAGGATAGTGAGAAATATCCAGAGAGAGAGGAAAGAGATTAAATCAAACAAAAACAGAGCAGGAGACGAGACGGAGAGGAGGGATGAGATGAAGGGCGGACAGAAGCTGTTTCATCTTTTATTCGGTTAGTTAAGGATTCATTTACAACCATATCCTTCCACACATACCTTTGCAGATGTTGTCATACAGGCTTTATCTGGTTTATCTTGGTTATTGAGATAGTAAACTTAGTTAAGCACCTTATATGCAGAACCTTGTTCATCCCTATGTCCTGTGACTGGGAATAGAGTCAAAATTATGTGGAAGACTCTGTGTATATAGACTAGTCTCATTCATGTTCGTGCTTTTGTCTCATCATTTAGTTTAGTTCATCGTGCAGAGAAATCAGAATTCAGAAGATAAAGAATGTATTTGTAGTGAAGATAAATGGTTAAAAACAATAGAAATTGCAGTGCTTCTCAAGCATGTTTTTTTTTTTTTTTTTTGATGTTTGGTTTTTTGTTTTGTTATCATGTACTTTTTTCTCTTTGAAATGAGCTCCACTGTCCTGCATGTTATGTGCTCTTGGCCTTTTGGGATAATACACACAAGTGTGTCTCTGTAACCTCTGCATATTTTAAAGATCAATGCAAAAAGGTGGTTGGATACCACCAGAGTGTCATCACTGTTTATTTCCCATACAGCATTGAGGAATTGTTACAGAACTGAATCTTCTCCTGTATTCATTATTGCTGCTTTTCCCATATACACGGACACTTGAAATACCTGCAGCACAGTTTTAGAGTTTATATACTCATTTGTGTTCATGAGCATTCTTTCAACTGCAAATTCAAAGAGCAACAATATCACATATCCTTCATGAAGAGTTTAAAAACAATAAATAAATAATTAAATTGTGGTGCAGGTATTTAATATATTTTCATTTCCAAGGTAGAAATGATTGGGTGTTCAACACACAATGGAACAAATACTTGACTAGATCTTTTCAGTAAACATTCTCAGTATTCCCCTATATAAATCACACAAGACAGTGTGACCTGATTTTCGCTGGAAATACTTGTACATGAAAAAGAATTGCAACACTTTAAAGGACTTTAAGTGTAAGAACATACTTTGACTCTGTGCAAGTGTTTGTGAAAATGCTTTCAGGCAGGAAGTTATTCATGCTGGTGAAAAATCAGGGCTTCTGTTAAACACTCTGGATTTGAACTTCAAGTCCAAATGTCAAAAATCGCAAAGTTGTTTTTGTTTGAACTTGAACTTAAACCAAAGCTACTGAATGTGTTTCTTTATTTGAGAGTATTCAGAAGGGTCCTTCCTGCCATTGTGTTCTCTGAAATTCCTCTAGTGGTGGGATATTGTGGAGGAAAGCGTTTGGCAGGAAATTTCTGCCTGCCAGGAGTTTGACTAATGACTGTATTGTTGCTCAGGTCTATGAAAAGGACATCGATGTAATCTACTCAACAAGTTTCTTTTAACTAAAACTGCAATTCAGTTCAGTTCTTTTTTCATAGCTTTTTTAATAACGTCACAATAACAGTAATCTCAAGGTGCCTTTTTTTATTGTAACTGAAGATCATACATTATTACAACAAGTCAATATGGCAGTTACTCTTGTTGAATGGGAGTGAGAAGGTAAACCTCTGTCTTAACACTGGGGATTCCCATGTGCCAGGAAATGGGGGGTGAGGGGCAAGAAAAGCAGAAAAGAATCGATGGAGAGGCATCAAAATGTAAACGACGGCAATGAGATGACCAAAGTTTTCTGTATCAGACTTTGTCTGGTCACTGATAGACCAAATTACATACAGAGTAGTCTGTAATGAAGAGATATTTCCAATGACAACAACATTCTTCTGCAAAGGAGAGTGATCTATGTTAATACATTTGTTCTGCCACTTCATTTAAAAACCGCCTTGGCTCCTTGTAGGATTTGCTTTTGCAGATTTTTTATGTTCTGTGATTATTTATGATCCTAATTGACTCCAATCTGAAATGCATCAAAGCCATAACCACAAATGATCTCTCTGCCTTTATTTAGTCACTCTCTCCTCGCTGTCTTATCTCAAATCTAGTCTTATCTGTTCAGCATGACTCACATAAATAGACTTTGTAGACTGAGCAGGTGAGCATTAGTTTTGCTTTAGTGAAACGAGGTGATGGGTGAGGCAAATTAAGGGAAATTTGTGAAGCAAAGGTGGTGTGATATTTTGTACTTAACTTACTATGTGTATTTTCTTGTATCTCTTTGTATAGATGGCACAGCAGCTCTCATTGTGAAACAGGGCCCGTTCAGCCTGGATGACCCCAAGAATTACAAGGTGGATATAAGGGTCAGTGACGGAGGACATCCCTCCAAGAGCAGCGTCTCCACAGTATCAGTTGGGGTATGCATTTTTTGTGTGTGTGATATTGAAAGCTGCTTGAGATTATTTTAGCACTGATAATTTTAAATAATTGTAAAGATGAAATGTCTTGTCTCTGTAAACCCAGTTTTAATGCAGTAAATATGTAGCTTCAATGAATGTTCAGTAAATGGACATTCAGGCAAGGTACTGACCGACTGATTGGTAATATGTTGTAGATATGTCAGTGTGATCCCAACCGGAATCGTACTTATTGCAAACCTGAGGCTCGGAGAATGGGAGTCAGTGTTCATGCCCTGACAGCCATTTTGCTTTGCATACTGACAATTCTCGGTAAGTTATTTTTTACTTTTTTGTTATACTACTTGTTTTTTCTACCTTGTTTCATTGTTATGACTTTTAGAGCCACCTTAAAGGGTTAACCTTGAGATTTTTAATGCTATAGTCTGTATACAGGCTTTTTTAAGAGTATTAATGTTTATAAGAAAATTATTTTTTAGCTGCATAAAATCTGAACCTCAATGATGTCACAGATGACTAGAAGTTGTGCAGGTATGGAGTTAATAAAAAGCAATGATGTCTGTTCTCTGCTCATCTTTGCTTGAGGCCAAAAGAAACCCGAACAGATATCTGACAGATCTATCAGTGGTTGAGTTGCATTCTGGGTATTGTAGGTGTCAGATTTTGACAGGAAGAAAGCATAATAATATATATGGTTTTTCAGCATCCTTTTTTAGACCGTCCATCATGAATATGATGTGAAAATGAAGTTTTAAGTTGTTATGATATTAGGTAATAGATCCTGATTTGGTTGCATGTGAACTTGCTTGAGTAACTATCTCTATATTGTTTTAAGTTTATTTATGCTTGTCTGTGTTAGAATATATAGAAAGGTGAAAACACATCATTCCCAGCATATTTGCATTTATGCTGAAAGTATGGGAAATGCATTGAAATATTTATTGCATTTTTTTGCATTCGTATTGTAGAATCTGTCCAAGTTACACATAATGGCATGTGCAATATCAGTGCACATAATGATGGGATTATAATGCAACAGGAAAATCCATATATCCAAATGACAAGTTTTTTCTTAAGACTATAGCTTTTCACCTTTAATACCAGAGGACCTGCTTAATGTCATCTTCTGTCTTACAATAGTAATTATTTTTGGCTTTTTCCAACATTTGACTATTTTCCAAAAAAGATGTTTTCCTGTTTTTCTTGGAATAACAAAGCCAATAAACATTCAGAAACAAAACCATTTTCATTTTGCAGAATCGTTTAATTTCTGAACTCGGTCTGGCTCGTGAAATGCAAAAGCATTTTGACTGATTTCAAAGCTAGAAATTTATCTTACCTAAAAATCTATTTTTCCACTGTTCTCCAGTGGTCAGATGTGTTTTCTCACCCTCAGAGACTCACTGAAGTGTACTCCAGGGTGTGAGTCTTGTGGTGTAGTGGTTAACACTTTCACCTTATGTGTGAAAGATCTCTGGTTTGAGACCAGGAGGAAACACAAAAAATGCTCGAAGGGGTCACATGCTTGGAAAAATGTGCCAAATCAAATAAACTAATGAGAGAGCAGCTGAAAAAACTCAAACATAATATGGGTATGGATGAAGCAAAGCACACCCAAGGGGATCTGGAAGTGAAAAAGGAGATACAACTTTCAAACAGAAAGGGCAATGAAACATTTTAACCCACTGTGTAGACAGCCATGTTTATGCCTGGAATAGAGATTGGATAAAAAAAAATTTTGTTGTTGGAAGTAGGAAAAGTTTTAAAAATGAACAATAGGACTTGAAAAAAATTCTAAACAACAAGGAAAAAAAACAACATTTTCACTCGCCTTGTTTTGGGTTTGTTTGCATTTACACACAACAAATAATAAACAAGCTTTTGTGAAATATTTGAAGATTGAATCAAAGATCGATGCCTAAATGTTTAGACAGACAGTAATGTAAAAATAGTACTTTTCTTCGTTCTTCTTTAACTTTATTACCGGTAAGCAGAGAACTTCTGTATATATTGTTATTCTCTGAGAGAAATTCATGAAGACAGCATCAGTGATAGATGCAAAAAGCCAGTGCTGAGTGATCGGGACACGTGCACAGATTCACTTGCCCTTGCTTTGCGATAAATAAGATTTGTGTTTTGCGGGGAACGTTTTCCCCTTCTGGTGTTGTTGGTTTTATGAATAATGCAGCGGCGGATGTGAAAATAATGCCTGTAGTTGTGCACTCAATATTCTCTTTGATACCTTCGCCCCCTGCCTTTTTTGTATTTCTTTGGGAAAAAGAGACAGTTGTCATGTTGGATGAGAGGCACACTGGAGATACTTGGCCAAACAAGAGGGATGTGGAATGAGATGTACTGAAGAAGGAAGGAAAAAAGAAGAGGAACTTTAAGATAAGGGGGGATGGAGGCAAAGTGACACGTGGAAAAAAGTGTATATCAAGACTTAGATATTGGATGTGGAGAGTGGTGAAACAGGCGGACAGATGTAAGACGGTGAATTGAGATGGAATGAGACCGGCTGAGTGACAGAGAGACAGAAAGAGGTTAAAGAAGAGAGACATGGAAGAGGAGAATTGTGGGAAAAGCAGCAGAAGAATAGGAGTGGTAATGAGGGGAGTTTATCAGTTCTTTAGGTGGCGTCTGCTTATCAAGCACCACCAAACACTCAACCTATTAACTATTAATACACTCCTTCACTATCGGGCCTTTTCCCCTTCATTTTTTCCCTTCATCTCCCCCTTCCTCTGTTTCTTTCCCTGTGGGTCTCTCTGTCTCCCTAACTTCCCCCTTCTATCTCTCCTTCTCTTTATCAAACAGCCCCAACACAGGCTAGATTAACTATTTAATGCACTTGTCATTATCTGTCAGGGCCCAAAGCAATTTAGCGTGCTCCCCATTCACAGGCACATTTTCTCACATGAAGCCGGGTTTGACACACGAAAAGACATTTTTTCACAGTCCTTCTTCTCTAAAGAAAGGGCTTCTTTTTCCCCCCCTCTCTTTTCTTGTCCCTCTAAGTCTGATATCTCCAGAGCTTATTAAACTGCAGAGCATGTGTTGTAAAAGATTAATCTGTTGGTTTCCCATGCAAACTTAAATTAGTCCCACTCACCCTCAACTAAAAGGCATGGCTAATGCTGCCCGTCCGCTGAGAGAGAAAGAGGTTCATATCGGGACCGAGGCTTGGGGCCTAATCTAATGTCAAATGTATCCTTCCTTCTCTCCTTGTCGCTCTCTTTCTCTCCTGATTTCCTCACCCCTAAGTCGCCAGTTTCTTCCACTTCCTCCTCCCCTCAATCAGTACCCTCCCCCCTTTTTGTTTTCTTCTTTTTTCTCTTGCTTCCTTCTCCTCTGTACTCTGTGCCCACTGACATGCAGCGTGTAATCAAAAACTTTACTGAGCTTCTTTTACCCTACTTTTTATCAAGTTTGGCCTTTTGAACCCACTTTAATGTCATCATAATGTTGTGTACAAGTCAATTCGTTTAATTTTAGAGTAAGCCTGGTTGTTCTGGAAACAATTACAGTTATAGCTTCAGTTTATGAATGATCAGACCGGCTCTAGTGTAACAGCCTGCAGATAAAATCATAAGGGGATTATCGTAAGGGGCTGCCCATCATTCTCTCTGAGATTGTTTTACACACAATAGCAAAGAGCTATTTCATGCAGACTATGAAGTCGAGCTCAGCTGTTATCCTTCTACACATCCAATTGGTTGATATCTAATCAAGTGCATAGCTGCTTCAACCTGCCCACAGTTGCTCTACATGTTTAAGCCACTTTGCAACCCACCTCCCTCACAGCTGGGTTCCTGTGTGGAAATAAAAGACATTTATGAATAACAGCATACTTGTTCATAGCTGCTTACTACAGGAACACAGATTGATTGATGTTCCAGTGGAATTTTTAAAATTAATAATGTCACAGTTCGAGTCAGATTATACTTTCATATAATCTATAATCTTGCACGTATAATTAGGTTTAGAGTTAGGCCTTGTTCTGCTAGAATATTTTGCCCTGTGCACAGCATGCTACCTCGATTGTTTTTGAGACAGACATAATTAAAAGTCTCAAGTCTGATAATTGTCTTTGTTTCTTGAACTGAAACAAATGTTTTTTCTTTATTGATTTTGTGATTTAAGACTCCCATTGTTACACCCCCTCCCCCCGTTTCTCTCTTTCACAATTGTTTATTTCATCGTCATCTGCTTCTCTTTCCTTTCCTTCTCAACACCCCTGCACGTTGTTTTCTCACACTCATTTCCACTTCCCTCGTTGTGTTTACTGAAATTCCCTTCCTGTCTTTTATGCTCCCCTTTCTTGTCTTTCTTTGTGCAGTTACTCTGTGCATGTCTCTGGCTGGGTAGATTCACTTAAGGTTTTCACGCTTGGGGCGAACGTCTCAGATACCTTAAACCATCTATTCCTCATTTTCTCTCCTTCGTCACTGCACTGCTCTCTAGTCTCATTCCCTTGTCAGTGCTCTACTTTTCTCACTTGTTTCCTGGCCCCATTCTTATTCTGCTTTGGTTGCGAGTCTCTATCATGATTTCACAGTCATAGAGCCATTGGTCTGAAAGGATAAATGATTAAATGCAGTCTGTCTTTTTGTTTTACTCTTGATGTCTTCATTTTCTACCAACAGCAGTTTTGATTCGCTGTGCTGGATGTCAGCCGAGTAGATTCTAAACACACGTTTCTTTTCTGCTTTTAAGTCATAGTGATCCTGTTCGCGATGAGGAAACGCTACCAGAAGGATTCTCTGGCCAATATGAAAAACAGCGGAGAGATTCATGAGCAGCTGGTCACATACGATGAGGAGGGAGGAGGAGAGATGGACACTAATGGGTATGCAGATGAAAAGAAGCACTGCTATACACTTTTAAACTGACAACTTGAATATAACTGAAATGAGCTGACATGGTTTATCAGCAGCCCCCCTTTTTTGCAGACTTACATTTGATTCTATTTTCTTTATAATCCTCTCAAAGGAAAGATTTTTCACCTCTGAATGAAACAACAAAAACCCAAGAATTTATAAAGTCTTGACAAAGAATGACAGAAAATCCATTTTAAGTAAAAATGTAAAATAAATGTTGCTTCTTACTCACACTTTCAGCAATGCCAGTGAGGCCATTAATGCTCTTTTTTATGTCATTAATTTCTCTTTTGTGGCTGCCATGCATAAAAAAACAGCTCACAAAAACTGAAGGGAGCTTTAATTATTTAAATGTAGGATTGAAACTGTCTACTGGAACATAGACAGCTTTTTAAACATTTAAACATTCCTCTTTACCTTATACTGTTTATGTTTCTATTGCTTACATCCTGATATTCATATTTTTAAAATAAATGAAACAGATATATTCAACGTTTCTTATGCTTTTTTATGGTTTATTTGCATAATCTTTTTATTATTATAAAATCCTTGACAACAAATAATAAAGTGTGCTACCTCCTATATCTCCATTTATTTGCACTTTAATCGTATCATCTTTTATGTATCTACTGACTTAGTTTCACCTAATCTAAATCGAAATATCACTAGAGATCCACATAATTCAGGTAAACTATCCATATTAAATGTACCAGAACTCACTGTTTGCCGATAAAAGCCACAAACGCAAGTTAATATAAGAATATCTAAGTTGCAGAGTAGCCAAGACATTACATTACTATTGGTGACTTTCTAAAATATATTTAAAAAGACAAAAAGATCAAATATAACTTGATAGTTGAGCTGTAGCATTAAGCATTCTGTAATAAATATGTCAGTGGACATATTTAAATGTCCGTACCCAGAAAATCTCTGTGATGAAGAAATGTGATCAGCAAATTTACTCACTCTATCCTCTTTTCTTTTAGCTATGATGTCTCAATCCTCACTTCCGCTTGCCATGACGGTTCCCTGCTTCGCCACCAAGATCACCGCCCCCACCCCTCACTCTACGCCATGGTCCAGAAACCCCCCCACCACACTCAGCCCACCGCATGTAAGGGCGACATGGCAGCGATGATTGAGGTAAAGAAAGACGAAGCTGATCACGACCGAGATGGATTCCCTTATGACACTCTCCACATCTACGGCTACGAGGGACCCGAGTCTTTAGCCGGAAGTCTCAGCTCTCTGGGAAGTTCCTCTACTGGTTCGAACTTGGATTATGACTTTCTCAACGATTGGGGCCCGAGGTTCAGGACCCTGGCAGAGCTCTATGGTGTAGATGGCCCAGATTACTACCATCAGTACTGATACCACATACCACCACATAATGACAAATCATACACATACATAACAAACATACAGCTTGATACAGTAATCAGAAAGAGCCATAGCAATACACTCACATACTGACCAGAAGCATGCAGGAAATATACACATTCACACAGAAACAGACCTACAGTAGATAACCGTGTTCTTGAGAGACTTCTCCAGCTCCTCAAAACAAAATCAGGGAGCTCCTTTTTATCCAGTAACAATGACTAACTTCTGTTATGATGTGTAATTCAGTGAATCCATTAGTGTGTTGTGCCTCTGTCTTTTCACTCCCAGTCAAAAGAAAAGAAAAGAAAAAGCTTCATCAAAATCCTGGAAGCTCCATGAAGTTGAGTCAAGGAGGCTCTTTTTTTTTTCCTGTTTCCAGTGAAATATTGGAAAAATTTTAAAGGAACAGAACACCAGGACATCTTTGATAGAAATAATAGAAATAGTGGCTTCATACATTTGCAAGAGGACTGATTATTTGGTGACAATACGAGATCCACACCATGAGGATTTTCCTTTACAGCAGTGTTGTGAGTTTTACACGGTAACCCTTTTATTCTGAAAAAGGTCTAAGCAGGTGAAGCCAGTTGGGTTGGTTATGGATGGGTATGGATAATCCAGTCCCTTTCAGTGATGTTACTCAATTACTTAATTTCTTTTGCATTTAATAATTTTGCAGCAGCATTTTGAAATATGATTTTTCCCCCTGTGGTGACTTTGGCAAAAGACACAGACTATTGAAGATGAAAAGTTTATAACGATTCATTTTGTATCCCCTAAAATAAGCATTAACCTTCCCCATCATATTGGCCTGTTAATGTATGATTAACTGAATTCATATATTTAAATCCTTATATCCTGTTTAACATTAAAATGTATTGCTAATATAATATTGCAGACTCTGAAGATTAGTTCATTTTGCTACAAAGAGAATTAAAGGAATCGTAATAATTCAATCCAACAGGGGCTGCAAAATGCTGCGTGTGAAAGCAACTCACTGCTGATCTTTTTTTCCCCCTTCGTTCTTTTTTTCTGTCTCTTTTGGTATACGGCGTGTGATCTCTTCTAACTTTGATGTGTGGGGTTTTTTTTTATAAATTTGACAAAAGGGACACGAACACTGGGAGAACGAGGTGATTTTATTTTTGATCTGTAGTTGATGATTTGATTTGTAAATATGATTGCTTGAGGGGGTTACTGTACTGGGAAACTCTGAGCAGCCACGCGAGTTTAAGCTCAAAGGGGTTTGAAGTGTTTGATCACAGCAAGATGCCAGTTATGTTTTCTTCATCTGAAATACTAGAAGAGACCGTCTCTGAGGAAAGTTCAGCTCTGTAAAGTCTACTTTGTTCATCAGAGCGTCAAGTCCGATGGGTTATTTTGTGACGCGTCCATTGAGTTCGTGATTTTTCTGAGGTCCAGACATGACATCAGGTGTCTGAACAGTAGTCAACAGAATTCAAAAGAAGCATCAGAAGTCCCTGATTTTTTTTTTGCTGTTTTTTAAGGTGAAAACCTTAAAAAAACTTTCCCGCTTTGTGTTCCTGAAACCAACCCTCTGATATGAATAAGGTCATTTTCCGAGTAAGTCATTTTGCCCATTTTCTCAGTTATCTTCTGCTCTGAAAAGAGAAAAGACAATCGACAGACAGAAAGGAAATGACGCTACTGCTTCTCAGACAGAATTACAGCATGTTCCGAGGGTTTATTTGACAGAACCCATCATCACAGTTATTGTTGAGATGAAAGCCTAATTCTCAGAGGCCTACTGGAACAAAAGTAATTCAGACAACTCAGGAAGCACAGAGCTGGAAAAGCAGCTAGTTGGGCAGCCACAATGACTCTGAGGTGGCTTGAATAACTTTAACCTCTAAACCTTCTTGGCTGCTATCAGATCATAAAACTTGAGATGAAAAATACCCCAAACTTTTTGATAGTCTAGATGATTACTTAATATAGCTACTAAAAGTTAGGTAATAGTTTCTCCTAATAGTTGTGTAGGATTATTTCTACCTTGAATTTTAGCATTACATAGTAAGGATATTCTACTTAGCAACGGATACGGCGCTCCTTGGCGTCAAATTGAAGTTTTGTCTATAAAATGTCAATAAATATGAGAAATACCCACAAGAGCTTCTCAAAAACCAAAGTAGCTCCTTTTTTCCTTTCCAGATATGCTGGATATTTGGCCTGCCCCGTCTCTTAAGTAATCAGGAACAACCAATCGCAAGGCCGCACTCGGTAGCGTTTAAACAATAATCACAGATCTTTTAGATTATTGCACGAACAAATGCCCAGGAAATAAACCATTGTTTCTGCATTCATTCATAAAGCACCACGAAGGTAGAAGGTCACCATTGTCTGTGATTATTGTGACATCTGTGAATCTAGTACCAATTGTTGCTGATAGTACCACCCTACTGAACACACACACAGCGTAGTGTGTTTCTTTTTTCTTTTTAAAAAAAAGTAATTTCATTTCAGTTTATTTAACCTACTATTCAGTCCCAGGAATCGGAGTTGAACTTGTTCCCTTAAAACTCAGTCCTGCTTGGAATGCCTTTTGATAAACAGTGAGACAATAGCTGGAAGTCCTCTCAACGCCTTCCTGTTGGGGTTTAAATATATATATATATATACACTTAGCCAGTTCCTTCTCCTCAGTCTTAGCTTTGCTCTCCTTGTTTGCCTCACCATATCTCCTCGGCGCTGTCTTTTTCTCCGTCGTCTAATCAGTGAGACCAAACAGTGGACTCAACTTCCTGTCCATCTGGGAGGTTGTGCCCGCCTCTTCCTGTCTGTGTTATCTTTCTCCTGGGCCAACACATTGTGCTCACTTCCTGCAAGTCCAGCCTGAGAAATGGGCTTGAAGAGGAAGAGGGAGCGAGGCAAGGAGCCGCATGGGATGAGGTTGGGGGTTAAGAAGAAAGAAAGATGAAAAGAACAATGCAGAGCAATGATTAGTTTTCCAGCTGAACAGAAACACCTCAGAGCAAAGATGTGTTTTTTTTGACCTGTACAATTTGCCATCCTCATGAAAGAAGGCTGATCCCACCAGTAAATATTACGTTTATTTAAAAAAAACAAAAACAAACAAACACAGTCTCAGTTTTGTGGCTTCAAAATGGCAGGAATGGAATCTTAAGTACTCTTACCTTCAGTTTATTTCTCCTCATTGTTTTTAGGCATTGCACTCATGATCTTGGTCAAAAGCAACCCACTGTTTTGTAAGTGTAAAAAAACCTTCAAATATCTCTTAAAAATTCTGGCACAACAAGCACCACTGCTAAAAAAAAAAAAACATTTCTAGAATCTAAGAATCTTAGCTAGTTTTATAATCCATGTCCTTGCTCAGTGAACAAACAATGGCTCATTTTTCTGTCTGACATCTTTGTTTGAGTCAAAGAATGGAAACAAACTTTGTAAACTTTGGTTCAATTTTGCTTCATTGTGCAGTGAAAGAAAAACTTTTTGTCTTGTTATTTCAAGCTATTTCGTGGCTCTAAAAGTAACAGTAATCTTTTTTATGTGTGTGTGCGTGTGTGTATGTTCACTATTATTGTAATCATGGCTGTTATTTAAAAGGTGTTCCCATGAAAAAGAAAAACTTCATTGTTAAAAACCAGCAGGCTGTAGCAGAGACAGGTGCTCCATTATCTACTTTCCTAAAAGCAACAAGTGCTGGCTGTACTTAGGTGAGAAAAGCTGGCACATTATTCGAGGCAGATGGACATTCGCTAGCAATTTTGGCCAGCAGTATTTTCAACTTGTTAAGCTCGTTCCAAAACGATATAAAATGTAGCACATACATTTTTATGACAAAAATCCATTAATAGAATACATCAATCATTAAACACTTCCAAAACATGGACCATATAGTCAGACATGGCGTAATATTTTCCAGAGCGTGTCATATTTCTTTTTTCTTTTTTCTGCCAGGACCAAGACTTGGACATATTGGTTTAGACTAACATGTTTCTTCCAATCCATCATGCCCAGCATGCTTTCATTTTTAGGAATTTTCTTGAGCTCTTCACCCGCTTCTCCACACTTATTCATCAGATTTTGCAACTTCCAACATTTTCCAAGTATTACAATAACACGCTACGGGACAATGACAGCCATACGAGTACCATAATTAATTTGATATGTTGGTTATCAGTGGTTGTGGGAGGACATTTACCTCCCCTGCTGAAGGAGTCACATTGGAAGCAGTGAAAATTAAACCTCTCAGGGTGGGATCCCAACACAAAAAAGTTCTTCACATGAACGTGAAGAAACAAAAATATGTAGTGTGGTTTAAAAGACAACATTTAAGTGTTTTTCTTCTGTTTCTGTCTAATGTTTCAACAAGGGATTTTATTTTGAAATGTATATAGAAAAAATGTGCCTAATAGGGATCTTTCTCTGGCCTCACCTTGTTTATTTTTTTCTTATTGTTGCTATTATTTTTGCCTAAATAACTGTATTTAAAGGATTATAAACTTGACACTCTCTTTTTTTAATTGCTGTATAAAGGAAAACTAGATTCAGTTTCAGCACATGAAAGAAAATAGTGTTTGATGCATGAATGAGTCCTCGAGTGAATATGTAACTTTCTGCTTGTGTGTCCACTTTTGTGTGTGTGTGTGTGTGCGTGTGTGTGTGTGCAAGGGTGCTTGTGATCGTACCATGACTGTACCCATGTAGATATACACACAAATGAGTATCAGACCAGTTAAAAAAAACAAAAAAGGGAAAGAAACCACATTTCTCTTGTGTGAAAACATTAAGGTCTGCAAGGGAGCGACATGTGCCTTTACTCTTTAAAAAAAAAAACATGTAAAGAAAAAGAAAAATGCTTTTTTTTGATGGTGAACACGATGTTTTCTATAGTGTTTTATGGTGTACAGCAACTACTTTTTATTACATGAATTTTTGTAAGTGTAGAAGAATAAAAATCCACTCAAATATGTTTTGTTTATCTGGTGATTTTTACTGACACTTTGGGACAGAAGAAAATATTTCACCAAATGAACTATAAAATGTTAAATGGACTGGTTTATGTACAGCACATTTCTGCTCTGCTTGAGCTTTACACAACATGTTTCATTCGCCCATTCAGAGAAGCACTTTTTTTTCTACACCTAAGGGTAGATCAAACATTCACACTTGGGTGCTTGAGAAGCAACTTGGGTTAAGCATCTTGCCTGAGGATAGTATGATAGGTGAATGGAGCAGCCAAGGGTCAAACCACCAACCTTCCAATTAGTAGATGAGCTGCTCTACCTCCTGAGCTACAGCCAAGACATCTGTGCTGAATAAATGTGGATGTACTAGCTCACCGGTTTATTTTTATACTAAAAAGTATTCAAGTAAGCTCTTACAACCATTTCAAATTGCATCAGCTTGTAAATTCCACTATCTGATGATATGATACATGATGCCAGTAAGTGGCTGCCTCCAGTTTTGAGCCACCCCAGATGACTTCAAGTAGCCAGAGGTTCTTGTATTTTTAAGTGGTCTTCAGCAATAGTCCTCCACATAGATTTTCTGAAGGTCTTTGGCTGCTTTTTAATTCTTTTTCAACCCAGGCCATTTTCAGAGGAATGATTTTGTTTGTTTGCTTTTTGGTGTGTTTGTTAATCTATTTAACTGACCTATGAATCGGTCAAGCATAAAAAAGCACCTAACTCAACAAGTGGTGTACCTACACATAACAAACAACTTAGCAAAGAAAAAATATTGTAAATTGTATCTTTAGGTATTTTATTAGCAGCCTGTCGCAAAAATACATAATTTTTTCTGATTTCTTCAGCCAAATCAATGAATATAATATCCCAGAGAGCTATTAGCTGCAAACTTGGCAAATCTCAGCAAGGTGTCAAGGGTGTCCTTAAAAATGTAATGAAACTGGACAAGTGAAGGGCAAAAGAAAAAAAAAAGAAGACTATCTACAGCAGATGAACATGTGAAAGTCATTTCCTTAAGAAACTTTTCAGCATGACAGTGATGCCAAGAAAACTGCTAATACAGTAAAAGCATACCTGGACAGAAAAACACACTTTGAATAACCTCTCCAGCGCCCAGAACTCAACATTATTGAAGTATTGTGGGATCTTGACAGAACTAAAGGCACTCTAATTCCTTTTTATTTATACGTCGCCAAATTACAAAAACTGTTGCCTCAAGGTGCTTTATATTGTAAAGTAAAGACCCTACAATAATACAGAGGAAACAGAGAAATTCAGCCAGCAACCAAAGAAGAGCTTTCGAATGTCCTTCAAGAAGCCTGGAGAACTATTACTATTAAGAGTACTTAAAGAAATTGGAAGAGGACTTGACTTGAGTTCAGACTCTACTGAAGAATAAAGGTGCTGATAATAAATATTGACTTTTAAGTTTGTTGGAACTGTCCAAATTCTGTTTTTGCCTCATATAGTGTATTTCCATGTGTGTTTGCACATTATTGAATAGATAGCTGCACATATTTACCATTTTGCAAGCAGAATATAAAGAAATGAGGAGTGACTTAAGACTTTTCTAGAGCACTTTATACTGGAAGGCTTACAATACAGCTTGAAAGAACATTTAAAAAACTACATATTGAAAATATTTAATGCTCCACAGAGTAATAGCAATCCCTGAGATTATAGTATATGCATATATGTGAAGGACTGATAATAAAAATTTGATGGGCTAAAAACAACTCAATGGGGTGTTTTCATTCAACACAAAGCTTTTTTTGTTTACATAATCAACCAAACTTAATCACAAGATCCTTAATGGCCAGATACTGTTCAACAAATTAATATGATAGGGGTGAGAATTCTTAAACATCTAACTAATCTTCAAGTTTTTTTAAGGTTTTACTCAGTATCAAAAGTGCCTGTGACTCATGTAAGAAATCCAAGAGAAAAGGAGGCGAACATGAACAATATTTTCTGTCACATCACTCTGTTGAAGAACAACAAGAAACAAAGAAAAAGAACAGCAGGTACCATATGTGGTGTGTCTGCCTTTTCATGACAAAAACACACCTAAGTCTCATGCAAAGAAAAAGTGGAATTTACCGGGATAACCCACTAAATGTTTTTTTGTCAGGTTTAAAGTGTCAACATGGGTCTGAAAAACCAAAATACTAGCAAGTTCTCTAACACGGTGAGACCAGCTCTGTTCCTTTGTGTAAAATGATCCAGCATGTCAAAGATTACACATTGTGGGGCCGTGTGAGGAAAAGCTCTGATCTCCCTCCCTTAATCCTTGACAAGCGATCAGATGTCAGTTGGAGGATATCCTGTGTTTTTCTCCTTTTTTAACATGAGTGTAAATTCACCTCAGGATCGTGCAGTTTTATTGTTGTAGGGCCTGTAGTGGATTTGGGTGTCAGACCTCCATATGTGATCATGTCCATATGCGACGTGACTCATTCTACATGTCCACGGGGTTAAAACAGAGAAACAGACACAGACGTGAATAAGAAGGAAATACCAGAGTGACATCCGCTCTTTTGGGACTTCTTGGGAGCCACACACACACACACACACACACAGATTTAAGACAGAGTTAAGACTTCGAGAGTGGAAATTTTGTGATCTTGATCTAGCTGATAAATTATGCTATAAATTAGGACCAGTGTTCTTACACCCTCAGGCTTTACTCGGTGCAGTATTACTGGCCTTATATCGACCTACAAGCTAATACCTGTATATATTTATAAACCTTTTCACAAGTCTTTTGATGTTAACATCAGAATACATAATTAGCCTTACAAAATAATTCATATGCATATTAAAAAATACTGATTATCCTACACTCTATACCACCCTACTTTTACCATTGCTTCTGAGAACCAGCAGTCATTAGTGGTTGTCAGCATCTGAATGAACAACATATTTTTCCCATTAGAACACTCTGGTTTAAAGACTTTGTATGTTTAAACAATGAACTTCTCATTAGCTCTACCTAGAGAGCACAATGACTTTACGACCCTCAAGCCCTGCACATTTATCAGCATTCAAGCTTTCATATTTTCTCACATTTACAATTACACCCTAATTCAGTCTAATAAGAAAGTGGGATGCTTTTAAATAGCTTTTACTGTGATTTTTGAGATGCACAGACACCAGTCTGTCATCAGTTATTCAGGCAAGCAGCATAGCTGGGAGATGTGACAGATGTCTGCATGAAGAAGAGAGACTGAAAAGGAAAGAAAATGTTGAATGAGAGAGGAGAGAGACATACTTCCATCCCATCTCTACTTGTGTCTCAGCCTCATCTCAACTTTGGTCCATTTGTGGTGAGGATGGGACAGGACTAGCCGGCAGCCACGTGCTAAACGTTGTGCTACGGTCAAACTACAAAAATCAGACTATTAAAGTGAGGCATGCTTATACTTGAAAAAGATTACATGGAGACTGCAAATGGATAATCCTTTGAAGCCTGATCAAAGAAAGTCTGAATTTTGAAGTGGGGTGCAGTATGTGTTTACATGCAAAAGGAGTTGATACGGGTAGCTGTTTACATGACTCCAGCATGTAATCCAGTTAGAGAGCGCTCTGTCTTGTCAAGAGCGGCTGTTGTTGTTTGTTGGCATAAAAAAATAGCACAGATGAATGTGAGAGAGTGGCACAGGTATCTGTGCTTCAGATTATTTTGGTTAAGGTATATGATATGCGTAGGTTTTTAGGCATGATATTTCCTTCTGATATTCTATATTTGCAGCCTTATTTCAAGATTTCAACAAGAGCTAACAATCTACCCTTACATTATCCTTCAGATTGTAGGTCTAATAGTTTACACAGAGTATTGTTAGTGTAAGAAGAAACATTTATATTTTAGACCCTTTAGATTTACCCTTTAGACATTCATTATAGATGCTAGATGAAAGTTAAAGAATATTTCAAACTGTCAAAACTGTGATCTCAGATCTAAAATGACTCAGCAGAAAATAATGGAAAAGAAATGCACAAATGTCTTCAATTTTCCAACTCATGTGCAGCCAAGAGAAAATGTCTATGATGCAACCAAAGAATGTTTTCATTTAGAAGTCATTTAAAAGAAACTTTCAAAGAAATGTTGCATAAAGAGGGTGACATTAAAAAAAACTATTTTTAAATGAATAAATCTAAATGTTGTGCCTTCCACAAACTCATGCACCTGTGCCTAATTACATGTGCACTGTGGTATTTTGGATCTGAAACACTTTGATCTTACAGTAAAAAGAAGTCAATATAAATGTCAATGGGCTTTAACAGGGAGCAATCTTTCGAAAATGGATTTTCTTTCTGTCCAATCAAACATGAAGAATTTCTTCCATTGTCACAGATAAACTGATGTTTTTTATAAAGCCTTCCAACTCGTCTTCTCGCCAAGCTCTTTCGATAAAATCTCGTAAATAAAACGGTCTGTCTCTGTTGTTATTGCAGAAGGAGAAAAATGTTTTCTTTTGCTTGTCTGTGCAAATATTTCAGTGTGGTGTAACACAAACATCTACAGACTAAACACTGACATACAAAGGTTCTGGCCTCGTGTTGTGCATGAGGATTTGCAATTGGGTTGCTTTTGTTTTCATGTCCTCTGACGGTCTGTAAAGCAGATGTGCTGTTGTCTTTGTAATGGGAAGAAATAAAGCTGTGGCATGTAGATAAATAGGTAGATCATGGAATTGCCAGATGTAAAGGTTCAATGTGTAAGTCATGGCAGAGCAGATTACTGAAATTTACCAGTACCCCTCCCAAATGTATGCCCATTGGCAGCAGTCCTAGCCCTCATTCCTGGTTTAAAAAGCACTGCAGTCAACCATCACAAAAGCAGAGCTGCATCAAACATCCCAATGACACACTGACAAATAAACCCAAGTTCAAAACAGCCCTACAAAAACAGGAGCACAAACGCAGACACTGCCCATGTCTAAAAGCTCATATTTGTTGGAACCACAGACATGCCGTGGTTCCCTGTTTGACTAAAGAAAAGACACACGAGGCATTTTCTAGTGAAAAATGCACTACGAGATGTTTCTCCACACAACAAGGAGACCTGTTTGACTAACATCCTGCCTGTGAACAATAAACGCTTCACAATGTGAAGAAAAAGATATTCTTTTTCCTTCCATCCTCTCCATGCTCAACACTCTTTGTTTTCTCCATATCCTGTTAAGGAGCCTTGGAACAGCTGGTACTGCTGAATCAAAGGCGATTTTAAATGATGTCAAAATATTGCACCAATGATGACAGCGCAAATAATGAAAGCACTAAAAAAGTTCAGCTTTATCTTAACTATTGATTAATTATGCATGAAATATAAATTTCAGATATGATGGAAATGTGCATTGATGTACAGGGAGAAAAGCACTGCATACATACTTTTTTGGTTAGGAGTGAACATTGTAGCAGGGGTGCAGTTGTCACAGGTTTGTATCTTTGATACTGTTAATGTGCACTCAAAATGAGATGCAGTATTTACCAGCAAAGGGGAAACAGCACTACCTGAGCAGACAGCTAGCTCTATAAGAAAACTGGAAGTGCGCTGTCTCCACACTGTGGTTCAAACCGTTAAATACATCCTTCCATGGTTTTCCTAGACATTTGGTTCATTTTGTTAAGAAGATGAGTAAGACATAATAGTACTTTTCAATCCGTTACTTAAAGATATCCTGATTACGATATGAAACAGGATTTTCCTTTCAAGAAAAGGATTATTTAAAAGCACCACAAAATGAGACACTCACTTTATGTAAATAAATCTAAAGAAAATTTCCATATTATAATCACATTATATCTCCGAACTAAATGTTGTTTATGGGATTTTGTTGTTTAGGTATAACAGAAAAGAGTTATACAGCAAACCGGTCATGTCTAACGTCAAAAGAACAAAATGCAACCACAGAAAACGGAGCAGTCAAAGCCCGAGTCCAGGTTTCAGAGTCAAAAACAGACAGATGGTCACTTAGATGCAGCAGCATGAAGGTCAAAATGCAACCTGGTAAGTGGAGAGTGGGGAACTATGTTCTGAGGGATCACCAAAACGAGGAAGTGGACGCAGGTGAGCTGACTGAAGGGGATTAGAACCAGGTGCGATGGGTTCGTGCAGGCAGGTGACTAGTAGAAAACAATGGAAGACTGAGGACATCTGGTGGGTGGATAGTGTGATGCACGATGTTGTGGCCAATAACGGCAAACCCCAAGGCAGAATTATGACAAATAGACAACAAGAAGAATGAAATTTGGTGCCAGTTGAGACCATAAGGTTGGTGAATCTACAACAGCATTATAAAAACAGTCCTTGATTACAGCAAATATTGTAGGGAAAAGTGCTACTTATTATTGTTTTGGAAATTATGTGAGATGAGATTTACTGTAAGAACTCTCAGGAGACTCAGACGTCTTACTCATAAAAATGTAAATAAGGAAAATAGATTAAAAGCGAATGTTAAAATACTTGTTGTGAAGAGCCTCAGTTCTGAAGCTTCTTTCTCGAACAGATCATATTTACGGTCAATCTGAATTTCTCACTGTCTTTCAAGACATGTTTGAATCAACTTTCTGAACATCTACATGCTTCTAACCCCAGTCATTAAAAACACTAATCCCATTTCAGATTAAAAGATTAATCTCAGATGACATTACATCAGTTTGACACCTCCACTGTCTCACCAAAATAGGCATTATTTTAATAGAAAATCCTTCACAATATCCTTTTTTATGGTCTGATCAAGTTTTTTAATAGAATTTTCTATTTTGTTTGTTTGTTTTTGTTTCCATTTTATTTTCTATTCTGATATATAATTATTACAGCAATGCAAAGGTCTACCGTGACAGTGCAGCCTTGCTCAAACAGAAAAGTCAGTCGCATATGCCTGTAAATTAACCAGCAAAAATCAAATTCACCTGTGGGGATTCAGTATTACACCTAAGCATTAGCATGCTGCTGTAACAGCCTGCACTGTTTTGGGAAGACTTTCTACAGGATTTTAGAACATGGCTGAAGGGATTTCCATTCAGCCACAACGGCATTAATGAGGTCTGGCAACTGATGTTGGGTGATAAGGCCTGGCTAACAGTTGGGGATGCAGTTAAGCCCAACAGTATTGGATGAGGTCTAGGTTAAGGCTCTGTGCCCTGGCTGCCTGTTTTTCCATATTGAACTGGGAACATCATTTTCATTTCTTTCATGGGTTTGTGCAAAATGATGCTGCTAACATAGATGTATTTGAAAAACACATGCATGCTATACTTTAGCTTTCTTTACTACAAACACAGAAGCTGCCCAAGGGAATGCACAGTCTGACCTCAAGATCTGTGATAAAGAAGCTCCCGTTACATCTCGGACTGAAGTAGAAACCTCCAGGCTGCAAGCTTTAAACACACTATGACATTTGCTGGATTTGTAATATTGATCGTTTCTTGGTGTGCAGGAGGTCCTGGGGGTTTAAATACAGGACAGGCCCCCATTTGTCAAAAACTAGCTTTGGGAAAGTGGCCAGCTGGAAATGGCAAGGGATGTAGTTTAGTTTTAATAAATGTATTTTATTAAACTTTAAAAAATATATATATATGGGAAAGTCAGTAATTTCAGCAAGGCAGTGAGTGATTGTGAGCCATATGAGTTGCCAGGTTGTTCAAAGTGCAAACGCAGAAGCCTAATAGCAGGTTAACTAGCGGGGCATCATTTATAGGCTGGATGGTCCAGGTGAGAAACATTAACTAATAACCTTAGAGTAATAGCTCCATCAAACCTCCAAGATTAACCGAGTGTGGACCACTGCCTGTTAGGGCATCATTAAAATATTAGCGTTCAAACTTTTTTTTAATGGTTTCAACAGTTCGCTTTCAGTTACTGATTTTTTCATACATCCTAAATTAAATGCTATCCTAAATGTATCGGAGCGTAACTGCGCTTTGTTTTTGGTGAGGGATTTCCTGGCTGCCTGCCTGTCTTACTATTGGCATATGCCTGCCCTGGATGATGCGCTTCTCTTCCCAGGCATGACACACTTACTTGGCTGCAGAGCCACGGGACAGAAACACGACGAGGAAGCAAGAGGACAGAGGCAGGCGAGGGAGGTGAGGATGCGGGTAAGAAAAGCGCGACAGATGACGATGATGATGGCGAGGACGGGGATGAAGATGAGAGTGATGATGCTATCGACGAAGGAATGGTCGTAGAAGAAGCGGAAGAAGAAGAACGGAAAATAAAGCTCTGCGGGATCGGAGGATAGTAACAGTGGTGATGCTGATCGTGAGGCAGTTTGGATTGTGAGTACGGGACCGCAGAGGCGAGGATGCTCGGACGCTCGGAGCACCTGCTCGCTCAGTTTTGATCATTGTGCAGGGTAAAACCTCCGGTATCACCGAGAGTTTAACGAAGCGCTATTCTGAGGAGGTGGGCCAAGTCCCAGGAGAGAGAGAGAGAGAGAGAGAGAGAGAGAGAGAGAGAGCTCTCCGAGGACCTTTGGACTGAGTGCCGGTGATCCAGCAGGGATGTTGTTGTTCTGTTGTCAGTGATGTGAGGCGACATTAAGGAGCTGGTGAAAGGAATCCTGACACATATTCCTACATTTTTGCAGGTAAGCAGCAAATTGCTCTGTATCGCTTTCTGTGTCTCTCTCCTCATCCAAAAACTCTCTCTGTCTCTGGTGATCATATTGCTGCAAACACGTACACCCTTCTATGGAAAGATATAACACTAAATAGGGAGTTACAGGGAGGGGTGGTTGCAGTAAGTTCATGTTGACCTCTTCCTCACAGTATTTTGCCTCCCACGGATTAACATTATGTAATATTCCAGTAGGTGGACAGAGAGGAGATTAACAAGAATCTATAAAGTGTTAGCTGGTGCCATGTAAGTACATTTATTTTATTACTTGCATGCACACTGTACATGCACTCTAGTTAAAAGTACTAAAGTTACTGCATGCTTGATCATTTGAATTAAAAACATACACACAACATATAATATATCCTACAGCATGACTTGCAAACAAATGCTGTTCATAAATTGTGAAATTAGTGGTTATAGTCTATAAATTGATGTATAGTAACTCTAATAGAATCTAACTGCTTAATTAGTGGCTTTTACTGCTATTTTAAGTAGTTTTGTTAATTATAATTTAAAGTTTTACATGTGGGAGAGGGCTTTTGAACTGTTGAATTAATTGAAAAGTGTCTAAGTATTAATTCATATTGACGAGTTATAACGTGAATATGAACAAATGCTGAATAAATGCATATTGTGAGTAAAATAATATATTTTCATACTCTACATTTATCTAACATCCACCACACTGGCACATTATTGGTGAACTCTGTGACACAGGGGAGAAATAAAAGCGTAAATACAAAAAACACAAATTGTAGGAGGCAATTACATGTAAGGCAAATTTACTGTTGGGTACCACAAACACCGTAGGTCCCTATAGGAGTATTGTAGGCGTGTTGTAGTGATTTTTGGATAGGCTCATCTCTATCTCGCTTGCTCAGCTTTCCTCCCAGGCTTTCCTCCCACACACTTTAACTCCTTTGTTTCAGCAGTGGAGTACAGTAGCCTTACAACCCTGCAGTTACATTAAAACTAACAAAGAGGAATGCTGCAGCCCAATGTCACTTTATCCCTTAGATCAAATACTAGGTTGTGTAACAAATATTCGGGTCTATAAAAGAGGCATAGAAGAAGAAGTACAGATAGCATATAGGTCAACTTTATAAGAGAAATCAAAATAGCAAAAAATAAATGCTTATCAACTAGAGAATACAAAAAACATAAAATTCCCCAGACATGGTAAAAGTGTAGTTAGCTATGTCCTTGTGTTAAAAGACGTATTTCCAGTTTTATTATGTGTGACATTTTCGGTGACATGTGGGTTGACGGTTTGATCAAAAGAGACTTGCTGTGTCAGGGCTGCAGGCACTTCTTAGTGCTCAGAGTCCCCCGAGAATATTAAAGCTCTGCCATGGGTTATCTAAGTGGTGCCTGTCTCCACTCAGCTATGAAGGTCAATGCTGCAAAAAGCCCTTTGACTTTACTCTGACACATACACTGTAACTTGGAGTAAACACTGGTATTGAGAGATTTCTTAAAAATTTATTTATACATTTTTTTAAACTTATGACATCTCATGTTTGGTATCGTTGTGCAGTGACCTTTCAGGTTAAATAGTTCAGTGTAAATGTGCCTGGAGGTGCAAATAGAACAAAGGAAGAACATGTGTTAACTTTAGGAAATTGATGTTTGCATGTTTGAATCCAAAGATTTAATGAGGATGTGGAAAAATGACAGAGCCTTGCAATTATCATAAACCCCACCAATCTCTCTTTAATGAAGCAAAATATTATTTGTTAGTTGTGTGCACAACAATTTTACAGTGTCTTTCACAGTGGAATTAGATCAATTGATGCTCTTTATCTGCTTTCTATGCTACAAATTACATAACTAATGTCACCATATGTCTTTAAAAATGTGATACATGTGGTTGCGTTGTATGTGATGTATTATTAAGACAACTTAGTGATTTTCCACAGAGGGGATCCTTTAATGCAGTAACAGGGTTAACGTAGATTAAGTGACAACCTTGAAACAAGCGATGAACACTGAGCTCCACGGGGACTGAACTTCCGATCCCCTCACTGTGGGGTTCAGTTCTGTGACCCACCCGTCACAGGAGCTGAACTCCTGGGCTTTAAAGGGTGGCATGGACATTCTAACCAAGGGTCCTGTCTGCCCAGCTCCAATCAGGAGTTGCTCTGAGATTGGTGCCGTACCCAGGACTGACAGGTTGAATGGATGACAGGGCTGTGTGGGCCAAATAGACTGTCAGAGAGAGCTGTGAGGAGATGGATGAGAAGAGGGAGAATGGGACACCGAAAGAACATCAGAGAGAGGGAATACCAGAAAATAGAGCTGAAGAAATGATGGAGTGCTGTTGTGGCCACAGGCAATACCTGATTCCCTCAATTTCTCTTTCTCTAACTGTTCCTGTCCCTCACCCTCACCCCCTTTTCTTTTCCTATCATCGCCTGCTTTTCTCTAATCTATGGGGTATTACAAGCTCTACACAGTGTCTGGAGCTGTTTTGCTAAAGAACGAGTGTAGCACCTTAGAAATGTGTGATAGCTACTGTGACAATGGGCCCTACTTTCTGTATAAAACCACCAAAATTGCTTATAAATCGTAAACTATTAGTTTTTAAAATTTAGGAAATAAAATACTGCTAGCAACCAATGAAATGCTAAATGTTTATCAGTCATTGGTTGGTGTATGTTTTATGAATCATGTATTCTCACTCCCAGAACAGAAAATACAGTTATTAAGTCAAAGCTGCCTAAACACAAAGTTCTCTTTAGCATTAAGCCTGTGATGTCCGTGTTGCACCAATACCCAGCCCAGTAAGTCTGGTGTCTAAACCAAACCAGCTAGTAAAGGCACAAATAAACTAAAGTATCAAAAAAATCAAAATGGTAAGTATAACGAGACACAAGCTGCAGGTTTGCTTATCACCATCTTCTAAAATAGTATTGTAATCATTCATTTAAACCACTGACGGTGCATAAATGATGGGTGTAGGTTCTGGGTCTGAAAAGTGACGCAACAGTACAAGCGCCTTTAACGTTCATTCTTTTTATTAAATTATTATTTGCTGACTGAAGTCATAGTGACTATGTCCATCTTTTACATACAGTGTATGGTACCTTTATAATAGCATTTAAATAAAAGAACAGACTCACTATATAGTATTTATTAACAAAGGTTTTAAAAACCACTTTACAATAACCCTGCAGTTCATTACATACAAAATTATTTTTACTATTTAGTTCATATTAACAATTATACATCTATTCATCCATCTCCATCCATATCTTCCAGGTCAGTGTCGCAGAGGACCTGAGACATAGCTTAGCTGTCGTGGAGCCAGAGGCAGGGAACACCACGGATAGAGGGAAACAAACAACCATGCATAGTCAGATTTACAGCCACGAACAATTAAGAATCACTTAATCGAAAAATCATGTCTTTAAACTGTGGGAGGAAGCCTGAGTAATGAGAGAAAACCCAAGCAGGCACACAGAGAATAATATGCAAACTTCACATAGAAGCACTCGAGCCAGTCAGCTGTGAGGCAACAGTCATTTCAATTTACAACTGATAATAATCGTTGTTATTGTTCCAAATGATGTTGATGTTATTATTACTATTATCATTATTATTATTTTTTATTAGTAACCCTATACTGTTATGCATGTAGTATTGCCACACTTTATTGCTTTGGCTGCTTAGAGAGAGAACAGTATTTAGTGTCATCAGTCCGTCTGCATGTTGTCATGTGTTGCAACATATGTGAAGCTCTGGAGAATTGTGGTATAGTAGATGAGTTTCTGTGTTTGATTACAAAATCTAAAGGATATAAATACTATTTCCCACTCTGCTTGTCCAGTTAGAGTTTTCACAAGCCTTTTATCTCCAACAAACTCTCTCTAAGGACATTTACATGGAATGTTGAGAAATTGGCAGTTGTCTTGTGTTGGCAACTACGTAGAGCTCAGCTCTGTGAAGAAATGACATTATTCCTATTTTGAAATTTACAGCTATAAAAACTGAATATCTAGTGCATTTTTTCCTTTTGTGTGCATTCTATTTAATCAGGGGTGTCAGATTCACTTTAGTTCATTGGCCACATAGAGCCAAGTTTGATCCCAAGAGGGCCAGGCCACTGAAACCATTGCATAATAATCCACAAAAAATACCAAAGAAATGAAAAGAAAACACCTAAATCACAATAATGAACAGTCCATCTACAAAACAAATAACAGGCAACTCGAATTGTTTTTGTCTTAAGCAAAATACATGAAATTTCCATAATATCTCAGCAATGTCACTGAAGGTAAATATAACTGTGCCAGCACCAGCTCTCTCTATGCTTTGTGGTCTGGCATGACATTGGTTATGTCACTGTCTGTAAGAAACCAGTTAAAGAAAAAACAAATAGTGAACTAGTAGTAGTTTGTCACAAGTCCTTCTGTGCAGTGTTTTAAAAACACATCCAGCCAGGCTGGACTCTTCAGTGGGCTAAATCTGGCCCATAAAGTGGATTAAATAATCCGGTCCATTTTCCCACTGAAGTAACTTGTATATAAATATAATGTGTTTGTGTGGGGGTAGTATTTGTTTTTGTTTTTGTAGCTGTTGTGATGTGATGAGCCATTTGCTTTGCTTCTCGTTTGCTTCCCTTGTTTTCCTTTGAAAGCTATATATTTCTGTGTGCTTAGAGCTTTTAAACTTTTACATATAACATTTTATATATGTAATAAAAAATAAAGTGCATCTTCAAAATTTTCACTTTAAAGATGTGCATTGCTGTTGTATCTGTAATAGAGCTTCATGTAAAGTGAATTCAAACATAACTATATACATAAAATTATATTTTGGGGCCAAAGTACTTACATGTTGACAAAAAAACAAAAGTAATCTTTACTTTCTGTTGTCTTAATTTGGTACTGAATAATTTAAAGGATTTATTTCAAAGCACTTTTATGGAAATGCTTGATGGTAGATTGCAAGTTCCTTTCAGCTTTTTGATTTGGGAAATTACAATAAAAAAAGGTATGGATGAATTAAACTTGTAAAATGCAGTAAAAGGACAAAGCATGTGCTGCTTTGTTGTCTTGTTAAAGGCTGACAGCTAACACAAAAATCCAAGCACTGCAGCATCCATCTATTTTCTTCCACTTATCAAATTCAGGGTCACGGGGGGGATGGAGCCTATCCCAGCTGTCATGGAGGAGAGACAGAGTACACCATAGGCAGGTTACCAACATATCACAGGGCTAACAGAAAACCTTCCACAGCTTCACCCAATTTTTAATCGCCAATTAACTTAACGCCCACCTCATTCGACTTGGAAGGAAGCCAGAGGGAGAACACGGAAACACGGATTGGAACCTAGTATCTTCTTCCTGTGAGGTGACAGTGTTAAGCACTGAACCACCATGCTGCCCACAGTGTAACATGTTACTACAAAAAAGGCAAAAAAGCAGACAAAGCTACACTAAACTAAAATCTCCACTTAATTTAATTGAAATTTAGTGTGCTTTATCAGTAGACAGACCCCCCTTAATTTAGTTCACTCATCCCTCTAAGCAGTTCCTCTCTTAGCTTCAGCTCATCCGATTGAATGTTTGTTTGGGATTGAAAGTTCTGCTCTCTCTCTCACACACGCACACACACATAAACATAGTCCAGGACAAGACTGGAGTGAGAACAACTCACTATGTGTGAGAGAGGAGAGATCGTTCCGTCTAGCTGCCAGAGTGTGTTGTCCGTAATATCGGTCTGTGTGTGCAGGGACAGTTATATAATAACAATGCAGAAAGCATCACAGGTTCATGAGTCACAAACACACACACACACACACACACATGCAGGCTCCTAACACTCTCACTGCGAACAGGAAGTGAGGCATTACAATCTTCCACGTGTTCACGATTTATCAGAATCAGAACAAATTGTAGCGTGACATATTATCGCTTTGACTTGACAAAGACAATGTGTTTGACAGCACGGGATGTGTTTACCAAACTCAACTCTGTCTGTAATGACCTTTTCCAATTTCTGTATCTGAATGCGGGATACAGACCTACGTCTCCACTGGTTCACAGCAGCTGTTCATGATTTTTGAGAAGAAAAAAGATGTTCACAATTAAACAAGCCTGTTGGATGTGTAAAAATAGAGATCCTCCTACATCGGATGGCATGCAATTCATCTCCGAGTTCCAAAACAAGAAGCCTGACCCTCAATAATACTTTCTTGATGAATAAAAGGTTTTAAAAATGGCTGTGTCATTAATGTCAATAGTGAGTCAGTGGAGCGATGTGATGAATAAGAGAAGTCGACATGTAATGAAACGGAGGAAGTGCCTCTATTGATTAATGCAAAATTTATGCCTGAGGTAAAAGCAGCCTAAGCAACACTAATACATTTTCTGAAATGTGAAAAACATTAGCTTAGTTGTGGTGAAAATAAATGGAAAAAGTAAATATAACAAAGAAAGCTTCAAGCTGGCATCTTGGTGTTTGTTCCTGAAAATAAATTAGCAATACAAGCCTTTATGAGGAGGAATAAGCATAATCATTTTACAGAGAGACTGCTCTAAAGTTAAGCAAATCAGAGAAAGTTTTATCCACAGGTTTCTTCTTGCTTTCAGATTTTTCAAAGTCGTACTTACAAAAATTATCCTTTTGATGCTAACGTGTTTTCCTGGCATCATTGTTATTTTGCATAGCTGTTGCACAACTACAGTAGAAGAGTTAAAGCCTTCAGTATACAGTATTACAAGTATTAGATCCTTGTAGTAAATTACTAGTATTTGCCTTTATATGTGTGTGTGGTTCAGCTATTGATTGGAACGCTTCAACCCTTTGGCCATGTTCCTGAAAGAGCAATAAAGACACACACACACACATTCAAATGTACACATAGATACACTCAAAGGATGGTGTGGGTGGCCACTTGACTGCCTCACAGACAGACAAATACACCTGCACACACACACAGACACACACACATGTGGCCTGGGGCTTTCTAAACAGCCAAGCTCGGAGGTTGCAATTCACACATCACTCTTTGCTACCTCCCTCTCTTCCTCCATCTCTCAGTAAAGCAACACAGCATCTCTCACGTTCTTTCATTTATTTCTCATTGGCCATCCACCCGCCTGCTGTTTGTTTTCTTTCCCTGCCCTCTTTAGGCTCACACCACACATTTTTTTCTCACTAATGTGCTGACCTTCCCATTGTTCTCTGTCTGTCTTTGTAGTTACATGTATAGCAGCACTGTGTCATACAGACCAGTAGAAGTTGGCTTCCTGCCTGCTGAGATGTGCCAATAGGAAACACTTTGAACAGGGGTTCATGCTGATGAAATTGATCTGCTCAGGTAAGGAACAAGTATGACATATTGATATTCAAAAGCCTGTAAATGAACAATTGTAATGTCAAACTGCATCTATGGGACTTCATTCAAAAGGTGAAAATTTATTCTTTTATGGAATATTTTCTAGAAAATGTCTTGTTTAGCATGCAGCTAAAACATAGCCTAACCCAAACCTGGTCACATGCAGTCTGGAGCACAGTGTGTGAAAAAAAACACATATAACATAAATTGTCTTTAACAATGCTATTGATCAGTTTTACTCTAAATTAATCAAGAAAAAGGCAAAAGTTATTATGTCGTGCTGGTACCAGACATAATGAGATTTGTTTTTGTTATTGAGGTAATCCTTTGTTTATTTTTAGTTGGATTACAGGTTGAGCTTTTAAACCCCAGAGAACGAGTTAGACATATTTATAGAAGCTCCCCATCTCAATAAAAGATGAATCGCTGTCTTATGCAACAACTCCTGACCACAATGAAGACAGGATGGAGATGGAAGGACAGAGGAACAGATGGATAGATAGATGGAGAAGCAGATGGATTGCTGGATGCATGGACAGATGCATGACTCTTGCAGATGTGTTTTTTTCTGTCAAGGTTGCCCTTCGAGAAAAGGATCCATCCTTCTTCACTCCTGTAAATTTCTCTAGTTTCCTCTAGAATATGACTCGGTTTCTTTATCAGTTTCTCTTTCCCTCTATTCACCACTCTGTTGCTCACACCTTTAATATCGCCGTCATTCTCTCCTTTTGACTCTCTCCCACTTTCTCGTTCTCCTCTCTGATCTATTATTCACATCCCTCTCTGACTCTTCTCTTTCTCCCTTGACACCTGAAATCTCTCCATCCCCTTCAGGGTGTTTAGGCCTCCACCGACAGTGCTTCCCTCCCAGGAAAAGAAATAGAATGATGAATAAAAGAACAGAGTGAAGAGATAGATAAAAAGCTTTGGTATGGGTGGCTCTATCGATATGCCAAGGTATTTCTTCCAGGCTGAGCTGGTAGCATTCAGACAGAGCTGAAAAGGAGAGCATTTGCAATGTTGCTGCAGTTTTTCAACACAGAACTGTTGCCAAAAATGTTTTTTTTTCTTTTTTTGCTCATTACTGAAGCGTAGTATCCAGCATTAGTGAGCTTAAATGCAGTATTAACTGCAGTGTTTTTCAATATTTGACCGAATTTCAAAGCATGTTGTGAATTTTTTTCATTGAGCTCTTAGTGTCACTGCATTTGGTTGTTTTGAGGATGACACGTGGCAGCAGTTTATCCCTGAGCTTCATTGCAGCTGTGCCCCTGAGAAGGGCATGCATTTCCCAGCTGCCAGTAAAAACATCCACATCTGTCTTCTTTTTCTTGAAGACAGGAAAATGCAGTCAGTGAAGATATTCATGGAGTAAATATATGATTTATTCAGACACTCTTCCGCCTTCAGCATGTCCATAAATTCATTGTGTAGATGTCATAATAAGGTGTTAATGGGTGTATTTTAACCCAAACCAAAACCAAGTACAGAATGAGTACTGAAGCTGAATGCTGACACTCAAACTAATGTTACAACTGAGTGCTTTAAGTCACTGACTCACTGTCACCAGTCTCCAAAGGTGGAGTTTTGTTGCTATATTAAACTGAACACCAACTCTAACTTCCATTCAATGCAGTAAAACAACCAAATTTCAACTAAGATTAGGTAATAAATGACTCCTTGTAGGAAGAGGATGACACCAAATTGAAAGCAACTGAAAATGGCTATTCAATGAGCTGAAAGTATTCAAAATGATAAATGTTAAGAACATTAACTGCTAATGATCATATAATAAACGGCATCTATTGAAATGTATCATAAGGTATAATAATGAAATAGTTAATGGTATTGAACTGTAAAGATGTAACAATGTCATAAAGGTTATTTGAACAATTAATCAGAATCAGAATCAGAATCAGAATACTTTATTGATCCCTGGGGGAAATTATTTTTTGTTACAGTGCTCCATTTTAAACCAACATTAAGACAAGACAGACAATACGCTAACTAAGAATAGTACAATATATACATATATATACATACATACATACATACATAAGTCACTTATAAATAAATATTTGGAAAAGAAACATGTGTAGTTGTAGCAGCAAACAGTGTGTTAAGTGGATGCGTTGTACAGGGAGAATTAAGAGAATTTATGTTCTAGTGAACACTTATATTGTCTAAGTATTAAGTGAAAAAGTCTGTGCAGGAGATAAAAGCTAAACATAATCTACATATAAGATCAATGGCATGCGTGTGTGTCAGATGAAGGCAGATCTGAAATAGAATCTTCTTCCGTTCCTCCTCACTGCACACATCGTCTATCCGCGCTTGCCATATCCCTCCACCAAACCATCAATCATCACATTCCCATGCTTTATGGTAATAGGAGGAAAAACTGCATTTAACGGCATTTTACCTTCTACCTCACCTACCTATCTCTCTTTGTCCCTCCATCCATCCATCTGTCTGAGCTCTCATCCAATCCAGACACAGTATGAGGTTGTTTATTTAAATCTATTTAAATGGATATGAGGCGTGGGCATATACAGGGATATTTCACGGCCCGGCAGGTCAGCAAATATCAAAGCTGTTCCAGCTCACTAACCCCTGATCTCAGGGCCCATAGACATTTAGTACATACCACAGGTGGTCAAAGTTATGTCTATAAGTGATTGTGTATGAGAAATAATTCTATCTATCTATCTATCTATCTATCTATCTATCTATCTATCTATCTATCTATCTATCTATCTATCTATCTATCTATCTATCTATCTATCTATCTATCTATCTATCTATCTATCTATCTATCTATCTATCTATCTATCTATCTATCTATCACCACCTGAAGAAATGAGCGACAGAAGTGATGAATCATGGCTGAAATTAAAAGGAGTGAAACAACTGCTTCTCTTCTAAGATTAAAAGGCCAAACTGGATGAGGTGTCTTGGAACAGTTTAAAGAATAAGAAAAAACAGAAAGTGCAAGGGAGGGGAGAGGAAGGAGAAGTGAAGGGTAAATGTCTTTGCTAATGTCTTTGGTGCCAATATTGACTAACACTGGCTCCCTCTGACTTTAGTACACTTACTGCATCCTCTTCAGATCGTTAGCTCTGTCATTAGAAAATGGACCTGTTGGCTCAGTTGTTCATTGTCATCACATTGGATGGATGGATGGACGGCTGTACGGACGGATGGCCAGACGGACAGATGGATGGCCAAACATCACATTTTCTTAATGGAAATATGAGCTTCTGAGATTTAAATTCAGTGTCAATGTTCAGTGAGAACTAATTATTTTTTCAAGGCTACTTCCTGACAGGGTGGACTGTGTAACAGTGAAATGTCAATTAACCAAATTTGGAACAGGTGGGACAGTTAAGAAAAAAAAAATCCATCCATTCAACTTTCAGCTTCCATCTTCTGAAAGATAGAGGTAGATAATCAAGACAAACATTAGAATACATTCAAAAATGGTTAACAGTGTCACATGTAAAATTAGCTAGATGTGTAAAGATTACTTAGATAGTCAAAGGCAGAGGATGTTACTCATCTAATTTCTCACAACAGTCAGTTGTATCGATTAATGGAATTAATGATTGGTGGTTCATAATACAATTTCATAGCACACCATCATGTTATGTAACATCTTGATCCATGGAAATGTTAGTATCAGTCTATGACTGAGTCCAGACAGGAAAGGGGGTGCAGGTGCTGTTTTAACACAATTTAAAACATTGCTTTTCATCCCCTCCCTTAAATTTTTTTTATCATCTTATCCCTCTCCACCCTTTTCTGGCTTATATCCCCTGCACAGCACTTCTGACAAAGAAGGAAAAAAGAGAAAGACCTAAAAGGGCAAAGCAACACAAGGATTTACACACTGAAACCCAAAGAGAGAGTGAGACAGCATGTGAGGGGAAAAGGGTCAGGGAAAGAAAGACATCAGTCTTCTAATTCAAAGGGGAGGTGTCTGTCTGAAATGGAATTCTGTGATATGATGTTACAGATTTTTTGGTTTTTTATTTATCAGACTGCTCCAGTTGGCCCTGTGCACTCAGCACTTGCTGGACTTGGTATAATCGTACTTTAGTGACCTGACAGAAAGACAGAAACGCATTTACTGCAATTCAATATAAGTGAAGGATATCAGATACAGTACAAGTTGCGAGAAGCAGACAGATTTAGATGTAATAGATAGTATACAGTTGCAAAAGAAAAAACATTATAGATTTCAACACCATTTCCAAACAACTCCAAGTTGAATTTTCACCTAACCTTATGAGTGTTGTTCGCAGAGGCTAAAAATTGCCCAGCTGGGCATGTGGCCGCCTGTCAAACTCTCAGTGGACACTTCTGAATCTGCTTCTTTCTTTTTAAAATGTCAGAACAATTTCTCAGCTTTTGTCTGTTCAGTCAGGCTTTAAAGGCGATAATGTTGTTATGGAGATAATTGTGTAACAAGAAAGTCATCACAAAACTGTTAAAAAGTCATTTTTTGGAACTCGCAATGATGACCACTTTTTTTCAGTCAACCGAAGAGTTTATTATTGGCAGGTTTCAACAGTGTTACTAATGAAGGTAAAATATCAACTGGAAGTTTTATAACAAAATTCTTACATCAAATTTTCAAATCTACTCTATCAGATAAACTTATCAAATAAAAATAAGAAGAAGAATAAAACATAGATACATTAACTATTATATACATAGTACATTTCTACTCTGATCACATTCAGACATTGACAGAGCTTTATAAGTATTCTCTGCCTATCATGCACAGTTTCAAACTCTGCATGGGGGTTTAATCGGATTGGGAGCAATTTGGGCGATCGGTATGTTGCCCAAGGACACTGACATGTGGACTGGAGGAGCTGGAGATCGAACTACCGACCTTCCAACTGGCTCTGCCTCCTGAGCCACAGCTGTTGTTTTTGACTTCATGGTGTTTTGGCTTTCATACAAGTCATGAAGTCTGATGGATGACTGGTAATATAAGCAGAACAGGAGTTTTAAAAAGTAATTGTTTTAGTCCACGTGACCTGACTTTCTTGCACCTTGTATCTTAGCTGTACTACACGCTTGCTTTAAACAGGTTTTTAGTTTGTAATGTGTTCCTGTTAGAAGAGTTATTTTGAGTCATTTTTGAGTGTGCTACTGAAGCACAAATGCTCCCAAAATGCAATGCACAAAAGAAATGTAGCGTCTTTTCAAGTTAAAAAAAAAAAAGTAAGTTGTAGTGAAACAGTTCCACAAAGTATTCAGTCTTAAAATGTCTCTTTGTTCAGTTTTTATCACCAGCAGCTTTCAAAATCTGAAGTTTCTTTTTCAGTTGGTCTACTTACTAAAGAGGTTTAGTGATGCTGGTGTTCGCCCCAGCATGCATCCCAGGGTGCCTTTTCAGAGACACAGCAGAAATGGATGAAAGCAGACAGTGATGGACACTCTCAAGCGAGTAAGGGTGTACTGCCATCTTGTCAGCTGCTTAGAGCAACAATGTGGAACCACAAGAGAACAGAAGTGGGGTAAGCAGGTGCAGCTGTCACCTCACAGTCAAGTGTGATAGGGTAAGGCACCTGTCACTCAAGAAGAAACAGCCATGCAGAAACTCTAACCAGTTCAACTGAGGTGTTTTGTGTGAAGTGACAGTGCTCTAAAATGTAAAAAGGGTAACAGTAAAATGTTATCCTTTATCCTTTATGCTAAGGCTTTTTTCCACTTGGCAAAGGGGACTGGAGGTGTTATGTTGAGACTTGTGGAAGGACTCAGCGACAGGAAATTAGTCACTTAATCTACAAATGCATCTGAGCTTCACAATCTCTTGTGAGAAAACACTTTATTTTAGTGAATTTTCCCACAAGACTTTAGTGAAAATGGTCAAGGGTGCACATGGGAACACACAGCAGACAGTATGGTGTGTTTACTCTGTGTGTGTGTGTGTGTGTGTGTGTGTGTGTGTGTGTGTGTGTGTGTGTGTGTGTGTGTGTGTGTGTGTGTGTGTACAAACATGCTATTTTTTGCTGTCTTGATTTACAGTACCAATCATAGCTGGATATAAAGTGCTCCCTGAATTCCTATGGCTCATTTTCCAGTCTGTACTGGCTCCATCCTGCTCACTGAGCAATCATAATTTCCAGTTATTATAAATCAAAACTGGATTTCCAGGGATGACTGACCAATCACAAAAAGTATATACTGCAATCAGTGGTAGGATTTATTCAGTGTTGTGCACACCACTGAGATACCACAGTCTGACTATGTGGTTCATATGTGCATGAAAGAATATTAATACATATTTCTGTTCCTCTGCACATTGACACAACTAGTTCACAGGACACCCCGTAAACCTCCCAGGTCTCTGATGCACCTGCTCATTAAAAACTTTCCCTTCCTGGTTCTTGCCAAATCAACACCGCCAACAGCTGCAAGTACATTTTACTTTGAACTAACTAACTAAGTGGACCAGTGAAGGAATTTGTTTGGAGCCGTGTAAGATCACCTGTCTTATTATGCTTGTGTTCAGCACGATGGCAGCCTATTTGCTTCTACAACCAATGGACACAAATAGTTGGCTATAGTTACCTTGTAACAACCCTTTGAGCACTCACATTTGCATGTTATAACCAATCAGCATGTTCTAGGACTGAAAAATGAAGCCAATGTGAAAGCACCAGAAACCACAGATCCCCACAGACACTTATGTTGAAATCCCTAATTTTAGCTATAAAAACCTGTCGTATGCTTATGGTCCCCAATTCATAACAACTGCAAGTTTTATCAGGTTTAAAGTTCGGTGTGTGTAGCTATAGTTTGTGCTCTAGTTTTGCTTAGTGACATACTAGTATTCTATTAGTCTTTTAGCACCTGCACCCTGACATTAACTAATTCTGCTCTTGTGTCCAAGACAGTAACTTCTAGCTCTAAAAACCAACAACATAGCAGGCAAAAAACTAAATTTGAGGGTTATGAAGCCTAGAAACCACTGGCTGATGTCACCATGACTATGACCTTGTTTTCAGAAACTATGTTTGGCTATAATCTGTATTAATTAGCTAATTAAATTATGTTTCGGAGTTTGGATAATCTTTGCTAATTGCCTATCACCAATATAGAGAGTGGCACCAGTCTTACGTCATTAGCATGGAATTGACCTAATTTGACAGCTGTAAGTATTTATTTCCTCCTAGATTAAATAATAGGTAAGCCAGAATACAATAAGAATTAAAAATTCTAATTTGATGCCAAGTGTGAACCTCGGTATGCTTCAGACTCATTCTTCATCATGTAAATGCTAACAAAGCAGATATAGTATTTAGGCTAGTTTGACAATGCTACACTGATAACCTAAATCCTCTGACAGATTATTTTTTACAATTCATGATTGATAATATCATCTAAATTATCTGGTTAGTGTGCCAGCAGTTGTTTATGGAGATAAGCAATCCAAACAAGCGATTAACACAACAATAAAGGATGGTAGCAGATGAATGAATTAGAAAAGAGGTTGATGATTAAATGAGGGGAAAGCAGGAATATGGGCCAGCAGGGTGTGATAATATGTCTCTCTGTCATCTATCTCACATGGGAGGGCGAGAGACAGAGAGCGATTAAGGGGATGTATGATGTATTCTGACCCATATTCTCACACACAGCATGTTTTGTGACCCACATACTACCTCGTCCAATTACACATCTAAATGTTATACTAACTGCTTTCTGTGCGTTATCAAGAATGAACGCACAGTTGTACCTAGAATATGAAGCTTTTAAAGCTGGTTAACCTACATTCTGTTATGTTCTGTGGTTTGCTTTCAAAAGATCCTGGCAGCTCACTTGATAGTGGATAATATATTTTATTTTATTACATTTCAATGTTGCACTTCAGAAGTTTTACATTTATATTACATGATAACATCAGAGAGCAATCTGATCATCTATACTTACCAATGATTGCACAACCTTTCTTGGGAATAGTTGTAGTAGTTGTATAGACCCTAATAAGCATGGCAATAGCTTAATATGAATAGATCACAGGCCCATGGGCAAGTGATTTAAAACATCACTATTCCTCACACTGCAGGAATAAGCCCTGCCGAGTTGTTTGTGCTTGTTTCTTGTTCATAAGACATTGGACATTGGCCTGTTTTACATCTTTGCTGAATCAGCGTTGTGTAGCCAAGTCATCACTCAGTTTATACTACTGTAGTTGTCCATCATCTTGATGACGTTCATCAGGATGACGTGTGTAAAGCTTGCATAAAGCTTTGTGAAAAGAAACAAATCCTCAGTATATGATAAATGAAAAATGCCTTAAACAGGCATCACCCTCATCCATCTTGCTGAGTCGCTTAAAGCATGCATTTATGTTTTTTCTTTTTTACTCTTTTCTTACTTTTACCATTATTTTTCACTTTCTTGCACCTGTGAATACAGACATAACCAGCCAGCCCACAATAAATAAGCTTATACACAGGGGATAGTTATGTAATACAAATAGTTCACCTAATGTACTGCTTTTTAATTATATTGTCCAATCGATCAGAAAAAGCTGAAGTAATGGTGTACCCTATGTAATCTTCAGTATTTATTAATGGCTGTTATGATTTTGTAGTGCTGTATTTTAATACTTTAAACCTTTGAGCAAGGATCACTAAACACGAGGAACAGCCAACCCTGCTTCTAACATAAAATCCACAGTTACATAATTTATGAAAATTATGTTTTAAACCAAGGTCGGCTGAGCATAAGCAGAAAAAAATGACAAATTGTTGAAGTGGAACTCTAATTTGGACACACACTGAAGTATTGTGTTCAGAAATAACAGTATACAGTTTGGTAACATTAGAAAGCTTTACTAACAGCTTCTGTGACCCATGGCTGACATTCTGCCCGTGGTATAGTGGATGTACTCCAGGACTCAGCAGCATCACTTTGGATGTAGCAGAAAGTACAACACCCAAACACACTTGACACTCTCATCCAGAGAGAAGAGGAGTGCTTTAGCTTTTCTTTGTGAGGTGTGAAGTTACTCCGAACCCGAAACTAGAAGAAAATATTTCGGCACATGCGAGGCACTTTGCTGTTGTTTTCTTCCAGTGCGAATGTAGGTCCTCCTGTTTTTCCTTCTCCAACTCCTCCTCCATTCCCTGCTCCATTGGTAATGGAACATGATGGTTTAATGGACAATGTTCTCCCTCGTCCAATGCCAGTCTTCCTGGCATTCATTCAATACAACAACAGGAAGGATTAAAGACCGAAAGGGAAGGAGAAGAGCAAGACAGCATTGAAAGAGAGAGGAAGAGAGGAGGTTGAGTGAGAGATGTTCTCTTTGTGCTTCCTGTTGTCCTTTGACCTGGCAGTAGGAAGCTTAAAACTTTTCCAGTCACTGCACAAGTGAAGAGATAACATCTGTCATTTAATGTCATGACTGCAGCACTCACAAATTGACACTGTTTGAAAAAATTCTGTTGCATTTAGAGGATCAACATTTTTTCATAAGACTGTAAATGTTATTATTATTACTACTACTATTATTATTACTATTATTATTATTGTTATTATTATTATTATCTGCAAATTAGTTAAATGAAGGACATTGACAACATAGAACTACCTTTTGTTTTATTTTTTCATTGCAAGCCTCTTTCTTTACTTTCAGTACCTCACAGGTCCAGGTTTTTCTTTTTCCTGAATATCCCATATAAAATAGCCATGTTTGGCTTGATTCATTCTGAAAGCAATAGTTTTAGTGTCAAGACTGATCACATGTTAGAAAAGGAGGAAAAATATTGTTTCTGCAAGCAGTGCAATATTTCTGCCACCCAGACAAGTTCACAGACTGGATGTTAACCTGCTGCTTCTGATGCTGAACACAAGTGTTCAGCATCAGAAGCAGCAGGTTAACTTCACAGTGTGACACATAAGCTTTGTGTAAAAATGGCTATTTCATTAGTTATACTTTGCAATTATTGGTTGGGCCCCTTTTGCCTCCAGAAGTACCTTAATTGTTTGTGGCATACATTCAACAAGAGGCTGGAAACATTCCTCAAATATTCTGGTCCATATTGACATGATGGCATCATACAGTTGATTTGCAGATTTCCAACACATCCCAAAGGAGTTCTATTGGATTAAGATCTGCTGACTGGAGGCCATTTGAGTACAGTGAAGTCATTCTCATGTTCAAGAAACCATTCGAGATGGCACAGTGTGTTATCCTGCTGGAAGCAGCCACCTGAAGATTGGTACACTGTGATCATGACGGTATGGGCATGGTTAGCAACACTACTCATGTAAGCTGTGGAGTTTAAATGATGCTCAGTTCATACTAAGAGGACCAAGTGTACCTAAAACATTACACCACAACCAGCAGCCTGAGGAAATGTGAAAGCGGGATGGATCCATGCTTTCACTTTGTTTATGTTGAATTCTGACACTACCATTGAAATTGTCACATCAGAAATTAAGATTCATCGGACATAGCATCATTTTTCCAATGTTTTATTGTCTAACTTAGTGAGCATGTGTAAATTGTACCTTTAGTTTCCTGTTCTTAGCTAACTTGTGTGACTTCTGGTGAGGTCCTGTCCTGTTTTATCCCATTTGCTTCAAGGTTCAAGGTTTTATGAAGTCAGAGTTGCTATTGTGCTCTAGTTGTAACAAGTGGTTATTTGAATTAATTTTGCTATCCTATCCTTTTGCTGAAAGCACTCTGGCTATTCTCCTCTGGCCTCTGACTTTAACAAGACATATTGGCCCATAAAGCCGCTTCTCAATGGGTAATAAGGACGTATTTTCTCTTCTTCAGAACATTCTCTGTATCAGAATCAGAATGCTTTAATAATCCCTAATAAAATTATGTAAACCCTAGAGATGGTTGTTTGCAAATTTCCAGTTTGTGAAATATTCAGAAAAGCCCATCTAGCAGGTCTTCATTCTTAAATACATCATGGCGCATTAACAAGCAGATGTGTAGTTGCGTGAGTGTATGTCACTAGTTTTGGGGGGTTTTTAAGCTTCATGAAATACTTTGGAAGAGTGTCTTACTGAAAGAAACCATCAAAAAAAAAAGCTCATAGCCAAAGTAAGAGAGACCCTGAAGGCTTCTACCAAAAACAATTAGGTTGGAAATGTTCCTTATTTTGTAATGATAAACAAATAAATGTAACATTGCATTTGAAAAAAAACACCAGCTGAGAGGTTAATTAGTGTCTGTGCTAGCTGATGCAAATCCAGCATGGGTTAGATGCACACAGAGGGGTTTTCAAATACACTCAAATCTCCGCAGTCCCTGCTAAGCATGAAAACTCTGTACAAAGGCGCATTAAATCATGTCAAGACTCTCCCAGCAGTGGTAAGTTAGACATATTGAAGTAAAGTGCCAACTTTCTATTCTTTCTAGTCTTTTTTTAATTAGCTAAACAATAATGTGTGGAGCACAAACACTTTTGGCTTCATGTCAAACAAAACAAATCACCCGACCAGACACTGCCAGCAATTATTTAAAAAATGTGGTTATGAAAAATACAACTAATAGACTAATAAACCCTCAGTAGTCTCCCTTGTATACCTTTAGATACAATAATGAACCCACTACAGAATGTGTCAAAATGTCAGTCATTGTGAAGAAGAAATTTACAAGAATGTGATTGTATCATGTTTAAATGACACCAATGATTCAGTGCCAAGGAAAGAAAAACAATTATAAACATGCTGATTCAGAATATGTGCACAAAGTGACATGTTCTTAGTTTCATTAGCGTCCTGCTGAGCACTAGCTGTTTTAAAGACACAGTCAGGTAACGAGTCAAAGAGAAACCAATTAAAACTAGCTGTGAGGTTGTGAGCTAGCACACACAGGTTCACTGTGCCTTGGCATTAAATCGTTGGAGCTCTACTGAAAAGAAAAAGGCAATTTTTCATCTTTTCAGAGAAAGACTATCCGTAAAGCAAAGGTAAGTAACGTTACCTCAATGTCTTGTGACTGAGAACTACATTAACACCATAATATCCCTCTGTGTGGATGGTGCAGAGAGAGATGTTTCATAATAAAGCAGCAATAAACAGTGGAGGAACTACCTCTTCCTAATAAGTAAACACATGTCTTCATGCTTTCCGGTACCGACACAGTGGAGAACCACAGCAATACAGGGAGTGCAGAATTATTAGGCAAGTTGTATTTTTGAGGAATAATTTTATTATTGAACAACAACCATGTTCTCAATGAACCCAAAAAACTCATTAATATCAAAGCTGAATGTTTTAGGAAGTAGTTTTTAGTTTGTTTTTAGTTTTAGCTATTTTAGAGGGATATCTGTGTGTGCAGGTGACTATTACTGTGCATAATTATTAGGCAACTTAACAAAAAACAAATATATACCCATTTCAATTATTTATTTTTACCAGTGAAACCAATATAACATCTCCACATTCACAAATATACATTTCTGACATTCAAAAACAAAACAAAAACAAATCAGCGACCAATATAGCCACCTTTCTTTGCAAGGACACTCAAAAGCCTGCCCTCCATGGATTCTGTCAGTGTTTTGATCTGTTCACCATCAACATTGCGTGCAGCAGCAACCACAGCCTCCCAGACACTGTTCAGAGAGGTGTACTGTTTTCCCTCCTTGTAAATCTCACATTTGATGATGGACCACAGGTTCTCAGTGGGGTTCAGATCAGGTGAACAAGGAGGCCATGTCATTAGTTTTTCTTCTTTTATACCCTTTCTTGCCAGCCACTCTGTGGAGTACTTGGACGCGTGTGATGGAGCATTGTCCTGCATGAAAATCATGTTTTTCTTGAAGGATGCAGACTTCTTCCTGTACCACTGCTTGAAGAAGGTGTCTTCCAGAAACTGGCAGTAGGACTGGGAGTTGAACTTGACTCCATCCTCAACCTGAAAAGGCCCCACGAGCTCATCTTTGATGATACCAGCCCAAACCAGTACTCCACCTCCACCTTGCTGGCGTCTGAGTCGGACTGGAGCTCTCTGCCCTTTACCAATCCAGCCACGGGCCCATCCATCTGGCCCATCAAGACTCCCTCTCATTTCATCAGTCCATAAAACCTTAGAAAAATCAGTCTTGAGATATTTCTTGGCCCAGTCTTGACGTTTCAGCTTGTGTGTCTTGTTCAGTGGTGGTCGTCTTTCAGCCTTTCTTACCTTGGCCATGTCTCTGAGTATTGCACACCTTGTGCTTTTGGGCACTCCAGTGATGTTGCAGCTCTGAAATATGGCCAAACTGGTGGCAAGTGGCATGTTGGCAGCTGCACGCTTGACTTTTCTCAGTTCATGGGCAGTTATTTTGCGCCTTGGTTTTTCCACACGCTTCTTGCGACCCTGTTGACTATTTTGAATGAAACGCTTGATTGTTCGATGATCACGCTTCAGAAGCTTTGCAATTTTGAGACTGCTGCATCCCTCTGCAAGATATCTCACTATTTTTGACTTTTCTGAGCCCATCAAGTCCTTCTTTTGACCCATTTTGCCAAAGGAAAGGATGTTGCCTAATAATTATGCACACCTGATATAGGGTGTGCATCATTAGACCCCACCCCTTCTCATTACAGAGATGCACATCACCTAATATGCTTAATTGGTAGTAGGCTTTCGAGCCTATACAGCTTGGAGTAAGACAACATGCATGAAGAGGATGATGTGGACAAAATACTCATTTGCCTAATAATGCTGCACTCCCTGTATGTCTGTGCTGTCTGGTTGGAAAAGTAGTGCATTTGTGTCCGTTTAGCTGTGGAGAGGTAAGAATTGCACGTACATAACCAGATGTGCTTGTATGCACTCTTCAAAAAAGTGAGATGGGTTTAGCGTGACACAGATGAAGCTTTGTGCAGGTTGAATACTGATTGGCAAAAAATTTGGCCTGACCATGAAAAGGAAGCAACTGTGTCATTTACTACAAAGGGGGAAAGAAAAAAAAGAATAAACATTTTTCAAAAAAGCAGCTTAAGAAACACAGACAGTGGTAATTTCCATTGTTTTTAACACTGAGTTTCACATCAACTCATTGTATGGTACAACTTTGGTTATCTTGGCCGCTGGATGAAAGACCCAAAAGAGCACAAGCAAGAATATCCAACAGAAATATTGTTCCACATATTTTTGAAACTGGACCTTGGTGATAATGAGCAGCAACATCTAGATGTTGGTCCGCTAAGCTGCGCTTAGGCTCTACCTATGATCGATGCACAACAATGCCGGCTCTATGGCCCAAATTCTAGAATAGAATTAGTCAAAATATTGTCAAATGGTATACTGGTACTGCATCTTTCTACTCAATTTGAGCACTCATAGTTCTTCTACTATCTATTAACCCATTCACACACTTTCATTCAGCTTACCTATACCTAACTACTTTTATCAAACATTGACACACACACTGATGAATTTGCTGAGGATCTTGCCCAAAGATGCTTTGACACATAGACTGTAGGAGTCAGGGATTAAGCCACTGACCTTTTGATTTGTAGATGCCCCACTCTAGCACCTCTGCTATAGCCATCCACAAAAAAGCAACAACAGGAACATTTAAAGCATATTTGCCTGTAACTACAGAATCCTGAACAGGAAATGTACATAAAAATTGGAGGGAAAGGATGTATGTGTTCCTCAATGATAGAAAACGCTTAATTTATTAAACCCTTTTTGGATGCCAAAGAGTTTTTTGATTTTTTTTAAAGGTTCATAAAAAAAAACTAATGGAAGATTTTATTTTAACGCTGAAGACTGGAGAGGTCAAAAAGAAACAGACATACAGCTATTAAAGAATACTGAATGACACAAAATCAGTCATAGTATTTAAATCAAAAGATGTGCAACTGTAAATGTATCCATAATACTGCTGTCAAAATGTCCCCATTTCAAATTGAAAAGCACATTTAATTAATTGACTGCATGCTAACAAGGTAAATGGCCGTATATTGTGGTTGAGATGTCTTCAATATCACTTAGGCTGATTGGCTTGAAACCCCTGCTGTGTAGTCAGACACTTGCAATGATGATAATGCACCCTAATGAGCATCCTGAACGAATTGCATTGATACTGATTGTTATGTGTAACTGCCTTAATTGCCCCTCAGTGTCAAATGTGCTAAATGTTGTCCATTAGCTAATGAATGAGCTCACTTAAAACACATTTTCTAGACATACAGAGATTTTGAAAAAAATCAGTCACCTAAAAACAACTCACTTACTTCCTATGCAATTTTTTGATCGTGTGTTGTTACCTTGGAAAAAACTCTTCCTTTGATCCTATTTAAGAAAAAAAAAACTATATGCAAGAAATGCATTTATTTATATAAATTAGGCAAATATTTAGATGAACAGGACTAACTTGGTATGTTACTAAAGGTAAGAGAAAAATCACCAAAACCAATTCATCTTTCTACTGCCTACAGCAATCCTCCATGCTATGTTATGAGAAACATCTCCTAATGACTTACTGTATAGTGCGTCTTGATTAATCTTTTTTTCTAAATAATTATTACAAAGGGTGGTCAAACTTTAATACTCTTTTGAAGATGAGATTTTGTTTCTGCTATTACTCACATAGAATAAACATTTCTTCAAGTCACAACATACACATCTGCTATTCGACACAACTTTATCTACCATTGTAGCTAACCAATCAGACACACACAGTGTGACTGTGAGCAAAAATTGCACAAATGTAGTAAAAGTGATACAAAATTATGAAAATTGATATTTTATTTCTTTTAATTAAATTTGTTGGAATGTTCAGTAAATATTATAGTTTCAAAAAATATAATTTCCTGGCAATTATTTAATGGTTAAGGCTTTACAGGGCAAATCATATTTCATCAGAGCTGTTATGTTAATGTATATCGCAGTACACCTACAAAAAAAACAAAATGTCATAATATTGTATATATAATAATTGTTTTCATAACAATATAACTAATCACTAATCCAGCACTAGCTAGAGATTGCTAGCACTTGATTTGACCCACTTATACCTAATTCCCTAAATTTTTCATGGCAAAGATTCAGAAAGGTTTTGGAACCATTTCCCAGAAACTGTGGTCTCTTTTGACATGAGAGCATCAAACAGTTGCTGCAAATTTGTTGGCTGAACATCCACGATGCCAGCTTCCTTTTCTAACACATTCCAAATGTACTCTATTGTCTTGAGATCTGGTTGACCATCAGTGTGAGTTTTCTGATTTGGCATGTTATCCTTCTGTCAGCAGCCATCAGAAGATGGTTACTAAGGAGCACAAAAGCCCCTTTTCCATTAGTACCTACTCGGATTGAGTCACAGCGGTTCACCATGGTTTTCAGGGTTTTCCAGTAGGTCATAGTACGTGGTACCAGGTACTTTTTTAGTACCTGCTCGGCCGGGGTTCCAAGTGATCTGAGCAGGTACTAAAATGTGAAGTCATCAGACTTCATGCCACCGGTTGGCTGTTCAGTAGCGTCACTCGATGAGTCGTGAGAGTGTCCCACCCCGCTTTGCAGTGTTGCTATGACGAAATCACGCACATTAGGTAGTACTGGATTGTAATGGAAAACCAGTCGATCCGAATAGAGTCGTGGCAACCCATGATGAGTCGATCCGAGTATGTGTTCAAGATGGCACCGGGGGTCATGGCACGCCGTCTCTCGGTTCTGCAATGTTTATGTTTTGTGTTCTTACTGGTGTCCCTGTTAGTTTTAAAAACCCACTCCCTGTTGGCGTATGAGGCACACTTTAGCACTTTTTCCATTAGTAGTAGTAATAATAATAATAATAATAATAATAATAACTTTATTTATAAAGAGCTTTCAAACAAAGTGCTGTAAAACTATTTGAAACTAAAGAGATAAATAAAATAAAAGTGATACATAGCAATACAAGTAAAAAAACACAATGTCGCTCAAGAAAAAAAAAACCCTACCCACAATAAAGGATGAATTTATGCTTTCAGTTGAGATGTACTAAGAAAATGTTAACTTTTTAGATGGATGAGAGAAAAGATAAAAGGTAATTTATTTATGATTTGAGTTGATAAAATACCATTTTAGGTTTTCATGATTTCCCTAAGTCGTTTGGAGTCAACAAATAAGCCCTATAGCAGTTTTTTGAGAATCAGTCATGCTTCCTCACAATGAAACTTTATTGTAAAATAAGGCACAAATAACTTTTTCTACACTTTGAGTTCAGTGTCATATACCTTAAGATATTTTCTTTGATCCTCGTTGTCTGACAGAGATGTCACTATTGGCTTGAGCTGATTTCTTTTTCTTAAGTTTTTTCTTTTTTCCTATTAAACCCTTCTCCAGGAGAAACTCTTTCTGCCTCAGTGTCAATGGATGTACACTGAGTCAGTGCTATGGTATACTTTATATTGAAGAGAAGGTGGCTGTAACACATAATGACAAGCTGTCAGATTGAATTCGAGCAGCTGCTTGATGCTTCTGTATAATTTGTGCAGCTAATGTATAAAGTGATGCAGCATGCACAACAGCAGTCAATATGAGAAGCTTCTAACCTTTATAGTTTATGACACCCTTAGTGAGTCACCAGTCTGGATAGGTACACATGCATTTATTAGATGCAGTTTGACCTTTAACACCAGATAAATATCCAAGGATTAATTGTGAAATTAGATACATGCTTATATTCATGCCCGAATCATCAACGTACAGAAGCCCGGGCACAAAAGCCCTAGCCAGCTTGTTTGGAGGATCCGTTTTGTTTTTTTTTTCAGTAATGAGACATATGAAACAGGAATGTGTGCATATATGTACAAAGCACAATTCTTATTGGAAAAAAAATTCCAATAACCATTAAAATACAGCTTTAATAAAACCTCTAAAGTACATGCCAGACCTTTCTTTTATTTATTTGTTGTTTGTTTGTTTTCTGATTAAAATGCTATGTTTATTCCAAGTTTTTCCACATACATAAACACAGACTACAACGGGGCATTAGGGCCACATTCAGGAAAAAAATAGTTCATTTTGAAATTAAAGTCAAAATTTTGACATTAAAATCAAAATAACAGTTTGAAAAAAAGTCAAAACAATACAAAAGTAGATATATACAGTACAGTGCAAAAAGTAAGAAAATGAAAAGCTTAAAATAATAACAATGGGAAATGGGAAAAATCTAATGCTACCCATAGGAAATGTTATCAGGAGGCATGGCATGATACTAATGGCTACACCCCAGTGCAATAAAGAGGATGTACGTTGTATCACAAGAGATAATATAACAGCTGATCCAGCTGTTTCACTAATACATCAACACAAGGTATAGATCACACAGAAGTCGAGGCAGTTGTTTGGCTTAAAACGACAACTTTAATCTCCACATTTTGACTTTATTCTCTTTTTTCTTTTTCTTTTTTCCTGGAATAGTATTTTGATTTCAACCTCAAACTTTCTAGATTATTCTCAGAATTATGAATATATTTCTTTTTAATGTGGCACTAATATTACTTCTTGCAGTTATGCTCCCAGGTAAGAGTTGAAACAATAATGAAGTACAGCTCAGAGAGCTTTTTTTCAGGAAAAGCATGTTTGGGATGTGTATATTTAAGAAAGAAAGAAACATTTTTTTTCTTTATCAAAAACTCAAATTAAATAATAAAATAATAACACGGGTAAGAAAAAGAACTGGATACTGGATACTCAGTTGTTCTTTGGTTGTGAGGTTCAGCAGGCCCTTTATTGGTGGGTCAGCCTGGCTCCTGTCCAGTCAAACTTTGAGGTCATAAATCCATTATGACTGTGATGTACTAATCTCCAGATTATCTTGCAAGTCATCACACTGAACATCTCAACCAATTTAAAATTAACTGCAATATTTCATCACAATTGTTTGCATTTTTTTTCTATAGTTATGCTGATGACACCCTGGTTTACATGGCTACACCAGTTATGAAGTCTCTGCATTGACTTCATGTCTGCTTCAGAATGAATTTCAAGATAATTTTAGTGGCTGTTGTATGAAAAGTGTTCTTTGTGATGACTCCTACTTATTTTTCATTCCCTCTGTCTGTTTTAAATTGTCTGGAATTTTTATTATTAGTCCTTGTAACAAACCACGGCAGACCCGATGACATTCCTGTGCTCTTCACCATCTTTATTAACACCAGTTTTCACACGTATGGTTGCTGTTCAAACACACAGCTGCAGCTCTCCCGCTGCCAGTTCAACTACCAACATACCAACAACAACAATCATGGCAGTCAGGACCAGCTTTTTATGCAGGTGAGGCATGACTGCAGATGCCACGCAGGCGTGTCCATCTCGCCTGCAGCGGCATCGCAGACCACGCCCCGCCACAGTGGTCCTTTGTGCTACTTCATGTTTTATGTTAAATGACAGGTGCTCAAGTGTTTTTACTTTTATGCTTTGTCTTGAGTGAGTCGGTACCTTTAGTGTATATTTTTAATCTGCATTTTCTCTTTTTTCAGGTTATTGTGTCAGAATTTGCATGGCTTTTATTTTACTATGATAATTTTTGGTGTATATTTGAAATTCTTAGAATTAAAGTCTGCATTAATTTACTTCCAATAAATACATCCGATTAAATACAAATAAATACATCCAAATGTTTTGTTTTGGGGATAATAGGCATAAACCTTCTAACACAAAACCACATGTTTTCCATACCATAGTAAGTTTATAGCTTCTCTTAACAAAGTTTGAGTTTATGAACTAAACTTCTCCCTGTGAGCTTTGGTGGAAGTTTGTGTTGTCAAAGCTTCATAACCTATTTATCTAAATGTAATTTTTTAAAATAGTATTTACACTTTAAGGCTCATCTAACCCAGAATCACCAACACATACATACAAGCAAAATTTCTCTCATCCTTCTGTACCTTATCTCTGCAGGTGCATCCAGTCCCCTCAGGGTTTTGTGAAATATAACACTATCATCTTTTATTACAAGGGTTCCCTCCCTCTTCCTTTTCCTGCGCCCTCACTCCAAAATTATTGTGCTTGCCTTCTCCCTGCGCTCTTACTTTACTCTATGTATCACTTAAGTTCTCCTTCTGTCTTAAATCATATTGGAAGTGGAAAGAACAAAAGCCTTGCCCAGCTGCCTTATAGGACAATAAAATCCATGGTGCTGTATGAAGCAAATTCTTCCTCAATAAGAAGTAAGAAGCTATATGATGATCTAAGATATTGTAAGAGAGCATTGACCAATCCCAGTGAGCAAGCTCAAATGAATGACTATGCATCGTGAATGTCCAAGAGCAATTTTTCCTTATAGCAGGGATTTAACAACATAGCTTTTATCACTCAGCAGGTACATTATGAGGTCTTTAAATTAGCACGATAATCTCTAATTGTGAAGATACACAGAATTGTAAATAATGTCAGCTGCAGACCAATTGAGAGAACCAGCTGTTAAATATGTGACGGAGTTACACCGTCCCGGGCCGCAGACAGCTGACCTGAGCGCATACACGCACCACCACCGTTAGTTTCTACACTTGTAGCGCTGGGTTACCATGGCTGCGCGTCTTTTAGTCGACCGGGCAGATAACAGGAAGGGGTAAGAGGTATATTTTGAGCGGCACAGAGGGTGGCCAACATATTTTTTTTTTACTCACCTTTAATAAAGCCGGTCGCGTAGACTCTCCGTGATCGCCGATCATACGAGTGGTTATGCAAGCCGATGGTATGGTGTTCCGGGGTTCAAATAGTGGGTTTGCGCGCCCTTGGAAAGGTCACGTGAACTGCATTATTTTGGTTTGTTTTGTTTTTGTTTTGTTTTTTGTTATTGTGAAACACTGTAGGCTGCCTGGAAGTGGCCATAAATGTGTGTATACATATATATATATATGTATTGTAGGAATACAGCTGGAAATATGCTGAGGAAAAAAGAGTGTTTGGGGGAAAGAAATGATAAAGGGATGACTATTATGCCTAGTGGGAGGGGCAGTGGGGCTGTCAGGGCCTACCTGGGCATTCTGTGAGATGTTACATTGAGGGTAACATGCAGACTGGCTCAGCCGCTTGTGTTTTGTATACAGATTTTTGTTTTGTTTTGAATTAAGTCAGTTGTTTATTTTCTTTGTAAATAATCTTTTGTGCACCTGGGAGGAATAAACTATACACACTGAATGGTTCCTGACTACTCCTGCATTTGTTCGGGAGACGTTTAGGAGACCCCCGACAAATATGTCCCACATGTGCACCAGTCACACTTTATTTGTCATTAATAAAACTTTATTTTATTGAAGCGTAAGCAAAAGTGATTGCCACTGTGAGTGGAAACAGATTAGAAATTTAAGTATGCAAATGAACAGATGTGTTAGATTATTATTTTATATATTTGACATTAAAGATAACATTGTAAATAGTCTAAATAGTTTTAAACCAATAGTTAGTCCAGCTCAAACAGGATGACAAATTCTTACATGCTGAAGATCTGCCATGTCCTCCAGCATAGTCTCGAGCATGAAGGCGATATCAAGACACACAAGGAGCACTGGACAGGACCACTGAAGGGCATCAACCTTTGCAGTACTGGTATCTGTTCCTTTGTGTAAGGAGGAACAGGAGGAGCACTGCCAGGGCTCTACAAAATAACGTTCAGCAGAGTACTGGCTCATGTCCATGTTTCTGACCAACCTGTCAGAATCAAACATGAGAAGGTTCACATGTGACAGGTTTGAAAGATTCTAGAGACACAGTTGCAAAATTTAGGATGTTTGCAATCTAAGTGAGGAGAACGGCGCGTCAGTGGACATTTCTGGTGTTCTTTGGTGAATGCCAGTTGCATGACGCTGGGCTGCGAGCACAGGTCCCACTAAGGTATCCTGGGGTCTACCACCACCATCATGGAGTGTGTTCCTGATAGCTTGGTCAGAAACATGCACATGAATAGATTGCCAGAGATCATTGTGTAAGCATTGTTCATGTTCCTTAAAAGGAGCAAATGCTGGTCTTGCTGCTTGATTGATGTCCTATTATGGCCCTGCCCAGTTCTGCTTGTATAAAGGGCTATCTGTTGGTATCTCCTCCACATTCTTGACACTGTGCTGGGAGATGAATTTTCTTGTGACAGCACCTACTGATGTGCCATGAGCTAGACTGCCTGTGCAACTTGAATGGACCACCTGCAAAACTATTCCCTGTGGGGTGTATTGGCTTGTTGCTGCCTTTCCAGTGCACCCGTTGTCACTTTCATATACGTCAAAGCAGGTGAACTGGATTCACAATTGTTTATGGTTCCTAACTGCAGAGACTGATATTCCTGAAGTTTAACTGACTTTTTTGTTTTTGTTTTGTTGTGATTTAGTGTCCCCTTAAGGCAGTGTTTTTGTGCAGTGTATTTTATAGGTTAGGACTAGGGTTAGGTGTTCAGCTGTGATGGCTATGTCAGTGAATCTCCTCACAAAGGTAGATGTTTATGTGCATATGTGTGGAAGGAAGGAAGCAAGGGTTATGCAAATTTAAATCTATACAATTATAGATTTCCTTGTGAGTTCTATCTAGAGAGAATGAGAGAAAATGGAGTTTTTGAGGAAGAGATGAGAAGAGAATTGAAGAGAAAATCATGTTAGGGGAGAGAGAAAGAGGAGACAAAGAAGTGTGAGAGAGAGGAAACATTACCAAGAGAGTAAAGAGGTCCGCTGAGAATCATTTGGGGTGAGAGAACATTTTCCTGTTCTCGGGGAAATGTGTTAAACCAAATTACTGTTGACAACAGAATTATAGACGTAGACATACAAGGGAGAAAGAGAAAAGAAAAAAGCAATGGAGAAGCCCAGAGACTGAAATGAAAATAATATTGTGATTGTAAATCATTTAGAGACTTTGATTGTTCCTCCTGCTTTACATTCATTGCAGCTGAAGACAGAAATATTTTTTTAAAAGGAAACAGCAAGGAAACATCAGATGGATGTCTCCATCTGTGTCTCCAGACTCCAGTTCTAGTGACTCCAAAATATTCCTGTGTTGTTTTGGTGTAAATGCTATGCAAAGCTTTAAATTCGCAGTTCTATATGTTGTATCTCTCCATGGCTACTTGGCTGCATTGCCAAAAATATTTGGCAACTGGTAACGTGGGCTGCTGTAGTTCTGATTTGTGTTAGTGTTTGTTTTTTAGCTTTGCCTCTGCTGTGGATAAATATAAACCAAGATTTCCATCCTTTCTTCCTTCATCTTTGTTTCATTTAGCACAACACACACAGCCTTTGAGTTGTGGGCTTGAAGGAGGATTGCATGCAAATGCACCTCCATAACCTCAGTATTTGTTGAATACTGAGTCCAGATAATAGTTAAATTGTTTTAAACATGTTTTAAAATACACAAATGCACATACAAGCAAGACACAAACCTAAGTTAATAATAATAATATTTTAGTCCCTCATTGAACTCCAGAAGGAATTTGTGATTAATATGTGCACAAAGGATGGAAATCAAGCATTAATTGAAATTAAGAATTTAGCAATTCCATTTCCATTGTCAGCATCACTTATCGACTTGACTCCTTATCAGTGCTCTTACTGATTCCCATTGGGTTCCTGAGAAACATGAACAGGTATAAATGGAGGCTGTAGCCTGACTCTTCATCACTGCTTTTGTTACCTGTTGAAGTTCAAGATCGGTTCACTCAGCTTTAACTGTAGCAACACAGTGGAGATGAATATTTATAGAATCAAAACCTTAAAATTCAATTTACTTTTCATGACTAAATTCATGCTAACACATTCATCATGTTTCTTTTTGTTTCTTTTTGTCTTTAAAAAGGCAGTGATTTAAACAGAAACTGTATTTAATCCATATATTGAAGTTAAATATCAATAGAAAAAAATGGTCCCATGATCCAGTCACGTTTTGTCTAGTTTTTTGTTTTGTTTTGTTTTTTGTGTTGCTGATGATAATGGTTTTAAATAAAAGCAGTCATCCTAATAATCAGTTTCACAGTTTAACAGGCAGGGTAGAAATCCCTGCCTGTAGAAATCCGTGGGATAGAGGCAATTCGAACTGGGCAAGTCCCTTCACCCATCTGCTCCATTTGAGCTCTGCACTGCCTCCTGGGTACGACTCATCGGATCAGAGACTGGACTATTTAAACAGACAACCGATCCAAACTTCCTGTATTGGGGTGTTGGTTCCACAGATCGACACAATATAACAAAAGTTAGAAAATAATGATGATAAATGAATGAAAGTGCCTATCAATTATTTATTCACATAACATGCACATGCAAGAGACAATGTGGATACTGTGCCCAGTAAATCACTTCCTTAAAATTGTTTGTCTGCTTGCCAATCAATTCCACTTGAACTTGCGGTACAATCAGCTGATTTCAGGAAAATAGTGACGCAGTCTACAGCACGGCTATGGACATCACTTTTACTTTTTTTTTTGCACAAAAGGACAAGAGCATGATGGTAAAGTGCAAACTGTGTCCAAGACAGAACTTTGAAACACGCAGACAGCATCCTAACACTAAGCTAGCCAAAACCAGAGTGATGTTAACAATACATAAAAACAGCATTGCATCATTTAAGAAGATAATTAAGGTCAAATCAGAGAATGCATACTTTATTTTGAGGAACTGGTATAGTACACACAGTGGGTGAGCTATAGAATTGCACAATGGTCCTTTAATAGAAGCATCAATGAGCTCATCCTCCGATAATATGGAGAAATAACATCTAAACTACACAGTGATACATAAATAATAAATCTAAATGGCATTAATTATCCACAACAAAATAAATAGCTTGACAATATCGGAACACTTTTGGTGCAGAGTGAACAAAACAACTGCAACAGAAAAATAAAGGAAAAGAATAAAGAAGTCTTCTCTTTCACCTGCATTGTGAATGTAGACAGACTGATTCCAAGTGATTGGCAGGAAGACAGATAAGAAGGCAGACAGAGAAACAGGCTGATGCTGGAGAAGCAGAACAAACAGACAGATGAGACATTAAACAGAAATGGAGAGGAACAGGATCGGTCTGTAATCTAATGATGATGATGACTGAGAGAGAGAGGGACTGTGTGCCTAGACTCTAGGTCTAATTATCTGTCACACACTGAAATGGAATAAGTCCTCGGGAGAGAGAGCTGGAAAAGAGGGGGGAAGACGAAGGGAAGGAGAAAGAATGAGGAGGCAGTACTATGTGTACAGGGCAAGACAACAGTTGCATAACATGACCCCCTGGCATACTGTTGTGGTCATAAAACCAGATATCTGATCAACAGATGGATGATGGGTAGAAAACTTAACTTTGACCAATTTTTCATTTATTTATGGACAAGTAAATCCAAATATGTAGAGGAACAAAATTTCAGAAAACAACACTGTATGTTAACTTATGGTGTCATCTGGTGGTGGAGAATAACTACAAATGCTTCTGCCTTCCATATATGTAGTAGGTAAAGCATGCTTTGCCTACCACAAGAGACAGACAAATGCACAGCTGATGATGTATGATAATGCTCCATAATGTAATATCAGGGCTTTTCGCAGGAAGGACATGACTATACTAATTTAAAGCACTCACATGTTACTGAGAAACAAATGCCCCCACAGTCATGTGACAAAGAGAGGTTTCACAGAACTTAATGCCGACCTTTTGCGAAAAGTAATGCACAGCATCACTTTAGTAAAAACCTTGATTTTTCAGCCGCTGGACCTGGGCATTGAGTCAACCATGAACTTCTCTTTATACCAAAGTATTCTGGAGTCAAATGTGAGGCAATTTGTCAGACAGATAAAGCTTGGCTAAAATTGGATCAGGCAACAGGACAATGACTCCAAGCAAAGCAGCAAATCTACAACGAAATGGCTGAAAAAGAAGGTGTTGTAATGGTCCAGTTAAAGTTCAGACCTCAATCTGATTGAAATGGTCTGGTAGGACATTAAGAGAGCTGTGTACAAACGAATGTCAAAAACTTCAATAAACCAGTGCATCACTGTAAAAGAGAGTGGGTCAAAATTCTTCCACAGCGACGTGAGAAACTGATAAAGTCATAGGGAAAATGATTGCTGCTTAAGGTGGTTCTACAAGCCATGGGATGTTTGACATGACTGTAACATCCAGCTGTGCTGCAGCTCATTATAGGTACAGGACAATGGTTTCATCTGGAAACTATGGATTCTACCCACAATGGAAAGACATGAATGTTGGATTAATTGGTGATTCTTGGCGATTCTGTGCCATAAATACGTAGATGTCTTTTTCAGTGTTAGCCTTGTAATGTTCTAGTGACACGTTTAAGGTGTACCCTGCTTTTCACCCCAAGACATTTGGGATTAGCTCCAGTTCCTTTGACCCTGAACTGATTCACTGATTCACAAAATAGATGGATGCTATTTCTGACGGTTCAGGAGGCGGATAGTGCAAGAGATGACAGCTGAAAGTGCTTCAGCAGTGCAGCTTGTGATGACTGATTTTGAGAAATGTGTCATTGGGTTACACTGGCTTCACAACTCCAGCTTCACAACACCAAGTTGGATACATGTTTAATGTACAGATGGACAGATAGCACTAGAAGACTGTCTTTGTAGATGTGGGGAAATTGTACCATTTGCTGCATGTCTATGAGTATTTATTAATAAAACAGAAATGGAAAACTATTAAGCCCACATTTCATAATTCTTGGAAATTTGCTTTTTACATTTTCTTTAGTGTTGACTATCAAGTTTTATTGTTTTGTTTTTTTTTTTCATTTTTTCTTTTTTTTTGTTGGCTTTTTGCAAACAGTTTAATATTTAACTTTAAGGGTGCACTCCCTCAAACCTCAGTTATTTTTTAAAGTAGTTAAACACACTGAATCACACAAATACACACTCCACCCTGATCTCCATCTCTCTCTGTTTCCCTACAGTGAGCTCCAACCAGAGCCATGGGGAGTACCCAGACTGCCGGAGTGAGAGGGAGTCAGGAGGGGAGGCATCTCTCCTGGTGTCTCCGCTGGTGGTGGCGGGGATCGTTATAGGTCTAGTCCTCTTCCTCTCATGCATCACCATCATCGTCGGCAGCTTGCGCAAAGACAGTCGACTCCGAAACCCTCACCTTCGAGCAAGCTATGGTCAGTCTGTGACACACCTTGACATATTCTAGAACTTCCTTTTTGGTAGCTTTTCAGACTCCCATTGGAATGTAAATACAGCATCGTAAGACATTAAGTTAATACGCAACTTGATACAATGTCCACGACTTCAGGTATGACTATACATTTAAATCTTTTTGAGTGTCATGCTACGAGCTTAAATTGACGTAAATTGGTTGGTTAGGTTTGGGGTTAATTACGGTGAGGATCAGGACATGATACCAGACTGAAATATGCAAAAGTTGGCTCTAAATACAGTGGTGCGGTGCTGATCTGTAAAGCACAGCTGGAGTATGAGATGAGATGCCATGTAGAAGAGCACCACATAATAGGTTCAAATAAACCTTAGTTCATCACGCTGAAGTAACTGAATGTCCCCAGATGACAAAAGTCTGATTCTAGCACAGCATGAAGTTGATTTTTGTGTCTCCACAGGACAAGACAGTTTTTCTTATGGAGGTTCAGCAGGTGAACTGAGGTCTAGCTGCTTGGAAGACTTTCCTCCTGGTTTAGACTTTGACTCATACAGAGAGTCTCAGATAAACAGTGTGTATCCTGACTCCCCACCACGGTAAGTGCTTTTTGAATTTAAAAAGCCTGTGTAACAGATGTCAGTATTCAAATAAAAAACCCTCTTTTCAGAGTTAAAGTTTCCCCGGAGGCATCTTCCTTGGGGGGCTCAACCCGGGGTAGCGGTCATGTCCGGTTAGGGGCTCTGTTGGCTCTCAGGTGACTGTTTCCTCGCGGCTGCGTGCAGCGGGGCTAGGGGAGGGTCTGTGCTGACGGACGTGGGTTACTGACCTGGTAGCCTGGCTGCCCCTGGGTGGGTCCGGGATGGGTGTGAGGTTCTGGGGGCGCTCCGTCTCTGGGCTGGGACCCGGATCGGGCCTCGGGGGCTTGGGTCCTGGTTGGTGTGTTGCCGGGGTTGTGGGCGGGTGGGTGCATGGGGGCCCAGCCCTGGAGCAGGGTGCCGCCGGTGCGTCGAGCCACCTGGGGGGCTCTTCAACTGGTGGGGGAGATTGTCACATCTTGCAGGAGCTTTCCTCTCCTCAGGAGCTCCCTCTGCAGGAGGGGGAGATACAGGAGAGGTGGAGGAAGATCTCAGCCTGGGTGTTTATTGTCTTATGTAGTTTGGAAGATGAGTGGATGGTGGGGTGGGTGCAGTTTTCTCTGTGGTGGGGTTGGGTGGACTGTCCCGGGCTCTGTGGGGCCGGGCGGCGCTGCTGCACTGGGCCCGGTCTGGATGGGCCTGGGCCCCCTTTCCCTGGCGGGTCGCGGAGTATGGGGGTGCCTACTGGGGTCAGCGGGGGAGCTGGCCCCAGGGAGGGGTCACTTGCCCCTCCCTTCCTTCCCTCCCCATCTCCAGCTGCCTCCCTCTTCCCGCTCCACCACAACCACCCACACATGCAGGGCCTTGGAGTAGGGGTATGTCACCAGGGTGCAGAGGAGGCTACCCCCCCCTCTGTCCCCTTCTGGCTGCCTCTGCCTCAATTTTATCCCACAACTTAGACATTCACATTACTCACACTCTCATTACACATACATATAGGATCTTGGGGGTGGGCACGATACACGGAGTCCAAAGTACCATCAGGGTGTACACCCCACCCCTGGCATCGTTGCCCACCTCTCAATTTTAAATACACGTAGACATTGAGGGCTAGCAGGAGGGACCATGCGCTTACCTGCTGCTCTCTGGCAGGTAGCTCCAAGCCCTCCTGGGTTTTAAATGCACCTTAGAACACACATGCATCAACATTACAATGAGCGGGTGGAGGGAGGTTTGGAGTCTTCTCTCACCCCCATTCTCTGCGACCTGCTGGAGCAGGGGGGCTAGGACTAGGAGGAGGAGTTGGCCGTCCGACTGCGGTCTGGAGTGTGGAGCCTTCCTGCTGCTGCGGAGTCGGGGCGGTCTGCCTCCCCCCACCACAGGGAAAAGGGAAACACCACCTGGGTCTGGGTGCAGTTCCCCCCTCCAGGGGCGGGGGCACCTAGACCCGGTTTGTAGAGTACGCTTGGGGAGTGTGATCGTGTGTACAACGTCTCTTTATGTCTGTCTCCACGTTGGTTGAGTGTGGAGTAAGTGCATATGAGAGCATGAGGGTGGGAATGGATGTTTGTATCTGTGTGTGCCTGTATGTCTGTGTCTATATGTCAGGTTGGGTGTCAGGCGCCACCTCTCTGGGGACATCTCAGGCCCTCCAAGGTTTGGAGGCCTATCTCCCCCTACCACCACTTCCCCTGCCAGTGGCGGACCCCCTCAGACATCGGTGCGTTGGTGGTTCTTTGTGTCCGGGGATGGGCGTCCAGGTACACACCGGCTCACTCCTTGGCGGCCGCTTATCGGGGCCTGGAGCCTGGGGCTCGCTCGGGCCACTTCGGAGGTGGGGTGCCCCCGGCCTCTCGGCCTGGGGCTCGGTCACTCAGGCGCAGCTGGCTGCCGGCGGAGCTCACGGGCGCGTCACTGCAACTCCCCCTGGCTTCTGCTCCGCGGCTGCTGAGTGAGCCCTCATCTGGGACTCTCCTCAGCTCTTTCCGGGACAGTGGCGCAGCTGCCCCTCTGTTGGTCTTCCTTGGTCTCTTGTGTTCTGGGGGCCTCTGGATGTCTGGAGTTTTGATCTCCTCCACACCTGCTTCACGCCCTGGAGGACGGGGCTGTGCCCCCCCCCCCCCCCCCCCCCCCCCACACCCTCTAGCAGATTATTACATGAAGGAACCTTTTAAAAAACAAAAAACAAGCGCGTCCATGCTCACAGGTGTACACACGGGTGATCACACCCACAAACTACACCCTTTTTGGCTCCTACCTCAAAGCACACTGTGTTCTGTTGATCTTATGTGCTGCACAATAATGTTTAACATTTAGTATTTACTGTCATATTCCCATATATCATTGTGATGTTGTTTATTCTATTACTCTTGTTCTCTTCTGCTTGCTTTCTTTTTTCTTTCTCAGCAGGTGATCCAGGTGATTGATATATGCATTTTTTTTCTCTGCTCATTCTGTTGGTTTTTGTTTTTTGCCCTTCTCCCCGTCCCTCTTCTCAGCTGTTTCTCTTTCCCTCTTTCTTTCTCCCCTTCTTTCCCCCAGTCAAGTCTGTCCCGTATTCAGTAAGTGAAAATAAAATAAACAATAAAAGGTGAATCAAATGGACCATTACGGCAAGGCTGGGATGGTCAGTTTGGTAAAGTAAATCCGTTGGGCATCTTTCTTTGCCTTTAGACAACAATTCTGATGGCAAAAGAGCCAAACGGGACAGGCCAAAAAAAAAAAAAAAAAAAAAAAAGTTAAAGTTTAATCTACTATACATCTATTGCTTTATTACAACAAAATGTAAATGAAAATGTACCATAGTGATGTCTGTATACTAAATATGAAACTAAAATACTGCTAGACACCTGTTAAAATTGGAAACAGAAGGACGCTTGGGTTTTTTTACACATACCATTTGATAATTACTTAGATTTAACGGCGCAGGAAGGTCTCTGGTTTTGGAAAATTCCTTTTTTCTGGCAAAAGTTGAAAATAAAATATTAAGAAAAAACAAGTCAAATGGAATTTTTTGCCTTTCCTCAGCTACACACTACATTCTATTGTCAAAATAAGAAAGAAGAGCCTTTCCTTTGACATATATGTGAAATGTCAAGTATGAAATATAAGTGACCATTCATACACTATCATGCACTGTTCTTTGGCCACTTGGTTTGACCTTTTTCTGTGGTAATTCATTTATTAGAGAGCAGTGCTAACTTTGGTGCCCATTGCAAGGTTGGCTGTGAATATGTGCATGTGTGTGAGAAAGAGGGAGAGAGAGAGAGAGAGAGAGAGAGAGAGAGAGAGAGAGAGAGAGAATGGACTTGCTAAAAGCTGGTGTCATGGTGTTTTTGATCTAAATGTCAGCTGGTCTAATTGGCAACTTTAATAATTCACATAAATCCCTCCCCTGCAGTGCATATGTGTGTGCTTCATTCTCATCACAGTTCTTTAGAACCGTTCAAACATTTTACTCTGTTCAAGGGTGGATGATCTGTAGTCTATAACTCAGAGGGAATAATTGTCATACGACTGAACATATCATTTTATTTTATGGTTTATCAGAGGATATTGCTTACAGTTCTCCCTTTCTGCTGGCACCAAGTGTACACTCTATTTCATGATTATCCGGGGAGTATCATCCATCTGTAGTACGTGATTGAGATGACATTACATCTTATCACTTCCACAATTATTGTCAGACAACAGGGATAACGAGGATATCAGAGAGATAATTTACTGAAATGACTCACTGAAATTTAATAATAATAGTAATAATTAGACACAGTGGCACCACATTGCGGAAAGAAATCCAGCTTTTTGCTCTTTTCTTATGTAGTTACAAAGTAATTGTCATGTGCAATGTATTGAGCATCACAGAACTGCTGCATGTGACATAATCAAGGATTCCCATCTTCATCTCCTCAGTTCACATAGAAGGTAAATAAGAAATGTAGTGCTTCCTGGATTATGATTGTTTTTGGGCTCTTTGGAACTGATCTACATATATGAACTTAAAAATCAAAACACTATGTAACACTTTTACCACCGGCTCGTGTGATAAGACTCCCCCCTTATGCCCTCGGGTGCAGTCTTGACTCTACTTAAACATTCTGTGATAAAAGATACATCTCGAAAAATAAATATCAGTCTAGGGTTCATATGATTCTCGTGTCTACACAGACAAGCGGAGGCTAAGGAAATACACTTAACCGATTAAGGCTAATACATGTGAATACTCAAATGATAAGACACCATGCAATAAACCCAACACAGGATCTCAGGGTTAGAAAATGTATTAAACAATTGCAGGAAATTCACATCCAACCCTTTTTTCTTCATGAAAAAAAACACATATACAAAACATACAATAAACCCCCGGGGGATAGATTTCAGTATTTTTTTCCCTTAACCTGTCCAATGTTATTCTTTTCCCAGAGTGCACTCTTAGTTTATTTTTGTTGTTGGCGCGCTTTAGTTGGAGCTCTTAATAATAACAACAATACCTCCGAGTATCCGTGATGTCTCCACCTCCTCCGATGAATAACTCGCTCGTTGTGGTAGCAACCGTCTCCACTCGCGGCAGCGAGCAACGAATCTCCGGTTCCTTAGATAGCAGCGAGTCATCCACGGTTAGCGACTCTCTCCCGAGACAACTCTCCAACTCCGTCTCTCCGCTCCGGCGGAATCTCCGTTAGCCAGGACCGTGGCGTTAGCCTAGCTCCAGGGTGTGACTCCTTCCCTTTCAGAGTCTTTATCTGCCGTTCTCTGCGATAGTGTCTTTTCCTTTCCAGGCTTGTCTGTGCATTCTTTCTGTTTCCTCCGTTGCAAAACTCTCCTTGTAGGGGTGAGATCCGTATGGGATGCAGAGTCTAGACATATCCTCTCCCCAAGAGGCAACAAGTGATTCCGATGGAGGATCTTGATTGGTCCATCACCATCTTCGGGTTTCAACCGGAACACAGGTAGGTTCGGCATCTTACTTTCCACAACATATGGTTTTGACGCCCAGCGGTCGGCCGGTTTATGTTTCCCTTGCAACCCGAGGTTTCGTAGCAAGACTCTGTCTCCCGGTAGCAGCTGTGCGAACCTAATTCTTTTATCATACCGCTGCTTATTGTTCTCATTCTGTTTGGCAGCGACGGACTCTGCTAGTTCATAGGCAGCCTTTAACTCCTTCCTCAGGTCAGAAACGTACTTGAGGTAAGTTTTCTGTGGTGTGCCATCACTAGAAGTCTCGAAACACAAATCCACAGGTAACCTAGCTTCACGCCCAAACATAAGGAAATAAGGAGAGAAACCTGTAGCTTCATTTGGAGTGCAATTATAAGCATGAACCAAATGAACGACGTGCTGACTCCATTTTTTCTTTCTGTTCGGTTCCAGGGTCCCCAACATGTCCAACAATGTCCTATTAAACCTCTCGGGTTGAGGGTCTCCTTGAGGATGATAGGGCGTCGTTCTTAATTTTTCAACTCCAAGTAAACTCAACACTTCATGGACAAGGCGACTTTCAAAATCTCTGCCCTGATCACTGTGCATCCTCCGTGGCAGTCCGTAATGAACGAAATACTTCTCCAGCAACACCTTTGCAACCGTAGAGGCTCTCTGGTCTCTTGTTGGAAAAGCTTGAGCATAACGAGTGTAGTGATCGGTAATGACCAGAACATTTTCTGTGCTGCTCGAATCAGGCTCTATGGACAAAAAGTCCATACAAACGAGGTCGAACGGTCCCTCACTTTGCAAATGCGACAAAGGTGCAGCTCTCTTGGGTAGAGTCTTTCTTTTTATACACCTCTCACAAGACTTGCAATACTCTTCAATCTCTGACTTCATCCGAGGCCAGTAGAACCGGTTTCTTACCAAACCGTATGTCTTGTCGAGGCCCAAATGACCTGAGTCATCGTGCAGTGATTTCAGTACAGGGACTCTATACTTTTCTGGTAGTACCAACTGAGAACAGCGGGATTTCCCTGGAGGAGTTACAATGCGATACATCACTCCTTTCTGCATCTTTAACCTGTCCCACTCTCTCAACAGCAAAGAGCAAGTTGGTTGCTTGGTCTTGTCAACTTGGTTACTATTCCCATTACTCAGAGCTGTCCACACTTGTCCTATGCCGGGGTCTTCCCGTTGAGCGGTCGACAACTCAGCAAGACTCACAAAGGGCATATTCTTAACACTCAAAGAAGCCAGATTGCAATAAGCTTGTGGGATAGCTTGTGGAGAAGTGCCAAAAGAGTCAATGGCTCTTCTGGATCGTGGGTTTTTATGTTTCATCACCCCAGACATTTGACACAAGGCTCTCACTCCTGCTGCAGGAACGTCGTCCCACTCGGATTTGGATATCGACCCCGATTGTGGCCGGCGAGAGAGGGCGTCAGCGTCAATGTTTTGGACTCCTGCTCTGTACTTGAGACTAAAGTCATATGTAGACAGGGCAGCAAGCCAACGGTGACCCGTCGCGTCTAGCTTGGCAGACGTTAGCACATATGTCAGAGGGTTGTTGTCTGTCCTCACCTCGAACTTGGTCCCGTACAGATAGTCATGCAGTCTGTCCACTACCGCCCACTTCAGCGCCAAAAATTCCAATTTATGGGCTGGGTAATTCTTTTCTGAAGGAGTCAAACTCCGACTGACGAAAGCCACAGGTCTCAATCCTTTGCCTTGATCCTGGTACAGCACTCCTCCTAGCCCCTCCCGGCTAGCGTCTACATGCAGCACATAAGGTAGCTGAGGATCGGCAAAGGCCAACACAGGAGCTTGAATAAGTCGTCGCTTCAGCTCCTCGAAGGCTGCCTCATATTCTCCGCTCCATCGACCACCAAAGGGCTCTGCGGGGTTAAGGTACGGACCATCCTGTCTCTCCTTTACTTTCTTCTTTGCAGTTGAAGGGTAACCAGACAACAGTTGGTTCAATGGGTGAGCTACCTTGGAGTAATCTTTCACGAAACGCCGGTAGTACCCACAGAATCCAAGAAACGACCGTAACGCAGTCACAGTGTTGGGTCTTGGCCATGCGGTTACAGCTTCAGTCTTCTTTGGATCAGTAGACACCCCGTCTTGAGATATGAGATATGTGCCCAACGTAAGTCACCGATGGCTGACAAAACTGACATTTATCCAGTGACAGCTTCAGTCCTTCGTCCTTTAGACGGTCAAGCACCTTCAGCAACCGGATCTCATGCTACTCAAGCGTGGCTCCAAACACAATGAGATCGTCGAGATAGACCAACACCTCAAGCAAGTTCATGTCTCCAACAGTTTGTTCCATTACCCGCTGAAATGTAGCGGGAGCCCCTGTCACTCCCTGTGGCATTCTTTCAAATTGGAAGAATCCAGCCGGGCAAATGAAAGCTGTCTTTTCCTTGTCGGAGTCTGCCATGGGCACTTGATAGTATCCACTCCGAAGGTCAAGCACACTGAACCACTTGCTTCCACTGAGACATGCCAAAGCATCTTCAATTCTTGGCACCGTGTATTGGTCGGGAGTGGTGCGGCGGTTTAGAGTCCGAAAATCCACACACATCCTTATTTTCCCATTCTTCTTTCTCACGACCACAGTGGGTGAGGCATAAGGACTGCGTGACTCTGTAATAACACCAGCAGTTTTTAGCTGCGCTAGATGCTGTCTCAGTGCCTCCACGTCAGCAGGTGGCAACCGACGAGACCTCTCCCGAAATGGTTTGTCCTCTGTGGTTTTGATAGTGTGCTGGGTGCCCTTACTGCATCCGACATCAAACTCATGCAGAGAGAAAACTTCACTTCGCTCCATCATTTCTGTCACCAACCTTTCCTTCCACTCCTTAGGAACTGGTGAGTCTCCAAAGTTGAAAGAAGAGGGGCTCAGCTTCCCAGGGAACTCGACTTCAGACTCTTCCCTCCCAGGTAGAGATGACACGACGTCGACTGGAAACAGATGAGCTATTGGTGTCCCTCTGGTCAAGGTAATTTCCCGTGCTGACACGTTTCTAACCAGAACAGTAATTCTTTTGGCCGTCACACCAGTGGAGGTCTGCAACTCTGGTCTCACCAGAAGTCCATCGGGAAACCGTGACTCATTCTCAGGGTCATCAGGTGAGTCTACAAGGATTGTCTGAGTGCTCAGCACTCCATGAAACTTTGGTGCCCCAGCCACTTGGGCGACTCCCCCAGGCCGTTGGATGACAGGTTTGGCTTGGGTGAACCACACTGTTCCCCTCTGGTTACTGTCAGCATCAGGTGGTAACACTGAGATCTCACTGAAAACTTTTCTGAAGACTGGGTGAATGTGCATGGATCTCACAAAGTTTTCTCCTCCCTTTTCCCTGCAGTGGCTAAGCAATCAACTCACAGTGGGTGTGTTAGTGCCAACAAGCAGGGAAACTTCACCTCTCACAACTGGGTCGGGACATACCAACACAAGTGCATCAATGGTCTCACTCACACCTACATCTGCTTCCAAAAACTCCAGCCTAAGTGACAAATAGCCATCATAAGGGTACTCGGCGGAACTGAGACCCCATATCGCCAACGTGTCGATAGACGTCAATGGCAGGTGTGTCAAATATCTGTCGTAGAAGGATCTGTACAGCAGGGTTACTTGAGAACCAGAATCGAGTATGGCTTTAGAGTAGATGCCTTCAATCTGTACCGACACTACAGAGCTAGGGCCCACTAAGCCTGCAGGTACAGTGTCTTTCACTTTTCCCTCTAAGGTGCTGCACTTGGTGGAACGTGTTACAACCACCGGGATGCCAGGCCGTTCCTCTACTGGACCCCGCGGTAGTTTCCCGATTTCTTTGTCAGTTTAATGAGGCGCTTGTTGACTTTGAGTAGGTTTTCTTCACCTTCACATTCTCTCTTAAAATGTCCATCCTCCCCACATCTGTAGCAAAATATTCCAGGTTTATCCTCTTGATAGCCAGACCTTTGTGGGGTAGCATTTCTTTTATAAGGTGGCTTGGCAGGGACTTCTGGTTGTGAAATCTGGGTGTCTGGATGTGATGCAACCGTAGCAGCTTTAAGACTAAGCATCTCAGCTTTCATGACACTTATCTCTTTTTTCAGCTTTGCCACTTCAGGATCAACTTCTTGTTCAGGTGCCAACTTAGAAACAGGAGTTACAGACTGTGACATTACTGGGTTCTTGCTATCATTTCTGCTTTGGAGCATGTCCTCTTCCTCCCTTACTTCTTTTAGCAACTCACTGAAAGAAGGGGGTTCTCGCAGCTTGTGAGTCATACGAAGACGGAGTGCAATCATGTCTTGTTGCAGTGCTCCCCTCACAACCTGCTCCATCCGTAATCGATTCATGTCAGACAGTGCCACGCCTCCTTTTCTGAAAATACAGTGCAGCAGTTTATCCAACCTCAACAAGTAAGTAGACAACTTTTCGCCCACATTTTGGTAGGTATGTCTGAACTTCACCAGAAGATCGGACGCACTCTCAGTTGTTCCAAAAGCCGTCTCCAAAACCTGCATGTAGTCATATGAAGTTGCAGTGGGCTGCTGCACTCTCAAGAACCTTACAATGTCTGCAGCTGGACCTTTCAGATTTTCCACTATTCGCTGTTTCTTTATGTTGTCACTGCACTGCCACTCATCTAGCAGATGTGTTGTCTGTTCTGCCCAGGCATCATACTCTTCCTCCCCATTGGGCGTAGGTTTCACACCAGAGAACATGCGCAGCTTACGATAGCTCTGAGAATCAACAGATGTGGCGTTACATTTATCCACTAAGGAACTGATAGCATGTATCAAAGCCGTGTTCACATCAAGGGGTGAAGGCTGAAGTAAGCCACCAACGTCAGTAAGAGTTTTACCTTCCGCATTCAGGAATGACATTAGCTTAGATTGAAACTCATCATTTTCTGCAGGAGCAGTGAGCACATGAGCTGGCCATGGACCCGCCTCCCCAGGAAGTCCAACAACATCCGGTACGGTTTGATTTTTTAAGTCAGTTGAAGTCTTGATCAGTACCAACTGTGTCTTAGAAGCTACATCAAGACAACGGTCAACTATCTCGGATTTTCCAAATACTTTGACCTGGCTCAAGGCCGATAGCAGAACTGCATCTGTGACATCGGGGTCCACATCACTCAAAACAACTGCATGTCCATAAGCTAACTGCTTCCTTTTGCACCAAGCTTCAATTTCAACTGCTTCCATTTTTCTTTTTTTTCTTTTTTAGCTCAAACAGTAAGAGATCTCACAATAAATGTAACCACACTTGACAATGAAAATAATTTCCTTAGCAATCTCAAAAAAAAAATTAGTTCCCTCTCTTTGGTGAATAACGGAAAACCAGGTCAGTCATAACACAAATTACATACAATCCCGGACGAGCCCCCAAAAATGTAACACTTTTACCACCGGCTCGTGTGACAAGACTCCCCCCTTATGCCCTCGGGTGCAGTCTTGACTCTACTTAAACATTCTGTGATAAAAGATACATCTCGAAAAATAAATATCAGTCTAGGGTTCATATGATTCTCGTGTCTACACAGACAAGCGGAGGCTAAGGAAATACACTTAACCGATTAAGGCTAATACATGTGAATACTCAAATGATAAGACACCATGCAATAAACCCAACACAGGATCTCAGGGTTAGAAAATGTATTAAACAATTGCAGGAAATTCACATCCAACCCTTTTTTCTTCATGAAAAAAACACATATACAAAACATACAATAAACCCCCGGGGGATAGATTTCAGTATTTTTTTCCCTTAACCTGTCCAATGTTATTCTTTTCCCAGAGTGCACTCTTAGTTTATTTTTGTTGTTGGCGCGCTTTAGTTGGAGCTCTTAATAATAACAACAATACCTCCGAGTATCCGTGATGTCTCCACCTCCTCCGATGAATAACTCGCTCGTTGTGGTAGCAACCGTCTCCACTCGCGGCAGCGAGCAACGAATCTCCGGTTCCTTAGATAGCAGCGAATCATCCACGGTTAGCGACTCTCTCCCGAGACAACTCTCCAACTCCGTCTCTCCGCTCCGGCGGAATCTCCGTTAGCCAGGACCGTGGCGTTAGCCTAGCTCCAGCTAGCCAATGTAGCCAAACGTGCCTCGTGCTTAGCCAAGCACCAAAAGATACGGGAAGCCCGGCTCAAACGCTCCGAATGATTACCGGGAAGTCCGCAGACGGGTGATATGTTGTTGCCGAACAACTTTGGTGACATAAGCAGTCCCGAAGTCCATGCTTTGTCTATGCCATTTTAGTAATCCTTCTTTTTCTCCTCTCTTCCTCCCGAGTCTCTTTCCCCCGGAAGTCATCTGCAAGTCATGACCTCTCGTGACGTAGCATACAAAACAAGTTACACTTCTTCTCTTTTAACAGACATTCACATTCCATGAAATTATGGTTTTTTAACGTAACTGATTTTTTCATACACTATTTATGCATTTTAATACAAACAGTTATATCACATATCTATACCACTCTTAACCTCACCATGAACAATTATTTTCTCTTTAACTTATTCTCATGAAAACAAAATAAATACCACTGATATTTATCAGAGTATTACAACTACAAACCACATTGTTTTAAGTGAGTTAACCTTTTGTCTCCCTGACAAACACTGTTTGCAAAAATGCATTTTTTTTGTTACATATGACAATAGAAATAAAAAAGAAATTAAGACATGACCTTGTTATTTTTAAGTTATTGGGGTTTTTTTTTTTCCTTTTAGTTTATTCTCTGTGCAGTGTTTAAAAAGCCCCATATGGACTTCAATTGTAAAGTTTGCTATTGTTTTTGGTCAAACCTCATATGTGAAGGGATGCACCTGGTAGCAGCAGGGTTTGGTGGTGTTAAATGATGCTTGAGCCTAATGTGGGCGACAAATTGTGCCCATACGCAGTTAGAGAATTTCAGTTTGAACAGCGGAAATGTGAGAATAACTGTGAAGAACTCCTCAGCTTTCTATCAAGAATAAGGAAAGAAAGCAAAGAGGAGAGCAGGGAAAAGGAAGGGGAGCTAGAGCGCTACGTCAGTACTCTGGCAGGAAACCAGAATGTTCTGGACCGCCTGCGTGTGAGACGTACTTTTTGGCTTGGACTACAGGACAGCAGCCAACCAACGCATATGCATAAACTCACATACACTCACATCCATACATTCGAATCACACTTTTTTTTGTAACCATAGTGCTGGCAAATTATTGTTTGGTACCCTGTGAAGAAGCAGGTAGTTGCAGTCATATGATCAGAGCGTGTGTGGGCGTGCATATTTTTGCGTGTGTAGGCCACAGATGGTTGAGGAAAACTCAGAGAACTCAGATCAACAGCTCACCTGCTGCGACTGTGAACGCTACACTTCCGACACACACGTACACACACAAAGTCTGGTAGAGAAAAAAAGTCACGCTTGCGGATCAGCGCCTCACCTGTGGAGACTGAAAGCTTCTGCTTCCTCTCAGGGAGAAGCTCAGCAAGCACACACACACACGCATGGACACAGATTCCTTTCTTTCTGATTTGATTTGCATAATAGCATTGGTGAGCACATAGTGTAGGAAGGCACGTGTGACATTCTCATCGTGTATTGAGAAGATTTAAATAAGCATTAACGTCACAGCTTTGTTTCCTTTTGATTTGTTTTGTGTTTGCCACTTACATGTGTCCAGACACTGATCTATTAATATAATTTTTTCAATTCTGTTATGGTGAGCATGTGAAAAGGAATATTTATGTCATGTTGCTCAAATTTAGGCTGAGGTTTGCCCATTATTATGTCTGGTCTCGAGTGTCACAGCATATGCTGCTGGTCTGATTGCCGATTCTGATCCAGAGTTCTGCCTACAACAGTGGAAACATCTTAGTTTCTGGTCAGCAGTTTATGGATACTATGACCTATGGATGGAAAACTACAGTTTATCCATTTGTATTTTAAGCTTGGAATTATAGAGAATTTAGAATCACATTTGCTTCTTTGTTGATATATAATATGTAATTAACTGTAAATTACATGTTGCAAAGGCAGGCAGTCAGAGATGTTACCTGTGTTTTACCAGTTGTACAGCAGTAAACCACGATGGAGCAACAGTAGCCTGCATCTGTGACTTTTCACGTAACATTCAATAATGACATGTTTAGGAGCAGCTGAGGCATTTGCAATAATTTGCCCGTTGCTGTGTCAGGCTGCGTGACACTAACTGCAAGTGTTTGACAAATACAGGAAGCGTTTTTTCATGTTATTAAGCTGTAAAGCAATTTCTGCACAGTGTCACTTGTCATCTCATAGGAGGAAACTAATCTTCCCACTGTGCACAAACTGGTAATGTAAAGAGATGAAAAGCAGGAAAATGAAAGTAGACACCTGATTATTGTTTTCTGGCACTAAGAGTAATTTGATATGATGAAAACTGATTTGTTGAATGTCATATAGAGGTTTCATATTGTTTCTGCTTTATGCTGTAAAAATCAAATCAGTTTTGGGTATGATTCACACACAGTAGCAGCACCATCTACAGTTTAACTCCACAGGCAAGAACCTCTCACAGTGGTAAAGAGCAGAAACATGCTGGCTTTACACACACAAATACACACACTTGCACTGACACACAGAGACCATATGCTGTAAGCAAGAGCTGTGTGGTGTTCAGCTCTGTAGAGCGTCATAACCATTGCATGAATACATGCCAGAGGTCCTCCCTTTCTGCTGACATGCGTGTGCATTTGACTTCTTTTTCTACTGTGACAAATGTTAAGACAAAATCTTTTAGGTCAAGGTTAGAAGTCTGGGAAATATCTGGGTTTAAATAAACCATGACTGTTAATAGGAAAAATGAAAAAGCAACATTCTTCACACTTGTATCAGTGGCAAACTACTTCATCCATTGCTTTTGACAGGCTTCACTTATTGGTTGCATGTGAAAGTTTGGGGGGGTTGCTTTGTTGTAAAGCAAACCTCCATACAGCTGCATAAAATAGCAAAATAACTAGTAGATAAACCTAGCCTTAATTGACAGAAGCAGCCAGCCTATGCAGGAAAAACGTTGAAACATGGATTTCCCAAACTGTAGCATGAGGATTGTGTCAATGTGTTTGTTTGCCACCAAGCAACAGCATCCTTAAGTTATTAATAAATTAATACCTTGATATTGAATTTCATTTACATGATATGTCTGGACTTTAAATAGAAACAAGCAGCAGATAAAAACAAACAAAACAACAAACAGAAAAGCAGTTGTGCAGCTCCCAGCAAGTCTCCCAGAGGGGGCGAATTATTATTTATTCTGCCACACCCTGCTAACACACATGCTAGTGAACACACAAAGGTGTAAAACACCTCATTCATTATCTAGTGTGAGGTGTTTGCAGAAACAGACACAGTGGGAACAGAGCAGCATATAGCTCCTCAGAGACAAGAGACACAGGGATTTAGAGTGTGTTACAACACCTCATCGTGCCTAGCGCTCACTTTCCCTCTGTCTTCAATTTTCACCTCAACGTGCTGTCATGCCACTGATGTTTACAGTCAGATTTCTTAGCATGAGGCAAGTGAAAATAATCCACATGAATATATTTATTGAAACCCTGAGTTATATGGGGGTGTGAGAAAGAGAAGAGAAAGACGATAAATGATAAATGATAAACAATATTTAATAATAAATAATTATAACTAAAGCCATCGCAGAAAACTTTATTTTTCTATATTATGTTTTTTGTATTATATTTCTCCTCATGTTAACTTTTATCAAGTGGAAAAAAGTGATTGTGTTCATCTTCCAGCTTCATGTGTTTATATTATGCTAACCATAGCCATGTAGCTAGCCACCATGTAGCACATCATTATATACCAGCAAGCCCAACTTCAGTAACCCTACAAACATCACTGTTTAGTTTTCTATCTTCATTTATGTCGGAAGAGATAGCAGAGCTGTACGTTTTAATTTTTCAGATATCTCTCAGTCAGAGCATGGTATATAGACCTTAGATGGAAACTAGCAAGCTAACTCCCTGCTAACTTCAAATTCTGTTAAACTTAATAAATCCTGTTTTTATGGATGCCTGGATGTCAAACTTAATTGTTACACCTGGTAAAGCAGCAACACTGATCATGTCATTAAAGATGAAAGAATTTAGAATAGAATAGAATAGAATAGAATAGAATAATCCTTTAATTGTCCCACAAGGAGAAATTTGGTTGTAACAGCAGCCAAAAAGACAAATATACAAACAAACAGTACACAGGACACGGAACAGAAACATACACAATTTTCTTACATATTTACATTATTTGAAAAGTTTTCTAACTCTTAGTGATGCCGCAGTGTTTGTTTGACTTTGAGACCTGAAGAGTTTTGACCCGGAAACAGCTAATGACGTCAGCTAATGTTCAACTGGAGTGAACATTAGCTGTTATCTTCACATCATGGCGGAAGTAGCTCTCACTCACTTTTTCTATACACAGAAAGACACAAATTTAACGTGAAAGAAACTATCGCTTAAGCGCTTACTTATAGGAGGTCATGTGATTGTTGGGGTTTTCTCCGTTTTCTTTCTATTATTGTAGAATATGAAGCGCCTTGAGGCAACTGCTGTTGTGATTTGGTATTGTATAAATAAAATTGAATTGAACTAAAATGAAATTGAAAAAGAAAGAAAGAAACTGCTGTGTATTGATGTTGTTAACCACTGTGCTGATTAAGTTACGCTGATTTACCTCTTCCTACGGCCCATTCTCATCTACCATTACTTCCACAGGGCTATTTTATAAAATAAAAATTCTAGGGCTCCTCATGGTTTGCAGTGGCAGAGCAATGATCAGAACAACAGCAGCTGAACCAGTCACGTCATTGTGCCCATGCTTTGCATCTTTCCAGCATCAACATGACGCAGTTGCTGTCAAACAAGAAACGTTTTACATTGGCTTGTATTTTGTTTGTCTTTTATTCAGTTATAATCCATCTAACCTGCAGAAATCTTTCATAATTTTAAGGTTGAATTTCCAGTTTTCTTTACATGGATTAAGCCCACTTATAAACCTTAAGTGAATATTTTGACAAAAGCCATGGAACTTTAATCTCACTTTTCATTAAGACTTAATAACTGCAGCTATGCATGTATAGAGTCACTAGTCAAGCAAAACAATATTATGGCTTCATTAACAGCTCAGTCCTGAGTGCCAACAGTGTGCATCTTTGGTTTTCCCTACCAGAACACTGAACAACTGTATTTAAAATTTGCATTAAAGATACATAAACCTTTTCTAGACTACAGCTGAATTCTGCAGGTTTATATTTTTTTGTGTCTTGCCTATTTATCTTCCAAATGTATGTTTTAGATGGTTTTATATAGAGCACATTGTAGATATTGCTTGATTGTGCATAGTTAAAACTGTCTTTATATTTGAAACTGAATGTCTCAGTGCAACAGCTCATGTCTGATGGTGGGAGGGGTCCATCTTGTCTCCTATGGTATTCTCCTGTGAATTTCTATTATGGATGGATGTATTTGAACATAGAAAATAAGGCAATGGCATCAAGCTATCATGAAATAGCAGATTAAAAGCCGGCTTATTAAAAAGATAAGCATTGGGAGAGTTCAGCAAGCGCACTACCTGACATGAACCATTTGTCAGCACAACTGTAAATTTGCTAAAGACATGTTTCTTTACAAAATGCCCATTAAGAGTTTGAGCAGATTACTCCCTTTAAGTATGAGTTATTTTGCAGTTGCTATCATTTTTCCTGTGTTGGGAAGGATACATTTTATGTGCCTGCACTTGGAGTAAGCTAAAAAAATAATAAAGAGAAAAGAAAACCACCTCCAGACACCCACATGCACAAATGGCAAAGAAGAACATAACTTAGTAACTGATGTTATGATATAAAATCAATGTTCTGTAATTTATCTAACTTTTTCATTTTTGTCCTTTTGCCTGTAGCTATGATGAGTGTGTCGGTCCAGGTTCGACTCAGATCTACATCCCTACAGATGACCCACCTCCTTACTCATTGGTGGACCCCTGTCAGGGGGGAGCAGAGCAGGATGAACGGCCTTGCTACTCCCTTACAGATCCTTCCCCACACTGCGGAGAGACCTCAGCCAGTGCTGCCTGGTTTTCTCCCTCCCACTACCCACTGGGACTGCAAGAGCAGGAGCATCAACATCTTGCATCCATCTCCTTCCCACTGGAGGCAGCACCACCTTATGAGTCAATGCTGCCAGAGCAGGGACAGCCCCTCCCTCTCATGCCATGTGACCTTTATAAACACCAATCAGAGAGGGGGGATGATGGCAACTCCCAGCAACTCCCTGCGAACCAGATCTCATAGGACAGTTAATTTGTTTCTCTCACCTGTGGGCTTGGTGAATTAAACAAACACTTGGGATGTGTGGAAAATAGCTTTCATTAGCAGCTGTGACACCAAACGATGGTCCAAAAGATGTGCATTTCTTCCACACGGTTGCAAAGACCTGAAGAGGCTGAAGCTTGACTGCAGTGCAGTCAAAACTCCAGCTTTCAACCATTTTACTGTTGTTTGACTATGGACAAAATAAAACTCAAGAACTGCATTATACTGCAAAGTTCCTGGAATGGCAACTTCTCTCAATGGCTCTCCTCTATGTTGTTTAGTTTAGTTTTGCCATGTGTTGACTGTTATCGTCTCCTTGAAGTAGGACTGATACAAGAGTTGTGTGTCTTGTGTGGAGTTTAGTCTGAATCGCTTCCAAACAAATGCATTTACATTTATCCATCATGTCATAGACAACAGGAAATTGAGTTTGTCTTTACAAGAAAGAGTATGAACAGTATAGATGTGGGTTTTAGTAGTCTAGTTTAAGGTATACACAAGCACACTCAGTACCATCCCTGAGTTTATTTTGCTGTGATGTCACATATCTTCGTATTTAGAAATGTTTTGGGAAAAAACTGTACTTAGCTCTGATGTTATATAGAACATGTCAACTACCAGCACACCACTGCTGATTTACAATCTCTATAGTGTGTGCAGACAGTAGCGTGGTTTATGGCAACCTCCAGTGTTAGTTTGTTGGTTGTGGTAGTTTGATTAGAAGGAGTTTGTGATGAAATGGCTGTGTATAACAGGGGAACTACCTGGACAAGGAATTATCAACATGCCATTTTTCCAGGTATATTTGTATTACCTTTTAGCACCATGATGATGCCATAGAAAACATTGCTAGCATGTCATTTGAATCTGTCATCACCAGAGAGGAGTTCAACTTGTCCAGCTGTATAAGTTGTCATAATTCTTCCAATCAAGGGCTCTGGTTTTAATGTCAATGCTGTAACTGGATCCCAGCAGCAAAATGTAGCTTGGAGCTCTCCTCTTGTCGAGGTTGGGTTGATGCAACGGAGAAGAAACACAGTAAACTGTAGACTTTATTACATTATTCACTCATAAGGGATGCTTCTGCGTTGTTGTTCTTGTTCTGCTCTCATAAAATAATTCACTTGGCTTAAACCGTTACAAATGTTCTCTGTATTGCACACAGGTGAGCAACACATGGCTTGCGATAGCCACTAAACTAATTACTAATGAACAAAATAAACTGATGTGGAAACTTTTTGGGTCATTCCATCTTAACTCATTAAATTTCTAGTAACTTCTCTTTTCAGCCACCTTTGTTTTCGACGAAATGTTCAAAGTTTGGATATATTCTGTATGATAATTGTTGTGAAATTTTACCTTAAGATATTAAATACCTTTCTAGATTTTAAAAACAACAACATTAATTTACACATTAGTGTAATATTCAGGCACGTATCCTAAACACAATGAAAAATTTAAAACAGCATGGAAGTTTAGTGAAAATAGCATTTTTAGGTCAAAAAGCATTCTGTGTGTTTCATTTTACATTAAATTTTGAACATTTAAATTACTTTGTCAATAGTGGTCTTTGACAACGTGAGATGGTTTTGGGGGCAAAATGTCATAGCATGAAAGCAAAATGTCATAGCAATCATGGCATATATGCAAACCATGAATATTTTTAGGAAAGTCAAAGATGGCTGAGCTGAAGGACAACGATGATTTGAGACAGAGTGACCCAGTAAGATTTTTTGTAATATGCAAAGCCTTTCGCATTTGATTCTAAAAAAATGTTTCCGCTACAGTATCTCAACATTTAAACATGTAACTGTCAGCTGCAAAGTTTCTGCTGGTACTTGTAAATCAAAGGGTCCCCTTGAAAGGTTATTACATCATTCTGCCTGACAGGCACCAGACTTCTTTTACAGGCATTATTTAAAAATGTTTAAGGTGATAAACATGTATGGACTGTTCCAAGTGTTAGAATTGCAAAATGGTTCAAGACAAGACAAAAGAAAATTATCATTGTGTCCTTGATACAGTATTTCCTTGTTATTTTGCTGTAGATGCATCAGGGGAAATTAGTTTATACAACAGCAGATATGTGGTCAAATGCATCCCATTAGCAGGTGGTTTGGGTGATCTGGTAATGCTGTGTATTGGTGGTCATTTACACTAATATGCATCAGAGCTGACTGTTGCTGAGCAAACTGCTTAAAGTGTAAACAAAGTAAATCCAGATACAAATGTTTTCGATGTTTCACCATTTATGCATCATTTCCTAATCAGAAACAAAGCAATAGATATGAGCTAAAATGCATCAGCTGTACATAAATTGAGTTGAGCAAAGGGGAAGTAAAGCCAGTCGGAAGCATCTGTAGTGAACAATTTTGCCAATTAATAATTAGTCAGCATTAAAACGGTAAATAAGTTAATAACGGAGAGATAATGTTGTTATTTTAATATATATCTGCAGCCATTCTTTCAAATGGACCATGCAATCATTACACACTCCATTCTGTTAATGAGATGTGGGGAAACATCAGGGCAATTAGTTTCCAAAGAAATCTAAATTGTTCATTATTTATTTTGTGTTTGAGTTTGAAACATAATAAGTTGGGAAATTCTTTAAAGTACAACAAACATGGTACAGTTACCATGACATAGACATGTTCAGAGGGGGATTTTTACAATGTGGGTGTTATCTCTGAACAGCCCGGTTGGATAAAAGCAGAACAAATCACAAACTTTTCTAACTTAACCAAAACGGAACAAAAACCCAGACAGCCACTGTTGGTGCACAAAATATGAATATACCTGCATTATGGTCACCAGGCAACCTGATCTATCACCTCAGGTGTCTGTGTACATATGTTATATAATTTACTATATGTGTCACAAATACACAAAATGTTTGAATGAAGTGTTTAGAGTTAAAATTGGGGCTATCCTGGAGACACTAAGACCTGTAGACAACATCATCATTCACCAGTTATTGAAGCAGGAAGCCACTAAAGGCTGAGCTTTAATAACATTTTTTTTCAATGTTAGTTTAATTTGAGAAATTGACAATTTTTTTTAAATTATCTTTACGTGTGACATAGTGTTTTAGTTAAAGATGTGCCTATTAGCCCCCAGACTGTTAGCTTGAACATTGTAGCCATAATTATCTCAAGGCAACCAATCTGCTGCTTTGAGCTAAATCTCTGGTGATGTACTGATTTTGTGATGTAGGTAAAAGCATGCTATTGTAACTGAATCCCTGTTAAATGCCTTGTGATGACAGATTTTACTAAAGGATACCATTTTCTTGACTGTTTCAAGCTGTTCTTAAGGGTTCTAGTTAATCACTGGTTGTCTTTTGGCTCAAATTAGCACCTGGAAACGAGCCACTCACAACATTTACTTCATTACGTTAGAATCTCAGTACTGCTTTTAAGATTTTAAGCATTCAGTCAAGAGTAATTTTCTCTGATGGATTACCATATGTTGTAATAAAACGTTTTTGTCTGCCATTTCAAAGTTTCTGCACTATTCATGTTTACTTATTTTCCTCTCTTTCATTTTTCTGACTTCTATATACTATAGAAAAAGTATAGAGTAAAATCATTTGTAAAAATAATATGAAATAAAAATGATGGGTTTTATGAGAAGATGTATAAGCCACATAACAAACGTGATAGAATCACCCAGGCTAGCAAAGATTCAGACAGGCACATTTAAACCAATTATGTATTTTGACCATATTCTCCTGAGAACCGAGGAAAAAAGTATCTTCCTGTTGAACTTTTTTGTGATTTCCTGTCTCTTCGGAACTGAAAGAGACCACCCAAACACATGAGATATCATCAGAAAGACCAGGAAATTCCACAATTAGGCACATCAGGACTTAGTAGGGTAGCTCCAATAAGTCAAAAGTTATAAAGACCAAAATGACAAATGACCATGAATGAATATGCTGGGTCTCGGAAGAATATTTAAAAATCAGACATTATGATAAGCCAGTTTTACATTTATCCACTAGGGGGCGCTGCAGAACAAAATAGTCTACACAGAATGGTGAGAACATTTATCTAACTACAGCAGTGTTTCCCGACCTTTTGGAGCCACGGCACTTATTTTACATTAGAAAACAGCACACCACCAAACAAAAATGTCACAAAAAGCATATTATATTTTTTTCCCGTGCATTAGGTATAGCGGAATTGGCTTGGTTTGTCCCCAGTATACCTTTTTTGCTTTCTTCTGATCGCTACTCATGCTAGGGCCTTCATCTGGGTCAGAATTTTCTCCAGGACCCAGGTCAGATTGACTACTTTTAAAAAAAAAAAAAATTTTTTTATCTATTGCTATTACGCGTCTCACAGCATGACTATTACGCAATTGCTTCTTTGTCTTTGTTTCACTGGCAGTTGGCAAACCATTTAATTAGAGCAGGAAGAGAAGGTAATTATCCTGCCCGTTACTCATGCCGATTGCTTAGAGTACTAATCAGGTGGAACGGTTGGGAAACACTGAACTACACAACGTTCTGTATCAGAGGAGGAATGTGTCACACCTTTATAAGATTAAACAAAAGGTAAAATGGAAAGATCATTAAATTTGTCTGATTTAATGCAGTTAATAGGAACTGTGTGAATTCTTTCTTAGTTAAAGTGTCTCAGTCTTTAACTTAATTGTTCAGCTAGGATTGCATTACTTTGCAGGTGCATTCTCTGTAAGTAAATACAATTTTGATGGTTTACATGTGTAACCAATCATAATCTAAATAAATTGTTTTTTGAGCAAACACTAGCAAGGCCCACATTAGAGGCTCTACAATGTTGAAATATTGCATCAGTGTGACATTTGCAAATTCAAACTTGTGATTAGATTTATCCATTTTTTTCTAAACAGATTTTTAAAAGTTGGCTAATTATGGGTTATTTTAACCTGACATTTTCCTCGGTGTGGCTGTTGTGATTCTGTGGATTTTGTGTTATTATTTTCCGTGTTTTTGGTAGATGTTTAAGTTCCCTGAGCATTTCCCTATCTGCTCCTCTCTCTGTCACATCTTTTTGTGTTAAGTGTTAGTCTTCATGTTCTTTCATACATGTTAAGTGTTAGTACCCATTGTATTTTTTCCTATTTTACAGTGAAGATTTGTTTCTCTCATGCCCTGTGTAGTGTTGCTCTCATCTGCCTGATTGTCCTTGCCAGTCCTTACTCTGCTGTTGGACATTCCCTAATCAGCCTTTATACTTTTTCACAGCATCTACTCCATTTCCCGTGTTTGTTCCCTGTGCTCAGCATACTGTTAGCCTCACTCATTGTGGTTATTGGATTATTGTTTCTTTACTTTCTGGACTTTTCTCTGCTATTTTAGACTTTCTCTTATAAACCATATTAAAGGCTCACTTTTTGCTGAAGTCGACCTCTTGTGTTCTGCATTTGAATCCTCAGCCTTACACTCCACACACCTTGACATCTTCTAACTTCATACTATTCTCTTCTACATTTTGTTTTTGTCTGGTATGTTATTCTGCAAAAACAATAGCAGTTACAAAAGTGATAATAATAGTATTGACAATAAGATATTTGGAGAGGTTAGCTGAAGAGTCACAGGGAGATTTTCTGAGTTTGTATTGACTTTTTTACAGAACTGCGGAGGAGGGGAGTCTCATTTTACTCTAAGAAAAACAAGCTCTTTGACAAAACAAAATCTTTGATAAATATGAAGTTACTCTGTTTCTAAATTGCAGTCATCTGGGGAAATGAAAAACAACATGCAAATGGCACACTTTTTCTATTTCTTTTTTTTTTTTAGAGCTACATAGTTACACTGCTGAAAAATATGCAGTCATGATGTATCTGTTCATCTACTGTTTACAAGTTGCAACATAGAATACTAGGAATTACAGAAGGAGTCGTTTATACGGAGCCCTTTTGGTGGATCTCATTGTAACAAAAACACAGGTTTTCGTGATTACTTTAAAAAGGGTTTGACTTTTTGTAACATTAAAACAGAGTGACTGTAGATGAATAGTTTCAACTCCTATTTGCCTTGCTTATACGTGCAAATTTAAATTGAAGCTTAGTTTCAAGTCTTTTATTTCACAATCATTGTTTTTATTTAGCGTCAGTATGTTTGCTTTGAGTGCTCTTTATTGCTAACCCAGTCAAATACCTCATATCAGTGTGAGCAGTTTAGTTCAGTTCGCCAAGCTCTGTGCTTTTGAATACAGGGAACATGTGATTTATTTTTAGAACACTTTATTTCCCAAAACTGACCTGGGTAGATTTTTAAGATGCTTCTGACATGTGCACACCTAGCTTAAGTCCTGCTGGACTGGTTTATAAGTCAGTCTGAGACACTGTAAACAGCAGTTATAACTTTAAAGACCCATTGAGAGGCTACTGCTCGTGAATAAAAAGGTAAGATGAGCTATTATTAAAAATCTGTTTTTCTCCCCTTAATGTGGAATTGAAGCCAAAGGACTACACTAAACCTCATTTCTCCTGTAGAAAATGAAAGCTCATATTGTGCTCCTGATCCTTGTTCTTGTGGTCGGACTTACAGTGATGCCTGCTTATCCCAATGAGGACTCTAAAGGTAAGACCTGTGTGTATGACTTAGAGAATACTCAAACAGCCCTTACTAAACACTAAGTTTGTTTATGATGGTTTCAATCTTACAGTCATTCCAGATTACATAGCCCTACACGAGCTAGAGAGAGATGGAACTTTGAAGCCATTTATACCAGAAAACGCAGGAGGTATGTTTTTTTTTTTTTTCCTTGCGCAGGAGGTATGTTGACTAAGAATAGTTTTGTGTTTGCTCACATTTGTGTGTGTGTGTGTGTGTGTGTGTGTGTGTGTGTGTGTGTGTGTGTGTGTGTGTGTGTGTGTGTGTGTGTGTGTGTGTGTGTGTGTGTGTGTACCATGTTTAGATATCTTTGTAAGGACCAAAAATTGGAATGCTACTATACTTGTGGGGACCAACAGCCCTTATGGGGACAAAATGCCCAGCCCCACGAGTTTGGAGACATGTTTAAGGCTCAAAATGTGGTTTAGTGTCAGGGTTACAGTTAGGCTATGGTTAGGTTTAGGCTAAGGGTTAGAGTTAGCCATTCACTTGTGATGGTTATGGTAAGTGGCTAGGGAAAACATAAAGTCAAGTAGATGTCCTCACTAAGATATGAAAAGAAGTGTGTTTGTGTTTAAAGTCTTTACCACTATGGCCATGAAGTTGCCATAAAAAACTGTACATGCAGTACCTCAGGGTTGCACTCAGCACAATTTTGAAAGTACTGACAGGTGTGCTGTACATAAACTTACCAGAAATGTATTTACTTAGACCTCGAACAACTATGAAACCAGAAAGTTGTAGAGTTCAGGATAACAGACTAAACCTTTCTCAGAGTATATGTTGGTTGTACTTGGTGTGGAAGTAGTGTTTGTGACTTAATGATCTTTTGTTTTTTTTATTGCAGGGAAACCTGATGATCCATGACAGAAAAGAGAGGTTTTCAAAAGCTTCTTATAAATGTGGCTCCCACCCAAGGCATGCTGAATAAACAAACATGGCAATCATACAAATAATGCTAATGTAAATATTTTGTGTTATATTATATACAGAAAAATAATAAAGTTCAACTTGGATTTAAAAGGATAATCTGATATCTTTAATTCCTAATTTACAATGCTCTAATTTAGATTATTATAAGAATACATTTTCTTATATGGTAAATAATTAGTAAAATAAAAGGTACGTTACTTTGTTTTTGATCTTTACCTCAGAGAACTCACATGTATGCTATGGAAAACAAATGAAGAACTTTAACCTTAATTAGGTTGATCCAACCTTCCTGCAGTATTGCTACCTTTTATAATATATAAAATGCATAGGACCTTGCAGAAGAATATAAATCCACTAAACAGAGACTTGCAAGAACAAAACTTTTGCATTGTAAAGATGAAAAAAAGGTATATTATATATATATATATATATATATATATATATATATATATATATATATATATATATATATATATATATATATATATATATGCTTTAAAATGTTGCCAGTGTGACTGCTTTAAGTGTCTTTATTGTATTTATATATGTATGAATAACAACTATTATTATTATTACTGTTATAACCTAGCGTTTAAATCTGAATGACACACAGTTAGGATCCTGCTCTATAAATACTACCATTGCACAATATCAGATCGTATCATCTTACTCTGAACTCATCGTGGACTTTAGCGCCCCCTGGTGGCTGGTCGCATAAGTGCAACTGTAGATATATACCGACCATTAACTCATCCTGATTATTACGACCTGTTGGGATGAATTTTTGGTGTTATTTTAAATAAGACGTGTTGGGGGAGAAACTGTGGGCACAAAGCTTCTTTTCCATCAGTCTAAAGAAAGTTTGCCCGGCTGCCATGTGATCCGTGTGCCGAACACCGGCCAGAATGTCAGCCGTCACCGTAGCCTGGTTCTCGGTAAGCGACACCCACTTTTTTCGCTGCCGTCCAACTGAACCGCAGCACGTCGACTTTATCTCATCGGCGGTTTTCCCCTTTGCTTAAATTCAGCCCGAGTTGTCAGCGGAGTTTTATCCGGTGATCACGGAGTTTCTGTAGGGAGCAACATGCGCTCCTTAACGGGACTGGCTGCAGTTGTCGGGGCGGCAAGTGTCTACCTCTACCTGCTGTCCACGCATCTTCCCCCGGGACCCAAGCAGCTCCAGCCTGGCTCCCAGGGGGAGCACGAGGAGGTCCAGGAGTACAGGTAAGGAAACTTTACATACTTTACATGCAGAATTCAAGTTTGGGCAAAAATATTACTTTCAGTTATTAGAGCCACTTGGTGTTACTGATGGATATGCAGGTAAGTCAATTATCATAGCAGTATTACATTAACCTGTTCCTTATTATCAGTATTATTGGGTGTCTTTGACAAAGCTGGTACTTATGGTACTCCATTCTTTAAAATCTATCTGCCTATAATCTGAATTTGGACTGCAGGCATTTTTCACCAAAGCACGGTGCTAATACTCTTCATAAGCAGAAAATCTTGGTTGAGAGAAGGTTGTGGGTTGTGGCTTTAGTGCAGAGAAATCTTTTTCTTTTTTTACTTACACGCTTTTATCTGAGACATTTTTAGTCAGGAGGAAAGTGAAATAAAATAATTCCTGGATACATTTGTTTTATGACACCCCTAAAGTCTGTCTTAAAATTCCTTGGGGATTCCCTGGCCTCCCCCCATCTTGGAAACCAAAGCAGTAGTGACATATAACCTTCCCATCGTTGAATTAGTTGGAACATGATGTGAACTCATCTAAAGATATGAAGGTCTAAAATTATATATGCCTTAAATAAAGGATATTTGTTTTTAAAGTATCACATCTACAATAAGTATCACATTAATAATTTATTATTATTATTGTTATTGTTGCACTAAAATATTATCTGCTTGATATTTACATCATGTCTCCTCAAGTACATACTGGACCCAAGCTATACTGGACCGATTAACTCACTTCTAAGTGTTTATGTGTGTGTGTATTAGTGTTTTGAAGTGATTTATTTTCTATATGTGTGTCTCAGTGTGTGTGTCTCAGTGTGTGTGTGTGTGTGTGTGTGTGTGTGTGTGTGTGTGTGTGTGTGTGTGTGTGTGTGAGAGAGAGCGAGAGAGAGAGAGTTATGAAACTGATATGTTGTAATGTGCCAGACGGTCAAGTGTGAGGTTGTCTAGAGATGATAGAATAACGCAGACCAATGCACTCTGAAGCCAAGAGTAGGATCCTTGAGTGTGTATGTGTGTGTGTTGGAGAGAGAAAGGGTGCACTCCCAGTAAAATGATATTACCCATATTTTGTTACTTATAAAGTAAAAGCATAGCGTGAGTGGATCTGGTGAGGTGACGTTTTCAATAAAAATTTCTATTTTTATTTACGGATGAGAAGTAGTGTTGTCTGATGAGAAGTAAAAAAGAGCCGCCAGGTGCTAAAAAATAAACCTTAGACTCAAACGTTAGAACAGGCTTTTCCCCGCAGCACGCCGTGTAATAAATACTCACAAAGAAAACGGTGGCCGTTACAACTTATGTCTAAAAATGTATAGTTTCATGCCTCTGTTAAAACACTCGACTCCAGCTACATGACGCGCAGCAGGAAACACTTCCCGCAAGTCGAGCTGCACAAGATTCACAGAATTTACAGAAAATGTTAAATTTTTGTGATTTATATCATTATCGGGACGATAGAATTCTTATATCGGGATATGAGATTTTGGTCATATCGCACAGCCTCTGCAATGTTATATCTACTCCACTACTCTACATACACAGAGAATGCTCCATAAAGACATTAGTGAGGATGTGCAGCTAAACAAACTATCACCCCATCAACATCAGTACATAATTTTTTCCCCATTTTGTTTAGCTCCAGTATACAGCAGTGGATTTTGAAAGTCCAGACGCACTTACTTTTTTGTGTTGTAAAGTATCATTTTAACTTCAGGGTCATCCACTGCAGGTACGATACATGGAAGATGGAGATGTGATCAGATGCTTGCACAGGAAGGTTATGCCATTCCTTACAAAATCTTAGTTGCTTTCTTCTGAGTCTGTAACTTTAATCTTAGAATTTCTGAGTTATTGTTTTTATTACAAATGACTTTAATCTGAACAAACTGAGCATCACAATGGGGTAGAAAGGTGGTTTAAGTGACTTTGACATGGTTGGTATGGTTGCTGGTGCCAGATGGGCTGATATAGGTATTTCAAAAACTGCCGATCCACTGGGGTTTTTCCACCTGACCACCCTCACAAGAGATAATATCCAGTGACAGCTCTCTAGATGAAAATGTCCTGTTGCGGTCAGGCGAGAATGAACAGACTGCATTGAGCTGATAGGTAAGCAAGTAACTACTCATTACAACCAAGGTATGCAGAATAGCATCTCTGAATGAACAAAACATCAAACTTTAAAGTACATGGGCTACAGCAGCAGAAGACCACACCGGGTGGCACTGCTCTCAGCTAAGAACAAGAAACGGAGGATAGACTTCACATAAGCTCACCAAAAGTGACTCGAAAAACACTGAAGAAAATGTTAACTGGTCTGATAAATCTCAATTTCTGCTGTGGTCCGAATTTGGAGTGATCAACATGAAAGCGTGGATCCATCCTTCCTTGTATCAGAGGTTCAGGCTGAATAATGAGAATAAGTGAGAACCTGTAACCAAATTTATCACTGAAAGAAACAAGAAATTAATTAATAGTTATATATCAGCCCCAGTCACATCTTCTAATGCTGGAGATTACAGTCAGCCTAATACAGTCCGGCTTCATATTAATATCAAGCTAGTGGAAAGCTATATATGAATGTTGTGTGTGTGCGCAGATACAGAGTGTTTTGCATAAGGTTGTGTATTAGCAAAATTTAAAAGTGCCCATGATGACACTTGTAGCTGCTTGAATACAGTACATACACTCATGCAGTTTCATGTATCTGAACCCTCATGCATCATCAACTTGTGGACCAATGACAGAACAGAATATTCGTCCACTGACCAGTGGGAACAAGGAACACTGAATGCCAGAGCAGCTGGCAGAGGAAGCCGGCATCTTGAGTTTCAACTGGGGGGATTTTATTGTGTGTGCATGTGAGCTTTGAGAAGTGTCTTCCTACCCTCTGCGCAAGTCTACAGGCAGCAACACTATTTCTGTCCTTCAATCAGATATATCCTGTTACCCTCTGATTCGCTTTGGTGCACACATGCGCACAGATAGACACACTTCTCTTACACTTTGTGTGTGTGTGTGTTTTTTTTTTTTTATCAAATTTAAAAAATACTATATATACAACTCAAAAAAACAATTGCATCATAGTCATGCTGACATTTTTGCCTATGGGTGCTGTAGTTCAACCACTGAACCAATGCAGTAGAAGTAAATGGGGTTTAATTTCAGGCTCTCATATAAAATCCAGATTACTTATATACTGCCATGTACGTGCTGTCTGTCACTGTATTTTTCCATTTATTTTTAATTACCACAAAGCAGAAAATAAGATGATGAAGGTGATTTAAAACGTATCAGATCATTTATTGTTCACGGTACTCAGGTAGCGAAGTAGCATCACATGTGAGCAGACAATGGTAAAAATCAATACCAATTTATTTTTTTAATCATTTTGAAAAAATAAAGGTAGTCAAACCAAAAAAAAGCTCACAACTTGTTAGAATAGTACATACTCTGTTTTTGCCTTTTATACTGTATTTCCATGCACACAGCATTCTTGTGTTTGTTCCATCTAGGCTAAAGTTCCCATCTGACCTGGTCGAGCTACGGGAGCTCGCAGAGATGCTCAAGTTTTACAAAAGACAACACTACGCCTATGTTCTGTTGCTCTTCTGTAGCGCATACCTGTACAAACAGTCTTTTGCCATACCTGGCTCCTCCTTTCTGGTGAGACACACAGTAATGCAAACCAATGATCCGAACCAATCCTGTGTCTTGTTGATTTCCGATAAATATCTTATTCCTACGTGCAAATTTCTTTTAAACAGAGACTGCTTTTCTTCCTCAGAACATGTTAGCTGGTGCAATATTCGGGCCCTGGGAGGGTCTGGTATTGGCCTGCATGCTCGCCACCACAGGCTCCACGTTCTGCTTCCTGCTATCTGCAGCATTTGGAAAGCAGTATGTGGTGTACCTCTTCCCTGAGAAGGTGGCCCTGCTGCAGAGGAAGGTAGGCATGTTTTAAATCCCCTTCTCACCTATTCTCTCACTTTATACTACGCAGCAAATCATTTATTCAGTGAAGGACAAACCAATTACAGTTTCCTCTCTATGTCTTTTTTATCATTTGCTGTCTAGGTTTTAATTTTCTCACATTTCCTTTTATCTTCTTCTCTCCTCACCCATTCTCCTCCCTCCGTCAGGTGGAGGAAAACCGCAGCAGTTTGTTCTTTTTCCTCCTTTTCCTTCGTTTCTTCCCTATGACTCCTAACTGGTTCCTTAACATCACCTGTCCTGTTCTCAACATCCCTATGCATATTTTCTTTTTCTCCGTGTTCATAGGTGAGACCATAGTTTCAAACATGAAACATGCAGACTAAAAAACCTACAAAACAAGTACTGATCAGTCAGCCACCACTCTCTCGCTTTCAGGTTTGATCCCCTACAACTTCATATGTGTTCGCACCGGAGCCATCCTCTCAGAGATCTCCTCACTGGATGACATATTCTCCTGGGGGACGCTGGCTCAGCTCCTCGCCATCGCCCTCGTGGCCCTCTTACCCGGAGCACTGATTAAACACTACAGCAAAGGTCGCCTCACAGTGGATGGCATGGATAGCAACGGAATCAGTGAGACTGATATCAAGCAGGAACGGAAGAGGCGATGACGGAGTGTGAGGTAAAAGAAGACCTAAATGTAACTTAATGTGAGAAGAAGTGAGGTGAGGAAAAACTGACCGCTGGTTGGCATGTGACCTTTTGGTGACTCCAGATTTCTGTAAGGTCACGCCAGAGAGTTATCATACCTACAGTACGATCTGTTCTGAACTTGGCTTCTGATCATGTTACACCAAGTTTTAATACTGAAGGTTCCCTAAAGGTTTGGGGTAAGTTTTCTGAGATGGGGCTGGAAATGTCTTGGGCTCCTTTGTTACAGCAATACAGAGGCAATTAAATGCCCTAAAACAATAAAGGTATTGTTTAAATACATACGCTGTAATGATCTGCACCTATTGTCTTAATTAAACAGGACAGGACTGGCATTTTTATAAGGCTAAGCAGTCCAAAATCTAGAAATGTTCAGATTATTAATCAGATATTATGAAGAAAAGCTGCACATTAGAGCATGTGAGAAGGTAAAACAATCTATTTACAAAATATTTTACCTTAAAAATAGTTGCAGGTTTTTATTTTTTCGACAGTGCCTTGTTTCATGTCATTTTCTTTAACCCTGCGTAATGACCCTGAGAAACTTTTTGAACTTCCCCATCTACAGATCCCAATCTAAATCCTAAAACAAACAAAACATAATTGAAACGGACCGTGCAGTCTCAGTAGTTCTTATGGATATGGCTTTTATGATGATTATGAGTATGTTTGTCATACTGTGAGTTTCATTTCTGGGCAAACTGAAGGGTGTCTGATATACAACATTTTGGTGTTCTTTCAAAAATATAATCAAATTTAGTGCCTTAAAATGACTTTTTTTCCCCCTAAGTTTCCATTGGCTGCTATTCAGGGTTTGTCTCTCTGATCTGGATCTGTCATGGTGGAAAATACACACAAAATATGTAAGGTAGATTTAGACTGAAAGTCCTACGTAACTATTTTTCTAATAACTTTAACATATTACATGGACACTGGACTGGATCTCTTTACAGATATTAGTTTAACAATGTTCTTTATTTTATTCATAAAGAAGAGAGCAGCTAGACTAACATTTCTCTTACATATGTTTATTTAGTAACTAATTTGGTAGTCATTGCTGTTAAAGAAGCTTCATGGAGAAAATATATTTGGACTTTAAAATGTTTTGTACCTGTATTTCCTGAAGCATTTACACATGTGTCTTAATGAAGCTGTTTTTCACTGACATGAGAGGTGTGAGGTTTCATGGTGGTTTCAACAAAGATAATTTAGAGCAACATGCTCTAAATGTTGCAGAAATGTGGAGCTTTTCTGGACTCATTTACAGTAATGAACTAGCTTGTTTTTTGTTGTTGTTGTTTTTTAAGAGAGACATTATAATCACTTGTAGAAAAACACTTAAATCACTCAATTCATTCAGTGAAGAGTTAAAATCAGCTTTCCAGCCTTTTATTGTGTCATTTTTAAATATTTAAACTACAGACATGAGAAAATCGTATAATGTGCTCCTATTAACACGTGTGGTGTTGCACTTTACATTTGACTGGAATTGTTCTTTATTTATTAAGTCAATGTTTGAGAGAAGAAAGTCTTTAGAAAGGAGTCTTAAAATCTAGCTTTTTATTTATATCATGAAAGAAAACACACAAAAACAAATGTTAGGTGCAACAGAGGGGCAACAAATAACCTTAACTGAGAAAATGACAAACCTTACTTACAGAAATCTGAATTGTCTGGTGTGTATTTTAGAGGCATTTCATGATCAACCTCATTTCAGGATAATTGTTTGAGTATATGTATATGTACTGTTTTTTGATATTCAACAATATACTACAGTTTAGGATTTAGAGTATCACATTTTATAATGTAGCCTCCCAGTGTGTGAACTTTTCCTGCTTTCCCTGATTTGTGAATGTGAAAAACACCCAAAGTGCCTAACTTATTTTTATCTGTAATTTTGTCAAAGCTACATGATATAAATAAATAAATTCAAGTTTGTTTGTTTTTTTATCAGCAGCGTGAAATTACACATTTATGGGGGGCTGGGGAGTTGCTAAGTATGCTGCCTTTATTTTTAAAGGGCTTTTTGTGTGGGTGGAAGAGGATTTTTATTTTCCTCTTGTTTGATCAAAAATCTTTTCTTCCCCCCTCCATCATGTTTTAGCCATAGACAGCAGAAATGATGGATTTAGCTTACAAATCTGAAAAGTGAAGCCAATGTTTTTGACTTAAACCTTCTATTTAATGCCCATCATGGGGCAAACAAGATTTTCAGTACTGTGGGAGCCTATGGGAAGTGGCCTAGTGATGAAATTACAGGCTCATCTACACGCTTCAAAATGGGACATCATGGTGGAGTTATCCATCATTTTATATTCTATGGTTGTATGTAATGTAATAAAAATCTAAAATGTTTTTTACTTTGTTTTACTTGTGAATTTCCAATTAGAATCAATAATCGAGTTTAGTGATGAAGTAAAAACGAATTTAGATGCAAACATTTTTTATTTATGCCTTCTGTTACAGTCACTGACCCCGACTAACTTAAAGCAACACACTAAAAACATCCACTGTTACACTGAACCTGCTGACCGACATTAAAATGTCTTACTTTATCTCAGTGCTTTGCAACACGCGCATACACACTCAGACATTTTTGTTCATGCAAACACAAAGACACACACACACACCTTCATGTTAACTGAGGCAGGCACTCTTTAAAAAAAGGTGAATCACATTTTTCTCAAACATCATAAACACAAGGACCTGATGTTGATTGCATGAACCAGTATGGTGTTTGTTGGCAGAGGATCAAAAGATGGAAATATATGCATGGGGACCAAATACATTAGTAGGTCAACAAAAAAAAAAAAAAAAAAAAAAAATCACAGCAAACATTAGTTTGACATTAACATGATCTGTGTCCCTGACATTTTTTAAACATGCATATATTTCCATCCACCTTTTATAACTTCGCCAACACACTGTAAACTTCATAGTAGCAATAGTGTAAAACAGCAACAACGTAACAGGTATTTACGAAAGTGCAACCACACAGTTTTGTAACTCTGCCCACTTAAAAAGTAATAATAATAAAATTGCATCCAACAACCATTTAATTTTTTTTTTTTTAAATTCGGCTCAAGCCTGCTTTAATGTCACCTGAGGATGACACTCCTTGAACATCCCAGTTTGACCACTTTCAATTGCACATCTTCGATTTCCAAACGCAAAGGAAACACACTAGGTCTGGAGCACTACTGGGATTGTATTCACTATTCACAGAGAAGTCAAGTCTAGGGTAGCACAAGGTCTACGGTGACCATCAGGGCCGCAATTTCCAGGGGGGGATAGGGGGGTATGACCCCCCCAATAATTAGACATTAATTAGGGGCAGTCATGCAGATCCTTACATTTATACTTGGTAGCCGCACCCCTAATGGTCATTTACAGCATCCAATACAACTTTCCTAATTTACCATATATGGATACACATAGCTGATGTGTGTGTGTGTGACACAAATGCTCAGGCCCCTATAAAACAGGATGTGTGGAGGTATGCCGTACCCTCTCTGCACCTCGGGAAGAAGGGTAACAAACTTCTTCTCTCTTTCCTGTTTCTGTTCCATACATTCCTAGCATCTCCCAACTGTGGCTTCCTATTTCCTTTTATGACAGGCAGACCCCCACTTTTACATTACAGTTACAAATTACACACACACACTCAGGCTTATAGCTAAACCAGCCTAAAACACGCACACACATTCACAAATCCTTTCTTATTCCTCTGATTTACAGCTGGACCCTATCATCTAAACAAACTTCATCACATTTTATTCTAATCGTTTTCTTGTGCTCACAACACCCGGCCTGCTGACGACATGCAGGGGCATCTGGATTTATAACACAAATTTCTAGTGTCGCCACTGACTAGAAATGGGGGTAATACATTAGATGTTGGCTAGTCTACAGTGGGATTCAGCACTCCTATTGGACCAGAGCGTAGAGTGTCTACGTTCACCGTAGACTCCGGGCCAATGAAAAGACGTAACCGTCTACAGTGACCGCAGACTTTGCTACCGTAGACTCGACACATTTTGAACAGGATCTTTTTAAATGGACAGAGTAGTAGAACTTTCTTACAGATGTAAACAGTTTAGCAGTGGTTTGTAAAGAAAGATAAGCCATTTGAAACAAAAACAGGACTGTATCTGTGACAACGTGAGCCCTCTGGCTTTACCTGTCTTTCATTCAAATGGACAGATTTGTCATTCCAATAACTACTGTACGTGCTTTTGTCTTCTGTTGTGTAGGTTGGGCTCAAAGGCAAAGAACATGAGAGGAATTTTGGCTGAATTCTCAAATTAAGCCCGTATGAGGTGGTGCTCCACCATGGATGAGTGAATTCAAAATCAGTCCTGAACAAATATTTAAAACTAAACAGCTGCAACACAATTACAGTTGCAAAGAAAACAAACTTCCTCTGCAGCATCACCAAGAGACAGCTATCCAGTGAGTTGCATAATTTAAAAAAAAAAAAAAAGAAAAAAAAAAGGGAAGAATGTATTTATTCAGTTAGTGCAAACAGCTCATTGCTGAGGAGAAGTCCATACTGCTGAGTCATGCAAGCAGTCAGCATAGACTGGAGCTTTTAAAAAAGACACAGCGTGCAAAATGATAACTGAACTAACAGGCAGATTCTGGACGCTTTGATATCCCCTGAAAGAAAATATGACATTGTTCTTTGATAGAAATGTCACAGGCTGTCACTGAGTAGTTTACTGACGGCTTTTCTGGTCTTCTCACCACGTGCATGCTTATCTTAAATATTATTTATTCAAGCATGGTCATTTAAGTTAATTTCTTTGAAAAATATATCCAGAAAGCAATCAAGGAAATAAAACTTTTACCTGCTACAATTGGGACTGATTCTGTACTGTTTACATCTCAGAGTGATTCCAGTGAGAAAACTGAGAGCAAAATAATCGATGAAAATAAAATAGAAGAATATAATAGCCATAATAAAATTCCAAAGGGCTCTTTCCACAACCAAAAGGAGGCAAGTAACAGTCGGAAGTGATCGTTTCGCCTTTTTAACTTTTTAACCCCAACCATCAATTTCCTTGTTTAAGTTCCTTCTAATACAGGGGTGGGGAATCCAGACCTCAGGGGACGATGTCCTGCAGCTTTTAGATCTCACCCTGGGTCAACATACCTGAATCAAATTATTAGTTCCTTATCAGGCCTCTGGAGAACTTCAAGACATGTTGAAGAGGTAATTTAGCCATTTGAGTCAGCTGTGTTGGATCAAGGACACATCTGAAACCTGCAGGACACCGGCCCTTGAGGTCTGGAGTTCCCCACCCCTGTTCTAAAGCAACTGCAAGCGCAACCTCTCTCCCGATTAGCTAATAAGTTGATATTCAACTGGGAACCACCCTGAATATACAAGGACAAATAACCCAATTCTGGTGGGCAAATGAGTGTCTCATATGATCCAGATTCAACCTTAAGTGGCCTTTGAAGCAGCTGCACCATAAGGCACTTCTGCTTTGGCACTCAGCTATGGTGGCCGTCGCTTGGTATGCCGAAAGCTTTGTTCATCACTTTCATCATCTTGATCCCTCCTACTCTTCCTCCCGTCTTGGCTGCGTGAAGTGATAAAGAAAGTTGGGTTCATCCTTGAAGCTGTGCTGACCTGTCAACACTCCTCCCCGCTGAAGACGGGCACCATACAGCTGTGCCTCGGCTCGTCCAGCGCTGAGGCCTCGTTCCACCAGCCAATCTACTAAGTCACTGCCTCGGAACACATTTTCAAGATGGGACTGGGGATACTGATGAAACTGGGGAGGGCTTGAAGCATTACCATGCTGAGAATTGGTGGGTTCGTGGTCAAGGGAGGTTCCTGGTGCATCAGGGTTGGAAATATGCGCTTGCAATTCATTCTCGGGCTCTAGGTGGGGTTGACTCGGAAGCAAACACTGGCTGCTGGATTTATCTGGATTGTGGTTTCGGTTAAGAATCTGTGAGTGATCGTTTAGCTGACCCTGATCACTAGAATTTGTGTTTAGGTAAAGGGGTTCATGGGCTGAGGAATGTCTCAGAACTTCATTTTCATCCTCCAGTCCTCCTCCAAACCTGTTAGTATCAGAGGAAGGATTCACCTGTCGAAGTGTTCACACTCTCCCCTGAGCCACTATGATGATGATGGTGATGGTGAAGAAAAGAAGAGGGAATGGGCAGGCAAAAGAAAGGAAGGGTACATGAAAGGAATAAAAGAGAAAGCAAAGGAAGGATTATAAGGCATAAAGAAGGTATAGAGATAATATAAATTATTTTGTGTTAGAACGATAGCACCCAGGACTTGTAAAAAAAAAAAAAGTTTTAGTTTTGTAGTAGGGTGACTAAATTTGATCTTCAGTATTTTAAAACAGGCACGGCAGAGTATAAAATTAAAATGGTTAGACTTGATTTTAAGAAAAATAACATTCTTATGTAGAGGGAAACCCAGAAACTGATGCAACATGCAAAGAGGATTCAGAGACAAACTGGAAAATCAGAAGTAATTATTTGGACATGCTCAGAATTGAACAAGAACACAATTTAAAAAAAAAAGAGAGAGAGAGAATTCAAACTCAAAAACGGAGATCTCTAATAATTTTTTTCCCGTGTTTACTTCAAAAATATTTTGCTTAGAGGGAATAAATTCTATAAGCAGATGATGTGAGGGGTGATTTAAAAACAAATCATATACACAAACTGTACTATGTAACACACACAAATGTCCTTAAAGAAAACCCCACACAAATACATGTAAACAAGTACTCATACCTGCGTGTGTGTACTATGTCTTGTACACACTGGTCTTTGTGGTAGCGGACAAACTGAGTACAGGTGAGCCTGACCTCCTCTGGTACACCCGAGGGACTCAAATCATCAATGTCCCTGCCCTGCCACAGGCTAAGCAATCTAAAGAAAATGCAGACAAAAAAAACTTGTTCTAGTATTGTTTTATTTATTTGATCACAAATTAATTTAGAAACCACAATGAAGTCTCAGATCACCTCTTCTTAAAAGGCAAGATGATTAGGTGTCTGTCCAGACCAAAAATCCCAAAGGACAAAAAGCCCTGGGGGAAAAAAGAAAACAAAATGTAGTAGATACAACTGAACATAGTATTTTTTTTACTCGCAACACTTCATATATACAATAAGCTGATGTATGAGATACCTGTCCATAGTTAGCCACAGCACAGAAGAACTGTAGTTCAAGGTAGAGCCTTCCTGGATCTTTGTTGAACAACCACCACAGACAGCTGGACAGGTTCTTCATTTAGGCAGAAACATTCACCAATCAGGCACCAGGACATTGTTATGGCATGCATTACAACTTTCCATTTTTACAAACAGGTAATCCAACGTAGCATAAGGTTACTAATTATTAACAGCTTTTATATTAATCCAGATGTTTATATCATAAACAAGATAGATAAGTAGATAAAGACAACACTACAAAGGATTTATTATATTTAAAGGTCTCATTCATCTAACTGATAACACTGTTTGAAGGCAATTTTCATACACTTGTAATGTCCATATAAATGGTGATTTAAATGTGGATGACAACAGCATCAGTCCATTCACACATTTTCTCACACATAATCATAAAGAGTGTTTCATCCTTACTGCTAGCAGGCTGACAATGAGCAGCAGACAGAGCAGAACATGTCTCACAGTCTGTTTATCGTCTGTGGTTTGAAGCCCGGGTGGTGGAAGATTCAGCGGCTGCTCAGAGGAGGAAGTACTTTGCTGATGCCCATCACACAGCGCCCCAATGTGGCCTAGAGAGGAAGAGAATTCCAAGTAAAGATGACAAAGCCAACTTTATGGTTGTAAACCATCTTTATTGGATTATACAGACTACTGTTGGCTATACACTTGGTTTAGTTATAAAAATGCATAATAATCAACCACAGAAGACAAACATTTAAATTTGTGTCATTTACTTATTGTTAGAATTAAAATAACAGAATTCATAATAAAACTAATGAAATGTCACAATTTACTCTGAACGGTGAATGGTGAGGTGAAATGTATGTTTATTACCTGTGCTGTTCGTGTGGTCCCTCTGTGTACTGGCTATCATATCAGGTATGGGCTGGAGAGGAGAGAAACCGTGGAGGTCTGCACAGCAACAGAACAGAATGAATGAACATATTTACTGCACATCATCTGGTTACAAACTCAATGACAACAGATAACAGAGATTCAGACTCAGATTATGTTTAAGTTAGAATAAACTAAAGACAAAGTGAAAGAATGGAGTTACCCGAGTTGATACCACAGGCAGGTGAATTTGACATCTGTGTCTGCTCTTGCTGTTGGTGTGAATCCTCCAGGCCACCAGGGACCCTCACCTCATCATTGATACCCGTTACAGTAGCTCTGCTCAGGGCTTGGTAGCCGCTCTGCTCCCAGTCTCCCTGGCTGAGACCCATCAAAGATATTGCACCGAGAACCAGGCTGACCGCAAGAATTACTGCAGTGCTGATTATCTGGAGGAGAATTGATGAGATTATGAATTAAACTTCCCAAACAAACCTTGTTCTAGAATTCCTGAAGTGTGCTTTTTATAAATATTACTTTAATTTGGTAAAAGAATTTCAGTGCGTTTTCTCCACATACCGCATTAAACCTGAACTTAAAATAAAAAGTCTTGAGCTGAAAAAAAAAAGGAAAAAGACTGGACAAAAATAAACAAAGAGTTCAGAACGACTCTTTAGAAAGTGTAATGTAGAGTTACAGCAGGTATTGTTCCAACCTGGGCTCTGCCATAGAAGAAGGCAGAGTCTATCGTATCACTCCTCTCTCCTGATATGAGAAGACCACCAACCATTAGGAAAGGAACCCTGTGCGTGGAGAAAGGTTGAATAATTTTGTTATTACTTAGACTTTAGATCATATTCTCTGATATGATCTTCTTTTCTTGTCTCCACAAAGAAAAAGAAAGTCACATTTCAATCAGTAAAAGTTTTAAAATGTTTCATTCTCTTATTCTATTGTCAATTAAAATATCCTTATTCATTTCTCTGTGGTGGCCTACCCCCAACCCAAAATCATGAATACTCCTGGTCGGAGTCTCAGCAGATCATCTCTGTTAGTCAGAGCCAGACAGAGAGGGATTAAACCTGAAAAAGAGAACAAAACATTCAAATACAATCACCAACATCTACCAGCTAAACACAAATCATTTGACTTTTGGGGTATTTCATTCATAAAACAGGTGTAACCACTTACAGGTATTCACTTACCTGTCCAAATGTATGTACTGTAAAGAGACCCATAGAGCAAAGTGAAGGTGAGAATTTTGCCGAGCAGGTTGTCCTCTTGTTTCACCAAGAAATTCCACAGGATCATACTGACACACACTAGGAACTATAGAGAAAAGTACAGAGTTTAAGGTACAACATGTACCTATACAAGGTTCTCAATTAACATTTCATGAATGAATCAATTGAATTAAACACTGAAATCTCATTTTAAAAAATGTTTTCGAAATAAGACTGACCTGGGCCAGGAATAGATTTAGCGCAAATAGGTGAGGGAGTTTGTTAAATTTCCTGCTGAGCAGCATCACCGCTATGGTCCACACCTGAATGAAGATAATCATACTCGATCATTTGATATGTCTATATTTGGAAAATCAATCATGACACCAGCTATCATCCACAACTTCCTGTGCTTAAGCTCTAGGTGTTGTTAAAGCATTTCTGTGCTTCTTCTTTATCATTTTGAAATTCTTCCCTGTCCCACTGATCCAACCAGAGCACTGGGGTGAATTCAAAGGCACTTACCAGAGCTATAAGGCTGACAATGCTGATGTTGAAGCTTACATTTTCAAGCTCTGTAACCAAGGGGGTTGGGTCCATTAAAGGGATTGTTAATAGCCAGGCGGACACATACATGATTGGTGCCGACAAGAATGTACTGATTACCATCCCTGACGTTACCTAAAAAAACCCAAACAAACAGGATTTGGGGGTGAGAGAATGTAAAAACCAAGTTTAAAATACCTGGCTAAGTGTCGACCATGTGGGTTTCCATGCCATCATTACCAGTAGCATGAAAGATGGAACATTTTAGTCACAAGGGAGTCCTCTTCTCTTTGTGTTTCAACAACAACAACAAAAAGTAATATTCCTTTCATACAGCTTTTTAAAGTATGATTGTTACATTAAGAGAACATACCACTTCTAACTCCATGTTATAGTGTCCAGCATAGATGGCCACACTGGGGGCTGTTGGGAAAACTCCATATAAGAAAGCAAAGTTGGACAAACTTGTGTGATTGGCACTCGTGCTGTTCACTCCAGTGTCCAGAATATCCACCATGTCTTTACAGACCAGCGGCATTATCAAGCTGAAAGGATGACATTGAGAGAGACAGACAAAAATATACTCATGGAGCTGTGTAATCAACCAAAAACCAAACTGACTATTAAAAACACTTCTGTACTTCATATTTTGTTCATTTTCTTTAAGAGTTCTTGGTGAAGCTTAAAGGCTTGTTGCCATTTTAGAAAGATGCATTTCCGTATTTTTGAAGACAGAGTGTATCTTGCATTACATATTATATACAAAATAATGGCAACTAACACAAAAATATGTACCATGCAAAATATGGTCAAATACAAAAACCCACTAGCTCAGGCCACCTTAAACCAATTACGCTCACACTATTCCATTCAGGCTTCACTTACAGTTTGGCTGTGATGAGCAATATCAAGGCAACTCCAGTGTCTCTGGTTAATTTTCTAAGCTGACCAACCTGCCAAATAAGACGGCAGCTGATGATATCCTTCATGGTAAGTAAAACAGGTTATCCTTAGGAGAAGAAAAAAAGATAGACAAACACAAGAGTGCAACTCACCATAGTGAGGCCAAGGTAAAACAACGCTGCCCCTCCAAAAGAGTTTGCGAGACCATCTATAAACTCTGACAACACAGCAGGGATCTGCTGGCCCAGCGCAAAGTGAGAGATGATTCCCACTATCACCATGAACACTATTGGGTTCTTCAACACCTAGAGTGAAAAAAATAATAAAAATTAAAACTCGAAGACCTAAAATTGGTGCAAAAGGTCAAAGTGGGAAACAGCTACAAATGTACAAATTGGGTCCTTAAAGTTTGCAAATAAAGTAAACCTTAGGATATACAGGTGTATTAATGCACTTGTCAAAACACCTGCATGCTTAGTACCTGTAAGACAACAACTCCCAGGATGCCAAGACTACTGTGCTGTGGATGGCTGGCCTGTCTCCACCTCTGCACCTCACAAAGAGCAAAGCCGATGGGATTGAGGAGCATGAGGGATACAGGAGCAACCAGGTATATGTACTGGAGGTATTCTGGATATGTACTTCGATACAAAGCATCAACTAGAAAAGTGAAGACAGAGAGGCAATGAAATATATACACACTCTCTATGTCTTAATTAGATAAGATTAAGATAGACTTTATTGCCATTGGCACAAAGCAGTACAGCTGCTGGTGGATTTATCAGTCTTTCTCACAAAATTATCTTCTTAAAGATCAAGATCCATTTTGACAGCTTTTTGGCTTTCCGTATGTTAAGAAGAGGAATTATTCTCCTGTCTATAGCAAGTTATATCGTTTGCCAGTCCCCTGTACCATGACTCCTCTTCTATAATGCAGCTGAGGATGGCTGTGCCATAACCATATCTACATACTTTATGGTGATCTTTTCTGAGTAGAGGCACAGTCAAAGGTTTACAATCATAGGTGCTGAAGTGGCATCCTTGGGAGGCTCCTGTGTTGACTGAAAGCTTGGCAGAGCTGTTTTGTACCGTCACCAACGGTGATCTGTGAGCAAGGAAGTCTAGGATGGAGATGCCCTGAGACCCTATATGTGTGCTACCTGAAGTTTGATATCAACGTTGAAAGGTCATTATGGTTTTCCAGTAGGGTGTTGTCCTGGATCCCTGACCAGTGTGTATTCCGTTGTTTATGGGTAGTTAAAACTTTGATTCCCTGCCACATATCTCAGCAGCAGCACTTAAATTATTGGGAATATGCTTCCTTGGCAGCCTTGATAGCACTTTGTAGCTCATATCGAACCTGTTTATACTCTGTGTTATTCCCTGACATGAGAGGACTTTCTCCACTGCTAACCCTGAATGAAGAGCAAACAGTAATGTTTTGTTGCACTTACCTATAGGATATCCAAGGGCGAAGTCATTACTCTGAGTAGCAAAGATGGCATACAGACCAGCCTTGCTGTATCTGTTGTCTGGACTGGCTACCATCAGTGTCAGCACACATACCAGCACAAAGACTGTCACCTACACAGGACAGAAGCGTGATGATCAGGTTTTTGTTTTCTATAAATCTTCAGCATAATGCAAACTTACAAGTGGTTAGACACAAACCTTAGCAACCAAGACACTCCACAGAAATGCCCATATGACATTTCTGAAGTCCAACAGCACCATGTTTTTAAAAAGCAGCGCTGGAAGAGCAAACTTGGATACGAAGTTCCCCAAACCTTTAGCCTGGCTCTCTGTGATGATGTCACCCCTGGGTGGGGGGGGGGATAAATACACATTTACACTAGGCACTTACTACATTTCCCAGCCAATATTTTGGGAAAACTGGGCAAAAACATGGTCTAATTCTCAATCACCTACCTGCCTGCTATATAGCCACACAGTATGATGCCAAAGCACTCCAGGAGTGCTGGGAAGAGCTTGTCTATGGACATGTGAGGTCCTGCAGCAGGCCCTGTCAGAGTGCTATGGGAGATGTTCTTCCCATGGATTAACACATAGCTGTTGGTTGTCTCCATTGTGATGTGGGACAGGGTGATCAGAGAGGTCAGGTGAGGAATATCAGCACACTAAGGGAGGACGCCGAGAGGAAACTATCAGAGGTTGGAGCGATTCAAAAACAGGCAACATAGAAATATAACAGCGGGTAAACTAAGACTAAGAGCAAATTGCAACGTCACGTCTATAGAATTTAAAAAGGGCTTTAGACAAATATGTAAATGAAAGGTTAGCGACTGGTTGAGTCTCAGGGTTACCAGCATCTCTATTTGCGCATCCGCGTCACTATAAGCGATGTTAGCACGGTGCCTTTTTTTTAAATGCAATATCCGGAAATATTTAAAGTCTACCAACGCTGATACAAAATATGCTATTTTCCAAACAAGCACCGTTTCTACTGCCTACCGCAGGTTAGCGCTAGCATAATTAAATGCTAAAAACGAATACGGGGGCGCGGTAACTTTACATCTGACTGAGTGTGCTGTTTAAAATACTTTGTTTCACAGCGACACCTCCTACCTCTCTATTTTAGACGAACATCGTTGTGCAGAAAAGCTCGCTGTGCAATTCCGTGTTATTGTCATTTGGATACAATCTGACAGCTGCTGAGATGTGGCAACGCCCTGAAAAATGACTGACAGATGATTCAGCCAATGAGAGCCGAGGTATGTTGGCACACAACTGTGATTGGGTTTTCAAAAAGTTTGGCGTGTCGCAGCGTCATGTGCGCTGGATTTATTGAATTTAGGGAAAGTGTGCAAAAAAATTGCAGGTATTTTTGTCGTTTATCAGCTATAAATGTTTGTTGCACGTTTTCTGTGGAAAAAAAGAAATAGTGCCTCAAATAATGATTGTAAGTTCCAGAGGTGATGATTTTATAAACATACCTTTACGGTTTAAGCAATTACTGAATAAATCCTTCACTTGATGATACTGAGCAAATGTGAGGAGGTATGACTGAGCCTGCGCAAGGAAAACTGTTGGATTTCAAGTCCATCAATAAGACTTGAACTGGTATGTAGTCACAGAAGTGATATACTTATTAAAGTAACGTGAAGAAGACTGTATGTAACTGAAATGATGGGAAACAATAAATCAGTTCAGAGGAAGGAGGGGTAAAAATAAGGGGAAGACGATGGGGAGATGAAAATCCATCCAGTTTACATCAGGGGTGTGGATTCAATATCACTAAAGGAAGTGACAGTCATGTTAAGGGGCAGACACAGTTTACTGACATAATTTCATCTAACTAAAAATGATTACATAATGAAATTTGAAAACTGAAAGAAAAAAAATGGATGATCTTATACTTGCAAAACAGTTCTTATATTTTAGTTTTGTAATGTGGGCTTTTTAAACTCTAATTCAGCAGGGTGGGTTTCTTAACATTACATTGTGATTTGAGTGATACACCACATCAAGCAGGGATAAATTATGCCAAAGGAGCAAAATGTCTGAGACGACTCCCAAGTTCTGCAGCTCAAGAAAAGATTGAGATCGAGCCTGCACTTGCAGTAACACAATGTGAAATAATAAACAGTCATACTGCTGGGTAATGAAAGTTGCACATACTATAATTCTGCCTAATTATGTTACAGAAGACACAAACAAAACAAAACAACAATAAAACAGACAATGCCTTCTTTGATCTCACTCAGAAGAATGTATTTGCTGATTTTATTGCACAGATATGTAAAAGATGCATATTTTTATTTGGCAATACAAAAGAAAAGTCACTTCATCTGGATCCTGCCACTACAATGCATCGTTCCCATTTTATCACATGATCATTGTACAGTCATATCAAATTACTTACAATGCATAACAGAATAAAAGCGCTCCATTTTCACCCCCAAGCAAAGAACATAAAGCATTGTTTTAAAGTAAATAAGTTTGTGTATGATTGTCTTTAAGAGTTCCTTTTTGACATGTAGGTTTCAAAATCCATACATGTATCATATATATGGATCATACACGATCCATACATGTACTGTATATGTACGATCCATCATGTATACATGATCCCTACATGATGGATCATGTATACCGGACAGTTTTAAAGCAATGCTTTGTGAAGCAAACACATAATACTGCACAGTTCTTAAACATAACTTAAAATAATACCATCATTCAATATTGGTTGTTGAAATTATACTGATACAAACACATGACCTTCATATTAAGTCAAGGGAGCTTTGACAAAAAAACAAACAAAAAAAACAACAACAAAAAAACGCAAAACAAAAATCAGTTCAATTATGTTGCCATATTCCCATACAAAATTTATTTTAACACCTCAATCATAAACATTAGAAGCAAGCTCATGTCACACATAACTGTAAAAGACAAACAAACAAAAAAACGTACCATTCAGTGGCTCCAACAGAAACACACAGATGCACATTGTTAAGGCACATGTGGTTTTGGCAAATTAGACATTCATGTTCCCCCTGATGTGTTTTCTGCAGTGGAGCCTGGAAGTTAAGGCCTTTTACACTTTGGTTCCATGTCTAGGTCTATGTAAGTATGACACGCTGATATAGTACTGATGTTCTAACTGTTTTATTGATAATGTGGGAATGATGCTTTTTGTAGTTGCGCCAATGGTCCCTGTATGTACGTATGCAATTTTCAGTCATACCACATTCTTTAAAGAAAATTATTTTGTGGACCTTTAAGTTGTGGACTCCCTAAGGTTCCTGAACCCCACTTTGAGAACCTCTGTTCTAAATGATCTGGTAGTCAATGCTTCTGTTTCAACACTGACATCACCAGAGTTGTTCCAACTTAACAAACAGATGAGGCATAAGCATCATAAGGCACAAAAGGCATCTCTAGCTAATTCCTTTAAGTAACCTTAAGTATAATCATGAATAGAAAAGGCACTAGGGAAACACTGGTTCATAAAATAACAGCTTGCAGCTTTTCAACACTTGTATAAGATGACTGATTGCATAAGAAGCCTTGCACTACACAACAATCCTGGAACTAAAATATAGTCATAAGATTTTTAATCCGTTTTAATCCATAAATAGTCCCAGAAAGTCACATGTGCTACATGCCACATTTGTCAAGTATGCTTTTCTATTCCTTTTCAAAAGTGTAACTGGTTGGTTGATAAGAATGGAATAACTAGCAAGCAGTTTATGCAATCCAAACATTGGAAGCAAAGACTAAATAAGTTATTGGAATAAAGTCGATGTGCATAAAGGGTCATGAAACCACTGTTGCTCATGAGGCAGCTATGACTCAGGACACCCAAATAAAACGGCATGGTTGTAAACCTAGACAAAGTGTACCAAAATATAAACATGCTTTGGTCATTTAATGTGTCATTCTGCTGTTACAGAGGCACATGATGTAAACTCCACATTGTGAGTTTGTCCTTTTTTTGGACAACTGTATTTCAGGTCCATCTTACATGTTGCAGTTCTTACTTGAACTACATGCTGCAGGTCAAAGCACAATGAGCGCAACAAAAAAGACAAATAGGGCAGGTAGACAAAGGGGGTAGTTCCAAGTGTTGCGATAGCTTCCATCTTATCTTCACCTGGGTATAGGAGGAAGAGGAGGTGCTCCTCTTTCCTTTTTACCAGAACCTGCAAAGAATCAAAGACACACAAAGTTAGTGCTTTCTTTAGTAACAGAGCATGTTTTCCTCCACCAGATGGCAGTGTCTGACAAGCCAGATCAACAGTTTTCCCACTTGTTTGGAAGTTTGGACTAATATAATGTAAATATCAGCCAAAATCTTTAGTGAGTTCAATATTTTTAATTTAATGGTGCACAAATGCTTAAATATTGTAAGGTAGTCTGATTATAGCCAGAAAGACTTAACAGAACTAAACTGAATGTTGTGACGTTTTACAGTTGGGACATTGATTGATTGTTGAAAAGAAGATTACAAAAGCAAAGTAATGAACTGGGAGGGACAGCAAACTTTGATGTTGGGAGTTAAATGGGAGTTATTGTCAAATGTCGGAAAAGTACTGCAGACGATTATAAGAGAGATAAATTAATGTTGAGGCTAGTAGTAATAGGCCACAGACAACACAATTAGGACTGGTACCAGAACGTGGCCTGGGCTGAAATGAGGAGCTACAATGTCAGATGTCAGTTCATCAGAAGTAATTTACAAACCATAAAGGAATGCTGATAAACTACTTTGCTTTGATTAGAATCTCATATTGAATATATTAAATCAATAATATATCGTTAATTTGTAATGTTATAATCAGCATCACTTTTTCCTGTTTTGTATTCTTTCCTTTTTTCTGATGTTTTTTGTGCTGTAAAGGACTGTGGATCAAGTGGCTCATGTCCAAAGTAATGTTAAAATATGTAATGTTATGCACTGGTCTGTCAGTGTCTTTAACAGGTTACTAAGCAAACTGAAAACTGCATGAAGATCATCTAACGATGCTGAGTGCAGATAACATGCAGAACTCACCTTTGCTTTCATTTTTGCCAAGCTTACTGGGGTAGGTCTTCTGGGAGTGCACATAGGGCTCAGGTGGAGGAAGGTCTGACACTGGGTGAAAATTGAACCGACCCTCCCACTCATCTATTAATGGAAAGAATGAAGGTGTCAGTGTTAATTTCTCCAGGAGAGTGACTTAGCTTTATGACAGTATATGTATAAAGGATATTGTATTTGTTTAGAATTGGATGAAACATGACTAAAAATGTAATTTTAAAAAATGGATCCCTGTAAACTCGTTTTACAATCTTACTACTTTGGTTAAAGGAGTAAAAACAACTGCAGCGGAGGTGAGTGAGTTCTTTTGCCATAACTGAACATAACAGACTTTACGTCTTAAAAACAGTGCTGAAGGATATCGTCTGAAAAAGTCCTTTAGAAGTCAGAGTTAGCCTCTTCTGTTTGGAAAGTAACCACTGGTACACATGGGCTTACGTGCTGGTTTTAGGATTTTATTGTTGTTCCTTAAACAGACTCGACATACTTCAGTGCTATTTTCCTCTTTATTTTTGCATCGTCTTGCCATAAAGTAGCAAAATTATTTTATAGACTACTCAAATAAACCTTAATGACATATTAAAGGTTTTTCTCACCTTGTATTTGGTTGTGGTTTTGGAAACCATTCCCCATGGGTGGTGGTGGAGGAAACCCACCTCCTGTTCCCGGCCTGTCAGGAGGAAGGGGAGGCCTGCCTCCGGGTCCACCACGAGGGGGCTCTGGGCCTGGCCGTCCCATAGGTCGACCTGCAGGAGGTGGAGGAGGTAGAGGGCCTTTGGAGCGGGAGAAAAAAACAATAGGATGTTAAATGATCCAAAGTGGCATAAAATCCAGTAACTTTTGATGTTAATGGGCATGCTATATCATAAATATGTCTAATATAAAATTAGAATGCTGCAGTAATTCATAGTTCAATTAACAGGTGAGCTCTTTTTTACCCGAGCGTACTGATGACTGGTTCCTTCCAAGAGCTGGTGGTCTCTCATTTGGAGGAGGAGGGAGAGGTCCTGACCGGGTAGGTGGTGGTGCTGGACTATGGCTGGCGAAGATAAATGTAATATTAATCTATGTTAATCCTTTTTAAAGTATCCCTATTTTTTAAGCACACATCCCTTAGGAAATATAAATCATTGTGCACACTACTTTAAAACCTTGAGGATTAAACTGCATATCTGAAATACGACATACAGATTTAACTTCATAGAGCATCAAGCACTAATCGCTCTTCTTTCAGATTTGCACCCCAGTCACTTTTGCCATTTTAGTTAAGCAAACTTGGATGTTGCTGTGTGCACCTCTCCTTCTGTTCTCCACAGTTAGCAATGTTTGAATGCCATCTGTTAAATCAGCCAATGTTGTAAGCAGACACCAGGTGGAGTTTAGCTAAGAGATGAAACCTGCCACAATCTGATATTGTCATGTTGGTGTTGTTCCCAGATCAACATAGTAAATGTTGTTCCAGCATCAACATTGCAAGTGACCAATCAGAATATTGTGACATCATACTTTTACCTAACCCTAACCCTTTAATAAACACTAAGCAGAATTGATATTGTCCTTGCAACATTGGAATTTCATAAATGCACGAATGGCTTGGCGCGCCAAAGAATAACGTCACAACAATGTGATTGGTCACTTGCAATGTTGATCCTGGAGCAACATTTACTATGTTGTTCCAGCAAAAACACCAACACGACGATATCAGATCATCCTGAAAGCTGAGGAGTGGGGTAGACTTAACTTTTTTATAGATACACACATTATTTTGTGTTTTTTGGTGTGGACAGGTAGTTTAGCTTTATTTTTATTTTTCCTTGCAATTTGCAAGTTTGCTGTTTTATTGTGTACTTAATTTTGCTTTATCTGTTTGTCATTTATTTTGTGGTTTGGGACGATTACCTACTGCTTAATAGCAAAGCAAACACCTAATTTAACAGTAGGTTTCCCACCTCAGTAGCAACAGGAACCTTCCAAAGCTAGAGTAAGTGCTTAGTGGTATGTATGTTTTAGACTGTGACTAGACTAGGAAACCTCTTAGTTTAAAGTCAAATTAAATTCGAGAAAAAAAAAAGATTTTATCAACATTCAACTTAAGTTTTCAAACTGCGAGTGGCCTTTTTAAGGAAGGTACTGGTTCCTTTGCATGAAGTGTGAACTGCAGCATCATAGAACAGCTATTAGATTTGAATCTATGCAAACTCTGATATGTCGACCAAAGTAGATACCATGCTCACATTGTCTGATAAGAAATGCACCGCTGCATTTCTTATTTCTTGCAGTCATCCATTAAGATTTAACAGATTTCAGGTGGCATATCAGATAAAACTTTGTCAGTACCTGTTGAGCGAGCTGTTTCTTTGGGGTAGACGAGGTGAGGGGTCATCACCTCCTACTGGGGTGGGAGGTAAGGAAGGAGGCCCTGGACGTCCTGGTGGAAGAGGAGGTGCACCCCCACCGGGTGTGGGACGCGAAGGTGAGGAAGAAGCAACAGACGGAGAAGGTTTGGAGTTGACTGAAGGAGGAGGAGGTGGCGGCATGTCACGTGGTATGGATGGCCGGTGTCCTCCAGGGGCAGGTGGTGGTGGCGGTCGATCATCAGGAAGTGGGGGCCTCCCTCCTGGAGCAGGTGGTAAGGGAGGTCTGCTGCTATTTGAAGGTGGAGGAGGCGAGGAGAAGCTTGTTCGAGGGCCTGGTGTGGAACCTCCTGGTGGCGGAGGAAGAGGGCCGTGCCTCCCTGATGGAATGCTTGGTGGTCCAGATGGAGATCCATGGCCCGGCCTTGGTCCTGTGGGGAGTGATGGTGGAGGTGGGCCCCCACGAGATGGGAAGGACTGAGCAGGTCGAGGTGTGTTGGGTACGGGAGGAGGAGCACCTCCTGGAGAGTCTTGCCTGGATGGAAAACCTGGGCGGCCCTTGGGAAGATCAGGGGCACTGCTACGGCCACCAGCAGGGGTTCCTGGAAGTCTAGGTGGTCCGCCGCTAGGGCTTCCACCACCACCAAAAGGGCTTGGGCCACCACCACCAAAAGGGCTTGGGCCACCGGATCGGCCTCCAGGTGGGAGAATGGGTCCTCGGCTGGGTCCCGAGTCTGACAGAGAACAAAACGGAAAAATAAACTACGAGATTGCACAAAATTTTCTTTGTTGTTTGTCATTGTTTTGTATCTTTTTTTTTTTTTTTTTTTACCATTGGAGTCTCTGTTCGCTGCAGATCTCAGTTTTGGCATCCCACCCGCAAACAGGCCTCCTAAGCCAGCAGGAGCCCCACCACCACATCCTCCTCCTCCTCCCCCGCCTCCTCCTCCTCCTCCCCCACCTCCTCCTCCTCCTTTGGGTTCTGATAGAAAAAAACAAACAAATATTGAGTTAATCATTCTTGCGACATGTGGAGGACATTCATTACTGAATCATATTATTTCCTCATTACTTGTGACTAAGTTAATATGACTAACTCCCATTATTTCTCCTTTGCAATCATAACTGAAATAGTCACTGAAATGACATCGACTTACTGTCAAATACGGGTGCACTGCGGTCATTTGTAACAGTTTTCTTTAGTCTGGCTCCTTTACCAATATCAGACAAAAGAGCACTCCTTCCATGCTGCTCTGAACGGCTTAGATTTGGTTTTTCTGTGTTGGCCTGAAAAAGACACACAAACACTGTCAGCCTTTGGAAGCCACTAGCAAATTGAGAAATACATGTAATTGTAATTAGTTATGCTTAATTGGAAAAAGATGTCATTAAATTAACATTAAAGCAAAATGTTAGTGGTTAAAATCAAGGTTACAAGTTATTTTGATATATTTTTGATTAAGGGATTTATAATACATCTAACATTAATATTGTTGTTTTGAACATGCCTGCACTTCTTTTTCAGATATTACTGGACAACGCAACTCAGCAAAGGATGATACTGTTCATTATTACCCAGTGTTCAATACATATTTAAGCTTTCTTTTCCCTTCAAATTCTTGGCAGAAATTACACTGCCCTTTTTCTGCTGGTCGCATCACTGCTGATTGCTATCTGCCATGCCTTCAACCAGTCAAATGCCTCAAAGTGGGTGGTCTTTTCGTCTGTCACAAAAGACTAATTTCTGGAAATTAAATAGCATTTTCCTTTTGAAATAATAAAAAAAAAGCTCCAACACATATTCTTCAGTGTGAAACGGTGAAGATGCTGTTGCTATTAAATGCTCAAAGAGGTAAGGTCAATCTATTACATTGAGGATGTGATTAAAATGTTGACATTTCTTTCATTTTTGGCAGGGTACCTAGTCAATTGTAAGCTTTTAGATTTCTAGAGCAAGCTTTTCAACACTACATTACTTTATAGCATTTTATAGAGAGATGGATAAACAGTCAGTGAAAGAAAGAGAAAACTGTCATTTCTTAAATTACTTCAACTTTAAAGTGACAGGCCATGTAGATGAAACTATGAATGAAAAATAACAAAAAAAAAAAGATTTGTTATGACATTATATGGCCACAAGATGTCTCTAGCTCAGTAGAACAGAGCAACAGATCTGGCTTGATTTAGATAAATGAAAACAAAAACTCACAAGAGCAAAAGTAGGAGGAGGGGGAGCTGCTGGAGGTGGCGGTGGTGGAGGTGGTCCTGGCATCTTCTGCTTTCCTCTGTTTTACTCTATCTGCACTGGATGCCGCACCCTGGAATACAGATCACAGACATTCTTGAAAAACAGGGAAAACAAGCTGATGTTGAATTATGTTTGGACCTCTTAAGCAGCAGACTGCATTTTTAAAGCATCCCAGTGTCCCATTAGGGATGAGGCAGGATGCTTGCACTGCAGTACATTTGTGTTTCCTCTTACAATTTGTTTATCAATTAAAGGCTTTTCTGATGACTATATTATTCATGACTCCACCACAGGATGGTAGAGACAGTAAAAAAATGGCAGACGGCAAACAAAACTGAATCACAAAAATAGTGACAAAAATGCTGTATGCTGCTGACATCACAATGTAGTGATTGCCATTGCTTTTTGCCTTTTTAGGGACATTTTTTTCCTCCTTCAGTTACACGGTTTTTGTGATACACTTACTCGCCAGTTTGTTAGGTACACGTGTTCAACTGCCCATTAACATAAAAATCTAATCAGCCAATCACATGGCAGCAACTCGAAGCATTAAGGCATGTAGACATGAAACAGATGACCAGCTGAAGTTCAAATGAAGCATCTGATTGAGTGATAAAGGTGATTTAAGTGACTTTGAATTTGGCATGGCAGTTGGTCCCAGACCGGTTGGTCTGAGTATTTCAGAAACCTATGAACTACTATGACTTTCCCATACAACCGTCTCTAGAGTTTATAGAGAATGGTCCTAAAGAGAAAGTTTCCAGTGAGCAGCAGTCCTCTGGGAGAAAATGCCTTCTTGATGCCAGGGCCAGACTGCTTTGAGCTGATGCAAGGGCAACAGTAACTCAAATAAGAACTCTTTACAAACCAAGTTAAGCAGAAGAGGATCTTTAAATTAACAGCAAGCCTTGAAGCACATGGGCTAGAAGGCCACGCCTGTTGCCACTCAGGTCAGCTAAAAAAAGGAAACTGAGGATTCATACGAATTCATCGAAATTGCATGAATGAATATCGGAAACAAGTTACCTAGTCTGATGAGTCTTAATTTCTGCCATGACATTCAAATGGTAGAGTCAGAATTTCACCAACATGAAAGCATGGATCCAATCTGGCCAGTGGTTCAGGTTGGTGGTACACATTTAGAGCCTTAGTACCAACTGAGCATTGTTTAAACTTCACAGCCAACCTGCTATTGTCCATCCAGCCACTGATGGCTGCGTCCAGCAGGATGACACATTTCAAATCATCTCAGACTGGCTGCTTGAATATGGCAGTGAGTTCACTGTATTCAAATGTATTTCACAGTCATCAGATTTCAATCCAACAGTGCACCTTTGGGATGTTGTGGAACAGAAGATTTGCATCTTGGATGTGCATCTGACAAATTTGCCACAACTATATAATACGTAGTGAGGTGTACCTAATAGTGTGGCTTATGTGTGTAGATTACAGATAACTGTTTCGTGTTTCAAATATCACAGGAACGCAACATTATACATAGCTTTGATGTGATAGTATTGTGCTGTGAGTTACTCTCTGACTTCCTCAACTAGTTTCTACAAACCAAAAGGTTAAACTACAAAATGTTGGTGTGGAAGTAACAGTTCTCATTATGTTCGTGCCAAACAGCAAAAGCACACTCTGATGATCATTTCTCTAGCAAAATCTCTGTCATTCACAGACTAGCAGGGATTGATAGGACTACATATGGATGCTAATAACTGTTTAGAAAAATACCACAAGGAAATCCTTTTTAAAGTATTTTAAGCTGTAGTTTATTTAATGACAAGTACAGTAGATACTATGAGCTGACTGCACTGAAGTGCATGCGTCTATATATTTTGCACACAAAAAACAGTGGCTAAAGAAAGTTACTTTCATTTCCTTAAATTTGGTGAGAAGTCTGAAAATATGCAGAATACAAAAAAAACAAAAAAACAAAAACTGTAGGTTACTTTGTTTGACTGGCAGGGATCGCACAACATCACAATCATTTATCGTGGTGGTGCTCGTTCACTACATCTGAGCTCCACTTGGGTTTTAGCCTGCTGTACAAATCAGTGGGGGAGTCCAGCAACTGCAAAGACAGCAGCAAAGGCTCTCTATGATATGACTTCCTCTTTAGTCGAGTCTTTTTTTAACTAAACATTACTAATAAAAGTGGTTCTGACTGGAAAATGTATCACCCTTTGCACTATAATGTCATGTATTTATGCTATGTTGAATTCTTGGAGGAACTGAAAGTAAACGACGGAGACAAGATCGCTCGAGAAGGAAATATTTTTTTCCAGAAATATGAGGAGTAGCAGGTCATAACAACAAATCAGTTGATATCGATCTCACATACAACGGCAAACTGACAGTAAAAGTTTCATCACTAAGGAACTTGAGTGTTCAGTTCCTGTAACCACAGCTTCAAAAAGTGTTGTAAATCTATATAAAGAGTTTATTTTTACAAAGCCAGAAGACAATGTTACAAGGGCTCATTCTGTGTAAATGCCAATGGGAAGTCCAAGAGTTTATAATGCTTATAATAAAATACTGATGATTAACACACCATCCTGTGACTGTGATAATGTATTAGCTGCTATTATTCTCATTACCATTGCTCTTTTCCACTGAGAAGAAAATAGGGGAAAGAAAAACAGTACGTGAATAGTGAATGCATGCAGCTTAAGGACAAACTGAACATGGCTGATGTAGAAACAGCTGCAGACCACTGATTCTCATGTCCATGAAGCTGTGCAGCAGCAGCTTTCTGTTCTAACATCAGGCAGAACTATGAACTTGCTAAACTCATTTGCTTCAAGCATCCACTATGCGTTGTTTTTCACGAGGGAGAGATTCAGTTTTTCTTAACCTATCACAAGATACCAATGTATCTAACTGAATCTAAGATTATTTTATGTGACCGCTGACGTGTAGTTATGCAAGTATACTGGTTTACCTGCATTTCAAGAGTTAAGTCAGATAGAAATGTTCAGTACAGTTGTCTGTTTGTATAACAGTAACTGTGTCATAAGGATGGCAAAGAAAAACAAAAATAATGAGCTGGATCTCCATCATTACGTGCTTAAGTTTAAAAGTTCTTTTCAATTGGATCTCTTGAATGTAAACTCTCATCGATGAGGCAAATAAATGCAATCCCTGTCTGTAATGCAATGTATCCAGAACACTACACCAATGCAAGTGGCCATGTCACCAGTCACATTTCACCCTATGAGAAAAGGACTAAGATTCCAGTAAAGAGTAAGACTTGTTTACTACCAGAGAAAATGATGTCAGGAAGGTGTCAGAAACCCAGTGCGTCACTCACATTTGACACTTCCCCAAATAAACTGAAAATGAACAAGACTTCTGAGTCGATATCTGAGTGGATAGTTTAAATTACCTGTTTGATAAAAAAGGTTGATGTAAAAAAAGCCACGAAGCAATCAAGGCAGGGTTGTGATTACTGATTTACTCCAAAGATGAATATATAAATAATATAATATTTATTTTCTAAGCCTAATCCATTGCTATCATAATGGCAAACTAGTCTGAATGCAAATAACAAACAAACTCATTGGTTTGTCTGTTTACCAGTGTCAACATAACTACTCTAATCACAGAGGTTAGGCGAGGCCACGTACAGTAGGCAAAAGGCATTTAACCTTATTGACTAACTTTCACTTGTATTTATCCATATCAACTGTTTCATCTCACAAAAATACACACCTCACGTTCTCACTTCATTTTTATTTGCACGCATAAAAAAAGACCATCCTCAAGGGGCCTCTTACTTCCTGTATGCTGCTGACAAACAGGAAGTCACGATGCGCCTCAAGAACCGCAGCCATCCGGTTGCCATCCGATGCCTCTACATCGCAGCCACGCATCATTTTGATATTCTCCTACCTCATTTTCTTTCTCTCAACTGTGAATCGCCAAACCACACCCCAACTCCACACACACACCCTGCATGTGTGTATAACCCCCATGTTCCTCCTTTTTTGTGCCTTCATGTTCACCCTTGCATGAACTATCAGCCTTCTTTTCTCAGTCTCGGACAGTTTCACTCAATGCCCTTTCCCTATCGCCCAGTCTCACTGGTTCCTGCGTCCTTTGTCGCTCTCAGTGTCTCAAAACAGCGAAAAGTGAAGTTTAGATTTTGTCTGCTTCCTAAAGCTAGCAACACAAATCTTATTTTAAGGCATACATGGGTCTTCAAAAATGATCCCCATCTCGTACTGGGGTTGTTATAGGGATACAGCAAATGTCATACAAATTTACTTCCATTATAACAACTGTATATCTGTTACAGGGACAAAAGAACATGTTTATAGCAAAAAAACAATAACAATAATATTCAACATGATTATTAGTAAGAAGTTGAAACATTAGGCAGTTATTTCTCAATGTAGAGCAAGAAAAAGCCTGTAAATGCTGCAGAAACAAACGATAAAACACTGAGTGAGAACAGAGTCTAAAGAGGACAGCATGTACCGTAAACATGCATCAGTGTCAGGGCTGGTATATCACACCACCTCAAGTAATTAAGTCACTCAGAAATTGGAAACTTCTCATTTGCAATTCCTTTCATACATTCTTTAGTCATATTTAGCAGTAATAAGAATACAGATTCGGTGAAGAGTAAAGAGAGGATTTAGAAGAAAATTGTGTGTTGGTGCACAAAGATGTTCACCAATTCCTAAATATTTCTGTTTTAAAAACTACAGAGTTGAAAAATTCAGTGTATAACATTTATTTGGAAATATAATGTATCAGTTCGTGTGGGGTGTTTTTGAAGATTGTGAAAGACCTCTTGCCTACTGTGCCCGAGCTTACCTAACCTCTGTGATCACAGAGTAGCTCTGTCAACACTGATACACAGGAAAAACTAACGTGTTAGTTAATGACATATATATTTGTTTTAAACGAGTTTTCCTCTTACAGTAGCAATGTATTTGGCTTTGAAGACAAGCATTATATCCTGATACTTGCAATATAATTTATCCTTGCGCTTTCTACTGTGGTACAAGTAGATGATAATCATAGAAATTATACATAGACAAAAGATACGAAGCCACCTACACTTCTACACAACCTTTTAGGACAATCCACTTTAAATAGGTGGAGTAACTTTTGCAGTTATAAAGGCCGTTACTCTTCCGGGTAGGCTTTCAGCAAAATTTTGGAGTATGTGTGTGGGAATTTTTACTCATTCATCCAGAATTCCCAAGCATTTTGAGGACAGATAATGATGTTGTAGAACAGGGCCTGACTTGCAATCTAATGTGTCCCAAAGGTGTACGGTGCGGTAGAGGTCAGCACTCTGTGCGACCCAATGAAGTTCTTCCACAATCAAGGTCTCTAAAGGCACCCAGCCCATGCCTTTAGGGACCTTGATTTGTGCACTGGGGCACAGGCATGCTTGAACAAACTGCTCCCATAAATTTTGAAACATAGAATTGTCCAAGTTGTCTTGATAAGATGAAGCTGGCCCAAGCCAACCCCACAGAATTATTAAATTCAATTCATTTTTTGAGTTACCACCAGACATTGTATGAGAGAGACACAACTGTGATTTCTACTAGTGCTTAGTGAAGTCCTGCTGTGAAGCCTCATCCATCTTGGCGTTTGGCTGTGATGAGGGTTGGATGAGACTGAAAAACTCAAGAAACTAAAATTAAATGTCTGGTAAACTGTGTGATTTTATGCTCATACAACCTGCAATCATACAATAAACATTATGCAGTATTCAAAAAGATTTGAAACTCATGAGTGAGCCCCTAAGCCTATTGGTCTATAGACTTTTATACAACAGATTTATTTTTGAAGCTAGAGAAGTCCCCTAATTCCCCTCAAAGACATTACAAAGAATGCTATTTTAAGGCATTCCTTTTCTGTGTATTATTGTAGGGTCTTTGCTTTACAATTGAGGTGACTGCTGTTGTGATTTGATGCTACATAAAGAAAAAAAATAACATTGAAATCACAGTAGACAGCGCAAGGATTAGATTACTAGCAAGAGGTTAATTCATGATATCCTGGTAATCAGTAAAGGACTAACAACAAGGGATGTCTGATCTTGCTTTTATCTGTAGTAAATTTTCTCCAAATATGCCTAAGTTGCCAAATACCAAGACTGCTGCATCAACTCATTTCCTCTCCCAGTGATGAAATTACACTGATACAACTGCAGATAGAAGACTGGTAAGTGAGCGTCAGGATTACCAAAGACATTTTTCACACATGCATTGAACCCTGAATACCTGACAGAATGCATTTGAGAATGCAAATTTCCGACATAGTTGAATGATTTTCCACCTGCCAGTTCCCTAGTACACAGTTCGTGTGATGTCAGTTGGTGCAATATCTGAAGAGTGCAGTTAATTGTTGGGTGCATTCACTGCTGACAACTGGTCATTGTGTTCAATGCACAATCCATCCACTCTCGTATGTTGGCAAGGGAGTGAAGCTGTGGTTAAAACCACCTTTCTGGTTTTATATAGTTGAAAGTGAGCATGTAAGTTATTTAAGGTGACAACAACAAAACAAGAATTAATTTGCATTATGAGCTGTGTGCTAGCTGCATTTTTAAATAATGCTGAAACAGCTCTGACTAACTGCAGAAAGACATCAACTTCCCCAAAGGAAACAGGCTTGTGTGATGAAATGGTAAAATGCGCTTCAAAACTTCTCTCCCTCTCTCTTATTCACACATAGCCTAATATTAGCAAAGCACTTCACAATGGTTCCTTTGACAAACAGAGAGGAGCAAGAAGGGAGAAGCAGGGAGGAAGATTTGAGGGACTTTGAAGAGACTCCATGAAAACACAGACTCAACCTCTAACATATGCTTCAGTTTACAAATGGTCATAAAAAGGCTTCTTCATCCCGCCACTGAACCCCCTGTGCTCCACATCCTCATTAGATTTACTGCTTAAGTAAAATCATACATACACAAATTCATATTACAAAGCACAGACTTTGTGACTGCTACCCTGAAGAAGAACAAAGTTTGTTCTTTTGTTAAGATCTCCACATTTCATTGCTTGGTGACTCGCTAACTTGATGCATTTTACCGACTGAAGGCTCCCTAAAATGGAAACATCACATTTTGGTAGCTTATTAAGTCACGTCTATGTGTCCCCAAAGCACCACTGGCTGGGCTTGCTGCAATGAGTTATCGGTAACCGAATGCCAGTCAAAGTGTTTTCCCACTAACACATTAAATTTAATCGGCCCCATTATACTTTCATCTTGGCATCTTTGCACTGAACCAACACACATGACTCACGTGCATACACACTTGTGCACACGTGCATGCACATACAAACTGACATACATGACTCACGTGCATACACACTTGTGCACACGTGCATGCACATACAAACTGACATACATGCTCACACATCTAACCTCTTTGAATTTAGCGAGAAGTGTCTATTCATAAAGAGAGAAAGCAGAGGGATTGTATCTCTGTCTGTTTTGTGAAAATGGATGGGCAGACCCCCCAGTCTACATGCTACAGCCTTTGCAAAAATATGTATTACGGCTCGTAGGAATACAACCCCCACAAACCCTCTGATTTTTAGCACTATATCTTCAAATAGTCTATGTCGCAAACCACAATACAATTAGAAATTGACTTTGAGTGCTTGTGGTCTGTAAACAGAAGAGATGGCACTGCATATACAGGACCATCTAACTCCCATACCATTTGGACTTTTTATTATACCGCCATAATAGTGTTGCCATTTCAACAAGAAAGCTATCTAATGAAAAGAGAAATTAAAAGGATTCAGAGTGTCAAATTTCATAGGAACGTCACAAAAATTCTAAAAAATATTTCTGATCAAAGAGGCTGCTGAGTCTAAAATGTGCCTGATCAGCAATAATTCTCTACAAAGATCAGATCTGCAGCTTTTCTTTACAACTTGTTAAATAGCCGTTATACCTCGGGGTTGCTGTTTGTGATATCCCAAAGTTGAAAACTCTTGTTCTAAAGGGTGTCTCTGAAAAAACGTTAACGTGCACAGGTTGTTGGCTTCATAAGCGATGGAGCTATGATGTGCAGATACAAAGGAGCAGCCACACTTCTGTGTGGCAAGAATAACCCTAATCTGACTGTGATTCACTGCATCATTCACAGTTAAAGCCTGGTACTGTAAAAATAACATTATAGAGTGAATTCACATACATTAACACATTAACTTTTAGACTTCAGAAGTCTACTACTGTTCTCAGTTAATCGAACAGAATCACCTCTGTCCCTTTCTGGATAAAAGAGGGGTGACATGACATGCTCCACATGAAAGCCAGAAAGTCCATCATCAAAGCTGAGCGTTTTCTTATGGAGCTTAGAAATTTGCACTCCTGTATTTTGACATTATTTCATATTCACTGTTAAAGTTAAATGGCACAACTAGCCAAATAGCTAAGTGGAATTAGCTAAGTGGAAGGGAAATTTAATTCTGGCATCTTAAAGCATTTACATTATTGCATGCGATGGTGAATGTCTGAAAAGAAATATATGGCATTTAGAATATTGTGCATAATGATTAATTAAAAAAATACATCACAATATTGTAAATGCTGTGATTTTATTTTCAAGCTCTAAACTTGATTATTTAAAGTTCACAAATGTTAGATGCACAGCAGTAACAAACACTATCAGGCTTCAGAGCATACAGGAACGCTGTGGTTCGTGAATTAGAGCAGGAATCCGCCCCCCTTTTGTTATTTTTTTCTTTCCACAAATTGCACTTCGGTTTTACACGTATACAAGAACAAACAGGTTAGCACAAAGACAAAAAGAAACAAGTAAAGAAGAAACAAGGACCATTTAATGACTTGATAATATAGCTGGTATTCTGGTATCCATCCACTTGTATTCACCGTTACCGTGAGCCAAAAGTCATTCATCACTGTATGTGAACAAGGCTCCCTTACTGTTATTACATACATTGTTTGTTATTCTTTTCCTGCACGTGGGAAATGAACTCACCAGTGTGCGTTTCTCTCCATCTGTAATGTTGATAAGAGCTGTTGTGTTTTTTGCGTTTGTGCCATGCACTATGCTTGCAGGGTGGGAGGGTGGACAGTGCTTCTCTATGGAAATGGCATTGACAAATATTGACAATCCCACACAGGGACAGGCAAAAAATAAATAAATAAATAAAAGCTGATTTTATCTCAAACTGACTTCAACATTTTGATTACGTGCAGATGAATGGCCAAAATAGTAACTTTTCCAAAGATTGATTCTACATTCATATGGAAGTAAAGAAATGTGGAAGACTGTGTATAAACTATTTTTTAAAAAGCTGTTTGTCAGTATAAGCATGTGTAATAATTTCAAAGGGGTCATGTTGGGTGGAAGCGGGCTTATCATTAAGGGGAAGCCTGCAATCACTTTTCATTCAACTCCACCCAAGCTGCAAACAGGTTCAGTAGTGAGTGTTAAGTTACCATAAACGATAAGACAAATCAGACACATTTTGTGTATTTCAAAAATTTTAACTCTATAACTACAAATTACTATTTTAACATTTTCATGCATTGGAAATCGAACAAAAAATTTGATGCCAATTCCAAAAGGATCCGAATGTGAGGTGATTTTAAACATGAGCTGCAGGAAAACTGTAATATTATACACTTTACAAGAAGCCCAGGGTAGTAATAAATGTGTCTGACACTAAGCAGAAACAGTGCTGAGTGGCTAAGCTAACATCCTGTGGTGTGTTCACATACACACACCCGCTGACACACACACCAGCTGAATGTTGACAGATGTGGTTCCATTGCTGCTGTTTTAGTCTTCGACTCAGCAGGGTAATTTTACCTCTCAAACATTTCTCCAAAATAGAATTAAAAGCTGAAAATAGTTTGTGATGGGAATGTGTCTTCCTCCAACAACAACAAAAAAAACACCTAAGTTTTTCTTCAAAAAACGTTATTGTAAGTATTGTGGATTTGTGTTTTTCCCCTGACGTGCATTGAAATATGGACAGACAACATTTAAGCAGAAAAGGAAAAAAAGGTTATTGCACAAAATTCACATAAGACAAATATAGACTGGACAGGCATATGAAACCACTCGGCGACGTGATGTGATTTCTAACCACTTTTACCATTTTTTCTGGTTTTCCTCCATACCTACACCACTTCCTACAAAAAAGACAATGTATTTACCTTGACTTTGGCTACCATTCAAAGATTTTGTTTTACGATTCATCATGTGTGTTTTTTCTGAAGCAGGCTGAAGGATGATTCAATACAGTCCTTTTAAATAAAAAAAATTATGTTTTTTAAATTGATGGTACATTCTATAACTACCCACAGAGTTGGTTATTCAAAGACCTCTTTTAACACAACAGCCAGATTGCAAGGGCTTTCAAAGTAACTGGACATGTAGTTATTATGTTTCAGTTTATATTTAATTATATAGTTCCAAATTACAACAGTCACCTCAAGGCTATATAGACTCCAGAGACACTGTTTGGGCAGCAGTATGTCATTTAAAAACAGATCATGCACAAAAGACTCAGATAGGAGATGACCACACAAGTGAAGATGAAACTCAAAAACAGTTGGATACTTTCTAACAACATATGTTAGAAAATATAACAGGGAAGTAGGAGAAACATTATATTATTATATATAATGTTCTTGTATAACATACTGAATTGACAGTCAAGCTACGTGGTGCAAAAAAAATCAATAATAATAATAATGATAATCTAAGATGTAGGCATGCATATCTATCTTTTGCTAGAATTTTGAGGATTACTGTGAATATAAACTCACAATGATCATTAATCCTCAAAGAGCAGAAAGGCCCATTTGTAGTTTGCAAATACAAATGTAGGCTCCTGAGTCACAGCCCAATGAGCTGAAACAAAATAAGGCTAAGGCAAAAAATACACCGGAAAATAGCATTGAAAGCATGTGACTGCATATTGGTGGTGTTTCTGTTATGCTATTGCCTTAATAATTATTGCCAGCTGAACTACTGTGTTGTTGTACTGCTGTTTCACATTCTTTGTGCTCAGATTCAGTTAAATGCATCAAAACTAATATCCTTGTTAAACATGATATTCTTGAACATAAATCCAAACCTAATAAAGACCTTTTCAGGGCAAAGAAATTGATCTAGTATGCTGAATCTGCAGCATACTAAGTAACTCACCTGTTACAGTGAAGACCAGGCTTAAGACAGCGAAAGACCACAATAAGCTAGAGCTAAATGGGGCCCGGTAAGATCATCATCATGTACAATATAGCAAGTCTGCTAATGTGGGCTTAACAACTCCAGGAAGTCAATGTGTTATGTTTATCCATCTAATTGCTTTTGAAGAACCTAAACTTTGAGTGTTATGTTGTAAAAGGTCAGCATTCATTACCTAATGTATTTGTTTTATCTAGTTTCTCAATGCAATGTACTTTCACATTACTAAAAGAATCCAGGAAATGAATTCTAACGGATGCTCAGCTGGCTTTAACCAAGACTGGGCTTTGCCCTCAAACTTCCTCACCATAGGAACAAATTATTTTTTAGCTCATAACTTCAACTAAACTACTCCAAAAAAGGGGCCGCCAGGTTAACAACAGACTTCAGGCTGATTTAGAGTCTTTTTTTTTTAATGTGACGCAAAACAGTGGAAAGAACATAGAAGTGAATGGACTTACTCAATCTGTGTCCATAGAAGAATCAGCAGTATATTCAGTAGACAGTAGAAAAAGCACCTTAGCTCATTCCTCATAAAAAGGCAAAATGCGAACAGCAGCCACATACAGCTGAAAACGGAAAAAAACGGAAGATTAGTAGCATCTAAAAGTCTTCAACACACATTCATTACCAAGTAGGACTTCTTGATTCCACTTCCTCTAAAGTTGCATATCACATATTCAGAGAAGTCCCTCTTAAACACATACAGAGCATACATACAGCGTGCACCACTTCCTTTTTTCAGTTCCCCCACCTGGTGGAGGGGGAGGGGAGCTGGAGTTTAAAAAGAAGTCTGGGCCAATAGAAATCCAGCAAATATCTGACCTCTGTGGAGGTTATTCATCCAGGTAGGAGTCCAGCAATATCATTAGAATGCAATCGTACACTGAGGCAGCAAAATTCACTAAATAAGAAGAAATATGCAAAGTTATTTTTTGTTATATAATCTAGCACAACAAGGTCCTTCTAGAGTTTTTAGAAGTAATGTATCTATAATATATTATACTTTTAAAAGTTAAATGCAGTAGTTCATCAGCATTGCAATTCATGTTTTAAAGGACGTTCTTTTCAAGTAAAGATCATCTGCACACTGTGTGTGATACAAACAGCGACTATAAAAAAGGTGAAACCTCAGAGAAGAGGAATTAGCGCACCCTCGCTCGCTTGCTCTTCACTCAGTTTACAAGATGTGATGACCTATTTGGTTGCAGTGACCTTCCTGCACAACCAGATTTCGATACTTCTTTACATAGAAAGGCAGTGTTATTTTGTGCGACTGTTTAAGATCTAAGATTCTAAAGGTGGCCTTAATGGCCAATTTCACTAATTGATAAATAGATGTTACACTATTATCAAGAGACATTTTTTATATATTTTATAAAATTAACAGCTCTTTGGTATGCAACACCTGAGTGCAGTAGAGTCAAGTGAGTACTGAGATGAACCAGCTAGGAACATTAACATCTTTGTCAGTCTTTTTGCATCCTGCAAACTGAAGCCTAGTGATGACACCAAAACATTTTCTTTTTTGCTACAATTTGGTGTCTTCAGCTGCTGTGTGGTGAATGGGACATGACTGTGTCATATACATATACACACACACACAGACACACAATAAATATATATATATATATATATATATATATATATTTATTTATTTTCCCCTGCTTTTTAATGACAGAATATCAGGTGCAGCTGTTATTTAACTGAAAGTGAATTGATTGATTCCGGCCCATAATGTGGCTGGACATAAAGGTTAGCATAGCTCCACAGCAGACGCTTCCTGTGCTCTCAGTGTCAAACTTCCTGCTTCACCACACAGTCAGAGGCGGTCTGCCAAGCCACCGTCAGCTGCACTTCAATACTCTCCCTCATGTCTCCGCTTTCCATCCAACTACAGCAACAGAGCAGCGTCTTAAGGAGACACCTTGGCTTATTCTCATGTACTCAGCTGTTTTTCTTTACCAGAATCGAGTCTCCAGTGAGGGGAAAAAACACGTCTGGGTAGTTACCTCAGTTAACCATATAAAAGGCCACTGTTTCCCTTAACGGAGACTGTTGCAACTGGCTAATCCATCAAAGAAATGCCTATTCTGTTAAATCATCACTCACCCAAACAAAGCAAACACAGATTTAAACACTCATTGCAGGTGATGGGACTGATAAATGACTGAGAATGAAGCAAGCATTCAAAAAACAAACATCCCTCTATATCTCCTCGAAACATTCTGAAACACAAGAACATTAACCTTTAAGAGATCAACAGCAAAATCCTTCCATGTTTTCTAGCCCTGCTTAAATGCATCCCTAGCAATAGCATGGTGATTTACATTACAATACTTTAGCATGCAGTGTGTATTAGTGTATTTTTACTCATTCTGCACAGATCCTGCTAAAATTAAACAGTCTTAAAGCTTTGAATCCAGAGATTAAGTATTAAGTATCTTTCAGTGTGTGACTTTTTTGGAAATGCACGGGTTATTTTTTGTTATGCACCAACACTATGTCTAAGATGTTTTCCCATTACATCATGTTGCAGTGTTTAGTCACTGCAGCATCAGCAGTTTGGGCTGCAACTGTAGTAAATCTCAAAAATAATCTAGGAAAATGCATCTTTAAAGGAACAGAGTCACATTTTTGTTCTTATACCTCCCTATAGAACAGAGGCTGTCTGCACTGTTTCATACCAGACACGTTTTCATTAGTCAGGTGTTTGTGGGTGAGTTCTGTTATGACAAAGCAAAGATAACCGTTTCCCTGTTTCCACTCCGTACTAAGCTAAGTCGGTGCTGGTTGTAGCTTGATCTTAAACTAACAGATATGAGAGAGCTATCAATCTTTTTGTCTAGCTCGTAACAGCAAGTGGATGACTCCATATTCCAAAATTGCCACAGGCTTCTACCTGAAATGCTGATGTATTTGTTGTGGCATGTCAAATTTTAAATTAACTTAAGTGTCATATAATATATATATATATATATATATATACATATATAAGTGCTGCTGTAATATACTGTAATAAGAGTTTGAAAAGGTTACACACCATCTCTGTAGTCTTCACAACCACAGCAGGCACTCTTGTTGTGTCTCGGGCATATTCAGCCCTATCAGATTCACAGTCTGAGCGGAGTTGTGTCTCAGTATTTCCTCTTTGTTACCATTGACATCACAACCACACCTAAAGCATGTACTATAAAGCAAGTTCAACATACCCAAGATATATTTTCCTTATCTTTGGAAACATGTATCTAGGTTCATTTATACTTCTTTTGTCAGGCTGAATGGTAACACAACTCAGTAAGTCAACCCAGGGTTGGTGGGTTGGCTGAGGTATCAGCACTTATATATGTAAGGGGAATATGTTGGCAGTGCATCACCAATACAAACATGGATAAGTCTATAGGTTCCAGAGTGGGGTTTTTTTTCAGTTGTAAAAATGTAATATGACAAAATAAAGGCAGGTGTTGGTGTAAAGCAGCAGCATATAAATCTACTACACAGCAGCCTAGTGCACAAAAAGTGTGGTATTAATGTGATAATACGGCTTGCAGTCTATATTGTCTATATATTACACACTTCCCTGTGTAGACACAGGGAAGTCTCAATAGAGTTCAGGACTCTCAATAGAGTTCAGGAAGGAATGTCATGGGGTTCAAATGCTTATTGATTTTTTTTGCATCTCAACACACAACCTCAAATATGGTATTAATATAGATGCAAACATCAAACACTGTTATTAGACTCATTAGGCTGAAGAGAAGAGAAGAGAAGAGAAGAGAAGAGAAGAGAAGAGAAGAGAAGAGAAGAGAAGAGAAGAGAAGAGAAGAGAAGAGAAGAGACTCATCCTTTGCTGTATGTCACAGTCACATGAGTGTTAGTGGAACTTGCCTGCAGGCCACTCAGTCACTTTAGATGCTTTGTGATCACACATCAGACCGCATATGACTCATATAGTGTAGGTTAAACAGAGATGACACAATTGTGTCACTTAAATGCTTCAATAGTGTGAAAAAAAACATCGGAAAATATGCAACAGCTAATGCTTATTTGAAGAAACACTTTAACTTGTACATCTGTTAAGTTAAAATAATTATCCCATGATTGATATGCAGTTGGGAAAAACGTAGAGTACCAGAATGAATAGTGACATTGAATTGGAGGAATACTAATCAAGCGTTGGAATTTAACCACTCTGGCATTTCCTGACCACATAAATCATTGTTTCATTTGTGACTGTGCCTGTTTATAGCTTTGGCTGGTTACATTAATGGCACATGAAGCACATGGTCATGAATTTCAGTACTGGACGGACACAGTGGTGCCAGAATCACATGCTTTACACAGGAAACCGAGCAGAGCACAAAAAACAAGTTTTTTGGTTTTACTACTACCCGCACATGCTACACAAATGCATCTGAACAGTGGTGCATTTCTTTTCACATCATAGCCTTCATAGAAGGAAATGGTATGATGTTTCTTAGAACATGTCTTTCTGAGTTATTTTAGGAGATGACAGAAGTGGAAGCTCCTCGCTTCCTAACTGACGCTGGGTTCGGCCCACTGCGCACTGTGGAATGAAAAGAACTCTGAGCTAATACTAGTTCTGTGACGAGGCACATGAATGAAATACAACCGGGGGCGATATGAGCACACTCACGAGGCTGCCCTCTGTTGTGCAATGACCAAAACCTCAAACGATTTTAATGAAACCCGGACATAAAGTAGAACAAAACTTTCTACACAGTGCTGCTCTTTTTGAAGGTTGTAATCCAGAGAAGTAACAGGTTCAGTCCAAAATAAGGTTACACAGGAACACCACATATTTACACACAGCTACCTTATTAGGCCGCTTAATAGACAAAGCTTGAAAAGGTCAAGTCAAAGAAGATGTGATGGCACTGACGTGAAAGTATTGGATTTTTTTCCAAGTTTCAGGATCCCAAAAAGCACCACTTCTAGTCATCCTCACTCACGCAGTCAAGTAACTTTCAGCAAGATACTAAAGGTCAAGACACATAATCCTAACCCTGAGCCCCCACAATGTATCCAAACATTATCCCAGTAGCTGATACAGGCGCTCTTGCAGCATAGGTAAATGTAAAGTGCTCTAAACTGTCGTCAGTTAAAAGTAATTTCAAGAATACAGTCCATTTCCCCAGTTAAGGATACTTGACTTCACTGCAGATTTCAAGAGGCTCTACTTATGAGCAATAAAGCCTGCTTCTTACTGAGGATGGAACAAAGCTCAATGAGTGCTTGTATGGTAATGCTTTCAGTTTAAAAGCATCTCTAATAATCTTAAATTAACAAAACTTTCTAATGGAAGAAACAAATCTCTATAGGTGCCATAGTTCCAGGAACAACACGACAACATCATCCCCTCTAAAAGAGGCATTTAAAACCTTTTTTTTTGGGGGGGGGGTAATAAAATGAGTCATTAAGATCCAAGATACTTACAGCCTACTCTATTCTTTTGTCCTTCTAGACATTGCTTTGATGAAATGCACAGATCACACTGGATCATCATCCCTGGAGCTACTGGTGCACTAATGCTCTGAATACATTATGCAATTAAGTAAATAAAGTGAGAGAGGTCTGGGACAAACCAGGAGGTTTGGTGAATTAATACACTGAGGATATAAGAAATAAGAAGTGGCTACATATTGACAAATGCACAAATAGCATTTCAGTAGTGCTTCAGTACGGAAAACTGAATTCAAGTCAATTTCACACCATTCAGAACGAAATGTATACTTGGTTAATTTACAAGTGTTCCTTTTAGTGTCAAGTGTCCCGAACTATACCAGCATGTTTGCCGACTCCCCATATCTGAAAAAAGTTATCTACCCAGGCACCAAAACGTAAAGTTTTTTGAACAACAGTAACAGGTGAGATATTACACAATATCAAGAAAAGCTACACAGTGGAAAGAAAGAAAAAGTCAACTGATTTAAACTACTGATAAAGCCATGCAAGTCAGACTGGAGCTAAGAAATGTCAGATAAAGTGGCTGCTAAACTGTGAAAATGACTCTCCAGGCCTTGCAGAGAAGGGAAGCAGTACTGTGTTCCCCATTTGATTAATGTGTTGTCGCCATTCCTCCATTCAAAGTAAGTAGCCTTATAAACTAAACGTTTACAGTACTAGCTCGGGTTTATGAATCTGTCTGTGTAAGTGCATGCAGAGATACTGCTTGCCAAACAGGTTGTGGACGCACACAAACTCGCGTTATACGCTTTCAGCCTAATATCTCTTCTGTGCAGCTGTAGTCAAGTGCATTTTTGTATGTGTGTGTGTGTGTTGCCACAAGTGGCCCCTGCTTTTTACAAGGCTCTTTGAAAATAAAACCCAACATTGCAGCCCGTCCCCGCACGCCTGTAGCTCTCTTTACAATTACGCAACACGAAACGCATGCCTTATGTGTAGCTTAACTGTAAGAGAGACGAGCTACATCTTCATGATCTATGAAAAATCGGAAGTTTTAACAGAAACCAACACTGAGCACTATTTGTGGGTGGAATGAAGAAGGAAAAAAACCCTGGCCTGTGCCCAAAGTCCCAGCCAGATCCCCGCAAGTGCCTTAAAGTCGTATTTTAAGCGTGTAAACTACTCTTCTGATCTTGAAATAAACAGTTGTTTCCATCTCTGCTCAAATCATTCCCAGCTGCTTTCGGAAAGATGACAATTCTCCTTCTTTCTGCTTGTACAGCGAACTCGTCTGTCACGGTTTCCGCTTAAGTGAAGCTTTTTATTTTCTCCACACAATCACACAAAAGCAAAACTTCAACGAAATTTAAGACAATGTTTGCTTAACTTACCTCTGCAAGACCGAATTGCTGTCCACGGCCGATGTAATCTTCCATCGACCGTCAACACAATATGGTTGATGTTGAGGACCGCTACGCAGCCAATCCTGAAGTCTGCAGAGGGCTGGCAGGCAGACAGACAGCCCTGCCACACTCGCCTCATCCAGAGCCTTGTGCACAGTGGGTTGAGCAAAGACTGCTGAAGGAGAGCTACATGAGGAAGTAGTTTCATGATCACAGTGACTGTGTGGAAAATGTAGTTTAGCTAAATGAGACCATAAATAATATTTATACTTTCTATAGACAACACAAGACATTTAGTCATAAAACATTGTAATAACTTCGGTAGTGTTACCAGTAAATATTAAGATGTAGGTGTGTGTCTAGAGGGGAAGGTATGTGGTGGCACTGGCCAGACCTGAAAAAGGATTGTAGGTGCAGCTAACTGCCAAAATACTGTAAAGAGAATGGCAGGTAACAAATATGCATTTGTATTTTAGGTGTTTTAAGCTTTATATATTTTATTTTTTAGAAGAATCAGTACTATTATGCTACTTCAGTAGAATTTTGACATATTCTTCAATGGCTAAATACTTTGTTTGCCACTTTGGAAACAGCTATTCTTTACAAAATGATAAATGATATGTAACCCTTTTCATGTCTTAGCATTGATCTGGCTGCACAGGCCTGCAAATGATGCACACAATAATATGCAGTGTTTCCATGCTTTCTAAAATCCCTGATCAAACATTTTGTTTTCCTGTCGGGTTCTCCTGCCTTGTTCTTGGTCCCCCCTTGTCTTCCTATTCTCCCCACAAATGTCATTTCTACCCCCATCTTTTACATCTACATAGACCTAAAATGATCCTGTTCTGTTCATGCCATTTTCATTTTCAGATGACAGTATTTTTCCTCCTTCCTAGGCTCAACTCTTTGAAGGTATGACTCTGGGTTCGGCCAATGCAGCTGTGCCGGCAGGGTCTCTTATCCGGAGTTTTAATAGTGATGCAATGTTTCCAGATGTGGAACAAGAGAGAGAAAAAACAGCATTAGTGTAACCTGAAAAAGTTATTTTCTCAAAAGACACACAAACACTATATATAAGGGTTTCTGACGTCATTGAATTTGGAAAGAAACACCAAATTCCACTCTCAGAGAGAAGACCGTCAACAGTTTGATTACATAACCCTTTTCCCCCAGCGAGACAAACAGCTGTATCGCGATACTTACTTTTAAAATTAAAAAAACAAAAACAAATCCATGTTTTATCATTCTTTTGCTTGATTTTAACATTTTGAACTATATCTTACTCACATATTATTTTCATATTTGTGCTAAAGTTACACGTCTTTTACACAACATGAGTTCAGAAATGCTTGTGACAATGCAGAAGCCCTTCTTGCAAAAAAGGACTTAAAGGAAACCCGAGCTGATTGGTGAGTGGGTGGACAAGCATGCTGGACATATCAGAGGTGCAGTTTGTTCTGCCAGAATGCCTCCTCACATCTGACGGACATAAGCTTCACGTGGCCCGCCTTACACGAATAAGACAAGGCTGCCTCCTGGTGGACTAATGTAAACACAAGTTTTACTAAATAAACAGTTGCCGTGTTTAACCATAAATTACCAGCTCTGTAGTAGAAGTTCTACATCACAGTACACGTACAGGGAAAAAAGACAAAAGCATCATTTTCATTTAATAAGCTGTACATTTTAATAACATTTCAAAAACATTAAGATTATATACAACAGTTATTGCAGAGAAATTATGAGTCACAAATGCCTTTGTTAGGTACACCTTACTGTTATCACGTTGGAACCCGAGCCTCAACTCTCGCGGCCCGGTACCAAACCACTCACAGACCGGTACCGGTCCGTGGCCCATGAAGGGAACCGCTGCTCTATTGGATTGAGATCTGGTGACTGTGGAGGCCATTGGAGTACAGTGAAGTAATTGGCATGTTCAAGAAACCAGTGAGTAGACTTCAGTTTTGTGGAATGATGCTGGAAGCAAAGTTCTTTGTGTTACTCATGCATGAGGGAGACCTGCCTGGAGCCAAGTGTCGTTCCACCCACTTGACCTCCGTCACTCTCAACCAGGTTTCCCATAGCAATCCTTTTATTGTGGTTACATGAATATGTATAGGTTCATTAACATATGACATTTCATATAGGTATACATGTGGACAAAGAATACCTTGTCTGTGTGAGGTCAAGATGTGACCCTGTGAAGACTCCCCAAAGCTGGTGCCAGGAGTCTAGCGGTCCATCTGAACAAAAGGCTCTTATACTTAAACAGATATACATGTGTTTGCTATACCATATATCAGCAAGAGAAGATACGACCTCTCCTAGGAGGTGTGTGATCTATGCCAGAACCCTCTGAAGAGGAGTGAACGCACTCCCCTCTTCATGCTACACAGAGTTGTTACAGACCTTCAAAGCTAAGCATATATAAATATATATTTCTAGGCATAAATGACAATCCAACAATACAAATCTAACAGAAACCTGCCTCTCACTGGATATTTTCTCTTTTTTATTTAGACCATTCTCTGTAAACCCCACAAGTGGATGGAGAGTGGGGAAACCCCACTAGATAAGCATTTTATAACATCCTCAGGCCAGCCAGTCTAGCACTGAAACTTCAGCGGATGACCCTTCTCGTGTATATATGTTGAAATGCATTTGGTTCTTCACATAAGAGTGGCTGATTAATAATTAAATGAACGAGCAGTTGAACAGGTATACCTGACAAAGTGGCCGGTGAGTGTATATGACAAATGTAACAGGTAGAGTTTCTCTGCATTTCCACACTGTTAAAATTTCCAGGTGGAAGAATAATTTATTTGTCCAAACGACTCTGTGTTACGAGCTTACACTCAGATTATATTATTCTTTGGCAATTTAAGAACTGGCTTTGTCTGCACTCTTATTCAGTAAATGTTGCCAATGTACAGAACCTGTATGATCCTGATCATTCCCACTACTCATACCAGGAGTAGGGGTGTGCAGATAGTTGGTAGATACAAACCAAGTTTTCAAAGAAACCAAACAAGTCCTCCTGCAAAAATCTGAGTCTAAAAGCTGACAAGAGTAAAGCTGGCTGACTGTTCAGATGCTCCTGGTCGACAGACACTGGTTGACCACCTCCAGTAGAGATGCATTCTCCAGAGCTGCTGCCACTCTCTCTTTGTCTGCCAGCTGTTTGTTCACTGTACACACAATGACATAAGCAGTATGATAAATAATGCATTCGATTATACTGGTAAAAATGGTCTAAAATTCCATCTCGCCTCGTTTCTCTCTATGGAGTTTTACCTGCTTCCTCTGAAGCATGAGTCCCAGGAGTGATACAAACATCAATCTGAGAGAAAATAGAAAAAATATACTGCAATTTAGGCCACAATTGAAAATAACAAAAAATTAAAGCACATAAAAATTTGACACTGTAAAATATGTTTAAGGTTAAATGTGCATGCCATGTGAAAAAACATGCATAAACATACTTTGAACCTGTCTGGCAGGGAGCGCAGAAGCTTGACTTTGATGGACAGACCAATGAGTGTTGCCATGCTGCAGTGAGGGATGGTGGGCGTGAACTCAATACCCACAGTACTCTCTGCATCATTAACCTGAGGAAGCATACACAAATAATAAACTTCATTCATCAATTTATCTTCCTAACAGCATACTGCATTCATTTATCAATGAAATTCACTGTTAATACTTTTGAATGAAATGTTTGTTGTTGGATTCAACTGTCTTCAACCATGTCTTTACTAAAGTAATCTGCAAGTGTGTTATAGAGCATCTTTTTATTTCTTTATTCACACTACTACAAACATAGGAAAAATATAAGATAATAGGAAGCAAAAAAAAAAACCCATACCTTAACTCGAACTTGCTCCACAACATTGAGCTCTTCCAGTGACAGTGGATGCTCTGGGTCATTGATAGATCTGATCAGATGTAACTTTAGTTAAAGAATTCAAGACGGTATAATACAACAGAGGTGTGGACTCGAGTCACATGACTTGGACTCGAGTCAGACTCGAGTCATTAATTTTATGACTTTAGACTTGACTTGAAAAAATGTTCTAAGACTTGTGACTTGACTTGGACTTTTACACCAATGACTTGGGACTTGAATTGGACTTGAACCGGTTTACTTGAAAAGACTTGATATTTCACCCCAAATATAAAATTTAACATGCATATTATATAGAGATTGAAAATGTGACGTCATTCACGGGTAGAACCGCAAAGGATTCTGGGAACTCGTGGCAAGCGGTACTAGCGCATGCAGGCTTTCAATTAAAATCAGTTATACAGTGATAAAAAGAAACACAAAAATGTCAAGAAGCCGTTGTATTATTAACTGCAATAGCCGGTCGCATGACAGCCACGGGAAGCCGACGGGTAAAGAGATCGGTTGTTATCGAATTACGTCGTTGAAGAGAAATTGTTCGAGCCATGTTTCCAAAGTAACAAAGACGCGACGGATGGCCTGGATTGCAGCCATTCAAAGATCAAATATAACGTCCCAGAACACTCCAGCTCACAGGTTAGTCTGCTCCAAGCATTTACACGAAGGTCAGTGTTTTGTAGTAGTTAATGCGTCATTTTCATAACATAATTGGTGATATAGGTTACAAGCAAGTCTGGCGCTGAACAGAAATTGTCGCGCTATGCTCCTTTGTTTATTGTGCATAAATAGTGAATTGTCCTGACACAATATTGCGTTTCGCTTCTGTTATTATGGTACATTGACAAAAACATATACTTTTATTCACAGGATAAAACAGGTTTTTGTATCACTAATTGCCCAGTACGATTACAGCATACAATATTATTGTCACTGCTACATTTCTGTGATGGGTACCAGAAATTATTTCCACTACTAATTAATTACCGTTGAGCTCAAAGGTCCTATTAATAAACGGTTAACGAATGTGTATTTATGACGAGAATTTGTGAGACTGGTAAACTTATGATATGTACGATGGTCTTTCGTTCTACACGGTGCATTTCAAGGTCCTGCACCCATCCGTCGGTAAACTGTACCTGGGCTTGTTGCAGTGACCTGAAGTTACTAAACTTCATGAGTGTATGCACTCACTCCAAGAAGCGTATAATTATAAATATGCATATAAATATGCTACGATGAGATAGCTGACTTCATCTAACTAGCAAATGTTGTCCAGGCTACGTTGGTGATGCAGTTTTTTTTAATGTGTATGATATTTTTGTCATGCGATTTTAAAGCCGGTCCTACAACCGCATCCAAGAATAACATGCAGCTTATCTCAGAACTGTCGGTGAAAATTATTCTTGGAGCTAGGTTTAATTGAGCTGCATTTTAAAGAGGTGCAATTTCACAATTTGTGTATATTTTCTAAGTTCACTATTTTGTCATGTGTTGAGAAAAACACAGATTTTAAAATTACATGGTCTAATATTTACATTTAGCATATAACTGCAACATTATTTTTTCGTTTTTTTTTTAAAGATTCGAAAGGACTTGAAATTCAAAGTTTCAGACTTGTGACTTGACTCGGACTTTTACACCAGTGACTTGAGACTCGACTCTGACTTGCCTGACATTACTTGAGACTTGACTTGAGACTTGAGGATAAAGACTTGAGACTTACTTGAGACTTGCAAAACAATGACTTGGTCCCACCTCTGTAATACAAATAATAAATATTTTTGTTTCTGCACTACTGTAATCAGTGTACTAATGATATTAAAGTAAAGATCCAAAAATATTAGAAAGAAACGCAAAGAACGATATCTCCTGTGAAGCAAGTGTTTGGTAAAAGTGGAACAGAAGAGCTCCCTTGTAACAGGGAGAGACCTCCAGCAGAATCAGGCTTTTCAAAGTACAGAGATTGGCCATAACCAGTTGGGAGGAGGGGAAAGAAAGGACAAAAAGACAAACTTTAAGCTGTTTGCATAGCCACTGTACCTAAGTCCAAGAAATACTAACATCAGCTTAACAATAACTCAATTAAAAACTGTCAAATTGTTCAAATTATATAATAAAATATATTTACAAAAATGAGACAATTTTACATTCCTGAGAATACGAATTGAGCAACCTAAATCATTAACGGTGTTTATAATTTTAATCTACGATGGTTAACTAACCTATTAAAACACAGTTGCACTTCAAAATGTTTAGTTACGCTTTCAATACTAAAAATGTGACTACTGTTACTTGTCGGTAAACCCAGATACAATCGTGCTACTTCTTAAACTGCTGTTAACTCCCTCCATTTCATTATCTAGCTGAATGGCACTGGCATTAGCTTTTAAGTCAGGCAAATAACAGAATACATGAACATCAGTAAAAAAAAAATGATGAAGGGCATATCTCTAAAGCGTAAATGCACTCTAAACCACAGTAAAACATGAAAACAGGATATCGAATATTTCTCTGTCGTCGATGGGGTCGTGGACGTCTTCATCCTCTTCGGACGCCGTCTGTACTCTGTCCCCCGACCGCTGAAAAATCACAGGGTTTGCATTCTCCAAGCGGGTCCCCTCGGACATCTTCAGCGCTTACTTTAGTCCGCGTTAAACAGTAAAAAACCTCGTATTTTGTTAGAGATTGCTGTCTCTACCCGATCCGTACCGGAAACCCAATCGGTAACCGCATGCGCAAATCTTACGTCACTTCCTCTCTTTGCCAACATTGCGACGTTCAATATATATAAAAAAAAAAATATATATATATATATATATATATATATATATATATATATATATATATATATATATATATATATATATATATATATAATATTTAAACAATGGATAATCCGTATACAAATACACATTCTTTTAGTAGGATATTCAGTTAACTTCGTGCGTTTTCGGACGTGTAAGCCTATACAAATGTTTAAAAAATACCATTTAAATTTCCTTTCCTAGTCTTTGCTTATTCTCTTGCTATTTTCAAATTTCCCCAGGCTTCCCATTTTGAAGGCTTAGACTGTACATGGAAATATATATATTATTTTTACTGGCATATGTTTCCCTGTTTGTCCGGCAGATGGCAGATACAGCCCATTTTAGCACTTGACACTAACACAGAATACGCTTTAATAAAAGTGTTATTGCAATAACAATATACTGACCACAATAATCTTAATTTCACAGGAATTTTTACATGAAACATTATTACTTTATTGTTTTTTGTTTGTTTGTTTTACTATATTTTAGTTTGTGTTTTTTTTTTTAAACACAAACATATTTCTTTTTCTCGCATTTCTTTTATTTTGTACACAAACACATTTGACCTGTTAGCGGGAAGAAGAGCGATTCTACTTTTTCATCTGTGCAGAGTAAAAAGTGTATCCTAATTAATTTATGACAAGCCACCAGTGGTAGTTTAGATTGGTGGGTTAGCTATTCCTGATTTTTATGCCATTACCTGTAAGTTCTCGCTTTAGTTTCCTAGAATTTTCTCTCTGTTTGCAAAGTTCGAGTATGATAATGAGAATTTGTAACTGTATTCAAAGCTAAACTGGTATCTACAACTCAATTAAACACAGTAATTTCACCATTTTGATGTTAAGTCCCTACAAACTCACTGCAATGATTATCTTTGAAAAAATTAAAACAAACTGGTTAGAACACAGGTATTACATATTTGTGTCAGCCTTTCAGCCAAACCCCTTTATGGAAGCACTTTATTTAAAGATTAAATTATCATATGGTCTTCATTTCTGTACTACACAACCACCATCACCTACTTCTATCAAGTCAGAATCTTAATGAACTGCTGCAGTCACTGGAAATATGGAGTGCGGTAGATGTGAAGTTTTACTTCAGCCTGATATGTTCACCTTTTTGAGAAAAAATGTGCATATAATGAGACTGCGCACGGCCGCTGACACATGTTTTAACAAAAATGTCATGGATAAGGGCAGCGACAGTTTGAAAGGGCGAAAATATTTTCCTAACTGTGACAATATGGACTAACAACCTTTAGAGTCACAATTCTGGTTTCAGGTGGTAACATGCTATTTATAAATAGTTGTTTCTATGAAATTAGATAGAAAAAATGTTCACTGCTAAGTCCAATTTATGCAAGAATTGCATTATCAGCACATATGACTCCAAAACCTCAGTGTCTTGCAACTACATGAAAAAGACTGAACATTTTCATTATAAAAGGCAAAATCTTAATGAGCTGCTAAATTAAAATCATATCAACATTACCAGTCTTAAATATCTCACAAGCTTAATGTCTAATCAGAACACCTGATTAGACAACCTTCAGCATTTGGGGATGAAAAGTTTAGAAGCATGTAGATAAATGAGGCACAAACAGTAAAGTTTAATGTTTCGCATTAATGCAGTGCACTATCAGAATGAGAAGTAAGAGTTTGCTGCTGCATAATGTAGAGAGTCCAGAGAGGTGAGTTTTTCATGGTCTGACATTGTGAATGTGAAGGAAATAATATCCTGTTCTGAAGTCAAAACATTTGTGAAAAATGAACACTGTTTGTCAGACATGGGTTTCTTAAGCTTCTGAATTTAAAGAAGTCTTTTTTAAAATTCTCAACAGTACTGATAATAAAATGGAGCTACCTGTGGAGAGCAGCTTGCTGCTGCCATGCACTGTGTGCATTATGTGATTGTTCCTCATTTGGTCTTTGTGTTCAGAGCATGGTGGGATTCCATATTTATAGAGAACCACTGGTGGTGTTGAGCCCGGAGCAGCACACCTGATGTGCATAATGAGACAAAGCTGCAGACAACCAGTTCACAGCTTGCCATATAAATAGCAGCAAATGTTTGCAATATGAAGAAATATGGGTAGATTCTTTTCCTTAATGTCACAATGTATTCCCAAAAATGGATTATGGAGGACTAGCAAATTTTATTGCAAAGAGGTCTTTAGGTTTGACTGTATTTGTAGTTTTTTGAAATACACAGTGCAAAAATTAGGTGCAGAGAAATGGAAAAGCATAGAAGGCTTGAACTTCCCTCTCAAGACAACTTTTAAATTACGGTAACTAATTTTTTGGCATTAAAATAAAGACTAAAGACAATGTAAATGTGATTTATCCACTTGATGGACAGCAGTCACACCAGAACGGAGGTCAGTGCTTGACATTAGGAGTGTAAATTTCACTCTTGCTATGTGATGTAAGAACAGTAGCAAGAAGCAGACAATCACTAAAGCACCCTGCATGTTAGTGTGATGGTAGTCCATAGGTGCCAGGCAGAGCTTTGTAGACCCATGTCTGTGTATAACAGTTGTCTACTGTCACCTGGGTCCGGGCAAAAAATAGGTTGAATAACCAGAAATGTCAACTGCTATTTTTCATGATTCGGCTACTTGGTAGCTCTGTAGCTTTGCCCCTGCAGCTGAGGAGAAAGAAGTCATAACATGCAAAGAAGTTTGTAGTGAAGGAAAAAGATTATCAAAGAATGGAAACTGTCCAGTGCAGCTCTCTGTGCTTCTCCTGTTTTTTTTTCCCTCTTGATCTTTGATGTTTTCACACTTCTCCTTGTTAAGGGTGAGCTTTGCTCGTGCTCTCTTTTCTGTTCGAGTCAACTTTGCAACAAGTCATTATTTGACCTGTGCAGGGCATTGCACTGATGGCTTTTTGGAGGTTCAATCCCTCATATCCCTCTCTCTGCATATCCAGGCAGCTACGCAAATCACCAGTGTGGGAATACAAATCCTGGAAAATTTAGAGAGATTTTATCATTTTAATTATTCATTTTTGTAACAGAAATGAAAGCAAAATAAAACAAAAATACTTCCAGGAGAACAAGCCTTGTCTTGCATGCTGTCACTTTTACTTGCGAATTATTAGGATCATGGTTTAAGTTTATAAAGTTAAAGACATCAGTGAAACTGTATCATTTAAATGCTTTAAAAATCTCTGCCACATCAGCATAAAAGCTCATTTTTCCTTACCAGGTTAGTGATTTCCACCTGTACACTGCTGCCATGTCATATTTGTGAACCTACATTAAAAAAAAGTTGACCAATATTGTGTAAATTCTGATAATTCAAGTTGACATTTATATTGTTTAAGATTTGCTACAGCTTTGTAATTAAGCCCAGAAAGCCATGACCTTTTGTACTATGGGTTTTGGCCACTGGAGTGCATAAAATATATTATACATATTGAGGCCAACTTTGCAGTCTCACAAAGAGTTTCTGTGTCTTGTCAGAAAATGAGATGCCTTTCATCATTTTTGAAATACTGAATTAAATATACGAGGTCAAAGGTAAACTTTTGGAGGAGAAATACAAACTATAGGAACCAGACTTTTTTTTTCTCTTTACAAAAGCTACAACCAGAGTGAACAATGAAGTTTGAACATAAGCTTTTATATGATGTGTTCACTCATGCTAAACCTATGTTTTGTTATTCATTGAATTAAACATGAAATGGCAAAATCAAGATCTTTTAGTTTTAAATTATTTATCTAACTCATGGTTTATACCCCATACTGTGAGATGAGAATGGATGAGACATCGTGCCTCTTTTTAAGTTTCAGGTTGCATTTTCCTCTCAAAGAGGAAAGTATCAGTTCTGACAAATTATTGTTCAGTCTTTTAGAATGATGTATCGTTCCAGTTGAAAAGTTAATAACTATGTGTTTCATAATTGCTGCCTTTTAGAAATGTTCACATTTTCCTTTTCAGGAGTTTGCTCATTGTTTCACATTAATGTGCATATTCAGAGTGACTGCAGCAGTCACAAAGTGACAGCAGAAGATGACTTACTTTGGAAAGCAATTTCGAAGAGTCAGGAAGAATTTCTTTTCTGCTTTTACCTCGCCCTCGGGGGAATTAGGTGAAGGAACCAGCCAAAGAGACTATCATTTGAACAACTATTTATAAAAAAAGGATGTGGCAGAACATTTATTGAAGGCGTAAATTAAACTAGCTCACAATTTTTAAGAGCGGCTTCAGCGTTTTGTGTGTCTCATTTAATATCATCCAGCGACAAAACAGCACCGCATACAGTAAATGTCTTTCATGGGCTGTTTAAGCTGATGTAAGCTCAGCTCTTTAAGCGCAGGTTTAGTGGGACTCTATAGTATGATATGGCTGCTCCTTTGGATCAGTTAATTAATAATTTCGTCATTTTTTGTGCAGGGAGGGGAGCAGCACAGGTTTCGGGAGTCTTACAGAGGAAGAGAGAGAGGTGTAAAAGATGAAACAGGTTTATACTTTGGAACAGTCACTTGTCATCTCTTATAATAGTTTGAGCTGCTGGATGTCAAGGGAGCTGATAAAAACCCTCAAGTTCAACCACATAGAGAAGTAAACTCCAGTTCAAAAACATGAAGACTAACCAGTTCAGTTTAAAGAACAACTCATCTGTTCAGGGTCCAGTTAAAATGTGTTAAATGTCTTGCAAATGCAAATCCAGCTTCCAAATTTGATCATTTTTTTTTCAAACCTCTCAGGAGCCAATTTGAATCTCTACTGTTCTCTATATTTCGACTGCTGACTCCTCACACTAGTAATGAGATAGCAAGCATGCTTTCAGTCACAGCTATATTTGAGTCATTTTTTCCTTAGATATCCTTAATGTTTTTGCAGCAACTTTACATGGAACACCCTCTGGTTTGTTTTCATTTTATTTCATATAGCCTATTGATTTTGTAAAAAATAAAAAGTGGGACAGTGTTCTGTTTGTTTTCATGTTTTGACTTGCATCCCTCTAATAGTGCAATTATTTCTCTTTCTTCCAGTTTTAGTGTCATTCAGCTTCACAGGGACCAGGTCGTCTCTAAAAGATGTGATCTCCTCCAAGGTGGTATAGGTTTGACACGAGAGTCCTCCTGCTGTGGGGTTCTCCCTCCCCACATCTTTACTCTCTGTGTATTTATCCACCATCACATCAAATCAGGCATCAATGTTTTCTGGCTGTTCACTGACTTGTGGGGAAATGAGCCTTAAATAAGGGATGATCAACATGACAGCTCTTGAAAACTAATATGTAATAGTTTATTTCCACAGATATCTGCCCTCCAGTGCTGGCAACACTAGTCATACATATCAATCACATATGCACACACATATCACTGTGGCTGATAAATAATGTTGATCATTTCATCAAGAATACAGGAGATCATCCAGAAAACCTGGTCTTTAATTAACAATGTCAGTCTCGCGACCCAGATGCACAGCACTCGAAGACAAGTTAACGATTATTTAAGAGGAGCTTTTAAAGGTAATATAGGTTTGATCTTTGGCTCAGTTTAACTATCACTGAAGCAGGAGTGTAAGCAGAGAGCCAGGGTACATATACTGCTCAAGTCAATGAGCCACAGGGGTACATACTGGTTGGAGTGGAGCCAGAGAGATGCAAACAGAAACAGCAAGGGGAGCAAAAACAGGAAACAAAAGGAGAGGGACAACAGAGGAAGAAAGATTAAGGAACAAAGGGTCCTAATGTAAGTGTTCTAATCTAAAAACATCTAGCAACACTGCAGCTTTTAATCTTAGGATGTTTTGTGACTATAATATTTAAATAAAATACACAATATTTGAACATTTGAAGAGTTTTATACAGAAGATAAGGCCTTTGGATGTCAACTGAGCCATTTTATCTTAATCTATTAGTGTAACAACAGTTGATGAGACGTTCCCAGTGCGGGCCAGACAAAAATGAAACATGCTGAGATGTCTTCTTGAAAATGGTGAATGCAATGAGTGTATTCTTAATTTTATGGAGCAAACAATGAATTATTGACCAATAAAAATGTTTACGACAAGCACAGGGCTTTACACCACTACTTGCTTTTCAACAGCTAGTGGTGCATCACAAAGAAAGGCTGCAATTATACTTCTGGATACTCTTCCAGGCCTTTAAATGTTCAGTGATCTCATATTGATAGACCTCAAACTAATGTGAATAATGTATTTTATATTTAATTATCATGAAAATGCAATGGAGAAGGAAATTCCAGATTAAACTGTCCCTTGAACTGAATAAATTTAAATAAAAGTTAACAACTTATTCCACACAAAAATGTTTGAAATTAAAATGAAAGAGGCCTTTTTCCCACCAACTGTTCTGTCGGTCCATCCGACAAGTCTAGAATCAATAAAAGCTCATTAAATTCCCACCACAACGCTGAGGTTTGGTGTGGGCTGAGCCCTTGGAGGTCATACATTTCCAGACATAGCAGTTGTCAGTTAATGCCCAACTCATGCTGGCAAGAACAGAGGATGAGCTGGTCCTTTTTTTCTGTGGAAATATTTCTGATGTTGGAGATATAGATCAATGCTTTGACTTTCCCCCATTGCTCTCGTCCCTTGTGTTTTCTCACACTGACTGCTAAACATTTCAACTGCTCTTGTGTGTGAGATTCACAGCACACAAAACTGAAAGATTGCAATATTTTTTGATGTTTCTTGTTCGGTCTGCAGTTATATCTCAGTGCCTTTCGCTTTGGCAGGACTTTTGAATTCTCTCTGCAGGGCATTTTGGTTAGTTTTGTACTGAAAACACCTTTTAAAAAGATATTTAAAGCAGGCTTGCCTCTGCTCTCTTTTGAAAGCCATAGCCTCATGTCTCATTACCAAATGAGAGCACATTAAAAAAACGCAATATAATGAATATTACTATATGTGACTGTAAGGTTGTTACGTCAAATATAACATTCAGTTCTCTAGCAAAGGTGGGGAAGAAATATAAAGCTTTTTATGTAAAGGAAGCCAGCTGCTGTGAACTTGTTTATTTTCTAAGCAGTGACAGCAGAGAGGAAGACAAGAACAGAGGCCCTGCAGCCAGTCAGTGAACCTCAGGATAGCTTCACAAGAGGGTGCTGGTTGTTTTTCTCTCTTTCAGTCAGATTTATGTAGGAAAGACTGTGATAAATGTACCTTCTGTCCATAGAGAGAAGAGGGAGAAGCACATAGACAGGACTTCAGAGGGAGACTTCAGTCTGAAAGGATCACAAGATTGTAGTAGAGTGAGTTCAGACAGTGACATATGAGGGTATAGAGGGAGAAATTATTTTGTATTGATTCAGCCTCACACACAAACAGAATAAGCCCAACAAAGTTTCACCAGCAACAAACTGAAACCTTGCCGTGTTTAAATCCTATAGTCATTCTCTCATGACACATCAGCTCAATGGTGAGCTCACACCAACCTGAAAACAACCAAAGAACACACGTTAGTTGTTACATGTTGTTACAAACTCACCGGCCACATTACAAATTTCACCTGTTCAACTGCTCTTTAATGTCAGCATGTAATCTGATGACCACATGGCCGCAACTCAATACAATGCGGGATAAAGGTATGGTCAAGATGACCTGCTGAAGCTCAAACCAAACATCAGTGAAGAAGAATGGTGATTTTTAAATGACTTTGTGAGATCATTCTTTATAAATCTTAGAGATGGTCATGTGGGAAATACTTTCTGAAATACTCAGATGAGCCTCTTTGGCACCAACAATCATACAATATTCAAAGAGAAAATATCCAGTTCTCTAGGTGAAAATATTATTGTTGTAGGAAAAGAGGTCAGAGATAAATGGCTAGACTGTAGCAACCAATGCAAGCAGAACAACATCTGAATGCACATCTCATCAAACCTTGAAGCAGATGGACTACAGCAGCAGAAGACCACACTGAGTGCCACTCCTATCAGCATTGTTTAGATGGCACGTTCTGAGTAATGTTGTCCATCAGAGGCCATCAGAAGTGTACCCATCTTTTGATGCCTGCTTCCAGCATAATACAGTGCCATATCAGAAAGCTAAAATCATCTCAAACTGGTTTTGTCACAATGAGTTTAATCTACTCAGATGGCCTCCACGTCACTAGATCTTAATCCTATAGAACGCCTTGAGATGTGAGGGAACGGGAGATTCACATCATGGATACACAGTCCAGAATATATGCCACAAAAATTACGGCAGTTCTGAAGGCAAAGGGAGGTCCACCCTGCCAACAAAGTGTCTGGTGAGTATAACCTTTTATACACATTTCCACTGAAACCACACTGGTTTGCGTGACAAGTGATCATTTTGCTACTGATGACTCAACCTCACCTTTGCCTTCCTGCTGCTCCGTGAATACTGTTGATCACAGCTTGCCATTACACTGTCTCCCAAACCATCCAAGAGGCACTTTGCGAAATCAATTTGTCTGAAATTCATTGGGAAGACTGCAGTGAGTCAAGTGCTCCTCAAGTGCAAATATAAAAAGCTTATGTCACAGTTCAAGTGGGCAATGACCAATTTGCCTCGCATAACTGCAGCCTTTCTCCAGCACGCAGCATCACATTGCTGTTGTTTTAAGTCTGGTGGCTGAGATGTACTTTAACAAGAGAAAACAAGACCCTTGATAAACGAAACATTGATGTCATACTGCAGGCATGCATGTTCTTTGATGTGTGTTTTGTGCCATGCAGTTTGGAGAACATGTAGAAGCGGGTCTCATGGTGTTAGGGTAGTAGGATCTCTTTTTTGAGACAAAGTAAAACAATGAAACAATAAAAGACATTGAAGCTTTTGAAAACCCAAAACAACCCCTCTCAATAAATAAATATAACAATAATTGTATTTTTCATTAATGATATATCAACAGACAATAACATTACAAAGGCAAAAAAAAGCCCAAGTTGGTCTTGATCTGCTGAACACCAGAACAGCTTTAATGCTCCTGATGTACCTCAGTGTTAACTTCTCAAATCTCTGGGAATCTACAGGAAGGTTTAAACACCATTCTTCCCAAAGATATTCCCTCAAATGTTTTGATGATGGTGAATGTTCTGTAACGTGTCCACAACCTCCCATAAGTGTTTGACTGAAGATTGAGATCTGATGACTAAAGGTCACAGCAAATTATTTTCACACTCAAACCTTCTGCCCTGTGAATTAGGGTAATTTCATTCTAGAAAGAACACTCCTATTAATATGCATAGTACGATCAAGTTTATCACTCAGACTGACCTTTCCTCTAAAGAGACAAGGGTCTCTAACTATACCTCTAAAATATCCATGCATATAATAGAGCTGCCTGGTGACCTCATGTAGAGGGGAGGGGACAAGGGATTCAGGTGTTTGAATGTGAAACTGTTTATTATTTTGGCTGATTTGCATGAGCTTGCATTTGAAAAAGAAACTTAAACTCATCTGCAATCCAAGTTATGAAGACACTTGGCTGGTTTACTTAATTTCATAAGTATTAAATTTCATTTCATGTTTATTCATTTACAGGATGCAATTTAGTATACAATAATAGATACTGTAAAGCAGTATGGAAGTAGGGCACACCTGAAGAGACCCACACAGAAATATGCTGACAGTGCAAAATGATGACCATGTTCTGTAACACCAAATATAAACAGCCAGTTAATGATAAACTCGCATTAATACAATTTCTAAAGTGGACATGCTCTGCTTGAAACAGCTCGGTAACGACCAACAGCTGTATCTGTTTCTGCCAGCGTCTAACACTCCCGGCCCAGACAACATTTCCTATCCTGTCATTAGAGAAGATTGGGTCTCTGTTGACCTTTTACTGTAATTATGTTCTGTCAGGGCGGCATGTCTGCTGCTCTCAGTCCAATTCATATTTCGCTCAGACTCCCTGCAAAATGGCAAAGAAATAAGGCAGTTGTAAAACTAAGCTTACAATAAGTAATATCTATCTATCTATCTATCTATCTATCTATCTATCTATCTATCTATCTATCTATCTATCTATCTATCTATCTATCTATCTATCTATCTATCTATCTATCTATCTATCGCTCTTTTGTGTGGCCCTCTACTTTTCCAGGGCAGTAGAAGCTTCCAGCTGAGCACCGACCTATTTAACTCCAAAATGAGACGCCGTTTGGATGGATCTGTTTTTTAAGTATAGCTCTGATGCCGTGATTTGATCTATGAGGGCTTTCAGGGTTTACTGGCCTGATAGCCTGGTAGAGGAGAGGCTGAGGAGAGAGCAAACAGGTCAGCACAGAGGGTTTTGGAGGAAAATGACCTCAGTATGGGTCCTACTTTTCTAAGATAACTGAAGATTGGGGCTAAAAAAAAAAGAAAGAAAAGAAAAACACTTTTTTTCTTTAAAGAGTGTAACCAAAATAAATTATGAATAATTTCAAAGCACTTAAGTAGAATAAATTCCTATGGGGATATATGGGCTGCTATATTTTTGTCATATATAGAAGTATTCTGGGAGTGAACTACTTACTACACTGGCCTTTGGATTTCTAGTCAAATTAGAAAGTTGGCAAAAAAAAAAAAGATGTTGGCTCGAATATATGATCAATAAAGATTCATTAATATTCTCTGTATAGTGATCTGGGTTGTTTGTACTGAAATCCTTGGCCATATGTGTAGTCTCCTGCACTACTGAACCATAAAAGGAACTGATAGCCATTTAGGCTGCAAGTTCCACATTTTTAACATGAGTCCCATTGTGATTAGAGGCATGTTTTCTAACAGATGTAATTATGGAATAAAGATATTTTTCAAACAGCAAGTGTAAAATATAGTTTTGAAATAATTATTAGGGAGAAACTGGGGAACTCAGATGCATGACATGACAGGAGAGTTAAAATTTAAAAAGACAAACTTTACTTCAGGCAAAAAACGGGTTCATACATGGGTGAACAGTTCAGCCAGGCAAACAAAACCAAAGGGACAAGGTAGAGGCAGAAAGTAGGAGGACAAACAAGGCCAAACACATGGGAACACTAAAACTGGATGGTGACTGCGTGATTTTGTACTCTCCCACACAAAAAATACCCAAGGTCACCATCTCACAAAGTGCCTACTTTGTACTTACTGATCAACAGGAAGGTACTGATCAACTCAACACTGGCACATGCAGAGAATAAATAAAGAAATAAAACAAATCCAACTGGGATACATGAAAGTAAAGCATGCAAAGCGAAAGGTTTTGGATGCCAACATAAAAGGAAATTAGTTAAAATATGGTTTGCAGTTGTTAGCATAAAGAGATTATTTGGGCTTTAATAAATCCAGTTCTTTCAGAGTTTAAATAAAACTATTTGGGAATTCAGTAAAGCAACATAATAGCAGAGTGAAGTCCCAGCAATCGTAGAAAGTAAGGCAGAATCTAGATGTTGGGAGTGGTGGTGAAGATGAAGCAGTCTGAAACTTGGATGAAGCTCTCTGATTGACCAGGATTAAGTGGGGATGGAAAGGAGGCAGGTCACATGAACGAGAGTCAGAAAGGCAGAATGACGTAGCGCAGAAATATTATAAGCACTGGGAGCAGAGTCTGATTGGCTTGCATTATTTGAGCATGAAAATTATTAGTCCAGTTTACTGTTGAGAGAACTCAGAAGGTTAAAGAGTGTTAAAGTGGAAATGATGCAAAGAACAGAATAGTTGCAGAAATGTCCTTGAATGGAGGCAAGTGAACAGACATTTTCTTTGCTGAACTGAGCTACAGTGTTTTGGTCCTCTTGTAGTATGTAATATCAATGTAAGTCAACATGGACAGACTTGATGTCATACCCAAGATTATTAAACCCACGTCACACTATAAGGTTCGTGAAGAAATGATAAGGCTGCTAAAATTAGGGGCTTTGAGGAAGGAGTATTAGGGCTACATTAAGAATCATTTTGTAAATATTAGATGCAGTTGCAATACTATCTTGAAAAAATTCAAAATTGCATATAGCAAAAAAGACTAAATACTACTTTAAGAGAAAAGTCGAAATGTGCAGATTACAGTTGTTTTAAGACAAACTGCCACGGCTGTTATACCCTCTACAAAATGCCTTGTGTATATGAGTTAATGAAACAAATTGATTGGCCGCCTTGTGATACTACATACATGCTCTTTATTGCACGAGGGGGTAACCTTGCATCGATTGACTCTTCCACATTTGTGTGCTTTTCCATCCCACAAGATGCAGTTTCTGCACCATCTTTTTAACACCCTTATAGTCACCACAACAATGTGTTTATGTGCAAAATGAGCAACCATTTCCTTCTGTGTAACTAATACTGAATCTGAAGAACGATTTCACTGAGGTTATGGGCAGGTTGTCTTAAAACAACCGTTTGTTGTTTAAATGTATTTCAACTTTATTCTCAAAATAGATTTAATCTAGAAATTTCAACTTGATTCTCAGAATGATCAATATTTATTTTGCCCTTATGTGGCCATAATACTGCATTGTAGGCTTTCATTACTGGGAGCAAGTGTTTTATTTACACTTTATTAGTGTCATGGGTTCAGGCAAATTAATTGATCCCAGTTTTCCTTTTCAGTTTAACTTATTAACTGCACTAAAAATCTGCACATGTTTACACCCACTCTTATAAAAGACGCTGTTTCCGGACAATTTGGACAGGGTGTTTTTCCACGCTGAAACCAGTGAGGCGAGGGACCGCTGTCTGATCCAGTAGAGAAAGTCAGTTTCAAGGAGCTTCTCGCAGCAGGAACAGCCACACTTGGACAAGCCAATTGTGCAGCAAACCCCAGAGACTCTTTAAAAAAAAAAACTGCTGTTTAAGTTGAAATTTTATATTTAACTCCTAAAGAGTTTATGTCATTCAGGATTCGGTCCTGTGCAAGGTGAATCCTGCCTTTTGCCCTATGAGAAGATGAAGCTCTAGCCACTTCATCATTCTGAATCGGATATATGGTTAAGAAAATGGAAGGACAGTAGGATGTTTTGGGGATGTTATTTTAATTGTGAATAAATACTTCTGGACCCTCTGTATTTATTGGTTCACATTCTTTGTTGTCATCGTCTGAATCATTTTTAAACTCATTGCACTTTAAGCTCTTCCCCCCCCCCCCCATCTTAGTTATCCAAGGAGAAAAACAATGAAAAAAGGGAAAGAAATATTCAAATACTCATAAGTGAAGAATATCATTCACAGACCACATTCTGACAGGCAAAACAATCACAAAATAAGAGCAAAAAGTGGAGGATCTAAACAAGAATAACTGAATAAAACAGGAATGATGATGATAAGAAATATTAGAGAGCATAGAGAAGAGGACCATACAAGTTTGCAGCAAAGTCTGCAGTTTACAGAAAAATATGTGTCCAAAAAATAACTGTCAACTCTGGATACTGACTCAGTTAAAAGTATTTTGTTTAGAGTCCAGTCTGAGTTTTGAGAGATCTGAGGATTTGCATTGCTTGGTACACTCACAGACACACACATTTGTAGGCTACTCGACTTGTGCATTCAAATTTTAACTTAACAGTATCCCAAAGAGCTAATATTTGATATTGCAGCCCATAAATACTTTGAAAATTTCCTCCCAAACTCTGTCCGTTCTTAAAAAAAAAACTAAGTGTTAACAATGTATCTATTTTTTTGACGCATTTTTAGTTCATCAGTACTGTGACTTGAAATGCACATGCTACCTTAACTTATTCGATTTTTATGTCTGCATGGAGATTAGCCGTATATATTCTCTGCAATCTGTGTGCAATCAAGGAAATCTGATTAACAGTTCCAAAGCATTTTTTTCAATTTAAGATAATGTAGAGCCTTGTTTGAGGGCTGCAAGTCCTCTGTGCCTTTAATTTACATTACCAGGCTTTTAAATTACTCTGATGACAGATCATACAACTTATTTAATAAACACCACTGATATTTTGGGGTACTGGTGGATTTTGGAAACCTCAGCCTACGCTGCTGAGCATTAATCATTATCTGATCATCAGCACATGTTTTTCCCCTTCAGCCTACAGGTAGTAACTCTTAAGCATCTTTTGTTTTCAGGTGGCATTCACTGCCAGATTGATGAGGTTCCATGGATTCAGTCTGAGAGGGGAGATCTCTATTAAGATAGGCTGAGACTGCAGGCTTTAGGAGATGAGGAGCCTCCCTCTGTCCTCAATTATGGAAAGCAATTCAAACCAGGCTGAAGCAGGGCAGAGAGGAAGACGAGCACAACACCAGCTGAATATACCTCCTGAGAGACTGTTCTGCTTCACAGAGCACTGTTCTGTATTTATGGCCTCTTTTGTCCTATTTATGGACTCTATTAGAACAAAGGGCCGGCTGTTTTGTTTTATTTATTTTGTCTGTGTTTACGAGGGAGGTTTGCCATGCTTGCATCCCTCTTTTCAAGACCAGCAATTTAAAACCCCACAGCATAGAAATAAAATTGTGATAACAGTGTGTGTAAACTGATATACATTTTCTGTGTTGTTTGGCATTGCTTGTATGTCTCCGAACAACAACAGATGCTTTTGGAATTAATTAGAGTTTAGCTTAAATTCTGAAGTGTAAACACTCCTCTTCCTGTCATACCTATTCAACCGCTTGTTAACACAAATATGTAATCATCAATTCACATGGCAGCAACTCTGTACATTTAATCATGTAGATAACCTGCTGAAGTTCAAACCGAGCATCAGAATGGGTAAGGTAGTTCTGAGTATCATTAAAAGTTCTGATTTACTTGGATTTTTCCACAAAGCTTTTTCTAGATTTTACAGAGATTGGTCCTATAAACAAAAATTTCCCAATCCAGTCCTGTGGGTCAAATTTATGTCAGAAGTCAGAGGAGAATGGCCACACTGCTTTAAACTGATGGAAGGCAACAGTGACTCAAATAACCACTCCTCACAACCAAGGAATGCAGAAGAGCATCTCTGAAACTTTTGTGTAAAACATTTCTTCCTTGGCTAAAAGACAAAAACATAAAAATGCTGGGATCTTACTGTCATGTTTGTTTTATCTTTTTTTTAAAAAATTAATAAGAAATATAACCAATTTTTTTCCAACTGACTGAAACAGGATATTAAAGGGCCTTTACTCTGCCAACTCTTTAGCTAAAAAGGTAATTTTCCAGTGAGTTCAGGGTGAATGAGTGTGCTTCAATGAACAGAGTTTCCAGTCGTGGGAAAACATCCAGGCATTTCCTGTTGTGTGTGTGAGACAGCTGCTCCAGACCTGATCCTTGCAACATTATCCAGATTTCACGGGACTGACCTTTTTATGAGTTTTGGCCGATGGTTGCAGAGAGAATTTTTTTTTTTTTTTTTTTTTTTTTTTTTTTAAGTTTTAAACTTGAACAAAAAAGCAGACCTGCTTTCATTATCCTTGGGGAACTCCAGGCCTCAAGGGCCAGTGTCCTGCAGGTTATAGAGTTCACCCCAGGTCAACACACCTGAATCAAATGATTAGCTCATTACCAGGCCTCTGGAGAACTTCAAGACATGTTGGGGAGGTGATTTAGCCATTTAAATCAGCTGTGTTGGATCAAGGACACATCTAAAACATGCAGGACGCTGACCGTTAAGGCCTGGAGTCCCCCCCTACCCCTGCTTTAGATCATGTGCCCAACATTATAGCGGCATTTTTCATTCCTTGATCAGTTCTTCACTTCATCTTGCGATTATGACAGTTTATTTGGAATTAACAAGATATCATTCATCAATTATTCATAACACAGAGACAAATTGTATAGAATCCCATCTACAATATGGTGAAGTAATTTACTTCAGACATCATTTATACAAAGGGTGAAACGATAACTTGTAACACATCAATGCGAAACCTGGGTTGCATATAATCTTATGTAAATTAAGGGTTTCATACTGAAGCTCTGCAATAACCTATGCACGGATGTTCTGGATATTCAGGATTGAAAATACGAGCTTGATTTAGGAACTGTCAAGGCCGAGTGGCAGGTGAGTTTGTGGAGCAGACCTAAGCAGACACACGAGAGGCTGAGTTTCTTCACATGAGTTTCTTCAAGCTGTTAGGAGAAACTACAAACAAAGGGCAAGGGTGAAACTACCAGTAACCTAGACTGGGAGAACTAAACTAGATATGAAAAAGCATAACAAATAAATGAACAGGAGCATGACAAAACTGAGACTCAAGAAACCTGAAATCTGTGGACATGTGACGATGACAACAGACAACATGAACAAAGGAAGACAGAGGTTTTAGATACACAGAAGGGTACAAGGGAAGTGGAAACACATGGGGAACACAGGTGATACAAATGAACATGATGCCACAGGGGAAGCAAAACTAAACACACTGAACATGGAACATGAGGCTACCAAAATAAAACAGGAAGCACGTAACTAAGACACACAGAAAATAAAAAACCCAAATATTACAACACAAAAAACCATAAACTCAAAAGGCTCGGTCAAATGACCCAGCACCATGACAGGAACTGTATTTTTTTGAGTAAAAAAACAAATTAGATGACTTTTTTCTATTTTTGTGAATCAACTGAAACCTCTGGTGTAGAAAAATAATTCCCAGGAAAAAAACAAGTAACTTTTATTTTTTTGTATACAGAAGCTGATGCAAGAACAAATCCAATAATGCCTTAAAAATAACAGATCACCATGAAGATAGATAGTCAGGCAGGGGTAGTGGAAACAAAACTAGACACAGGTGAAGGCAATAAAATTAATCATACAGGGGAAGAAGTATAATTAAACACAAGAAACACTTGACTACTAAGTAAAGCATGAAATGACTAACAATAATTTAAAAAAATAGAAACATGAACTTAAACTCTATAAATACAGGAAAGAAACTAGAACTACAATACAACCATGGGGGGAAAAAAACTCATGACACTGAGTAAAACTGCACAATTAGGAAAACTAAAACAAAAAATCATAAAGCAACAGAACCTGAAAATAAACAAGAACTTCTCTAGTCTTGATTACACTTTCCATGTCTGTGAATCTGCTCGGGTTCACTTGAATCTGAGTGACATACATTTCATCAGACAAGCACACACCTACTGTCCTCATCTGCAAATTCAGCAAACCACATGTGTGGAACAAAGAAGTCAAGCGTACAAAACAGCCACCATGCATGTGACAGCCTCTGCTTTCTGAGGGCTGTAGGGCGTACGCACACACACTCTCGCAGGCAACTGTGCTCTTGGAGTTTTATTCTATTCACACAAATTGAAGTGATGTCTCCTTTGGTTTCGAAGCAAGTTGGCCCTCACTTAAACAGTAATGAATCAAATAGTCACAAACTTTTTAGTTTATTCTTCAGTTAACAGTACTCGATTAGGTTTAAATAACATGCCTTACAGTGTAAGTATAAGTATTTATTTCATTTTTGCTTTGATTTTGCAACACTGATGTTGCAAAATCATCAGTGAATCAACTTTGTAAACAAATATTTCCTTTACTGTATACAAAAGGAACCCCTGACCACCATCACTGGGTTACTTCAAAACTGAAAACAAAAGGCTCCAACAAAAATCACTAAAACCAAGTAAGCATTATATAGAGGAAAGATGATAATATGCTTCACAATTGCACACACATAGTACAGTGCAATGCTCCAACAAAATGCACGTTCACATTCAGTGTTTATTTGTGATCTTTTTGATCATGCTCAGAAAATATAAAATGTCAAATATATAGCAAGTTGAAAGTCTTTCAGGCACATTTCCAAGCTCTTCCTGTCTTATTCACTCAGAAGCATGTGTGCTATATAAAGATACTTTTCTTCAGTTATTCGAATGGGAAATTGATCCAGAACACTTTGTTGAACCAGTTAAAGCCGAGAAGAGTGTTCAGTGGAAAAAAAGAAGACCCAGACGTGCAAAGTGGTGCAGTGGAGGCTGAACATTTCATGGGTTCATATGAAATTTCTGTGCACCCGGAGCAAAGGTGCCAATTTTCTGTGACATTTTGGCTTGACGAGTGACGAGGGAATGGCATGTTCCTGAGTTAATGAGATTTATCCAGAAAGGCCAATCTGCTGATCGAATGGCATTTCATCCCCTTTTAGACTGATCATTTAGTGGCCAGAACAGCAGACTTTCCCCACAGGCTAAACAAGAGGACAAGACTCTAACTTCACACCATTAAATCCATTATTGGGGTCCTTAAAGAATGAGGGTTATTCATTTGAAAGCCACAGTAAACAGCTGGTTCCTCTGAGTAGTGAAAAGAGGCATGGTTAGATATGCATCACTTTACCTCAGGTAAATACGATAAGAAGTACAGACAACAACGGATAAAAACAGCATAACCAATTAAAAGACAGAGATCTAACAGCAACAACTTGTGCCACAGGAAATCTACTTATTCAACCTGGTTCTGTAATAGGAATTCTAAATAATTATAATATAAATGGCACTAAAAACATCCATTCAAAGTTGAGGATGTTGATGTCCATGTAGGTGTTCAACATATAAAGGTTATCTTATCTTATCTTATTGTATGGAATTGTATGGAATTGTATGGAATTTAATGAATAGTTTTCAAATATGCCGACTAACTAAATATGCACCATCATTCATTTCCAACTGAAGAAAGAAAATAGGAAGAAAACAAACTGCTAAACCAGGAAACTTATACTAAAATAATAAAACAAGGAAGTATCTGAACGATGAACGTCAGAGTGTTCTCTGGTCTTTTGGAAATGGATGTGTTAAACCTACAAAACAGGCCAGTCAATAAATATCACAAAACTCTACAATCTGCCATCTGTAACTATTTGTACCTGTTAATGTTTCTGAGTTTAGGGGCTGATGATTTTGCCCCCTCAAAAGATCATTCACATCCCCATACCATCACAGACTTTCTGCCACATCTGGTGGTCAAGTTCACTTTCATCAGTCTCAGCAAGGTTCACCACAAGTAAGTGACACGTCCTCTTCATTGCGATGATTATTTCTTTTATTCCTTCTCTTTCTTTGAATTTCAATTAGGTTACAATAAATATAATTATTTTCTGTAAGTCTAAACATGTGAAAGTTTGCATACAATGTGACAGATTCACGCATTTTGATTCCATGTGTGGGTGCTAGGTTTCTGTAAGAGCTCACTAACCATCAGTTACTGGCTGACTTTTGACATTATATAAAACAAAGAACACAATAAACAAAAGTGGAGAGAAGACTTTTTTTTTTAAGAAGATTGAAAACCTTTTCTTTGAAAGTAAAGATTCCATGCTCCCTTCTACTAATCTGTGTTTAAATGAAGTGTCTGCCAACACAACAAGCCAAGCAATCACAGCCTCCAGAATCACTGTCAGTCAACAGCACCAATCACAGGCAGGGCAAGTTTAATCAGGCCAGAAAAATCAATTTGCTCCATGTAAGGCATGTTAACGGCTTCAAGGATAGGCAGCTCTGCTAACGTGAAAGTCTTTCAGCGCGGATTACTTTAGGACTGATTAGTTGGTTCTGCTTTACCACACTGCTGCTGCCATGCAGAAATCACCCAGCTGCTGGTGGTGATTTAAATACGGTTTGGGTGTTTCAGGTGAAACTTGTTTTATTTTCCCAAGCCAAGGGTGAAGCTATGATTTTGGAAAAAAGAAGGGGAAAAGATCAGGTTTTGTCTTTCATTTTCCCTTCACTTCCCTTTTCACTTCCTGCTTTTCATTCCCAGTTTTTCTTGACAAAACCCACTGGATTAAATAGGGAAACTGTCTTCCATCAACAGCAACAAAAGCAGAAGAATATTTCTGATGTGTCGACACAAAGGACAAGAAGCTTAAATGAAACTTATTAGGCATTTGTAATCAAAGGCTGCAAAAGACAAACATAACTGCTGTGACGTGTTATTTTTTTTTATGACCCACAAGTCACAAGAGGACACTACACGCTCAAGTAGTAAACATAAATCATCAACCCTAAAGCAAATACTGATTAATTGAAACTAGCAGGGGTTTTTTTTTTTTTTTTTTTTGCAGAAAATGAACAAATTTTTAAATGCACTCAATGAGGATGTAAATTGAGGGATGCATATACAATCTGAGCTGACCTCTGCTGTCTCCAAAATGTATTTATGTGCAGTTCATGCTTGGCACAATATATATATATATATATATATATATATATATATATATATATATATATATATATATATATATATATATATATATATATATATATATATATATATATATATATAAAATTTATTTTTTGAGTTCCAATGTCAGCATTCAGATTTACTCCATAACTCTACCTTCACTTAGCTCAGGAGTGTCCAACTCTAGTCCTCAAGGTTACTGTCCTGCAGCTTTTAGACGCATCCTTGTTCTGACACACCTTAATCAAATGAATCGCTTGTTATTAGGCCTTTGCCAAACTTGACGGCATTATGATTCAGCCGTGTTGGAGTAGGGATGCATCTAAAAGCTGCAGGACAGTTAGTCTTGAGGACTGGAGTTGGAAATCCCTGAGTTTGATTTTTGCTGTGAGGTCTTTAGAAAAGAGTTTTCTTGAATCTGGTTACAGAGAAGATACTATATACAATGCAAATCTTTTTAAATCACCACTTACTTTGCAGCTACTGAAAAAGTGAAATCTCTGCTGGCTTTACCCACACATGGTTGCATCCAGAATTCTGATCTTTCTGTCTTGAGGATCCAGACAGTAAGAGCTCATTAAGAATTGGGAAAAAATGTAATTACCCTCATGGATGTCAAATGGTGACGCTTAACAAGTTCTGATGCTTGGTCAGGGCATTCTCATTCTAAGTGAACAAAATACAGTTTTTTCAAAGCTTCTGGTGTCTCACTTACACACCACAGATGTCCTGTGGTGGCTGTGCCTGAAAATCCACCTTATGGGATTAGTATAACAGGCCTGTCTTTCCCAACCCATCATTTATCAGTGCAAAGAATTTAAAGGCCATGTTATCAGCCAATCTTTCTCTTTACCTAAGTGCTTTAAAGCTTTAAAGCAAGCACCCTTTAATGCTTAAAACTAAAAAGCAGGAAAAAGCTCAATTTAAAAAGGCAGTTCAAAAAACAAATAAATAAACAGAAGCACCCTTTTGTAGGTGCATCTTTGCAGGTGGTGTCTTGATGCACCTGCAAAGATGCACACACAATTCCACTGATGAAAAACAGGCAACATCAGACCAAACAGCACCGTGTGGCACCACGTAAACGGTAGATTAACAATCCCCCTGACCACTAGAAAGTCCAATATCACAAAATTGCTTTGAGAGAGAGGGAGACAAAGAGTTTTAAACATACAACAAACATCTCAGTCTGGATTTAGTCCTTGGACTTTGTAGTTATTTAGCCACCAACATGCCCTTAGATGTTCTGTTTTATTTAAAAACACTAGTTTTGGAAAATGTGCCTACTTATATCAATAACATTTGCTGATGACCAACATTGCAAACTCACCTCATGGTCCTCGTGATTGACTCCTCTTGACTAAATTATTACAAAATATAGACATAATCTGTTCTAGGTAGCTTCCCATTCTGAGTACTCGGGCCTGTTGTGGAAGACAGAGTTGTTGGTTCGTGGCTTTTTTGAATGTAAGCAGCTCAGAAAAAAAAGGGGAAAAAAATCATAATTACCCGTGAAAGGTTTTCAATGACCCTAAGCACAATAACCTTTTATGGAATTACTGTTCAAGCCGAGGGCAAGATGATTAGATAAAACCTGGCACTTCTGCAAAACACAGGGTGCTATAATGGAGAGCCTGTTAAAACTACAATTAGGGAAATAAATGGCAGCTAATGAAGCCACAGTGGTACTCAAATACTGAGTAATATACACAGAATTTTAAAGGTTATCCAACAGGAAATTATGGACTTACCAGGGCAGAACAAAGTGCTCTATTAAATTATGTACATTAAACAGCAAATGCTTCTACCAACCAATTTTTTTAACATCATTTTTAGTAAAATGCCTCTGTAACTCAGATGGACAGGACTGAAACTGGAGCTGCTGTGCTCCAGTTTCAGTTAAGTAACATGGATCACAGACGCTAAGATTTAGATTCTGCTAATTAACTTCACTTGCTATAAAAGCCAGTTGTTTTCAGTTGAGTTTCAGTTCAGATTATAAGTATGAAAATAAACCAAAGAATCTTATCAATTGGAGGTTAACAAACATTTTCAGCAGAATCTCTCTCATTTAATGAGCTGGGGAAGAGGTGGCTGGCAACGTGGCTTGTAGCTCTGCATCAGCTGCAGACGGGCTCAAGAAGCTTAAATAGCTCTGGATTACTCGGATGCATTGAGGGAAATTGGCAGAGTTATCACCTTACATGAGGTCATATTGGCCTGGTCTTCTGGGATTATGGCTGAGCTTGACTCTGTGGCCTGTCTTAGCTGAAGAGTTTGGAAAAAAGGGAAGTAAAGTGGTGACATGTTAAAAGTTTCCTTCTTACACCAGTGGTTGGTTCTAACACTTACTTCTAACACAAGCTGCATCTCAGATTTGTCAAACACAGCAGTTTCTGAAAAACTTTGTGGTCAGTTTACTTTCATCAGAAAGATGTGACAGTCTGTCACCTTCTGTACATAAAATGAAAATATCAACATATGCTGCCTTGTGTGGATAATTTGTTTTTAACTTAATTTGCTTTCGTAGAACTTTAATGCAAGTTTATATTTATGGTGATTCTTTGACAGCAAGCAATGCCAAAATGTGCTCATGCAGTAAACAGCAGGCAAAGCGCTGTCACATGTTGGTATTTCTGTAAACAAACTCAGCACTGTTCCATCCAGGTCTCTCTGTATCCAGGTATCTCTCTATAACTTTATGCACCGTTACCTTAATTAAATAATGAGATGATCCAGGAGAAATCAGTGGTTGTGCCAAAGCATCATTTTAATGAGGTATGGTACTCTTTATTTTACATATACAGCAGGTTTCTTAATTCCCTCCTGAGACTCAGAGATGGTGGCCCACCAGTGGAGTCTGTCTAAATAAAGATGATGTGATTCTTTGATCATATTGGAGTTTGGAAGCTGGACATCCAGTTTTTGCTGATGTTGTTAAATAAGCAATATATACCAACTCACTGTCAAGTTGTGTTTTACTGGTGCAATTATTGCTAACAAATAGGACTGTGTATGGGCATAAATATTCTCTATGTCATTATTCCCACCTAAAGAACAGAAGAATGGGACTTTAAAAGCATACTCTTGTCTTCTTATATATTTTTTGGTAATCGTTAAAATGTCTGAGAGCAAAAATAATTTTGAGAATGAAAGTTTTTGTTTTCTAGCTAATAGGATGAGGAGATTCTTTGGACTAGCAACAAAACTATTTTACAGTGTTGAGTGTCTAAGTTTTCAGGCTTCTTCGTTTCTACCATTTTCTGAGAAACATTATTTTTGTCCTTTCTTAAGCCACCTAAAACTGACTTATTAGTTATTCAAGTGTTAAAAAAAAGGCACCTACCTCAAGGGATGAACCAGTGTCTATATGTAATAGACAACCTAGCTGAAGAAAATACAAAATGGGAAAAAAAAAAACCCAGCAAAGACCTGTCACACGAGGAACACCTGACAGATTCATGTGGTCCTTTAGGTGATCAACTACTGTTTGCTAAAGTCAGAAATGGTATCTGTGGGAGGGTGGCTGGCATGAAGGAGGGGAAACATTACACAAGCACTGGAAGTCAGTGGCAGTAGGTTTAATGGGGGGGGGGGGGGCTCCAGAGAAAGGAACAATGATGAGATCGGCACACATCTGTAAAACATGGTCCATGCTCTGTTGTCATTGATGGAATTCTCTAAACAGAAAAGTGCGCCATGCTAAATAATCTGAAAAGTTGTCTGATTCAGTTTTCAACATTTAAATGATCTAAACCACAAAGCCAATTTAGTAAAAGCATACCTGAATTTAAGTAACAGTGTTCCACACAGTGGACTGGCCTCCTCGTAGCCTGAGACGTAACATTAGTGAAGCAGTGTTGTGATATTGTAACAGAAAACAGACAAACTTGAAATGTCAAGTATCATTGAGAGCTTTTCCTAAAGACTTCTTCAAGAAATTCTAAGAAAGCTTTCCTAAGAGAATTCAGACTGTTAAATAATAAAGGTGGTCATACCAAATATTGATTATCAATTAGAATTGTTCAAAATCTGCTTTTGTCTTATATACTGTATTTCCATACATATTCAACAAATCTAACCTGAAAATCTGGGCAAGCAACGATTGTGAAACATGTGGCGCTTTCAGATTTCAAAGATCAGAAAAAAAAGCATAAGCACAGGGGATGTTTTATTTCTAACAACAAAGAGACAGCCAAAGGATGAGCTTTCCTCCCAAACAGATGGCTCCTCTTCGCACACTGCCAACCACAGAGAAAAAAGACACAGATGAGGGCAAAGTGGAGAGAATGCCAAGCCAAAATGTCCAGCATCTAGACTGACACTTGCGATGAGGATGTTTGTGGTTTTATGGTTTGTTTGTTTTTTTACTTTATGGAAGTAATTCCACATGTGTCATCCTCTTACTCTCTGAAATATAAACTCAGAACCTGGTTCACAGCTGACATAGATGGTGGGATGGAAACATGTACCAGTGAACCCTTTTCTGTGCATATATAATCAAACAGAATATGAAATATTGAACATAATGAGGAAGCCAAGCCAGAACTGAAGCAAGTGCCTCTCTATTGGCAGTCCAGTTAGTTCAAGCAGGCAGAGTACAACACTACACAATGCAAATTCAGGAATTTTAATAACTAATCATCCTAAGCTGGAGAGTTTTCTCTTTTTCTTTTGTTATTGTGCAGCTGCCACCTCTACATTTCTGGCATGCAAACATTTGCATACAGAATTTGTTCTTGTTTTTGCCAAATAGTTTATTCTGAATAACCCTTGCTATGAAGTGCTTTTAAAGTGGTTTACACTGACATGATACATACCATAATGTACAGCTGTAACTAATGAGAATAGGTGTAATTCATTTCATGTACGATTAGGGCCTTAATTTGTTTGGCCTCTTCACAGTACAACAGAGTATTTTAAGGGGATGGGGATGATATGAAGTGCAGACTTTCAGCTTTAATTCTATGAGTATTTCATTGTTGAAACCTTGGCACACCAAAAGCAGCCTCAGTGTGTCCTTCTCTGTCCAAGTTCCATCCCTTTCCTGATATATTCTAGTTTGGATTGTGGTTTGGTTTGGAATTTTTGTGCCTTCCATCAATCCATCAGTCAGTTCATCCATACATCCCTTATGTATGGATCAATCATCCCCTCGAATCCACTGGTAAAAACTGACGCCAACAAACCACCAACATGCCGCTTTTTCTGAATGCAACCCAGACTGGAATAAAGATCACCTCCTCTCCAGGAGACTGGTTCCAGAGCCCAAGCACAGCATTGAGGTGAGCTTGACTATGTCTATCCTTACGCACTAGTTCAGGCTCCATCCTCACCAGACAGGTGACGTTCCATCTCCCGGTAGTTTGGGAAGTAATGAAAAGGACGGGTGCATTTAAAGTATTGATTCCTCAAAGTTCCTGTGTAGACACCGGCAATTTGGTTACAAGAAGTAATTTACAATAAATATTCTTCCAAGTAGTTTTTCTTTTAAATTTGTCATCGGTTTCATACAATTCAAAATTTAGATTGTTTAATAATAAAAGAAGAAATTGAACTAATGAAAAAACTTTTGAACCTCAAGTCATACATGATCAGTTGCAGGAAACAAATAAAATGAAGCACTGGCTTTCAGATTTACCTGGTGGAAATGAATCTATTAATGAATAACCGACGCTAACAAGCAAATCTCAAGAAGGTCAACATAAATTTTTCAAGAAGGAAAAAAAAAGCTTAAGCTGGCATGATGATCCCAGGTGGGATTTCTGTATTTCAAAATCTGAAGTTGGGGAGTAAGTTGGGAACGACTGACTTAACAAATGGGCCCATCTACAGTTAAACTGTAAACAATAATACATACACATTTATTTATCACAGGTGTTCAGAAGATTTCATTTTAAGTCAGTGTGTAAATATGAATCAGCCCTGTTAATTAAGCGTTAAAGTTATTCAGTTATGTGACAATTTTAACATTTATAAAGTTAGATTTTAGCATTTGCACAGAATATATAATGTTACACTTATATATGCATTCCCAGGTAATACACTGTTATCACCTCCAACAGTGAAAAACACACATTCCTCCTTTTACTGTTGCACACACTAGCACACAGATAAGGTCCGATAGAACAGATACAGCCCACAGTTGGTAATCGTGTGTTACTCTCACTGTGCAGAGCTGTTTATTCATCCAAGTTGACTCCCAGATAGTATCACTGATGCACTGTCGACACTGTCCTGATACAAGTGGAACCACGGCTGTTTTTTAATGAGACAAAATAACACACTCTTCTCACTGCATCCTTTTAGCTCTGACACCAAAGTGTCTGCAAGGCTCTTCGCAGATTTCCTACACAGTTTCATACCTCCTGCTGCTTGAGGCGTGTGTCTGTGAGTTTGTTAAAAACAGAGCGATAAGCTGGCTAGCAGGAGGTACATTGAATGAAACAGTGAGACAGATGGAAAACAGAGAAGGCAGGACAACGACAGAGAGGGTAAACACAACAAGATGCAGAGCATATGGAGAAGCAGGTGGAAAGAAATCCCGCTTAGCCATGCTCCCACTCCTCAGTGGTATTTCATGCCTTCATCCTTCTTAATGCATCGATAGTTATCAAATCATTAATTAAACTTCATCAGATCTCCATGGCTCAGTGTGGAAATGGAGGCAGAAGATATCAAAAACAATCAACCACCTGCTCCCCACGCATAGTTAGCATGGTTTCAGAAGTGGGATGTGATGCGCCAAACGAGGGCAAAAAACATCTAGGCAATAGGGGTTCTCTTAATTTACTAATCATTGCATGTCTTTAGTTTTGGTGTTATCTTGTAATTTGGGTTAGTAAACCAATCTGTGAATTAATTAATCATTAAAGTGCATAATAACCAAATCAGCAGTCATCACAAGTCACTGGTGGAACTTATCCAGGTTTTGTGGCTAGGAGGACCATGACCTTCTTAAAGGCAAGTCTTAATATCAATATAATATTACAGCAAGACAAAGACACTTGCCTGTGCAAGTGTGGGCATGAATGGCGACAAACTATCTCATCTGACAGCAGGTGTGGTCCCTGAAAACCTTTGGTAAGTACAAGTATCATCCATTTACAATCAAGCTTGGTATTTAAGCTCAAACTTCTCCACTACTCATTTGCAGTTTGTTGACCTCATCTAATTGTATTGTGTTGCTCAGGTTCTAATATCTGCTGGTGCCGAGTAATCTATGAAACATTCGTGCTCCTTTCTTCTCCTTTGCTCAGGATCCTCTTTGGAAAACCCATCCCATTATCATTGTGCCTGTTTGCTATTCCCACTCCTTTCTGCGTGCAATACGCTGCTTTACAAGGGCCAAACACAGTCACTGGTATCCAGCAAGGAGAAGGGAGATTGGTCGTTACTGTGGAATTCATCTACCTTCTCAGGAAACAGATCGTAGGTTGCAGAGTGTCCAGAGACTATGAATCTTTTTGCATAACTAAACATTCCAGCACTCAGTGGCGTTCCTGCTTGCTCGTAAACCTGAGAATACTTGTCTAAGTTTTGATTACTGGTCTGCTTGCACACCTTGCAAATCCACCTGTACCCTGCTGAATTAACTCCTGATTTACTTATATTAAAGTATCAAACTTTTTAGCATTTCCTGGGCCTAAATCAATATAAGTAACATTGCTAAATCATGTCTCTTAAAAAAATGTTTCCGGTGATGCTTCCAGTGATGCGTGCACTTTCCTAACCAAGCAGACAAAACAAAAAAAGTTATTTAATTTATGCTTTTATCACAGATATTTTGTGGCTCCTATAATGTAACTTACATAGTTTATATAGTTAGTTTACATAGCTTACATAGTTAAACATAATGCATTTTTATTTCAGCCCTGAATGATAAGGCTGAAGTCCCCTGAAACCGACAGACTTTTATGTCTATTTTACATTTGAAAACGCTTTCAGTATAGATCTAACGGATGATGAAAGTTCTGCAATATACACTTGGGTAAAATCCAGTTATTTATTCAGCAGCAAGGACTCAAACCTTAAAGTCAACCAGATTCAGCTGGAGGCCAGTAGAGGACAGCCAGTGCAACGAAGGCGTTTGCTGATCAGGAAGTCTGGGCTTTTTTGGAAAGCATATCCACTGATCTAGTGTTCTTGACTGTGAATGTCTTGCAGTTGTGCTGCTGCATCTGCCCTTGACCTTTACACTCCCTGAAGGAGGACAAATATAAAGATAAATTCCCCACAGAAAGAAATCAAAGCACATTATTATGATTAAAACTACTTTATGCAGCTTTTTGCCTTGCACCATTGAAAGCGTGACTCCCATTACACTTGACCTCAGTGGCTCACATCCCCTCATGTCACTCAACATGATGAGCTGTCTGCCTTGAAACGGCATCAGACTGAAGCTAAAATGACAAGTGTCTAGAGGAGCTGAAGAAAGCAGGCAGTGAACATAGACTCTGTAATTTCTTACTGATGGTAAGACTATATCTGAACAGCTCATGCCTGCAGTAAATGTGTGCTTGTATAACATGCATATACTTGTTGGTACCATGTAATTTATGACATTTTATTACCTTTAACCCTCTCAGGCTCAAATTAAACTTTTTGTTGCTAATTGTCAATAGGAAATTGTACTTAGTAGTCAGTATAATCTTTTAATGATATAAGTTTGCATATGGTAGAATACTGCATGTAATCATTAGTGTTTAGAAGTATATAGTTGGTGGCATATTGAAAGAATGTCTCATCCTAGGAGGCCTGTAACTTTCCAAGGTGCTCTAGCTTCACCCCCACATCCTGGGAGCATGGGAAGAGGTCGTACCTTGTCTTATTGTTTTACGGTAGGATTAACGTAGCTATATCTGTCTTAGTCTAAGTGCTTTTTGGTTTGATGAACTACTGGACTTCGAGACTAGCAGGTGTGGAGAAGTCATTTATGGGGTCACACTCTGACCCCCCCCACACACACACACACACACACACACACACACACACACACACACACACACACACCTCCACATTTCAATGTAAGGAACAAACACTCACCGAAGCATATAAATAAAGACCGGGGCAGTTTCTCAGTGCGAGTCTCAGTTCTGGAGGCTGCCCTTGCTAGCAAGAAGTTCTGTGTTTTTCTCTTCTCTGAGTCTTTACTGAAGAAGTGTTTTAGAGTATATTTCTTGACACTAATGCACAACCAAGTCCTGCAGTGGTACTTCTGAGTAAAAAAACCTTGTAAAATATGTATGTGGGGTAATCAGGTTGTTAATTTTTAACTGTTGCAATTCGGCAACGCCTGCCTCGAGAGGGTTAAAGTAAAACAGATTCTGGTGGGACTACTGGTTCATAAGATTTAGGATCACATTATTTAACCTTCTATACAGGAACAGGATTAAATTTCAAATGTGGCTCATCAGCATCCTCGTAGAAGTTAGGTAAAGTTAGTCTGACAAAAGTTGTGATTCTGCAGTCCAACCACAGTTGGCTTCTTCGGGCCATATTTCACTGAGCCGGTGTCTCAACTTCCATTTCATTCTGTTAACGGAGCAATGCAGAGACTGTTCCAACTGCTGATTACTCTAAGATTATATATGTATGAGGCGGTGATGACAGGTAAACCTCTCAATCCCAGATTTATCTGGACAAACAAGAGAACCCAAATCACAGGCAGACCCCGCTGCAGGTTTGACAGAAAACTGTAATGTTTGTTTTTAAGATGTAATCACAGCTTTCGGATTGGCTTTGATTGTGCAGAGCAGTGAAAATGACACAGTTTCTGATTCCACAGTCATAAACAGAATACTAAATGGCAGCGTTGGAGCAGCTGCACTCTAAAAGTGAAAAGGCTTTGAAGAACATTTAGAGGATTCTTTTTTTTTCTGACTGCAACGCAGAGGAAATCGCAGAAGCTTTCTTCAGAGGTTTCACTCTGACTGTGATGACATGATTATATATGAGTTTGCGTCCATTTAAGCTCTGCTCCTTTTGAAAAAATGCATTGATCAGTCATGTTGTGGTATGTAAGCTTGCATCACTGCGTATATATTTCAAAAGGAGTCTTCACTGCACACATTCTGCTTTATATGTTTTCTGCCTTTTTACAAATATTTTCACAAGGTGAGGAAGTCTAGGGAGAAAAAATGGGACAAAAAACTTAAAGAAATTCAGTCTATATTTAGCTTCCTGACAAAGTATCTTCTACTGATAAACCCTTTGGTGTTGGAGCTTCTTTGATTGCGCTAGAAAGTGAAAGTGTAGCCATCAGTTGCTTGTATATTATTCAAAATTTTTGTAGGATTTAAAAAGGCTCAGCAGTAATGCAAATAATTCATGACATGCACTGGACCTTCAAAGAATCTCAGATAAAGTACATTTTTTAGAGCATGCAAGACCTTCTCAAATGAAGAACAACAAAAGGGGAAAATAATTTTTAAAAACTAGGAGGAGATCCAAGCCTCCTTTTTCCATTTCCCTTATCACTGCGTGCACACAACAGAATGAAATGCAAGAAATGACAAATTTACAAAGGGACAGGAATGCATTAAACAGGCTGTTCACTGTGTGTCCCAAAGTGAATACAGTCCTTTCATCTGGCTGGGTTTTGTCACCACTTCTTGATAATCATTTAATGCACATGAAGGACCCAATTTCAGCTGTTTGTTGCAATTTAATATGTTAATCTCACCCCTGTTTGGAAGCAATTTTCAGTGATTTGAGTTTGTCTCTTCCTACATCTTTCAAGTACATGTTGACTTTTTGCAGAGACTAAATTTACTAAAAATCCTGCTGCCTAAAACAAGTACAAGAATATCACAACACCAAAAACCCACAGTGGACTGTATTTAATTTCCTGTACATCTAACCATAATTCCAGAGGTGGGAATTAACGAAGCACAAATACTTTGTTACTGTACTTAAATACAATTTTCAGGTATCTATACTTTACTTTGGTAGTTTTTTTTTATTTTCACTGCTTACATTTTAAAACAAATATTTGTACTTTTACATTTCAAAAAAGGTTAGTTACTTTTGCTTTAACGCAATTGGGAGGAGTTATTATTTCGTCACTTCAAGCCTTCGAACATCAAACTGATTTGAGCCCAAATAGAAACAAATGAATGGCACTCATGTTCGTTTATTAATCACCAGAAGATGTCGCTTAAAAAGAGATGATGTGTGTCAAAGTCAGGGGTTATAGTGGGATGGTGTTTTATGTTTTGTTTTTGCCTGTTTTATGCCACAGCACCTGAACAACTCAGCATCTGGCTAACTCTATAAAAGAAGAGCAAACATAAAGGGAGTGACTTTTTAAAAGTGTTAGGTAATTTAAAATGCAACATTTCTATCAGCTCAACAAAGAGTTTGTCTGACAGTGTGCTAGCTAAAGATCCAATTGCTGTATTTCACAGGGAGAGAAAAGAAAGAGACTGAACTTCACTTAGAGATGGAGAAATTTAGAAAGACAGGACAGGAGACGAAGAAGAGATGTTATATTTAAAGGTAAGGACTGCTCAGTGGTGTTTAATAAACTGGAAATTTAAAGTCCTCATGTTTTTAAATCAGATATTGGGTTTGTACATGTGACATTGTGTTTTTTCATAGTGTGAAACATGCAAAACAAACTGAAGTAGACTAACTGTTATTTAAAGGCAACATGAAAATACTCTGTTCTTTACTTTAAGTCCATCACAGTAGACTAAACTAATCTAATCTGTTTATCCTGCACTGACCTGCAGTGTGTGGCTGCTGCACTGGTTTCATGGTCGGAGGTAGATTACATCAAGTGTAGCAGATGTAGTGTAGCAAATATGAATTTTGGCTGATGATGCTTATATTCATCAACTGAATTCCACCTTTATACCATCTAGAAAAAAGACAGCATAAACAGTGTACTGTCAGTGTAGAGGATGGAAATCAGCCAGGACAGCTCATGAAACATCTGCTGACATCTGGTTAAATTCAGTTGTGTACATCCACAAAGAGCAGCAGGTCAGCTGTGCACTAAGAAAATCTACTCGAGCTCTCAATATAAATTACTGTGAGTTGTGATTCTTTTCCTCAAACTGAGCAATTACAACCAATTTTAGGGTTCCCCCATCTGCTGAATCCCACTCACTGCTGTTCAGAGGCAAAGTCACCCTCTACAGTGTAAGCAACAGAAAATAGATATTTTTTATTTTTCTTCTTTTTCTTCAGATTCAAGCTGATTATAAGCAGAATAAAAAAAGTTAGACTGAAGTTTGTATTCTTATCTACTGATATTTTCTTATTATAATGTTTTAATGGCAAAATGTTGTGTTAGGTTTGCACAAAGATAGAAACATCTTCCAAAGAGCTACTCTTTAGTTTGTTACTTTGAGTATATTTCAGAGACTGTACATTTTTACTTTTACTTGAGTAAAGAAGTTAAATCAGTACTTTTACTGGAGTATTTATAAACAGTAGTGCTTGTACTTCTACTTAAAGTATAGAATGTCTATACTTTCACCAAGTGTGCATAATTCCCACCAATCCTAACCTTCCCACCATGATATCCTTTATCTATTGTACCACTCTCTGTTACACCATGAGTAATAACTGGACAATACACACACATGAACACCAGTATAATGGTGTATTTAGTTACAGTTATGTTCTGTAGATTTATTCATAAACCATATGTGTAAAATGCACAGGCACACATTGACTCATTAGTGCTTTGTGGACCATTAGAATGCTCCAAAGGGCACCATCAGCAGGTTTAATGACTCAAAGTAGTGAATGAGGCCTAAAAGACTGGCTCCAGCTGCCCGTGTTAGGAGACAGTATCAGTGTGGTAATACTCCTTATTCAATTATAGAGACTGATTTTTTTTTTTTAGATCAGTTGTTATAATGGGCGAAACTATCAATAGAGGCCAAAACTATAACAGGCTGTCAGTTTTTTTTAATAATAGTAATAATTTCTTGTGCTATAAAGTTGGGCATTTTAGCTTGGGGGTCTGTGGTGATTGATTGGAACCAGCCTTTAGTGTTTGCCACTTTGTTGGCTTCATTTTTCAGATATGGAGGTGGCCTTGTGATACACAGACCGAACCGTGCAGGGAATGCAAGTTTAACAAGTCTCTCTTACACGTAAGCCCAGTTTGTTCTTGTTGTTGTGACTCTCATGGACCGTGGCCAAAAGTGCTGGTGCACACCAGGCTTTGGTATCATTTTGGCTTTCATGAACTGCAGATTGCGACAGCTTGATAGGTGATGTTCTGGAACAGACATTCAAGAGCAAACTGGGGAAAAAAAACCACAACTTGATATCTTTTCTTCCTGTTTCTACTTCTACTTCTATACCACTGCTGATAAACTGCCTTTTTTCTGGTGTTGTCGGAGCCAATATGACCATAAATTTATCTTCACTCTTGAAACCCTGTCTATGTATAAAACTGCTCTCTAGCAGACAGCTGGTCTCTATTTAACATTCCATGCTGTCATTGCTCAGATGACATATTTTCAATTAACAGTATCCTTTGCTCCTAATGCTGGCCTCAAACCTGAAGCTCACAGTTCAGATTAATTTAACCTATTACCGATCGACTTTACTCCACTATTAATTTTCTTCCCGTCACTTCAAGTTGCCGAATTTCATTGACGTTCAGTGATCTCTGTTTATCATGTAGCTTCTTGTCTCTTCCGTGTGCTCATCTCTCATGTGCTCAGCAGGTCATTAGCGTTTCAGGTTAATCCTTTTTAAAGAAAATCAAAAAGCGCCCACCTCAAAATGCCTTTATTCCATTTTTATAATGGTAAAATAGTTTTAAAAACATTTAACATAGGAGGTCTCAGTCTTAACTAACCCTAACTATGTTTTTGAAAAAAAAAAAAAAAAAAGCATTTATTTAGAATAAATAACAAATGCTTTTTTTCTTGTTTGTGTGTTTCCAAGATTTGGTAGAACAATTCTAAAAATAATAAAATAAAATAATATGTTCTGATAGCAGACGTCATAGTTGTGAAACATTGCCTATGCTAAGACTGTCAAGCAAAGTGCTAACTCCAGAGCTATTAACAAAACAATCCAAGCTGCAAAAACGAAACAACAATTCAGCATAACTGATGACACTGCACTAAAATAAGTTAGTCTTACTTCAGCAAAAATGAAGTTTTTTTTGTTTATTTATTTAATTTTTTCATTATTACCACTGCAAGTGTCTTTGGCCCCACAGACAAAAGGAAAAGTTTAGTTATCTGATTTATCATCCTCTTCCTCCAAACAGACAGAGAGAGACAGAGGTAGAGGCAGGCAGCTAAAATTAATTTTAGCTCGGGTGAAAAATTGCCCACATGACGACCTTCAGTGCAACAGTGAGCAGAAACACAACAAAAAGACAATGCAAAGTCCAAAACTGCCACACAAGTAAAACAACTGAAGACTGTATAGTGTAATCAAATGGTAGCAGTACCTAAATTGTGGTTAAAACAAACAGGTTAAGGCTCTGCCTAAGTTACGAGTGCATTTATGGTAAGGGACTCTTTACTCTAATATCCAGGCTGATATTAGGAGTGTGACACTGAATAACATGTATTTTAATATTGAAACTCGAAATATATGAATATCTACAGAAAATGAAAATGTCTGAAATATTTTGTCTTTGACATTACGCAGAACATATTCATTTTGTGTGTAATTTGTCTCAGACCAGAACCAAGATGAACAAAATAGATTTCTGTAACTGAGCAATCATTCCTATCATTTGGTCCTCCAGTCTAACAGCTACTACAGTCTAATAGTGAGATATTTATAATTAGAGCTATTTTGTTACATTTAGTAACTTTTGAATGTGTTGTATTGTTTAATATAGTTTAGTTACTGTCCCTACTTACTTGGAGCAACGGTGAGCACATAATTTCTTCAGGGATTGAATAGTATTCTGATTCTGAATACCTGTGAGCCTGTCTGAAATGACATTTAGGGGCATTTTCACTAGTGAGAATCAATAAAATCTGTCTTATATATGAAGCAAGGGAGCAAGAAGCAGGACACACACACAGCTTTTGGCCACTAGAAAGGTCTTTGAGTCTTTTCCATAGCAGTTCATTCTTCTCAGTATAAATGATAGACAGGCTGCTGACATGTGAATACCTGACTTTTCTTTGCTCCTCTGGATACACACCACACAAACTCAACATTGTGCACTTTGTAAAGAGCATGGATACACTTGACCTATCAGGAAGGTTTAGCAAAGTCTCTTTTGGACGGTTCACAGCTTTCTAGGTCTGTTCTGTGTTCCATGCACAGGCTGCAAAGTCACCTGCTCTCCGAGTCATTCTGTCCCACCTTTCTTCCTGGAGCTGAACTAGAGACCAAACCTCTGTCTCTTACAACTGCTTTTTGCTTTTGTTTTCACTCAAAGTACGACATTAAAAAATGTCAGAAAGCTTTATCCTCTGCATTTTCAAGGTTTCAGGTTTCACCCCGTCTAAAGGGGCTAGATTCATTTTCTGAAGTAGAATAGTCACCCCCACCCACTCCCTGTGTAACTAAACATGTAGGTAAACAAATATAAAGACAGAAGGTCTGGCGGTCACCACCTTGCATCATCCTGCCAGACCACAGAGTATGTTCAGTTTGAAAGTAGTGTGGAGCATTTGGTTTTGTTTCCATGAAGGTCATCACACTATTCCCCTCATCTAGTTTAATATTCCACACAACCAGATCCTTAACCTTCTGCTTTGGGTTTATATTGCAATTGATCAACGGCAATGAGTAGTTGACTGCAATTAAAACCAAACATCAGTGTCATCAAACGTTAACTATACTTATGAGAAGTGAGAACAGAAACAGTATCCAGATAATGCTTCAGTCTCATTTCCTCTGTTTTCCCTTCTTAGTTTTGCATTTCTTCACCCTCCTATTGTCTCCTACATGCTTCATCCTGTCCTTCTCACATCTCTCTATAGCGCATTACTTGTCATCGCTGTCTTAGATAAGTAATACCCCATTAGCCTGGTGAACCTGGAACCACTGATGCACAAAAAAGCTCCATTACCATCCTGTAATGCCGTTAGGCTCTCCATTAATTCGTCATCTCCATACACTGCTGGTTTACCACAATAAACTGCCAGCAGCAGGCAGTTCAATCAGCCAAATGATTAAATGTGCACAGATTCAGTGACTGATATGGATTTGAGATGAAAATGTATTCATAACACTTCACAAAGCTATGTAAATTTTAGAAGATGAAGCTGCAGAGTTACCTACTGAGATTATGTCATTTGTTGGCTGACAGGAAGAAGCTTAAGGTTCATATAATTAAAAGAAGAGCTACTTTAGGAAGCTGTGTATGCAATAAGACACAGTTACATTTGGCTTACTGCTTAAGAATTACTTATGAGCAGCTTTCATTTAATGACATTACTTTAGCAAAATACATGATTAATTACAAACTTTCACTGAGGAAAAGGAATATAAATCACAAATTAGTATCTCTCCTAGATTCATATAGTTATTTTCAATATTATTTGATCAATCATTCCTTTTTGGCAAATGATGTTGAAAACAACAGCTGAATATAATTTAGAATGTATGAAAATATAAAGTAGGATGGACTAATAGGATCTTTGCAGGTAATATAAAAAAGTAAAATAAGAGAAACTGCAATAGGAATTTATGGTGCACTGCACAAGCAATTGCAAATCAAGACATGTGGAAAGGCAATGAATTCAAAGTTTCATTCTTCAAATGACAAAAACGTCCTATCCTAAATACGAGATCACTGAAGGTCCTAAATTTAAAAATGTATTTTTATTGTCAAGTTTGAATGAAAAATTAAGGATTTCACGTGTCTTTAATGACACTGAAATAATGTAAACAGCAAAAATAAAACCCAGAACTTAACCATCCAGTCATCCAAGTATAGAAATATTGGATCGTCATATCTTGACTTGAAAAGTAATGTAGCTAACCCAAGTAATGGAGCTATTTCCTCAAGTAAAAGTTAGGAGATTATCACTGTGAGCACGACTGAACCTGAACAGAGAAACCCCGTTGAAATGGTTGGTTTTAGAAGAAAGAAATGAATAAACATATGTTACTTTACACTTCAGAGTTAATTGCAACTTGCAGAGGTTACAAAAATAACAAAAAGGAAGGCATGCTGTACTTTACCTCCTGTAAGAGTGAAAATCAGTTTACTCAGATTAACACAGCTCTTGTCAGCAGGAGATTGTCTGAAAGGAAATTGGTGTTGGCAGTGACAGACAAAAAGGACGTCAGAGACACAAATGAAGAGACGACAAAGAGCTGAGGTAGACAGAGAGAGAATTGTTAGCTTGGATGTGGATGGAGAGTGGGTAGGAAACCAGAGGTTATCGTTGTCCCTGGTCTTGATCACTGCATCATAAGCCAGGATTGAGAAATCTGCCGAGCCGTTTCAGAGAGATTTTTGTCGCCTACATAAATTTAATGGAGCACTCGCTGAGAAATGAAATGGCAGCCTCATATGTGGGATATTTACTTTATAGTGCTCCTGTGCCTAATGGTGGGGGAAGAAAGAATTCAACTTTATGAACAGATTATACACTAAACAAACCCACTATAAGGGTCAGAGGTCACCACAATGACAGATTCACTGACTGAATGCTCTTAACAGCAATGCAGGTCAGATAGAGTGAGAAATCCTTAAACCAATTTTGCTGGTTATTGGTGAGATTTATCCACATCTCTTCCAGTATATTTTTGCCTTGCTGGAAACTTCCTTTTATAAACGGCAAAGCTAAGGTTGATGTGCATTGTCTCCCCAGAGTTGCACATTGAACTAAGGTCTTTCCTATCATCAAACCCTCTGACTCAACTCCATATTATCTCAGCACCAGTTCTGGCTGCAAGATCCTCATCTCGCTGGATAATGACAGAGTAAATAAAGGGTGAATGTAGCCTCAGCAGGTACAGGCACATCTTATTTGCAAGAAATGTGCTTGTTTTGAAGTGGTTTGCATACAACAAAAGGAACCGTATGCTGAATTGATTTAAATTCATGTTATAATAAATGTTGCATGGTTTAGTACGTCCTCTCTGTCCCAAGCAAATTTACCCTCTGGCACTTATCCTGTTCTCTAGCTAGTAAAAGTCACACCCCCAAAGTGGTGTTTTCTTCCAGCTGAGTGGCTCCTGTCAGTCACTGCAGATGGGTAAGCATTGCTCCGAAATCGTTAAGGCTCTGAGGCATCTTGGCTCAAAGACTTGCAGCTAATATCACGCTTCACAAACCGGTCAATACCCAGCAGCTCCGTGAAAAAGCCCAGCCTGAGCCTAAATGCCCCCAGAACACTAGAGGACATGCTTTCATTCACCCCACTGCTCACTGAGGTCGGAGCCACCAAGAACAAATCAGCTGTCATATGTCTGGGAAGTGTAAGAGCAGTCACTCAATCAGCAAGACAGCCAGACAATAAATATGAAAGTCAGTTTTTCAGCTAAAGATCGCAGCTCGGGTGGTCGACTGCAGATTTTTGTTTGTTTGTTTGATGTCACAACCTTTAAAATCATTAATCAGTAGTGACCGGCTGATTCTGCTTATAATCTTATCCAATTGAAAGTTAACATATTAATGTAATAGGGACTTTTTTGCAAATAGCCCAGCTTAGACATTCGTGCCAAATGAACACGCAGGGACACACTAGTGAGATTTATAGAAAAAAGTTTTGTGTGGCCTGAAGCATGCGAAGATTATTTTAATGCTTTTGAACCTTCATTCACTAAGGACAGAAATCAGCAATTGTGGGAGACTATCAATCCATTTTCTTCTGCTTATCCAACTAAAGGACACAGGAGCCTATCCCAGCTGTTTTAGGACACACTCTGAACAGGTGCCCAGCCTGTCATGGGATTAACACAGACACACATATGCACAGGGACAAACAAACACACACAAAGCCACTCTAAAATCATCAGTTGTCTTTGGATTGTGGGAAGATTTGGACTGTGGGTAACAGAAACGCACCCCATAAACCGAAACAAAGTGGTGGAAAAATATTGTTTCAAATCTTATACAAACTTAAATGCATCTAAAATTTTAATATAAAGTGAAGAAGACAAAAAATGCTAACAGGAGGTGAAACGGTCTGCTTCCAGGTGTTTGCAGCAGTTTTTCTTCTGAATGTATTAAATCTCTGCAGGATCAGTGTGAGCATCTCTGAAGTAAGAGAGCTGTGCTGATTTATGCATATGTCTCTGCAGAGAAGCAGCTTGGGTTTTATCCACAGCTGTCTAACATTGTGACAGGTAAGCTGTCAAACATGGAGGTTTCAAATAGCTTTTTGTTGTTACACAGTGACCGTCCTCAGGATGAGCCCTTGGTTCCATCACAGGCATTTTATCTTATATCTGAATATTTTTTTATCATGCCAAATTATTATGATTTTTTTTATTATCCAGTCTCACAGTGGGCTGTGTGTTTGTAGCAGTAATTACATTATTATGCATACTTTGACATTAAAGCGTACACCAAAATATTGCCATATGTAGACTAGTAACAAGGAGTGCACAATGCTGATTGGATACATTTCTATAACATAGAGAGTATCCAGAGTTTTCATCAGCTTCACAGACAGATATGCTGTTTATTTGGACTGATATGGAACTATCCTCTTTCTTATGCATGCTCCATTGTGGTCTCATAATCAGTTTTTGACTTGTGTTTGGTGCCGTGACAGTCATTAAATTAATCTGCTGTCATGAGTGATTGCTGGGGCATTAATATATGGAAATTTAGAGTGGCTGATATTTTGGTAGGTTGAGCGGTGCAGTAGCTCTGTCATGCAAGTGAATGGGGGGAAGGGATTGCCTTGAAAAAGTCAGAGCCCTGAGGCCCTGTTGTACTTTAATTTGCCCTTGTATTACAACCTCTGTTTTCTCCACATTCTTAGGGTTGACTGAAAGCTAAGCTACCAAATCTTACATTATGCATGTACACAGTTTTCATGGATGACATTGATTTTTCAAAACAAGAAACACAAGTGCTGTATGAATCAGTCTGTTTCATCAATGTTTATTAAAATTATTCATGCATTAGCTGTTTTGGAGTTCAGCTGAAATACAAAGAAACCAAGCATTTCTCATGGCCAGTAATGAAAGTGAAAAAAGTGAAGTCAATAGTGGAAACAGCCACTTCTGTGAAATTAGCCATGGCAGCATTCCATGTAGAGGAATTCTACCTAAAGTGCTCTTAGTCATATTATTTAAGAATTAGCTGCACATTCAATTGAAACAAATAATCAGCTAGGCAAACACTGCTGCTACCAAAGTGAAGATGCACTTTTCTGCAAGAAAGTGCTCCAGGCTGCCAAATAAACAATGCATGCCAGTGGTTTGCAGATACCCCTCATAAATAAGTCAGTTTCTTTGTTGCAGGATAAATTTTCATTAATATTCAAGGTGACCAAAGACTGAACATTAACAACCAACACTATTCCCCCTTTTAAGGTGTTAACAAAGAAATCTGTGAATTTCTTTTTTTTTCGTAATGCAGTGAATGAAGAGAAAAAGAGCAACATCACCGGTTTAAATGCTTACCATTTCATGGCTATCACTAGACCTTGACTAAAAGATCATGCTTTTATTTATGTATAAATAACATTTTCTGCTCAGGAAAAAAATCTAACTCCAAGCAAATCCAAAAAACAGCTCTGCATTTGCTAAATACTTAATAACTGACAGCATTTTTCTCAGTGGAAGTTACACTTAACATCTCTTCCTAACATTTATGATAAACACTTGTAATTGTAATTAGGAAAACAACCCATACATCACTGTTACCCTGTAACCACTCATACCCACTTCATAATGAACCGCAAAAAAGCAAAAAGCAAAATCAAAACACTGACCACCATTAAAAAGTGTCCTTGGTCGTCATTACACGGGTAAAATCAGCAGTAATTCCTGGATCAGATTGTTCTGCAGTGGTCATGGGTATTTATTGGCTCCAGCTCTCGTTGTCAGTGATGGAAATGTGGTGGACATACAATATTTTTCCCCTTTTTTTATTTCATGTCCAAGTACTTAAACCAATAACAGTGCATATGAGAAAAATGTTAAGAGATGCCTGACAACAACATGATAATAGTGTCAATAACCCATACGATTGTACCATTAACAGGATACATTTGTAACCTCACAAAATTCATATTTAGTTTAGACTGTGAGAAAAGTCTTGGATTTCCCTGTTTTGACATTTGTCAAGTTAATAATAAATATAAAAAAACAGGATGAATTTTAGCTTTCCCCAAAGACAAAATCTTTACACAGACAGTGAAGTGAAGCAGAGTGCGAGTACATCAGTCATTGGTGGGCTTTATTTGGTATGCAACAATAAAAACGATTTCAATAAATGATCCCTGACACGTGGCTTCAGAGGGCCTCAAATACAGCTGCAAAGCAGAGGGACAAAGTCAAGGCAAAATAAGCACTAATGCACCAAAAACACAATGTCAAAGTAATCTCAGTTATTTTCACTTTGATACAATTCATAGGAATTCATTAGCTGTTTGAGTTGCCACCAGGCAGATTTGGAAATGACATCCAGTCAACTACTATAGGAACATGCATAATTTATACCATTTTTTTTTCTAAGAGAGCAAAAATGGCATGGTTTGGTCGAAAAATATTTTTCACATTATAACCCAGATGGTAGATTTGTTGATTCAAAAATGAAAAAATAATTCTGCATCCAGGATGAAACAGCAGGAAAAAGAAACTAGCAAAGATCTACTTAAAGGAACACTATTAATATGTGACTTAAGTAAATTAGGTTGGAAAAGGCTGTACTCAGTTGTACCACAAGAAATCGAATGGATGATACGTTTGTTGCATTATGTACAAAATACTGTATTTGTTAGTTTTGATCAAAAAATATTCTCAGCTCTCAATCTGAATAAAAAATATAAATTAATTAAGTGAATTTATTAACCAGATGTTTTAGTTGCTTCATAGGTGCAGCATATTTAGACAAACTGCTCTCAGTAAAGGGAACCAAATATTGGAATAGCATACGAATGGCAATGAAAGAAACCTCTACACATCCTCTACACAAACAATGTATGATGGCAAACCAGATCTGTGGTCACATTTAGCTCACCTTTGTAAGATACTGAATTTGCTTTTGTTTTTGTTGTGTATCTTGGTTATTGTAAAGTTTCATTTGCCCAGGGACCACATATGCCTTTGTGCATGGCATTTGCCTGTTCTACCTGTGCCTGCATGGGTCCTCTCTGGGTTATCCAGCTTCCTTCCACAGTACAAAGGCCCACAGATGTCTGCTGAGCCCAGGACCTTCTGCATCACTGGGTGGCCTAATAAAGAAGAAAATCATCATATTTTTCAAAGATCCACTGAAATGATGGATAATCACTAGATGGTTTTTACATCAGTATTTACACAGTGAATCTGCTGATGACACACAGAAATATTTGAAAATGCTGAGTAAATATTATCCATGGAAATATTTACAGTCAGCTTGGTCATTACCCTACAGGGCACTGAGTGTCATCCTGTCACTTTATAAAGTCTATGCAGAGTAGAAACTTTTTGGAAATGTCATGCTTTTTAGAAATGAAGCAATGATAAGCTTAATGCATGGTAATTATTGCTTGCACACCTCCGGGATACTGAGATAAGAAAGCGTGCTCTCCCACCCATCCCCCTGGAGATTGCAGTTAGGGTTCATCAGGACAGATTCCTCATGGCACATGAGCACTTTCCTTCCTCATGCATTGGACTTCTTAACATACCCTACACCCCACTCGCAAACCTACCATTGGTCAGGACATAGGTGATGTGTTACGATAACACACTTATTTGCTCAGGCTGTAACATTTTACACACTAGTTTGATTAGAAACTCTGCAGATCATGCTTTCACTTACATTTTGCACCTGCCTGCTGTCAAAAACATGCATCCAGGCTCAAAAACTTCCTTGAATCTTATCCTTATCTGTCCCTTTGAAAGTTGTACCTCAATCAGATGTTTTTAGTGTTTCAGTGAAAAGTGTATAAATATTTGCCAGATGTTTTAGTCAGTAAGCTTCTGTCATAATAAAGGCTGGAGATTTAACCACTCTTCTTAGCAAAATTGGTAGAATTTATTTAAGATGGTTTGTTAGATTATAGATCATGATGCTGCCATCACCATGCTTGACATGAAGGTTACCATTATTGACAGCAGGTTGTTAAGATTATGAAGCTTCACCCTTACTCCTGTGTCTTGTCTTCTTGTCAATCTTCCTCCCCTCTCACCATTAAACTTTTCTCCAGACTTGGGAAGCTTGGTTTCCACCCTCTTAGTCCATCTACAACTTGCTTCATTGTGGACAGTGATGCTCGTGTTACAACAATTTCCAGTGCATGGCAGGCTTGAGACTTTGGATTATTCCTGATCAGCCTAACCAATTTCCTAACTTTTCTCTTATCCTCTCAATTTTATCCCAACTTAAATCTCTTCTCTGTCTTCTGTCTCTGTCTGTTCACCGAGTTTGCTGGACTTTCTCCGTTCTGATTGTATTGGTCAATCAGAACGAATGCTTTTGACTTTTTTTCTGGCAAAGAGAAACTATTAGTTTTACTTTATCATAATCACTAGTGTGACGTTAATAGGCCTTGGTCTTGTGAAGTTAAAAGATACTTTGGACTCTTCAGTACCATTTATTCAAATATTTTAATGAGTGTATGCATATATTTGAGGCTATACGTAGAGTTTTAAGCCTGTGTGGATTAGAGAAAATCCAAACTAAATTCAAACTTGTTAACCTAATTCTTTTCTTTAAAAGTCATTTTAAAGTCATTAAAGGTGCATGCTGTACAATCCAGAGGTGGGACCAAGTCATTGTTTTGCAAGTCTCAAGTAAGTCTCAAGTCTTTATCCTCAAGTCTCAAGTCAAGTCTCAAGTAATGTCAGGCAAGTCAGAGTCGAGTCTCAAGTCACTGGTGTAAAAGTCCGAGTCAAGTCACAAGTCTGAAACTTTGAATTTCAAGTCTTTTCGAGTCTTTAAAAAAAAAAATGAAAAAATAATGTTGCAGTTATGCTAAATGTAAATATTAGACCATGTAATTTTAAAATCTGTGTTTTTCTCAACACATGACAAAATAGTGAACTTAGAAAATATACACAAATTGTGAAATTGCACCTCTTTAAAATGCAGCTCAATTAAACCTAGCTCCAAGAATAATTTTCACCGACAGTTCTGAGATACGCTGCATGTTATTCTTGGATGCGGTTGTAGGACCAGCTTTAAAATCGCATGACAAAAATAGACACCTTCGTTTTGGGATTTTGGTGGAGGGCCTTCGTGGTTTTATTTTCCTTATCTTTGTTTTTCTACGTTGCACCCCGGTTGCCTAGGCCGGGGTGTAACACATACACATTAAAAAAAACTGTATCACCAACGTAGCCTGGACAACATTTGCTAGTTAGATGAAGTCAGCTATCTCATCTTAGCATATTTATATGCATATTTATAATTATACGCTTCTTGGAGTGAGTGCACACACTCATGAAGTTTAGTAACTTCAGGTCACTGCAACAAGCCCAGGTACAGTTTACCGACGGATGGGTGCAGGACCTTGAAATGCACCGTGTAGAAAGTAAAGACCATCGTACGTATCATAAGTTTACCAGTCTCACAAATCGTCGTCATAAATACACATTCATTAACCGTTTATTAATATAACCTTTGAGCTCAACGGTAATTAATTAGCAGTGGAAATAATTTCTGGTAGCATCACAGAAATGTAGCAGTGACAATAATATATGCTGTAATCGTACTGGACAATTAGTGATACAAAAAACCTGTTTTATCCTGTGAATAAAAGTATATGTTTTTGTCAATGTACCATAATAACAGAAGCGAAACACAATATTGTGTCAGGACAATTCACTATTTATGCACAATAAACAAAGGAGCATAGCGCGACAATTTCTGTTCAGCGCCAGACTTGCTTGTAACCTATATCACCAATTATGTTAAGAAAAATGACGCATTAACTACTAAAAAACACTGACCTTCGTGTAAATGCTTGGAGCAGACTAACCTGTGAGCTGGAGGGTTCTGGGACGTTATAATTGGTCTTTGAATGGCTGCGATCCAGGCCATCTGTCGCCTCTTTGTTACTTCGGAAACATGGCTCGAACAATTTCTCTTCAACGACGTAATCCGATAACAACCGATCTCTTTACCCGTCGGCTTCCCGTGGCTGTCATGCGACCGGCTATTGCAGTTAATAATACAACGGCTTCTTGACATTTTTGTGTTTCTTTTTATCGCTGTATAACTGATTTTAATTGAAAGCCTGCGTGCGCTAGTACCGCTTGACCGCTTGCCACGAGTTCCCAGAATCCTTTGCGGTTCTACCCGTGAATGACGTCACATTTTCAATCTCTATATAATATGCATGTTAAATTTTATATTTGGGGTAAAATATCAAGTCTTTTCAAGTAAACCGGTTCAAGTCCAATTCAAGTCCCAAGTCATTGGTGTAAAAGTCCAAGTCAAGTCACAAGTCTTAGAACATTTTTTCAAGTCAAGTCTAAAGTCATAAAATTAATGACTCGAGTCTGACTCGAGTCCAAGTCATGTGACTCGAGTCCACACCTCTGGTACAATCATTCCACCCTGAAAGAACAGAAATCAACCCCCCAAATTACCATGACATTCATGTTCATGATGGTTTTATGTAAACATCTGACCACATCTGGATATTCCATTTCTGTACCACTCTTTGCACGGCACCAAGCCAACGTCTCTTTGTGTAAAAGCTTGCCAATAAATGTAATTCTGACTCTGAATGACCTTTTTGCTGACATATAAATACTCAGAATACCCAATGCATGTTCTTTGTGCGTGATAGGATGAGAGTGGGTTTCAGCTTCTCACTTTCAGAAACGTTTAAAACTAAAATTACACTTCAATAAGATGCAGGCAGCTTCAGCCCGTATCTCTAGTTTCTCTGTCACAGTGCTTACTCATTCATATGCAGCCTGCCTCCCTGCTCCTGAAAAGCCTCACTCACATTCCTGAGTGGCTGCATGGTAAGCCATCATGGCAGATAAAACAAGCACAGCGACGTGATCCAGGAATAGTTATATTAACTGTGATAATGCCACAAAGACCGCCGTATTATCTACTTCTTCATTCAGAAGAAGTGAGCTATTTACACAGTATTCACATCAACGTGTGAAAACCCAATTTAGACAGAGAAATTACTTCTCTCACCTCCTCATTATGTGTTGGTTTCAAATGACAGATGACTGCGCAGCAATGTCGGACTTTTCAAGTGAACAATAAAGAGTATTTTTTAAGACAGGTGGTGTTTTATCAGGCCTGTTTTTCTTGTCTTTTTGTTTGAGTACAAAGACTGGAGGTGGCGAGAAGAAAAAAAAACAATACCTGAGGCTTTCTGTCACAATCCAAGAGCATTGTTTCGATTTGGCAGTTTTTTTTATTACTATTTTAAAGCTGTTGCCATATTGCCATATACATTTTAGAAGCAATAAATATTTATATCTGTTTATAATTGGTTGGAGTTTAGATTTTCCCATGCTTGGACTCGAATGTATCAAATGAATATAGAGATGAAGAAAATTTGAAGCCTAGATTTTGATTTCTAGCTTCCATGAGCAGAGAATAAATTGTTCTGGATGTTGGAGGAGTTCGGACTGGTGTATATAAATACTTGCAAATTACAACTTCAGACCTAATTAAAAGGACTTCTGTTTTCATGCTATGAAGCGTTCATTGCCAGCAGGAATTTATACTGTCAAACCAAAGCCAGTGTAGTGCTAAAATCTTTGGATGTGATTACAAGAGGCCGTAAACTCATTATAATTATAATTCTTCATTGATTAAAGCTGATTGACTAAAATACTTGGAAAATAATACAGATGGTGATTAGCTTGTATGTTCAAAGTGGTTATATATTTGTGCATTGACCTTATTTTAACCAGTTTATGGTGCATATGTTGCATTTATTGCCATAAAAATATTTTCATGTATTTTTGGGACAGTTTCTGGATCTAGATTTCGCTCAGAGTAAAGATTAAAGTAACAGCGCTGAGAATCAGACCTTTAATTTGAAGTCATCCTTTAAATTCCTGTATCATCCTTCACTGTGCTGCTTTGGCTGATTTGCAGTGACTGAGTAACTGTGCTGGGGATCCCGTCACTGACCACTGGACCCGAACTGTTGGATTACAAACAGACCGTGAGCAGGAGCCCCGAGCCCAGTGGGACCTAAGATGACTCTTTTTCTCAAATGTTGCTGGAACACAATAGCCCAGCCTGCAGTGGGTTTTCCATAGTTTTCCACCAAAGGATTCAAGCACACTAGAATTTCTTTAAGTCCTCTTAATGACTAAAGTACCTTGCTTTGGCGCTGTGACATAATGAAAGCTTTCTCACTCCTCTCTCTCTCTCTCTCTCTCTTTTCTCTTTCGCTCTCTCTCTCTCTGACTGTGTGCCTCTCTCCCTCACTTACTTCTTTCCCCTCACTCTGCAGAGTGCAGCCAAACAGAGAGCAGCCTTGCTTCTGGTGCTATCTCTTTGGAGCCAGGCGGATGTTGGTAAGCACGTTGGACGCAGAAGCAAAAAAATTCATCAGGGATCTGGGGAGTGAGAGAGTCTGGAGGACTGAAGTAAAGAGGAGTGGAGAGGCAGACTGTCTCCCTCCTTCCCCGTGCTTTTCTTCAGCATCGTTTCACTTCGTCATGGATCTCTGGAGTAAAACAGTCCTGGGAATTAATGCACATGTCGCCCTTATATTATTCAGCTTGTATGGGGCAGTGAAAGCTGGTGAGTAGAATGAGATGTCATGTAAAGTTGTTTTGCAGTTTGCATTAATACAAGTAGCTCATTTGCCTTGGAGTTGGAGTTTTTGAGCTCTCAGATATTTTGCATTCTGTGTGTCATCCATAAAAACTAACTTTGCTGTTTTACATGCTTTTTACAAAAACAATATCTGGATTTGGGAAAATGCACTCAAATCTTTTCATTGATTTTGTTTCAGTTAAAAGAAGGCACTGGGAACCAGTGCATGAAGCATGGGGTTGGGAAAAGCGAACAAGAAACAATTTCTTCTCCCAAACCTTATTAAGCAGTTGCCCTTGAGCAAGGCACCTGCTCCAGTGAAGCTGCATACTTTAGAAGCATGAACATTGTGAACCAGGGAAAAAAGATAAAATAAGTTGTTGTTTTTTACTTTAATAATTCTTCATTTATTTCCTTAGTAGAATGTAGATATCAAAATGCTCAGAGTGTGAGAAAAAAGGCCTGTTTGTTTCTGAAAACGTAAACTTCAGACTAAATTCACTAAGTTCTACTATTTTCATCTTTTTCTCCCTGTTTGTGTTTTGCAAATTCTTTTGCAGTAACACGTTTCTTTTGATTTATTTCTCCCTTTTTTTGTTTTAAATCAGTTGCCATGTGTTTTTTCTGATTTGGAACTTTTGAAGCACAATTGCTGATGATTTAGCAAAGCATAAAAGATCAACCGTAGGCATGAATCAAAGTATCCTGCCCTCACAAAGTGAAATATATCCCAAAATGCTTGTGTCACATAATCCCACTACACCACTGGGATCCAGATCACACACTGTTTTGATGGAAATGTTAACAGAGGGATCACTTTACATCTGAGTTGTTTGCATGTGCCACACACTGGTGTATCAGTGACAAAGCTGCTAACACAGTGGAATGAAGTGGGCAAATTTCTCCTCTCCTAGAGGTGATGGTGTATTAAACTGTATTTTGAGTCAACATGCCTGAACAAATACGATTTATTAAGCTTTTCAGAAACACCACAGGCTTCATTCGGTGGAGGCAGCATTGGACAGGCAGATAAATGGTAGATATTACTACGTCAGGCTTATATTCCCCTTGACAGACAACAGCCGCTGGACACGGAGATGTGCTGATATTATGGGCTTTGAAAGAGTGAAAAAAAGAGATAAAGAGATTTCTCTGCCTTGGAGGAAATGGTTTGGGCTGAACAAAGTGCCTACCAGAAACTATAACTAAAACAAAAGAAAATGCAGCGGTCACTCTCAAATCAATAAGGCGTACTTGTAACCCATTTCTGCACTCTCAGAAAGCAAACATACAGTACATCATCCACTTAATAATCTCCAGTGCCCAGACCTCTCTCCACATTTTATTTGACTTTGTGTTAGTGCTGAGCCAGTGCCATAGGCAAGGTCTGACTCAAGCTATTTGTCAGAGTGAACAAAGGAGGTAAAACCGTCACAAGAGGGCAGATGCTTCTGTTTCTGCAGCTGGTCACAGTGACCCTGCCGTCCACCCGCTGCTTCTCCCAAAAGTACTGAAGCAGCAATGTTCTTTTGGGAGAAGCAGCAGGTGGATGGCTGGACAAACATTTCTGTGACATGACAATTCAGGCTTCAGACAGGTCTGTGATGGGCAGCCTGTTTGCCCTATGAAGACTTCTAACGAATGAAAAGGCTCAACATCAACAACAGCAGGTGTTCTGATTAGTGGGTGCCAGCAAAGATTTCAAGAGAATACATGAATTATCTCAGGTTATAATCATTAATGTTGTAGGAAGTTCTTTGATATTAGCCATATCCCATCTTATGAATTCCAAATGATACCAGTAAAAAAAAAAAAGTGGGTATTAAAGTGTACCCACATGGGAAGTGTTGTGTGAACTGGCGTGATGACCAAACGCGGATGAAAATCAGTGACATTCTATGCCCAACTCTGAGGTAAGCAATTAAAGTAACTAAATTAAGAGCACAAGATACGAGTGATTGACACATGACAGAAGAGCATTAGAGGGTTACCTAGGCAACTGGAACCTGGAATGTGCGTTAGTAACCAATTGTCAGCTTCATAGTGATGTGAAAAAAATTGAATCGCTACCTGTGTGGAAGCGACTTTGTGATGGTCTGCACACATGGAAGCTTTGCTTCAATCAGTCATGTCCTACAGAATAATTTGAAAGATGCTAACAATGGACATACACCCACTGGTAATTTAATGTATTAAGAATTAGCATAAGTGTCCAGTTTTAACATTCTTAGGGTTTTAGGGCTGTGTACACTGATATACATTGATTGAGGAATAGTTTACAATTTTAAGTCATCCCTCTGGACCAAAGAACCACAAAGAAGAACTTTTTTTTCCCTCCAGTGTGTTTCAATCAATTTGTGTTCACAATCTGTTTGTAATTTGCTCCTGATGAACTAAAACAGCTGCTCAGTTGGTGCCCTTGACTGTTTGTACAGTTATTTTCTGCAGATCATAGAAAGCGCAGATGCAATTTAGTGGTGGGATTTGTCCAGGATCACCAAGCTCCCTAATGAAGTTGTGGCTGTAGGAACAGCAAAGTAAAGACAGCTGATAACGAAAACTCTGAGGAAGGAGGAAAGATGAAGCTGATATAGCTAATATCTCACTAACACTGCACCTAACTGTTAACATCTTATCAGAATCATTCACATCCCAGCGTGACTAGATATCCTGTTCCAAGTCTCCCCAGTCTCACCTGAAGAAAGACAACAGTGGTTGATTTTTGACTACAGATTAAACGACATCTTGTTTGGATGATAAAAGGCCACTCACCTAAACACATTTTCCGTGTCTCCACAGGCCATTGTACAATAAAAATGACTCTCTTCTCATTAATTATGAGGCATTCATTAAATTCACATCCAACTTTCAATAACCGTTTGTTTCTCATTTCAAACCAACAGTCAAAGTGGTTCTTTTTACTCGCAGGTTACAAGTCTGCCGTAACCAACGAGAGTGAATTTTTTAACAATGACAGCAAAAAACCTTAGAGTGCTTAAGAAAGCCAACCCATGATCCTTCCCTACAGTATATATAAGAAAATTTTAAGCAAAACTTTCCCATTATATTGCTGCATAATGATGTGGTTATTACTATAGCTATGATCTTACCACGAATATGCTTTATTTATTTATTTCTCTGTCATCTATAAAATTAAAAGCTTAGGTTCTTTTTCAACCACAGCCTTCCTCTGTTACACCGTGCTTCAAAGACACGTTTTTCCGCTCCAAAATGGTCCCGCATAGGTTGTGTGAACCTGGCACATCCAGCTGAATGCACAGAACTACTTATCTCCTCCAATTATCTACACCACGTTCCTCCAAATTCACATGCTGACAAACACAGACCGCTAATGACGAGACAAAGCACGCGTCCAGACTGCTGTGTCTGTTCACACAAGACTTTAGACACCTAAAAGAGGTGCGAGGGATGTTTTTCTCTCTCTCTCTTCTTCTACTTGTCTCTAAAGTGCAACGTGGGATCATTATCTCTTCACTCAGCTGATTTTGGACTCTGTGAAATGTGTGTTTCACCCGGGGCCTAATGACAGATAATACCACTTCTCTTCTAACCTGTGTGTCTGTGCGTAGGAGCATGCATGCGCTGATGTGTGAAACGTGTGCATCCTCTGACAAGAGGATGTGTGAACATGATGAAAGCAGAGCAAAGGAATGCTAATAAGAGATGTGCCTGTGAATGCACACATGATGGCTAAAAAATGTTTACATAATGCATGAATCACCAGTCTTTCACACATACTAATAACCAAGAAGAGAGGTTTCCAAACTGAAACATATATACGGTACTTAACTGGCAGTAGGTGCTGCATCTCGTAAAAACAAAAAAGCACAAGGAAGTGTTGTCTTCTTTAAGTTCAGTTTCCTTTTATAGTTAATGTCGTGCAGGCACTTGTGGAGATTCTGGGGAAAACACAATAGAACAAGAAAAGTTTCCAGTGACCTTAAATAGATCACCTTATTTTCAGACAGGGTAAAAAACAAAAATCTGAGGATATTTCAGCCTAATAAACGTAAACATGATCAAAGGCACGGAGGCTAAAGCTTATAGAAGACTGACATTAATCTCAAGCACGGATATTTATGCCAGTAGAAGAAATTAGGAAAATATATGTACATAATTTAAAAAAACAAATGCAAAATGAACTTAAATTGCAGGAACTGAAACAGTCATATTAACGTGAAACTGCTATGTGAACCTTCAGTATTTCAGCCACCTTCTACTTTAACTACAATAATTGCTTGGCAATATTGTATCGATACAGGAAAACCAAATATTGCTTTTCTATTAAATAAATTAAAATAACCTGGGAATAATATGAACAAGAGGATTCATCTCATGGATCACCATCTAATCTGCAATCATTCTCAGAGTGAGCTCAGCCAATCAGGAAGCTCTGTGAAGGTATGTCATTTCCTTGTTACCTGGAAGCAGGAGCTGAAAGTTTACCATCAGTGCTTGAGCTAAGCTACCGGTGCTAAAGCAGCTGGTCATGAATGAATCAACTTTTGAGTACTCTCTGCGGGGTTTTAAAAATGATGAAATCTTTATATCACTAGCTGAATCGCTTGTTCTTATTATCAGCATAGCAGCAATGTATTCATGTTTAATATATATTATTAGCTCACTGATACAGTCACTACCCAATTTACATATTTTATGGAGTTTCCTGATTTTCTAATGGCTAACCCGAAATTTTGAGTTATTTTCTCAAAATGTTGCCTTGTTTCAAGTTGCACAAGTTGTTCAAGTTAGTGTATGAGGTTTGACTCACTTTTGGAGCCAGCCTCAAGTGGCCACAAGAGGAAGTACAGTTTGGTCAAGCCGACATTCTTTTGTTCACAAACAGACTGAAGATGCATTTTCTGACACAGCACATTTATGTGCTCATAACATAGTCTAATGTTCAAATATGAAAAACTGATTTTAACCAAAAACCCTCGAACACTATAGAGTGTGTGTCTGTTTTTTAAACACATTTTGGAAAATAAAATCTATTCAGTACTCTCAAGATGATTAAATTTGGTTGAAAATTGCATGAGCTGGGTAAATTAGCACCTGCCACAAGCCAAATTCCAGTAAAATATTTAAGTGGTTAGTATATTCCATTCATAAAATGAAAATCAGAAGTAATTATTTTGTCACTGGATGTTACATTTTCACATTTTATGATGTTAATTTCTCACCCTAGTCCTCAGAAAGATGTAAGCTGATGGGTTCCCAGAATGGGCATCAAATAACACCCTAGGCAGATGACCAGTACATCATAGGTCCAACACATCAAGACAGTGATTAGCAATGTGGCATCACAGCCAAAAGGTCCTGGGTTTGAATCTACAGCCCGGCTGTCCCCCATCACTGTGAATGTTGATGTTCTCCCCATCCCTGTGTGGGTTCTGTCTAGATACCATGACTTCTTCCCACAGTACAAAGACACGCACATTACATTAACTGGTGATGCCAAATTGGCTGTAGGCGTGAATATGAGTGTGAAAGTTTAGCTCAAATTCAAAACTAGGGATTTTTGTCGAATGAGCTTTAAAGAGATTTACACTAGACAAAGTGGGTAATTAATGAAATGCTGGATATGTGATTTTCCTTCAAGATTCGATTTGATTTCAGACTGTCCATTTCACATAGAATATCCAGATAAAATTTTTACTTTTCACTGTTTTGATATAAACATAAACCTGCAAATTTCATTAGTGAGGAAAGTGTTGTGCATTTCTTTACGCCTTTGATGTGATGGTGATGAATGATTCATGAGACACTGGTTTGTGACAGCAGAGATGAGAAAAGTGAGAGGAAGCTAAGGAGAACCCCTTGTCATATTTCTTCTTTAGTGTCATTTATGAAAATGTGTGTTCAGAGAAGGCGAGTCATGAATGTGAGTTGATGAAGTCAAGGCCACGTTACGGCGGCGGCACCCTTCAGAGTAAACTTGGAGCTGTCAGTCAAGAATCAGGATTTATTAACCCAGAGACAAGTAGTTAAGTGATAAAACTGACAGTCCTGTGCGGTCCATCCATCTGAGTTTGTGACACACTGATATTTGCTCAAGGCCAATGCCCCTGAATCTCTGGCTCCCTAAACACACGCTCATTTATCACAGGGTCCTGTCATCACTGTAGATCATGTGTAGCTGGTCCAAGAATCTGTCAAACTCTGCTAAGATCATTGTGTTCGGTCACCGCATTGTTGTGGGTCCTAGTTTGTATAAGAAGAGAACTTCAATTTACTGGTTGAAGATTTAAACCTTGCTGTAAAGAATCACTTGAGCAAAGTGTGAGAATCCCAACATACTAGAAGAATAAAGTGATGTTAAACCTAACTCAGGGCCAGATGTATTCTTTTCAGATTTCTAAAACTCTCAAGGATCTCAAAAGTTTGATTAGCCAGATTTAAAATCCCATCATTAGCTATGAGCGGAGTGGCTCCATAGTGTCATGGTTAATACATTCAGCTTACAAGCAAATATTCTTGTGAGCACTCCCAGCGGGGGAGGGATGTGTGTCAGGAAGGCCATCTTGCATCAAATTTGCGTGAAATCAAATATGCAGACTCATCATGTGACATTTAGAGCAAGAAAAGGAATTTCAGTGCATTCTTATTTAATTTGGACGTAAAATCAATCTTTGCACAAAAGGATATTAGACATGGTAATGAAGACAGCAAAAAACAGAAAAGTTCTCATAAGAAGATTGGAAGATTGGAAGATTGTTCGTGAGTAAAAATCCTTTCTCCAAGGACACTGGCTTTGTTTGTTGGACCTTGATAGTTTTGCGATATAGTTTTTTCACTTAAAACATCGTTGAAGGGTAAATATGTAGGCCTCCACATTATATTTAAAAAACAAACAAACAAAAAGAAGTCTCTCTTTTTGTTTTAACTTGCTCTTTGTTAAGCTTGTGGTTAGGATTAGGAAAAAAGAAATTGGGTTAACCCCAAATAATAACCCCATGTTACAAAGGTCTATTTCTATTTTGCTACACTGCCAAGTCACACCCTGACAACTTGACCCCAAAAACAAGATTTTCACAGTTTTTGTAAAAATACTACCCTTGTACCAACGCAGCTGTGACATTCTGCTCCAAGTCTGAGCTCATGCACTGTATCTCTCTCATTAGCTGATAGACATGTTGTACCTACATGCATTTCTTCACAGAAATTAGAATGTGGAACTCCTCAGTTACATAAAAGCCTTTCTACAGTACTTCTGGGTCATAGTTTATTATTTATAATGTACTGTTATAATACTTCTACTTGTTAGTTTTAATTAGTAAGCATGCAGTATTCCTTCTGTGTTTGGTGTTGTACGTATTTATTCTGCACGTACCGTACATTGTTTACCGGTCATTTATTACACCTGCCCTGACTGTAATGCATTAACTTTAGGTTGATTTAATGGATGTCGCTGACAGCTGAATGTCATCTCTAACATGCATATTTTACGAAGAACAGGGACAACGTAATGTATTCATAATTCAGAAATAATTTAGCTTGCCACATGTATGCTTTGTCATCCTCACATTCCTTTGGACTGCAAATCATCTTCTGCAACCTACCACACTCAGAGCTGCCACTGTAATTAGATTAGATGCAGCATCGTGGCAAATGTGAGAGCGGTTGAAATGCCAAAACATAATCTGATATTGAACACCTTGGGATAAAGCTGAGTCAAAGCTAAAACTTTGAGATGTAAGAGAAATGTATATCTGACAAGCAATTTAACGATTCAGTAAACGAGGCTGAAGAAATAGCAGAGAAAGATGAGTGTGCACCGTCAGAGTACTGAAACTTTCAGTTCCATTCATTTTATGTTACTTCACTATATAATCAGTTTGAGAATAGCATCCCAGCAGCTGGCAAAAATTCAAAGACAAAAATCTACACCAAACAGCTGAGAAAACTCCCACTGTAACTACTGTGACCCCAAATTATGAATAGGCTAAAACTTATGCATTTTACATAATAATAATTAGCTGGTGACATAAATATTTCTCACTGATTAAAATCTAGCATCATCTCATTTGAATTGTTTTCATCCTTCCCTCTCATGCATACTAATCCTTCTTCCAGAAGCAAGCAGAGAATTGTTTGTAATAATCATAAAATCTGTCAGTGGCGCAGACAGCCACGGTTATAAATGCGTCTCTCTGAGATGAGATAATGAGTAGCAAACATTGTTTCATTTAGGAAAAATCATATAAGAATATGATCAGTAACCTAATTCAGTTCAAGTTTAATGTGTAGAAAATGAGATTTCGCAGCAACACTTAAATAATTACAAATACATGCAAAATTAATTTTTTCTTCATAAATAAAAGAAAATATAACAGTTATTGTTGCATCAATGTTGCATCCTGTCATGTTGTTGGCTTTTTGGTGTATTCGTTGGCTTCTGGTTTCCATGTTTACTTTTCCTAGTTCTAGGGTCACTGCTTGCTACAGCCCATTTAATTTTAATGATATAGGTACACTAACCGGTCCCTTTGTCTGGTACCCCTGTTCAGCTGCTGGTGAACGTCCAAACCGAGCATCAAGATGGTTGAAGAAATACGATTTAAGTGACTTTGAATGTGAAATTGTTGCTGATGCCAGACAGACTTGGTTTGAAGATTTCAGAAATTGCTAATTGCTAATTGCTAATAAAAAAATATCCAATGAGCAGCACTTCTCTGAGCCAAAATGCCATGATGATGCCAAAGATCAGAGCAGAATAGCCAGACTGACAAGCTGATAGGAGGCCAAAAGCAACTCAAATAACCACTGTTACAAAGGTGTGCAGAAGATTATCTGTAAACGCACAACATGTCGAACCCTGAAGAACTACAGCAGCCGCAGAAGACCACAGCGAGTGCCAAGTGCTAAGAAAAGGAAAACTAAGGCTATAATGTGCACAGGCTCACTAAATTTGTCAATATGATCCGAACTCTCAGAGTAATGCTTCCAGTACCTTGTTGAATCAATACCATGAAAGTTAAAGTAGTTCTGAAGGCAAAGTGGGGTCCAAACTGATACTAGCAGTGATTGGTGAGTGTATATTCCAAAGATTTTCCTTGCGCTTGTTCCTTTTGTTGTTGTACTTCCTTTGTCTATCCACATGTTTACATTGTGTTCACATGCTCAAAAAATTAAGTGAACCTTCAGACATTGAATCTTATTGAATGGAATTTTAAAGTTTTAAATCTCTACTAACATATATTGTGCACTTTGTTAAAAAAAACAGGAAAAGGTCAGTGGTAACCAAAATAAGCATTAACCCTTTGAGGATTGGTTTTTAAAGGGGGATATACTTAATTTATCCCAAATTTAGGAAATTACTAATATTATCAAGTTTTGAAGTATGTCCTCCCAACAGGAAGTCTTATATCCTCTCCTGTGTCAACAGACCTTACTAAAAATGTATTTGTGTGTAACGATGAATCCCTGCCAACTATAAAAGTGCTGATCATTAGTATATGGACTAATCTACTTGTGCATTACTAGTTCAGGAACCAATACAATGAGACACAAGAAAGAAAGGCAGATGAACGCTGTAAAATAAAATCTTTTGTTGATAGTTCTATAAACTCCTCAGGGTAGAGGCAGTAGCATGAAGCCATAATGAAGTATGGAGTTAAATATGGAGGTTAAGGCAGTTGGTGTAACTGTCATATAAGTTATGCACCCAATCTGTCTTTAACGCACAAATGTACAAAGATGAAATGGCTTCAGGTGTATAGCAACAGCTTAAGAGAAGTCCACGCTGTGCTGTCTTTGCACTGTTGTAAATTTATCTGCTGGTAAAATCCAGTTTTTGGAATTAGCCTCTTGGTTATTTTCTCAAATGGGAAATACTAAAAACTTGCAAAACGATAATAATAAAAAATGTCATGCTGTGACAAAAAAAGGCTTCCTCTTCACGCATATATCATTAACTAGTAGCTCCCAGTTATTCCAGCAAATGACAGACTTAATGTGATGAGCTGAATATTCAGTATTTCAAAAATGCAAAACAGGAACCATCAACAAGCTCGGCCAGCAATGACTTGTTTTTGTTTTTTTAGTATGTTCCTTTTGATTTCTATGCCGCATTACGTGAGTAGTTGGGAGTCCAATATTTTATCAGTAATTGAAGTCTGTGACGTTTTGCATTGTTTTGCCGTATTCTGTAACCTTTCCGGCACTGAGGAACCAGGGGTTTCAGTTTTCTGTCACTGCAGATGGGATGGAAGTTAAACGTGTATGCAGAGTATTGCTCCTCTGGTACTCAAAGGATTACAGTCACCTGCACATCTCAAGTAAAGGTCTGTTTCTCACTTGAAAACATTTTCGTAATGTAGACAGCTCTCTTGATATGCTGCCAAAATCTTATTGAATCTAAATTTGGTCAGAAAATATGCTTCACCGAGCTGCTACTTTTTTCTTTGCCCTTGGCCTAAATTATATGCGAATGTGCCAAGGATTGTACCTAGGACATGCATGAGCGAACACAAGGTTTTGCAGCAGCATGAAAGACTTCTACCTGTCTTGTTCCCTAAATATTCCTGCAATGAGCACAAAGATGCTTTGATATTGTTAGAATTCTGCACCATACACAGGGGTCAGGCCCTCCCACCAGGGGAGGAAGCCACAGTTTCTGCTCAGTGCAGGAGCCCAGTGGAGATTTAATGCGTAGCGCATTTCTACATATTTCTTTTCCTTTTTCTTCTTTGATTTCTCTCTGGTCTCTGTTTTATTTTATTTGTAACCAGAATTTCCAGAACCTTATATTTGCATACTAAAGAAAAACATTGTCTCTGTGAACTTATTTTTATCTGTTACTCTTAAAGAATGAACTGCGAAAATTCCTCAGTGATTGTGGTTCATTTTTTTTTAGAATTGAAGACGTGTGTAGGATGAGTGGTGAAACATCTTCCCGAACTCAAAGAACTCCGGTTGGCTTTATTGTACACGTCAACATGTACAAGTTATTATGTGACACATCCCACAGCTGCCACAGATTTGTCAGCGGCACAACTATAATGCAATTATTGCAATCCAGCACATTCTAAAATTGCTCTACTGGACTGAAATCTGGTGACAGTGAAAACCATTTCTGTACAGTGAACTCACTCTCATGTTCAAGAAGACAGTTTAAGAGTTAGATTAAATGTTTTCCTGCTGGAAGCAGCCATCAGAAGATGGGTATATGGTCATAAAGGGATGGACATGGTTACACAACAGTACTCATTAAAACGATACCCAACTGGTACTAAAGTATACCAAGAAAATATTCCCCCCACCGTTTTACCACTACGGTGATACATGGATCCATGTTGTTTACACTAAATTCTTTGTGTAGCCTCAGTTTCCCATCAGGAATGCAACCCAGTGTGGTCTTCTGCTGCTGTAGCCCATCTGCTTCAGTGTTTGATGTGTTCATTCAAACATGCTTTTTTTCATACCTTGGATATAACAATCGATTTCATTTGATTCTCTGTTGGATTTCTGTCAGTTTGAAGCAGTCTGGGCTTTCTCCTCTCACACAACAAGTCATTTTCATCTAGAGTAAGGTCTCAAGAACTCAAGAGATGGTTGTGTAGGAAAATCAAAGCAGTTTCTGAAATACTCAGAGCACATCTGTCACCAATAACCATGGCATATTCAAAGTCACAAAAATCACCTTTCTTTCCTATTCAGATCCTCGGTTTGAACTTCAGTAGGTGGTCTTGAACATGTCTACATGCCTACATGCTTTGAGCCATATGACTGGCTAAACTGAAATTTGTGTCAGCGAGTAGTGACTGTATTTCTGAAGGTGTTACACGATCAATAGAAACAGCAATGTAACACAGTCTAACACAATATCCAGCCTCAAATATAACTCTACTTAACATCAGCATTAAGACATTATGTGTCATTATTAGGTATTTGAAAATAAATCTACTCATGTTGCCTCTTTAAAAAAAAGAAAGAGAGATGTAATACACTTTGCAAGATATGACTTGCCCTGGATACTGTGTTTGACAGTGAACTGAGCTACTGACCGGCAGTTTCTGAGTGGATAAGCATCCGTTTCAAACAATACCAGCATGCCAGAGGTGTTTATAACAAGGCAGGACTGGAAACATTTTTTTTAGCATTCAGTCGCAGCTCAGGAGCTATTCAATAGGCAGGCTCCTGTCTCAAGCCAGAGATACATGCTGGAATGAAGGCACGCAAGTCAGAGCAGAAGAGAGATCTCCCCGATGAAATGCCCCATTCTGCTACCTATATACACTAGCAAAAACGTGACATTACGAAGCTTATTTTTAATTAAAACACAACTGAAGACACACATACTTAATTGGGTCTGTGTAAGCGCGCCATCATGAAAAAATGCAGTCCTGAGATCCCAACTGTAGTGGGAAGTACCACAGGGATGGATTTAAGTACTTCAACAGGTGTTTAGAAGTCTGTCTTTCTCTCTTTGGACAGATTTGTCAATACAAGTAGTCCCTAGGTGCTCACAAATAGAAATATAAACATCGTAATGGGCATTGCTGCCGGTGTGATGTTACTGCAAAATGGTCTCTGGTGCACATAATTCACAGTGATCCAGAGACTCCACTATTATCTGTATAATAATTTATCACCTAGTAATTTTTTCAACATCTGCCCCTAAGCAATCCAAGCCAGCCTGGCATTGCAAAATCCGAAATAAATAATATGCCAAATGATTAAATGTTATCCCCAGAAATACTTTGCTTTTTCTTTGTATACTTTTGGTATCCTGTGATTAACTTCCTGGTATGTATTACTGAAACAAACTGTTGTATTTGCAATAAGTACTTACAATTTTTGTTGGAGGATTTATTTAAAAACCTATTTTTTGCCTTTTTACAGCTTTATTTGAAAGGGTACAGTGAAGAGTGACAGGAAAGCAGAGGGAATGACATGCGGCAAAGGGCCACAGGTCGGACTCGAATCTGCCTCCTCATCCCAGTGAGCTTAACTGGCACCTTCTTATTGGAGGATTGAGGAAGATTTGAGTTTGAGGCTCTAATATTTTTTGCTCGGCATTACTGGCTAGAAAATAAAGTCAGTTAGACATTAAGCACCACTGTATTGAGAGTCCAGTATCATTAAGGAGCTCCATACCAATAAATCTGACAGCTCTTGTTCATTTAGGTGAAGCCACTCATAAATGCTTCTGCTATTTCACTGACAGAGTAAAGTTGACTCTATTTGGTGACACAACACGATGGCAGGATGCATGAGAGAATGTGTGTAAAGTTCATTCTTTTGGATATATATTTATTTCATACATGCCATGGGCGTGCAGAGCACTGGGAGGGGTTCTCTTTTTATAGCACTCTCAAAGTCACAGGAGTTATGATTATAAGAGCTGTCAGGGCTAATGATTCACAATATCACTATTTAGGCTGAGGCCTGTCAAGCTAGCACTCCATTACTAGCCCTAACACCCAGTCCTCTGAGAGCCTACACTGTCTGCTTCTACATGGTGTTAAAAATATGCTAAGGCTGGAAACATAAATCTGGAAAGAAATAACCAAAAACGTGAGTATAATGAGTACCAGAGAATTTAATTGTACTGTGTGGTCTCTGTTTTATGTCTTAACTCTTCCATGAGAAACTGAGCTCCAGTTGAGTAAGCAGTAAGTGTTCAGAGCCAGCTTAATTCATTATGCACAATTCTGTGATTGTCTATGCAGCTTCACAGCTAACAACACCAGCTACTGGACCTATAAAATGTTATGATTGAGTGAGTGTAGACCTAATAGTTAAAGTTAGTTAAACTTAAGTTTTCTTAAGAGAAGCCCTTAAAAGGTATTACAACCATTAGAATCCAATTTGGAAAAATTACAACATTTATCAATCCACAGGTTTAGCTTCATATACATGAGTGTGAAACAGCAGAAGAAGAAGTTCTATTGGGCTTAGTTAGGTTGTGACACTCAGGAGGCAGCTGACAGGTACAAAAAGGACAGTTGGAGTGAGGTCCTTGCAGTACGTGAAGCAAAAACTTGGATGCAGGAGGAGTTTGGGTAGGCCATCGAGCAAGACTTTCAGCCAACATCACGGCACTTCTGAGAAACCGTCAGGTAACTGCAGAAGGGCAAGCAACCTCCTTTTCAAAGTGTATACAGTGGGGACAGAGTGGTGCTGACCTTAACTGAGGTTATAGTCAGTTGTTGCAAAGAATACTTTAAAGAATGTGAGAGGAATTGAGGAGATCCTCAAAGTGGAAGCAGAGCAGGGGACGATGGGGATGACTCGCTTATCAGGGTGGCCGAGGTCACTGAAGCAGTCAAAAAGTGACAAAGCTTTGCTTTGGGTTTCTTAAAGTTGACTGACACACCTCTGCAGCGTCAGATAGACGTTAGGGATAGTGCCTCTGTATTGACACCGGACAGTGGTCACCCTTTTTAAGAAGTGGAACCAGGAAATGTGGTCCAGTTTCAGAAGCATTGCACTCCTCAGCCTATGACTTTATCCTGTGCTTTCTGTTGCTAAATGTGCATAGGTGAACTCAGTGAAGGTCTTTAATTTCAACCCACAAAAAGCTGCATTTCAAATATGTAATAAATGAATAACTGGACACTGAACAAAATAAGAACAAGGTCTCGAAGTTCTCTTTAAATTTCTTTTTAAATGGACACGAGAAATTTCAAATATATTTTAAATCATTAAAATGTTGACATTCAAGAATGCCTGAAATATCTTGTATTATAATGTTTCATAGGAGTTCGAACAATATATTCAAAGATACTGATTATTATTATTGCAGTTTTGAATTATATCTTTATCACATATGTTTGCTGGAAATACAACCAACGCCTAGTCATCCTGCATCATCACATTCTGCCTATTTGTGAAATACCTGTCTCACTATGTAGAATGTCACCTTTGCTTTTAGTCCTTGATGCACTTAATGCAGCAATATTTTTCCTGAGAAATTAAAACAGTTGTGTTTTAAGGCACAAGGTCTAGATTTGGAAGTTAGCAGGGTGTTGTGGTTAATGTCCTGTTTGGACATTTGTGTTGCAAGTTTCTTTTTTTACTTAAAACTAACTAAAACTACATGGTCTGGTTTAACTTAAATAAATGTTTGAAAAAAATCAGGAAAGCGTGACGTATGAGCACCCATATGTGACTAGTTGGAAGTGAGCTATCCATCTCACTACTGTCGCTACACACTGCCGCTAAAGGACACCTTGTATTCAAAATTAGCTTTGACAGCAACACAGAAATGGGAACCGACTACATAATAACTTCTCCGCTTAAAGAATCAAATGATCTCTTACTCATGAAAACTTTATTTCTTATCTTTGCATAATTTTAGACACACAAAACCACAAACAGTACACATTATACCTCTCTTTCATATTAATTTCCAACCTTGGCATTCTTGGAAATCTATATAGGTATTTTGTTTCGTGTAGGCAATGGCACAAACACCATGGTATGCCTAAACATATATACGGTTTTAATCTTCGGTGTTTCACCGAAAGAAGATCTGTTTACACCTTAATTTTCAAGTCCAGACTCTAAGTGTCTTTTTCATACACATTGAAAGGGGATGAAAAATGCAGCTGTCAGCTTCACCTCTCTCAGTTGATAATTGAAAAGATAGACTAGATGGCACTTTCATTCAGGAAGGGGTGGGGTGAAAAACTAAAAATATATTGCAAATCATCAATTGTCATAGGAACAGGAACACCTGACTGTAGACAATTGTGGAAGTCCTTTCAAGTATCAAGGAGACATTAGTAGATTTTTATAATTATGCATTCTCTTTAAGTTGCTCCCCTTTATCAGCTGCCAGACAAAGGTGCTTTTGTTTGGAGATGAAGTGCACAGATGTAGATCTTTCAGAGTAGAATCTTAAAAAAAAACAAAAACATTTTATGCAAATAATCTTTAAACTGTGTAAACACACAAATGCCTTTTACGCTTTATCAAAAAGTTCAATTGTATTTAGCTTCTGATCATTTTTATCCTTAATGTCAGTACTTTTGTTTATAATCCAGAGTAATTTTGTACTTGATTTTTAATGCTTTACTTTTTACATTGCAAAAATCGCTGTACCGTGTTGTTTAAGCACAATTAAAATGATGAAAGTGAAAGCAAAGTCAAACTTTCTGTCTAATTTCCCAGAACAGGCAGAAATCCAATATCAAAGCAGGAAGGCAAAGTCTGATTAAATCTAGACTAAACAAAGCTTAAGATGCTTCATTTATATAATCTCACCAAGAGATATCTCTCTCTCCAAGCTCTCTAAGATATTTGGCTCCCGGCCACAAAGATCATCTAGCAGGAGGATTTAGCTGAAGTCCAATCCTCAAGTCACTTCAGCGGATTACTGAACATTTTAGTTTGTTAAATAACTGTTTATCAGACATGAATGCACAAAAATCTGCATATTTCTTTTCTTTATTGCTTATAACTGACAAAATGTTGCCTTGAACTTATGCTTGCAGTGTTTTTTTAAATGAACGTAAAAATGTAATTATGTATATTCATGTAATCCTTGGAGAAACTGATAAAGCTGAAAGATGCTGCTGAGTCTGTAAATTGAAAGAAAGGCTAAATGTTGTATCGTACCACACTCGGCATCAATTTAATATAGTCAATAAGAATTAGACAGTATGAGTAGCCTCACATGACATGACTGATCCACTCCACTGTTGGCCATTATGTTAAATGAATGTGTTTTGTCAGATGGCGAGAACACTACACAGCTTAAAGCTAATCATGAACATTAATCTCTATTGTTGTTTAACATTTGCAACAATGACGAGGTGTATGCTCACCTATTGTTTTAAATTATGTGTTCTCTGATTCTCAGAGGTGTGTCACAGTCCGCTAGTATCCAACCTGCCACCATCATCGTTCAGGAGCTCATCACAATTATCCGGCAGCCATGGACCCGGCTTTGCCAAGCTGAACCGGAGAGAAGGTGAGTAACAGTAATTACTGCATTTGTCTTGGCTGAAATGTTTTTGATCAATAAATCAAACTCCATTAGCTTTCCACATGGATTCTCCTAAGTGTTGTTCTTAGGGCACAAGGTAGGCATTACTTTTCATATTAATACTTACTCAAACGAAAGTGTGAAACTGTGTGATATGAGCGATTCTGCAGATTTTAGCAACTCCATCCACTGCTGTGTTTCAGCAACCGATGTACAACTGTCAATATGAAATTGGAGGGCATAACTCTAAAAGGAGCTGTTGTTAAGAAGCTAGATAAACTAAAGTTTAGTTTTTCTATATAGCACAGATTCACAAACACTTATATTATGGTAAAAAGCCCCTTAACACCTACAATATTAGAGAGTTAATGCCAATGATTTAACAGTCCTTTTTGCACAAGGACAGCATGATGCTTGGGAGCAAGATAGCTCTGAAATAACCAAGGCTCAAGTAGCAGCAGTCATCTCCCTCCCACACACTGGAGGCTTAGGGGTAAAGAAAGGAAAGAAAAGCAATACCTCTGTACAGGACAGAGTAGACAAAAGGTAATGACATGCAGTTGTGGCAGAGATTGCATGCAGAGTTTAAATAAATAAATAAATAAAAATTGAGAGTCATTGAGAGTCCCACTGAAGTTTCAGTCTATTGCAACTTGACCCAGCCCTAACTATAAACTCAATCAAGAAGTTTTAAGCCTAATTTCCTGAACTCCAACTAGGAATAGTTTTCACAGCAGAGTAGACCAATAGCTAAAAGTTCAGCCTCCCATTTTATTTTTGGAAACTCCTGCAAGTAAGCCTGCAGTTTGAGAATGATGTACTATGACTAAATATTATGGGCTGATCATTCAAGAGTTTGAATCCCTTCTACTCACAAATTAAATCTGGCATTGACATTTAGGAGAAATATGATCTCTCTCCCTCCTCCCTGTTAGTAGTGATGGGACGTTCTGTATCGAGGCTTCGGAGCGTGTGTCGAGTAATGGAGGGGGCGTTTCCGCGAAGCGCGTATCGAGGCTTGCTTCATTTATGGGAGGAGCTGAAAATGATGACGTCCGAAGCCTCGCTGCCCGGCTGTACCACGTGACTGGTTCATGAAGCGGTTCGAACTTTGCCGCAAATAATCATTTTCCATACTGCCAGCATAAATATACACAGTATACTGCCATCACTACAATATACATGTTTTACACACTCCTTTTGTTGTTGACATTTACAGGCTGTGTGCAAAATGCCACACTCTTCAAATTCATGCCAGCTATTATTTTTACGTCCAGTAGGTGTCCTGCTAGAGCAAATGAAGCTTCATGAAGCTTCGCGTTGGGGTGAACCAATTGGATGAAAAGCTCCAGTGCTTCATGGGGCTTCATCTGCCCATCACTACCTGTTAGTGCTCTCAGTGTGGTTTTTAAACTCAACTGAATAACTTCACTGGGAGCTTTGAGAATAAGCTAATAACAAGAAATTATGTATAGGCTAGAAGTTAGAAATGCATGGACTAGAATATAACCAGTGTTGTAAGTGGTGGAAAAGGGACAAAAATTAAGAGGTTTCAATGCAAAACTTAATAAACAACCTGAACCTAAGTTAGTTGGATTATAGAAGTCAGTCACAAATCCAAAAAACAAATATAAACAGCAGAATCAAAAGTCACCCAGCAAACATGAGGGACGACAACAACCAAGCAAGGGACACAAAAAAAAAAAAAATCTAACAGAGGTCAGAGGAAATATATGGCTATTTATACACTAAGTTAATTAGGACAGAGTGGAAACACCAGGGGAACAAGACACAGCTGAACCAAGTCTGAAAATGAGACATGAGGGGGTGTCCAAATTCACGGGCTGCATCCTCCTGAGGCCGCATTTGTAGGCCAATTACGTCACAGCGATGCGACGAAGGCTGTCCAAATTCGTAGACTCAAATGCAGCCGACAAATGCATCCTCATTTTCCCCGAATTTGAAGGATGGGTCGGTGTGTCCTTCGTGGCCTACCATATCCCAGAATTCATAGCGCGGCTCAACCAATTCCGTGTGTGAATTATTTAGGACCCAAGATGCGGCAGCTCTGGTGCAAGTGAGTTTATTTAGCAAAAGTAGACACAAACAGAGATGGTGAGGGTGAGCTTAAAACTAAGAAAGCCTAAACTGGGAACAACTAAGGAAAAACAAACCTGAAATTTTGAGACAAGAAACCGAGATACAGGGAGACGGAGACGACGACGACGACGACGACGACGAGAAGAACATAGGGAAAAACCACACAGGATGACGGCGGGAGAAACGCAGACGAACCAGCAACTAACAGAGGCAGACACAAGATTTAAATACACAGAAGGATAATGAGGGAATGAGACACAAAAGGAGGGCACAGCTGGGAGTAATCCGGCCTGACGAGACAGGGGAAAAGTAAAGTGAACACACTGAGATCAGACACGGATCTTCAAAGTAAAACAGGAAACACATACACGTAATGACATAACCCACAACCTTAACACAGACTGGGGGACACAGAACATAGGAACATGAACCATGAAACAGAAGAGTACAAACACCCAAGGTAACCAAAACCACAGAATAATAATAATAAACTAAAACATAAACACGGAGTCACAGACTCCGGATCATGACAGGTACTAAGTTTTAAAATTACTCTTATTACTCTTTCTGGGTCACAAAATAAACTTTTAACATATTTTCAGGCGAGAATGTAGCTGTGTAAACTTCAAATATGCTCAGTTTATCAAGATATCACATGTTTGCAAAACGTCTTCGGAGACGTCTGTTATCCACCAGCTTGATAGCTAGCCGGAAGCTCGAGGGTCACTGAAGCCACCGAGAACGGCACAACTCCCGGCACATCATTTTCAGATCACCGCATTCTTTCGCTACTCAGGTTAAACGTAATTTATAAGTCACTTAGACAACCTAAAAATGTTATTGTTGGGCTTTTTTCAGTGTTTAATTTGTTCGTGAGTAAATCGGTTTGATTGAGATTAAAGTCATTAGATTAGATTTGATAAAAAAAACTTTTTTAATCCCCCGGGTGGTTTTCACACAGCTGAATAAACATCAAACAGAAAACCGATTAAACAGAAGTGAGAGATGGTCGAGAATTTACACCACTGTCCTGTTATATTTTAGATAGGAAGGAGCAGACAGCTGAGTTTATTAAACTCCACCGAGACAGCGGTGACGCAGATCTGAAGGCTAGACCGTCACAGCCGTTTACTTCCGGTCTACCTGACCTTCTGAGGACCCGGCCCACGTAGACCGCAAAGGCTGGGTCCTCAGGAGGATGCAGCCCACGAATTTGGACGTGACTATGGGCAAGTAAAAGTAAGGAACAAAACACAAATGACTATCAAAATAAGACAGGAAGTAACATAACATATAAACATGTAACATAGAGACAACCAATTGATAAGATACAAACATATACAAGCTTGGAATAAACGAAAGCACAAAGGCTTAAATATAACTGAACACTAACAGAAAATAGAATACAAAAGTAGTGAGAACTAAAAACTACAAATCCTAAAGACTAAACACAGAATGATGATGGACTTGATGCAAAATAAAAGGAATTCAAAAACCCAAGAATATTAAAGAAAACCTACAAAACAAAGAAAAACAATAACATAAACTGAATATAAAACTATATGACACAGAGTTACAGAGGTATAGGAAACTTCATATACCGTATTAGGAATTTAGTATATTCCTCCCCTCTTTTTGAAGAAGTATTATAAGTGACATTTTCAATGCTCATATTTCAGTCTGTGCTTTCACCGGTGCCTTCTAGTATAAAAGGAATCCTGGGCTTGCAAGACTTTTAAAATAGAAGGTGCGATCCTCCAAAATAGATTCATAGAGCGTTCTCCTATTGTGTCAAAGATATTATATATTTCTTAAAGCTAATAAAAATCAAATAATGGATTTGAAAGCTTCTGAAACCTTTTCATATTTCTGTGACTCACCACTGAATCCTATGATGAAAAATAGAGTGGATGCAATCATTTATTTATTTATCTGCTTATTCAAATCAATAACTTTTCCATCTTATTAAATACTGTTATTTGACCAGAATTGGGACACTGATGCAAAATGTAACCAGCTATGGGAATCCTTTCCACTCTGATCAAGTCATAACTTTTTAAAATGTATCCTCTTCACGCAGATGTATAGATTTTATTGTAGATAAACATTCTCATTTTCACTCTTTAATTCCACTGGTGGGTTGAGCGAATTTCCTGAACACGCCTCAGAGGTAGCTGTCTTTAAACCAGATGTATGCACTTCAGAACCCCAGGATCCTGCCATCTCATTGGCATTTACCAACATTTTGTTGTTTTAGATTAAAATTTTTCATGACATCTACTCGTCATCTCAGGAAACAGGCTCAAAGGTAACAGGCAAGGTTGGTGATGTAGTTAAGCCAAAGAGTGTTACAATAGTTTAACTATTCTATCCCTCCCTCTGCTATACTCACAAGTATTCACATATAAAATTTAGAAGTTTAACATTAATAAATTATTGCTGCATCATTGTCATTTTTTTAACTCTCCAGTGTTTTCCTTGAGCAGATGTAGAGGGAAGCTCTCCTTTGTTTCTGCTCTGATGGTGCAGCAGCGCGTCTGATGGTGCAGCAGCACGTCTGATGGTGCAGCATGCAACATTAAAGACACATTTCAGCTGGATTCACATCAACTGACACCTTGTGATTTGACTAATCGGCAAAGAGAATATTTTGCAAACACATTAGAAGATAGAGGTCAACAACTGAATGTGTGGCTACGTGGTCACTGGGAAAAAATTTTGGTGCATCAGTCACCATCATTTGGCTTCTTTACACTCAAACCAGAGACATAAATCAAAAAGGAAATTTGATGTCTTTGTCTTTGACACAACTCAGGATGTGAATGATTTTCACCACCTAACAGACAGCAGGAAGCGCAGCCTGCAGGTTTCTGTTTCCTCGGTGTGTTTGATGGCAAAAGCTGTGAGCAAACACACCCACTGTGTTTCTCCACTTCTGTCAACCTGTTCCGTTTGTTTACGGATCCGAGTTTGATCTGCATAACAGAAGATGTGTTGCTTCTGAAGGAAGATTAAGTACATCTGAACAACATCAGTTAGTTTTTCTTTTTTTTTTCCCCGCACGGCTAAAAAAAAATCACCAAGGAGATGAAGATAGAATAAAACTTGGAATAAAAACGAAACTGAAGCTAATGATGTGCGTCAGATTTTGTGCAAACAAGAAACTACCATTTCTAAATCAGAGCACTCATTTTGCCTGTACATGTGTACTGTGTCACTCTATGGTACTTAATTTGGCTCCACATTTTGTTTTGGCATATTGTTACACTAGATATCCTTCGTGATGCAACCCGCAAGTTAGTGAAGTTTCACTTGTTAGGGAAATATGTTACCCACCATAGGGCCTTACTCATATTGATTGGTATATACACATGCACAGCAAGATACAGCTGATTTGCATGCAAGGTGTACAATATGTTTTAAACATGAGACAGTATGGAGCCTCTGAGCTGAGAGGTTTAACTGTTTGCTAATACAGAATCTTGCAGGCTCTACTGTTTAGTATCAGTGAGGATTTAAGTTATTGCTAATAATAAGAAATGCTTCATTTACTTATCTCTTGCACTAACAGCTGGGATCATTAAGGTTACAAAGCCTTATTAGTTTTCTAAATCTAAAGCTGAATTACTATGGATTCCTTAACAGATTGCATTTCGTTTTGAAAGTATTAACACAAAAACTAGAAAGAATCCAAAATTTGTCCATGTTAACAGATTAATTAACCAGAGCTGCTTTTATTTTAAAGTCCCAACTGTTCTCCAAAGAAATCAGTGAATAAATCAGCAGCTTCTGTTCATTTACGTCTCCTCCAGCTGCTGCTAACACTCCTCATACTCTATAGTTATTCTCTAAGGAGCCACCTTATTCAGAGTTAATTTACCAGCACATTTAGCAGACTCGTATGGAACAACACAGATGTTTAAGAGAAATGGATTGCTAATTTTGCTTCGAATCACTGCGCATCAGTCTTGTTGCACTGTTAACCCCAGCATTAGCCTGTGAGCAACCATGATTATGCAAATGTTGCCTAAACCTCTAACTGGCCTTCTTCATATCCTAAAACAGTTATTGTTTCCTTATTTTACTGTATTTTGTTTATTATTTTTTTGCAAATTTAATTTAAATATTTGGGAACAAATTATTGGAAAAATAAAATGGAGCTACCATGTGTTTATTATTTCTATGATTTCTAAAAAATAAATAAATAAAAATGAGCTGAAGGAAACAAACTGTTTAAACATTAACTGATTTCCCACCAAAATCAAATCAGAAAAACTGCTTTAACATTTAGAAACGTGCACAACCTATTCAGCCATGTAATTCTGTGTGAACTGCAGGCTAATCAGGAGTACTTAAATTAGATGAGAGTAAATGCAGGGGTGCACTGAAAACCAGTGTTGGTCAAGTTACTTGAAAAAAGTAATCAATAACTAATTACTGATTACTCCCCCCAAAAAGTAATCCCGTTACTTTACTGATTACTTATTTTCAAAAGTAATTAATTACTTAGTTACTTAGTTACTTTTTAAAAACACGATTTACAACCTGAAGAGGTGATAAAGCGATAGATCTTTCAGCCCAATTCTACTTTTTCTACATAATCCATCATACAAAATGTAATCAAATGGAAAAGTCTCTTTTTTTAACTTGTTTTATCAGTTTTAATCTTTTAACTTTATGCATCAAGCAAAACATTTAATTATATGCAACATTCTCTGACTTGAATAAATTAGTTTAACATTTAAACCTATTTTCTACACATTCCAGCACATAAAATAAAATATTTTTTGTGTTTTCACTCACTCTTTCAAACAGATGCAAGTAAAACACAGCAGAAAATAAATAAAGTCAAAGACTCAGCGGTCCTTTTGCTCTATTTTCACCTGTAAAGCAGGAGCAGGGTAGGCGGAGGGTTACCCTGGTGCAGGTGTGCTGCGGTCAGTTGAAGAATCCGCGCGAGTGTCTCTGTGAGTTTCCCATCACGTCGTAGCTACTCGGGTGCTTGCTCGGAAGTTTAGGGGTTTTTTTCGCTGTAAAAAGAAGTTTTCTTCCCACGCACGATGGACGCTAATGTTTTTGTCACTTTTTATGGAATCAAACTCAAAGTAAGGTCAGTACTTCCACACTTTAAACGCTGCACGCTCATACTCTCTCCCGCACTCGATATATTATCCATTGTTGATCTGCACACAGCTGCTGTCACCAACGTCGCACTTGCTTACGTCACTGTCATGAGACATTCTCGCAAAAAAAATCACGGTTTTAGTAACGCAGTAACGCAGCGTTCCTACGGGAAAGTAACGGTAATCTAATTACCGATTTTGCAATAGTAATCCCTTACTTTACTCGTTACTTGAAAAAAGTAATCAGATTACAGTAACGCGTTACAAGTAACGCGTTACTGCCCATCTCTGCTGAAAACAGATCTCATCCAAGAAGAAGAAAAGTTTATCCTACTGTAGCTTGCCATGTCAACATATACTGTGAAATCTCAGAAGTAATGAAATAATGATTACTGTTGTTTTTACTGTAATAGTAACAATAGTCATAAGAATGCTAATCTTGTCATATCACCTACCTTCATGATATCATTTTTTTTCTCCAGTGTCCAGCATGGACACCAGCAAACGCTGCAACCAGTGAAACTGTCACAAATATTAAACCAAACCTTCACAGTCCCGGGTTCTTGTTTACTTTTTATTAAGTTTTGGTTCTTGTTTAGATTTTACTGTTTGCTTTTATATTTGTCTAAATTCTTATTGTTTCATTCTCCCCCTTATCAGTTCCCAAGTAGCATATCCTCTATTCCTGCCTTTATTCCTCCCATTAGAGATGGGATCAGAGGAGGCGAGGAAAAGATGCAAAAGGAGAGGAGTCAAAGCAAACAAAATGTAACAAAATGAGACCTGTTTGACTTGGATCAAATATTTTAAAGTGTCAATTAATTATGATGTTTGATGCAATCGGATCATAAATAGTTTTGTTCATCGCCCAACTACATCTCTACTTTATGACATATAATAATATTAATGATATTTTTTACATTTATGACTACTTTTAATTCATTTCACAACATGTGATAAGATATTATACCTTCTTTTGAATATACACGGAAACAGGGCTGTCAAAGTCCAGTCATATGATATGAATCATATGCATAAAACCAGTGAGTTGCTAAAAGAGCACTCGTGGTTTGTTTACAGTAGTGCTCCAGTCTTTGGGTTTGTCTGTCCTGACTTAATTTTTTCCACCTGCCCCATGTACGTCCCCATGTATGTCCTCCATGTGTGCATGCATTCTCTTTGTCAGATCATGTTGGACTTTTGTAGAGCCAAAAACTCAACAATTCACTTTTCTTTTTAAAACCTGCTTATGTGTCCTGTGTTTGGGTCCTCTCTCTCTCACCCAATACGTTAATTCTGATCTGTTCAACCTGAAAGCTTCAATTGCTACACACAGAAATTGCTGCAACATTCAAGTACAGACAAGATAACTTGCCATTTTTTGGATAGGTTTGGTGAGCTGCGGTATACAAGATTTGGACAGATGAGAACACCTTGGAAAAAAAAAATCAATCAAGCAGCTGATCAGACAGCCCAATTTTTTTCTTTTTTTCCCATTTCTATTAACTTATGATCGATCAAATGTCCACAAAGAACAGTACTTTTTAATCTTTAATTAGATCTGTCCAGTTTTTCTCAGCCTGACATAATTTATGCAGTGAGACTGACATGCTTGATGTCTTTTGTCCATTCCTTGCTTTTCCCCATTTCAATCTTTTCCCTTTTTTCCTCACATAGCAGAAATAATGGGAAAACAGACTTTTGTTAGCTACATGCAGCTAATTGTGAAGCTGTCACTATTGAGGCAATCTGGCCATGGCATTGAACACATCTGAACTACCAGATGAGGGTATTCAATCATCTGTCTCTTTGGACAAACATGCAGGGCCCAACTTTGAGGTCAGCTTCAAAATCCTAATGTGTAATCTCACTGTAATTAAGTAGAAAAGCTGGAAATCAAAATGATAATATCTCGTTTGGAGGGAAATTGATTCCTCGAAGAACTATCAGATTCTGGTTCCAAAAGGGTTGGCTGTGTGAAAGTAATATCACTGGCTATGCAAAAACATTTAACTTTTTCTACATTAAATTGGATTTGGGAGGCCTTTAATGTTCTCGGAGAAAATTCTGGAACTTCCTACTCCTTGAGAAGATACAAAGGATTAAGTGAGCAGAGCAGAAGTGATTTTTCTTTAATTTTTGCTTAAGTCTCAAACTCAAACTTTTAATTCTACTGATACCAAGTGACTCAGCGGGCTTTAATCACAGACTCAAAAGTTTTTCACAAAAAAGCAGACATTGCATTCATATATTTCTATTATCATTGTCTTTCATTATAAAAAAGAATTGTGCTGGGAAGATAATGATACTGATGATATTTGGTGATATCTGTATGCATTCTCCTAAATCCACATTTAAACCTTTCAATTCTGTGTATCACTGTACCTTACAACTCATCACAGGTGATTCTTCGTCAGCCATGAAAAATGTGATAACCATGTATGTACGGTGTTTATTTAGGAGGCTCTATACTGCAAAGACTGCCTGCTTACCTCTGCTTTCTGACTCAATTTAAACACAGCACTTACAATATCAGATCCCAGGACACTTTAACATCAGCTGTACCTCTTATTCAAACTGAGCTTGGAAAAACTGGATTTAAATACTTTGCTGCCTATAAATGGAATGAGCTACAAAAAACCCAAAACAAAACACAACAAAAAAACAAAGAACTATGGCGTAACATTCTCTAATTTCTCTAACAACAACAACAACAAAAACAACAACAACAATAATGAACAATAGATTTGTCAGCCAAAAACACACATATAATTGAGCACAAGCTGCTTTAACATCAGAACGAATTATAGCTGTTTTTGGTATAATCACACTTTCTCTATAAGGACCGTTTCCTTTAACCTTCACAAAGTTGTTCAGTGTGTTGAATAATATTTTTTATGCTTTGATTATAATTTCAGCTTGGCCTGGGATAAAAAGTGACTGATGCTGCACAATTGACTGAGAGTTACAGAACCCCTGAAGTCCAAAAAGACATTTAAAAAATATATTATGTGTTCAAATTATTATCTTGATAAGATAGTTGTCTTATGAGAACAAATTATCTTATTCAAACTGGGGTTGCTGATTCATCAAATAGGAAGTTGCTAAATATTGTTTTTTCTTACTAACAAAATACGTTTGAACACTTGTGTACTGTTTATATCTATAGTTACATTAGATATTGTTTTGTTTTTTACTTTGATGACAGATTTGACTTTTTCATATTATTTTATTTATATATTATTTAATTGCTTTACCCATTATCCTTAGTGTACAAGGACAGTTGTAGGCTACAGAAGACATTAGTGCAAAATATATAAATAGACATCTGTGAACAGATCCTCTCATAGGTTGTCCTCTGTGTCCACATATGGTCTAAAGATCAGTCATTACTGGGCAGAATAAAACAGCTGTCTATAAAGGACATGATCCTCCCATAGTTTTACTGCTGTTCTGACATTGTTTCTACTAAGCTTTCAGTGGAAACAACTTGTATTCACAGTGACAGTCACATCTATTAGTGTGGCAGATATATATAACAAGGTGTCTGCAAACATGGGAAACAACTCTAGTGTTGGTTGTCTCTTGTGTCTAATTGTGTTAGGTTTTAAATATCTCTTTGTGTTCATCTAGCGTTCTGTTAAGGACTCTAAATTACCTTTATTCTGAATAGTGCAATACAAATAAGTTTGACTTGACTTGCCTATGATTATACTTACACTATATGGTCAAAAGTACTGGGCCAGGACTCTTAGTCCTTAAATTATCCTGTAGTCACAACCTGCAGGATATTTTTGAGATAAAGTGTTAATGACTAATTTGCAAACAAATTAAAAGAAAAAATAGGAAAAAGAGTTATGAACTCTATAAGAAAGGCAGTTAAGTTATGAGCCAAAAAAATCAGATCTGCTAATGAGGGAGAAGCAGGATTAACAAAAGCATCTGTTTATAGTTTGTATACAAAAAACTTTTTTTTTTTTTGGTAACATCTATTGTTATTATCTAATTTCAGTTGAACGTGACCCAGTACTGCAAACATAAAAATCACCTTTTGGTATTTTAATAATTGCCTGTCAAGCTGTTTGTTTTTGTTTTTGCTTGTTTGTCAGTGAAATTGTGCAAACATGTCATTTGTTTTTCCAAAGGAAACATAATGAGGTAGAGGCCAAATAGAAAAATGCTGGTGCAGTGCCTTATAGCTTTCTTTAACATTTCTGACAGGAAGAAATCATCCTGGGAGGAAGAATTCTTTGATTTTATCTTGTCTTCACCGTATTATGAGCCTCTGCCATGTACGGTGGTAATATGGAGCCCATGAGCTCAGGGCGCAATTATTGTGTACTTGAATTGAAATGTCTTAGTTGCAGCTTTTATTATGCACAGAAAATATTTTAAGCCAGAGATTAAACTCTTTACTCCAAATTAAACATTAAAGAAAGAAGCTTATAAAGCATTTGCATTTAAGGTGCTTGTACTACAAAAAGAAGTTTGTTTAGTGAAATCAGTTTCGGAAGAACTTGCTCAAATTTGCCTGAATGCTTTTTTGTTCTTCTTAATTATGAAATTGTATTTAAAGCATTCAGCAGATGTTTTTGTATAGCTTAGTGCTTCTTGATACTATTTAATTTATTTTATTCCCCTTTGGTGTTCTTTTAGTCTTAACTTTCTTGAGAAAAGTTTAAAGGTATTGTACTGTCAAGGTTTAACCTTTTTTTTTGAAGCTCCAAAAAATATATAATGAGATAGAAAAGTCAACTCTCAATTCCTCTGGTTATTAAGGGTGTTTTTCTTTCCCTCCCCTCTCTCTTTTTCCCTCTGCCCAGGAGCTGGAGGTTGGTCTCCTCTGAGTTCAGACAGATATCAGTGGTTGGAAGTCGACCTGGGTGGGCGGACACGAATCACTGCTGTTGCAACACAAGGCCGCTATGGCAGTTCTGACTGGCAGACAGCCTACCTGCTGATGTTCAGCGACGCAGGGCACAACTGGAAACAGTATCGACAGGAAGGCAGTATAGGGGTGAGTTTGTTGTAATAGCTCAGAGTCATCAGAGTTGGAGGAAAGTGAGCCTGAAGCGTGACTAAAGAAAACAACATTTTCTGAAAAAATCAAGTAAAGGTGTTAATGTATTAAGGTTTCCATCATCTACAATTATGTGAACATTTTGAGCTGTGGAAATAGAGAACAAATCTAAGTCTTCAGGTGTTTGCTATTAATTTACTGCAGAGGGAGAGCATCAAGAGAGATTTAAAATGTGGAAGTCAAACCTCTAGTGTTAAAAAAAGAAAGAAAGAAAAATCAGGATGGTGTTTCATTTATTTAGTGTATTGGTTAAGTCAGGTTTTTTCTAATGCTAATCAGGAGAAGTTGTTTCATCCATCCACTGGTTATATGAAGTGGGAACAGCAGGCTAAGCAGGTTATTCCAGACGTCCTGCTTTCTAGGAATGCTTTCCAGTTCCTCCTGAGGGATCCCAATGTATTCCTCCGCCAGATATATAATCTCTAGAGCAGGTTCTGGGTCTACCTCAGGGTCTGATGGAGGTAAATATCCACAGAAAGACCCTCAAACTACTATAGTGTTCATGACCATTATGTTATTATTTACTGGTTATGAAGTTTTAATACTGTAACTATGAGCTTTATGATCTTTCGCCCTGCTAGCTATACTAACAAGTTGACTGCTAGTGTCACAACTCTAACTCCACATGTTCAACTCAGTAGTGAATCCGAATGCAGGGCGCAGGATCTATTGATTAATATTTGATTATTATTGGCTCCACTCACCACTGTCTTACTTTTTTTTCCCTCTTCCTCTTTTCCTGTCAGTCACAGAAGAATAACTCCTCTTTGTTGTCATTACATTTGCTTAAACAGAATCATGTACACAACTTCGACGGCAGTGAGTGTAGTCAGATGGAGCCCCTTGAGGGAGGTCAAGTCTCTGTTGTAGTTTAAAAGTTTGTCAGCCCTTGGGGGTCTCCCCACTGACCTGGGGCCCTAACAGTTTCTAGTTTTAACTAGTGGCAAATGGCGCCTCTGGGCACATATGAGACACCCTAATTAAATGCCTGAACCATCTCAGCTGGCTTCTTTTGACCTCTGACTTAACTGCACTGGAGATATTGCCCTGAAGCGGGAAAAAAATAGCATCAATTTGCCGCCCTGTGGGTTAACCACACGCCAAGACAGACACTAAGGTCAGGTGCAATGTGACCCAAGTGGGGTGCAGTGGCAGGGGCCTGGGGAGACTGACCAGCTGAATTGCAGACTGATTTTGGGGGATTTCGATGTGAAGGGAGTTACTGTTGAAAAATATAAAACATACATTATTCATTTTATTGTAAAATATATGCTTTTTAATTTTGTATTATATAAATATGTGTATTTAGTAAGTTGCCAAGCTTGCATTCCCTCTTCTGACCTGACCAAATTTAGGGGAACCAATTCTAAAAAAATCCCCTGCAGTGTTAATTTAGGTGACGCTGCTTTCTCGTCATTGGTGGCAAAGATCCAATGTTGTTTAATCTGCTAATATAACATCAGTCTTCAACACTAATTGGTAGAGTTAAAGGTTGGGTGGCATTTAAAAGTTTTACATATATATATATATCAATTTTGCCCTTGAGAATGTTCCATGTTATTTTGTAGAATTGATAAACCAATTTTTCCAGTTGTGGCAAGGACAGAAAAAATTACAAAGATTTTTATATTTTCAGTTATTCTTTTAAAGGTTTAAAAAAAAAATGCTGAAATTAAAAAAGGAGTCTAGAACCACGTGGAAAGAAACAGTGCAATGTCATGGCAGTGAAACTGAAGGAGCTAAATGAAATTCAGCTATTGTTACTTTCTTTCTTAAACCTCTGTGTTTTTTCTCCTCTATGTTCTGATGTCTTCTTTGGTGGAAGCAAGACTGAAAAAATTATGTTATTATAACAGCATTAATAATTTAGAAACTGTTAAAAATATATGACCGAGAGTGTGTTCTTAGGTGATCTTGGGCTTACATCCAAATGCATTGTCTTGACTAAAATGCTCGATCTAAAACAGAAATCTGTTGAAAGTAAGCAGCAAAAATATAAAATATCAGAAGTCAGTAAAGCAGATAGCTTTTCAGTCAACTAAATAAAAAGATCACCTTTCCAGGAGTCTGCATTTCATTACTAGTGATAATTTTGCTTGGCCAGAAACTGAATATTAACAACTACCTTCCAGTTTATTCAAATGTACAAAAGCCAAAGTAATTAGCATCGCATTTTCTGATCACTTTCTAAGATCTAACAACTTTTTGCTTAAACCACACCTAGTGGGTAATGAATCCCAGTCATGCTGATGCTGTGGCAAATAGCTTTATTTTAAAGATTAGGAGAGTTAAGACTTTCACAGCAAGGGTAAAACTAATGTCAGCTTAATACTCCTTCTGAGGGAGAACAAAAAAGACTTCTCACAGCTTAAGAGCTTGTTGATTTCACACACAGCATAAGTCGGTATAAATCTGTGGCATGTCTCAGAAGTCCTTCCAAAGCTCTGCATATTAGTCAGCCTAGTTTATCACGGCTTTCAGGGTACAGAGTCGACTGCTGAGCAGCTTCATCAGTCACAATTCCTCCAGGACCTCTTTTTCCTTTAAGCTTAGAGGACAGAGTTTGTGAGGCTGAGTGAAGCGCTCATTCTCCAATTTTCGCTCTCATCGTCTCCTCTTTCATGCTTCGCATCAGCTGTTATGGTATAAAAGAGCAGGTTGTGTTGGGGATGTATATACTGTTCTAATTAAGAAATACAAATTCTTTAAGTGTCAGTAGAGGTAAATTTACTAGATTTGCATAACATATTTTCATTTCCTTCTGATGCTGATTGTCTCTTAATTATTTTTCTGTTAATGTTAGTGGAGCAGATTTGTCCTGGTCTATGTTATGACTCCTGGATGTTCATTGACTTTGTAGGTTTAGTAGTGGTTAAAGTGTTCTGAAGCAGCATTCTGGCACCTTCAGTTCACAAGCAATTAAACCTTATACACAGAATAATACATATTATGATTTAATTAGTTCGTTTTTTGTGTGCTGTAGATTGACAGCATGGAGATTTCTTGCCCAGTAATAAGAAAATAATTACATCCCACAGCCCACTTACACCTTCAACACATCCCTTCTGTTTTCTCCTCCCTTGAATTTGTTCATAGTCAAAATGTAAATAAAGTCTTGGCCACAATTTAAATGAAAAAACGTTTCTTTTTTAAGAGGCCGGTCATTTCAAATGAAATTATTCAAGCAGCTCACATATCATCATATGTAAACATGGATGCATTTAGCATTTCTGTGCAGTTTGTCACAAAATGTGTCCTCTATCAAATTCACATTTGTTCTACATATTTGACACTTTGAGTGTCATCAGTGACGTTTAAAAAAATGGAAACTTAAACTATGCATATATTGTCTTGTTCATTTTAAACTACTGTTTGTAAATAAGTGATATCTAAACGTGTGTTGCTGAATTATGTTTGGTGCACAGAGGCTGTGGCATTCATGGTCAAATGTTAGGATGTAGATCAAGGGTATTAGATATGAGTCTATATTTAAGGTGATGATGCCTCAAAAAGCAGTGAATATGAGCTGATCACAACCAGCTGAAAAACCTACTGCTGCTCACAAAACAAGTTATTATGAAAGAAGTATTTGCTCCCTTTGGATCATCATACATATGTTAATGTAAGATAAAGATAACCTGAGTAATAATTTACTATTATTATTATCTAATCAAACCTACCTGGCACTTCAAACAAGGTCAAGAAGTCCAATGCAGTGATTTGAATTAGCGGCTAACCTCATGCTCCACACCCTCCTGTCAGAGCCTCGAGCAAGTGGGGACTGAATGGTTTGTTTAAGGGCTTTCCAGCTGGGCAGATGTCCTCCATGTGAAGGACGTTGCTCACTGAGCCATCCTTTATTTCCGCGCAGAGCTACAATTCTGCTGTTTAGGTTGAGTTTACAGTATTTGCATATTAATTAAAAATAATGATCAGAATAGGTACACAAAGTAACCTTTCAAGTGAAACATTTTAATTGAAAAGCACCAAGAGAGGGAATATTAAGAAAAAGCATAAGCACTTGTATTTTAGGAAAACAGACTAGGTTCTGCAATTTATAATGGAAGTCATTTACTTATTAAAAGTCTTTTACTTATGTCCCTGTTGGGTTCTGGGAGGGAGAAGAAAAGAAAAACAGTCAGCTAAAGGTTTAAAATGTACATAGAGGAATTTTAATGCATCACGTTAAGTCCAAGTTGAAGCTGAAACGCTAAAACAAAATGCAGACAGGCTGTTTTAGGATTGCAGAAGTTAATAAATGTTATTCTCCACGGACCACATGTTTACCAAAGCATTTAACGCACATAAAACTACAACTACTGCTTCACAAATCTAATTTTCTACCTGATTGAGAAACCATTCACCAGAAACCTGGCCATATCTCAACAATATTCCCTCCATTAGGAGAAAAATCAAACACATCACTTCTCACAGATACCTTGGGGATAGTAGTTCAGCTTCAATGAAGAGATGAAATGTTCATTTTCTGTAAGAATCCTACTACAATAAATGTCCACAGGAGGAAATTTTAGTTATCTTTGTAGTGTCTCACAAACAAAAGATGAGTCGACTGATGCATGAATGCAAATTCACAAAACCAGCTAACTGTGATTTTATGTCTTTGTTTGTTTTCTTTAAGGCATTTGCAGGTAACAGTAATGCAGACAGTGTGGTTCAGCATAAGCTACAGCACCAAGTGATCGCTCGCTACGTCCGCCTGATTCCTCTCAACTGGAATCCAAATGGTCGGATTGGACTCAGACTGGAAACCTATGGATGTCCTTACAGTCAGTTTTTGTTTTTCAGTACTTGTTTCTCTACACTTACAGACATTAACTGAAAGCATGACAGTAGATTAGACACTTAATTTTGTTTTTGCGTCTTGAAAAAATTATATAACACTTTGTATTTACTGTATATTCCTATTTGTGTGACTTTGAAGCATATTTTGGGGGTAAAATACCAAAATGGTTTTTTTTCAGTGTCTCTTTTCATTTTTTTTTTTTGTTATGCTTAGCATCTAATAGGGACAGGTTTGCATCATCTAGCCTTGTGAGAGGGTTGGACATCAATGCATTTGTTAACCAATTTTTAGAATTAAACAATAAATTTCATTTCTTTTACCTTTGGAACCTTACCAAAGATTTCTTTCCTCAAAAGGCGTAAATAAAACAATGTGTACATAAAACAGGGGATGTAAATGTACCTTGGGGGTTGGTGAAGAGGCGGCAGATCAATGCTGATTACAGTAGAAATGAGCCACAGGTGAAACAGACAGTAGGAGCTCACCAAACACCTGCTCAGAGGAAGTGTTGATGGAGAGGGTTAGGGCGGAGCTATGGCCATGCTGGTTCAGCACGGTGTGAAAATATAACCTTGCAGCTTTACTGTTAATGGTGTTGATGCTAATGGGTTTAATTAGACTTTGACATGTTGCTGGCAGCGCGCAAACGTTTTGTGACTTTTCCGCACAACTCTGTAACTCTGTAACTGTATGTGATCTCCCACTTTGTAAATAAAAAAACAAAAGTCTTTCAGATCCCCAAAGATTTACCCCACATAAGGGCATCTTATATGAGTTCATTTTATTTACTTATTAAAATCTTATATGATTAAGGAATTTAAATTAATTTTTCAGTTGTTTTTTTTGTTTTTTTTTACCTGCACTAACTTCAGTGTACACACTTTGGTAACAGTGGTAGAAAAGAAGATTTATGTAAAGCATATAATATACCAGCCCTGACAGACAAACTTTTGAACAATTTCAAGGCATATTTTTTTTCTGGTGCTTTCAGCCTTTCTGTCACTTGTAGAAGTTCAAATGCATTGGATCCAATAACTCATGTGTCTGAGTTGGCGTTTCTAATTTGACGCTTCAATAGAGACACTGTAGGCTAGAGATTTGTGTTCTTAAGCAACACTTTCACCATTAGTGTATAATTTTCTTCAGAGTGACATGAAAGCTGCACAGTGGTCATTAATCTGCTTTCTATAGTCAGACATCATTTGAATATTAGCTTCTCTTCTTCTTTTATTGATGCTTAAATATTAATTTGCCTTTGGGAAGCGTTTACTGTAATATTTTATATGTATATGAACACTGCAGGTAGAAGATGAAGAATCCAGAATGTATGTTTTGCAACAGAAAATTGCAAAATGTGCAGCATATCAGATGGGATTTCTGGAAAGCAGGGTTGCATAATTAAATATTTAATGAGTGTAATGAATTATAACAATTACAAGCATCTGAGTCCAGGGTAATGATTTTGTGTGTGTGTGTGTGTGTGTGTCTTTTTAAAGATTCTGACGTGTTGAGTTTCAATGGCCAAAGCAGCCTCATCTACAGGTTGACTCCCAGGCCGAGGCAGATGTCCAGTGAGAGCATCAGCCTGAAGTTTAAAACCCTGAAGAACTCTGGGATACTGCTTCATGCAGAGGGACAGAACGGGCACAGCCTCACCTTGGAGTTAGAAAAAGGAAAACTTCAATTGCTCATCAGAAAAGGTACAAATCTGAGGTTTTTATTTATGCAGTGTGGAAACTGCCTGTGCTGCTGTTTTTATTGAACAAACTAAAAGAACTAACAAACAATTTGTTGGTGAATTACTAGTAGCTATAAAATGAAAGTTGTGTTGACATTGCAGCATTTTCTGGTGGATGTATTTCTTGAACATTGCTTGGTCATCATTGTTATTAGACAGAGGGGTTTGTGTATATGCATAATCTTACACCTGTTAACTCTTAGATGAAAAGAGCAAAGACTTCCCAATAATAATAATAATATAAAAACATGAAAACAAATTTCACTACAAGGGAAACCTCACTTTCAAGGTCAGGGCTTATCATTCAAGGTCTACTCAACTTTACAGCACTCCTTGAAGTTTGTGGATTTTCATTTATGCATAGCTCTCTTAAGTTCTCACCACAGCATTTCAGTTGGATTGATGTCTGACTTTGACTAGACCATTGCAACACCTTGATTCATTTTCTGGGAGATCCCTTTCTTCTGCAGAAGTGAGTGGGCCTTAACGCCCACTCACTTCCTGGGCCAATTGATCTTAGTAAATCACATGATAGGGTAGTTGATAGGGTAGGCTAGCTTTCACAGTGTGTTCACCCAAAACTAGGGATGGGTATCGTTTAGGTTTTATCCGATACCGGAGCCAAACTGGTACTTTTGAAACGGTGCCTGTGCTTAAACGGTGCTCAAACCGGTGCTTATGGAATGGAGAACACAAAATTGGTCCAAAAACCTCTCATGTTCAGCTGTTTTCCACTTTTTCTTTGGTCATTTTAGCCTTTTTGGCCAGGGTGACGGGAGTATCTGCCATCAAACAAGAAGACAGCTGCATGTAACTATGACGGTGTTTGCTAGTTCACCTTACATGCATTAATTTAATAACGTGGTTAGCCTACTCAACGTAAATTACACATGAACAACATTAAGCCACTCACCCAGAGAAGAACGGCTGCTGCTGCCATCATCATCCGTCATCATTTCTGCTACACTGGCAGGGCTAGGGGCCAGGACTCTCCTCTTTGGGTTCTTGGGGAATGTTGCTAACTCCGGGACTGATAACAGGCACCACACCCGCAGTAGATGTGCTGCTAAGTGTGAGGTCTTGCAGCAAGCTATCAAATACGTGCATTTCTCGGCTTTTAAAAAAACACTATGCGTTGCCGGGTGTTTCATCAGATTCGAGGTGTTACCTCCTTTGCACAGTATCAGCTTAAAGCACTTGTTGCAGGCTGCTGAGTTTGTATCTTTTACTGTGAAGTACAGCCAGACTTTTGACCGCTTTGCCTTGGGCATTTTTAATCTGTAGCTCTGCTCTAAAAGAACGTACGTACCTGGGTCTGCCTACTATCCTTGGAAAGGGAAAATGATTGGCTCGAATCAAAAGTGTATGACATCTCAGGGAAAAAAAGCACCAAAATAAAGCACTGAAATGTGCGCTGCTTTTCGGTCTGGTTACTACCGTTTATGTCAGAACACCGGATACCCATCCCTAGCCGAGACCTTGGCTGATTGTGACCCACACCCGTTTTCACACCTTGGCTCATGTGATTAGGTAGAGGATCAACAAGGGGTCCATGACCCATTCTGTTATAGATTTGCTAATGTGCTTGGGCTATTGTCCTGTTTCATGACCCAGTATCATTCAAGCTTTGTCTGGCAAATAAGAGATGGAATCATGTTTGAGTCTAGAGTACTTTGATACTCAGAAGAGTTCATGGTCAACTCAATGACAGAAAGAAGCCCAGTTGGTATAAGGTGCTGATATGCTGTGTTTGGTTTTCACCAAACCATACTTGTTCAGTCTTTTTCTAATTGCAGTGTTATGATAACTTTAGAGTCTGAGATGTAGTTTGTCTTGCAGTTTATCTGAAGCATTGCATTTTCTGACTTTGAGGTGAATTTGCTAGGACACCCACTCCTGAGAAGATTTTGGCATTGTGTAGTAACACACACCTGAATGCCAAAACCTCTGCTTTTATGGAGGTGATGATGTCACATCTGATGATGATCACTTAGGTGGGCTAGATTAGTAGCACCTGGCTGCTACCTACCCTCCTGATTCCTCTGGAAGCAACAAGGTTGTTTTTTCCATTATTGCACAGAGTCATGAGAAAACTTTCTTTTTCACAATATTTTATTCCATCACACTGCTATTTCAAAGAAGTTTGCTATGTTAGATAATATTAAAAGAACTGTAAAATATATATATATATATAGTTTTTAAAGAAAAACTCAAGTAAGAACCAGCTGCCACAAGATAACCTTTCAATGGTTTATTTTATTGGTTTTTCATTTGGTTGGCAAACTTGCCAGCTTTATTAATGTTATCCCAGAGATTTTATGGTGGAGAAGAACACATTTATCTATGGTTTATGCTTCTTCAGTTCATCACTACAGGATATGCTGAATTTACATTTACCACGTGTAGTACAGTAATATTTCATAAAAGATCTTCCTTCAAGTAATTCTCTGGTTTTAATTAAACGTCTAACCTTTATACTTCTGCTGCGCTTTGTTTAATTTATTTCACTAAACAGGATATTCATTTTACTTTTATGTGGATAAAATGAAAATATCCTAGATCCTATCTGGGTTCAGTATGTCATCATAGGGACTTATTATTATTATTGTCACTCTCCAATCTCAGTTATGCCTCAATTAAAAACAAAAATCCACTCTGTCCATATTTGATTGGCTAGCTGACTTTTTGGGCATGTTTTCTCTCTGGTATTTTACTTTTTGTCATTCCACTCCCTATTTTATTGGCTGCTGTGGTTGGGTTTATCTCTGCCCCTCTGCCCTCTGCACTCAGTCTCTTCTTCTGCCTTAACAGTTCTGCATTAGTAATTTATCACCATCCTTTGAATATGTCATTCCAGTTCTCTGCTTGCCTTTCTTTTTATGTTTTGTTTTGAAATTGAGTCATTTACCTTCCATTAACTGTGGGACTGTGCTTATTTGTCCTATTCTCTCTCATTATTTTCCCACCTACTTGCCCCCTTCTTCCTATATATGTGCAACCTGAAAGCAATACTTTCAGGTTGCATATACAACTAACAACTTAAAAATATACATTTCTGTGAAATTCGTAGTAAAGTTCCAAAACATAGGGGGTGAGAGGCAACACATTATTCCACTTGAATTACACTGGTCTCAAAGTTATGCTGACCCATGAGACCTGACTGAAATGTCTAATTTACAACTGTAGTTCCTGATTGTACTGCAGCGAAAACAAATTCCTCAGCTTGAACATGATCAACACAGATTGCTTAAATTTGTTGAAGGTTTTTAAAGAACTGTGTGATAATAGATTTATGTTTTTTCACTTTTTGGACATGCAAGCTTGAATGAGTTCACTCAAAAACATTTTTGGCCATGACAAAAATGTCACTGTTGGAATGGCGACAGTAAGGTTGATTTTGTAACACGATCTTTTCTCTTTTTTTCCTTTTAGCTGCTACACAGATATGAGACTTTGTCGTGAGTTTCTGGTGGAAGTTGTTGTCTGAAGCAGCTCTCTGTGATTTGTGTTTGAATTTTGGCCTAAAGCAAATTTTATTGCTGAATGTGTTTTTCTTTAGAGAGCATATGAATAAACATCAGTTCATCCAGAATCCATCCTCGATCTGTGGGTTTGTTCCAAGATGCTGAAAAGAATAAATGCAAAAGGCATGCAGCCCACTGAGATAATCACTATGAAAACATTCAAAAATCAGGTTGAAGTTGACTGAGATGACAGAGCTTTTTGAACGCTGACCTCTTGATCATGACAGCATTTGAAAATCAGGTTTTTTTAACACCAGCCAAAGATCAACCTTGGATCAAACCTTGAGTTAATGTAAAAAAAAACTGACAGGAGATTCTTCAAAACACTTCACAGGTAAAGAGAAGAAAGGACAGTGTAGCTTAACTTTCACACATGGCTGAAACATGCATTTTTGGATGTCCCTCTTTTTCTGCACATATTCACAGAACTGCATGGATAGAGCTGGCCGTGCTATGTCTGATCAGTTTTGTTGGCCCAGTGAATCACTCTGTGATAATTCAGCCCTTTGTCATTCTGTGCACTTCTTTAAAAGTTTAACTTTCCAAATTACAGCAAAGGTAATAACTGACTGATTTGCACCTGTACCAGCATTAGATTGAGAGTTTTATTTGCCCACATTCACAATGCAGCCTTCAGCAGTATTTAACAGACGATGCTTAGCTCTCGAGCCCAGTTTGAATAAATACGCTGGCTCATTAAAATTCATGGGTTCTTTCCAGAAGCAAACCATTTCATGGTTACTATACATTCATCAAATTCTTGGATTATAGTTCTCAGGGTCATACCTATTTAAGCTTGTAATTAAGCTGAGTTCTCTTTTATTTTGGCTTTTGATTATTTAGTGAAAGCAAATCTGCCAGCAGTCATTGTTCACTGATCTTGTGCCCTCTGGTCAAGTGTTTTTGTTAGGTGAAGAATGAAGACAGTGCTGCTTAAAAAATGTAGCACTTTTCTCTTGTAAAATAAAGAAGCTGCCTACCAGGTATAAGATATAAATATATACATATATATCATGGAAATATTGGAAGTTTTCTACATGTAAAAATAATCCCTTAGGAGACAGGTATAAAATATAAATGCCTTTTTTGCAGAAATATGTAGTAGCAGACAACATCCCCAGAGTTTTCGCTATAGCTCCTACAAACACACTGTAGATATTTGCAGTAATAACAAGGAAAGCTCTACTTAAGGCCCTTTTTTCAGGCACCACAGGAGAGGGGGAAAAAACTCCAAAAGGGACTCCTTCAGGCTTCCCCAAAATAGTGAGGTTCCACTAAACAGAGGGGTCATGTCCCAAGGCCAGTAACTGTACACAACAGTATGCATTTAGAGTTGTTGATAAAGTGTGTCTCTTTTACTCACGCTCATTTGCACAAACAGAGTACAGTTCATTTACTGTCCATGTAGGCACACATGACAAATCAAAATGACAAACTGAGGAGTCTTAGGCGGCACATCAGAATGCCGAACATGTCAAAAGTGACTGGTCGTATTTTACTCCCAACAGGCAGCTGGGAATCGCCTGCATTATTATGAGCACTCAGAGCTTTTTATAGCACATGATGAATTATTACAGGTGTAAAATATTTAAATATTTCCTGTCATTTAGTGGCTGTTCTTCTCGACCCTGCTGTTGGATGCAGGTGATGACTCATTCTGCCAGCTCAGCTGTCACAGTGAATGGTGGGCTGCATGTCATGTTCAATACCGTCTTACAATATTGACTTACCTTGTTATTCTGCTCTGCCTGTATTGACTGATGCGAAGGCGTTGCAGGTTTACTCAGTCTTACGGGGTTGCAAATAAGCTGCTTAGCTTTCATCCAAGAAGCAACATGCTCATGTCAGAAGGAGCCGACTGTGTTTAATTTTACAGCCCACAGCTGAATCATTTCAGTGACACAGAGGCTATGTTTGACTCACAACTGTAAACTGATTAGCTGTAAGCCCTGTGAGACTTGGATGGTCTTGAGTTTGGAGCAGGCCCAAATGTTTTTGGATTTGCTTGCTATGTTTAAAAACTACTGAATATGATCTTCTGGATATTCCATATTGCTTATGCTCCAAAGGAGCCAATTCTTTAACAATGTAACAACTCGGGTACATGTCCACTTGCTTTACTTTTTGATGCATCTCAGAAACAATCCAGCAGTAGAGTAGTTGTACTGGAAATTCTTCATATCGACTTGATTTGCTATGTTTCTTGCTTCCGTTTTGTTTTAAACTGTAATTCCTTCTTTTTTGCTTATTTTTTTTTTTGCTTGCTTGAGAAACTTTTGCTCCTGGAGCAGCAGCTTGTGTTGTGAGCACATTTAGAGGTTGTTCATTATGCTTGTGTTGACTGATTGTGCACACCGTCTCAATCATTTACTCTAAATAGAATAAAATGAAAACACTGAAACAATTATATCAGTCTGTCATCTACCAGTGCCTTCTAACAAAATTAGATTTAGAGCTGCAGCGAAGTGCTGAAATGCAGAAGTAGACAGCAGATTATGAGGAGGTATTGCCCTGGGTAGCTGTCTGAAATGATTTAAAACAAGGACCTATGTGAAAATTAAAACAGCTTTGAGGAACTTTTCACAGTAAAAAAAATCTTTTTTATTCTGAGGGCATACTCTAAATTAAGATGATGTCATACTGGGAAATTTCCAAAAGTCCATTATACAACAAATATTCCAGAGAAGGATTTTCTGGACAGGAAAAAGCTTTTACGGTGGGATAAAAAATTCAAGAGTTTCACATTGTTTTGCTTATCTTCGTGGCCTGTTTCGAATAATTTAAAGATGTCATGTGAACTTTTCTGGTAAATAAAAATTATGTATACATTCAACAAATGTGCTGAATGCATTTCCTTCCTCATAAAACATTTTTAAAGTTGACTTCTTGCACAATTTGAACTTGTATTGAATTGTTTACCTCCATGTTCTTTTTTTCCCCAAACCTCTCTCTTGCTTTCGGTGCCATAATGATGTAATAATTATAATAAATGTATTTGTCTCTTTGGCACCTGTTGCCAGCTGTTTAACACTGGAATATTGTGAAACCATTGGTATGAAGGTGTATTGCATCACTGGTATGTGTGTGCATGAGAGAAGAATAATGTGGACTCAGCTGGCACGAGAGATGGTGGTTTTTTTATTAATATTTCCAGTCATCTGCTGTCAGGTTTTGGTGAGCACGCGTGGATTGTAGCCTCAGTTTTATGTTCTAAACTGACTAGAGTGGCATCCAGTGTGGTCTTTTTCTGCTTAAGCCAATCTGCTTCAAGGATTTATGTGTTGTGTGTTCAGAGATGCTCTTCTGCATTCCCTGCTTTTAGAATAATCCTTTAATTGTCCCACAAGGGGACATTTGGATGTAACAGCAGCAAGAAAGACACATATACAAACAAGTAGTACACAAGACACAGAACAGAAACATACACAATTTTTACATATTTACATCAAGGACAATGGTTATCAAAAACAGATTAAATACAGATAAGAGGCAAACCCTGGTTATAGTGTGAATCGGTTGATAAAATAGTGCACGTTACAGCGCTGATGTAAACATCTATGTTTTTTGGGAGCAGTTTTGATTGTACAGTCTGACAGCTGCAGGGAGGAAGGACCTGCGGAAACGCTCCTTCATGCATCGAGGATGCAGCAGTCTGTCACTGAAGGAGCTCTGCAGTTCAGCAACATTTACATGCATGGGGTGGGAGACTCTGTCCATCAAAGATGTTATTTTGGCCAGTGGGTCCAGGGTGCATCCCAGAACAGAGCTGGCCTTCCCAATGAGTTTATCCAACCTCTTCCTCTCAGCTGCCGATAAACTGCTGCTCCAACATACAACGCTGTAAAAATGACAAATGCCACCACAGAGTCATAGAAGGTCTTTAAAAGTGCTCCCTGGACTCCAAATGACCTCAGCCGCCTCAGCAGGTAGAGTCTGCTCTGACCCTTCCGGTAAAGAGCATCAGTGTTGTGGCTCCAGTCTAGCTTATTATTCAGCTGAACACCCAGGTACCTATACGAGTCCACTATCTCAATGTCCACTCCCTGGATGTTCACCGGTGTCAGTATGGTGGGTCTGCGTCTCCGGAAATCCACCACCAGCTCCTTGGTTTTCCCAGCATTGATCAGCAGGTGGTTCTGCTGGCACCAGTCCACAAAGTCCAGAGTCCACTGTCTGTACTCTGAGTCATCCTCACCTGTGATGAGGCCGACTATGGCAGAGTTGTCAGAGAACGTCTGTAGGTGGCAGCGTGGGGAGTTGATGGAGAAGTCTGCAGTGTAGAGGGTGAAGAGGAATGTTGTCCCTCTGATGTTGTCCTGTTTTGGTTATTTGAGTTGCCTTCCTATGAGCTCGAAGCGTTTATCCATTCTCCCGTGACCTCTGGCATCAACAAGGCATTTGTTGTTGATTCTTTGTAAACCCTAGAGATGGTTCTGCAGACAAATCCCAGTAGTTCAGCAGTTTCTGAAATACTCAAACCAGCCTGCCTGGGATAGTGTGACAATACCACATTCAAACTCACCTAAATCATCTTCTCCACTGTGATGCTCATTGTGAGCTTGACCAGGTTGTTTTAACTATGTCTACATGATTACATTCATAGAGTTACTGCCATGTGATTTGGTGTAATGAGCAGCTGAACCAGGTGTAAAGTGGCTTGTGAGTGAATATTTTACCCAAAACATAGAAGTTATTAGTATAGTAAAAAGAAAAAAAAACAGTTGTCAGTAGACTACACCTTTGCTCAGTTTCCCTGTTTCTCTTCATCCTTGTGCGGTGCAGACATCAGTCTGCTGATCAGTGATGACTACTCCCATCTCTTTCTCAGGTCTCTCCCTCTTTTGTGCCAACTATCTGTTTGACAGATCAATTATGATTGATGACAGAACACAGTGAACTTGGCCCCAGTCTGTCTCCCTTTCTCATTCACTCATTCTTTCTTTCCCCACACAGACAAAGTAGTCTCCTTTCAAACAATATCTAATTCATATTTAATGACAGAGTGCATTTAGCTCCCCCATCACTCAGTGAAAGTGCTTCACTCTGCTGACACTTTAGGGAGTAGAAAGAATCAGAAGCATTTCACTGGTCATTTTTTTTATACCCATCTACCTCTCTTTCTCTTTTTCTCTACCCCATTTAGTGTTAATTACTGAATGTTTCGCCATCTGCGTTTTCTGGTTCTTTCTGAAATGTAGACCTAGCCTTAGTTTTGTTTCCAAGATATAAACCCCGGCAGAAAACTGTGACACCGTGGCACCACTTCAGAGACCTAGAAAACAGCGGGGAGTTCAAGTTGATGAGAAATTTGAAACTTCATTTCCAGAGAGGAGGAGGAGGAGAAGCGATAGCTCCTGCTGTGCAGTTAGAAATAAATATGTCAGAGTCAAATTCTTTCACTGCAGAAATCATTTGGAGGAAAACAGAATTAAAATAAACAGTTTCTACATGGAAAAGATCCTGACAGCCTGCAGAAAGAAAAGTCAGTGATGTAATACTTATCGCCATTGGTAAAGAAAAAGGTTTTAAGATTCAACTGTTCTCTCTTTTAACCACTGTTACTACATGATCATGTCATTCTTCGTCTTCCTCCCACGCGCCAGGAAAAAGTTTGTCTCCTGACAGCCGGTATCTTGTGACTCTGGGCAGCCTGCTAGACGACCAGCACTGGCATCACGTTGCAGTGGAGCATCACAGCAATCACCTCAAGCTCACAGTGGACAAAAGCACAGAGTGGGTGCACATCTCACCAACATTTGCACATTGGGACCATGATCAGGTCTGTATTTGAGGATAGGATGACAACTCATGAAAAGACAGATGGCAGAAAGACACCCACCTCGCAGCTGCAGACATTTTATTGTATCTGCTTGTTTGTGTACTCTGTCTCCTGTACAGATGATACTGGGAGCACAGCAGGGCTTCAGCTATACGTCATTCTATGGCTGTCTGGAAAACCCAGTTTACAATGGCCTGAACCTGGTAGACCTCGCTAAACAAAAAGACCAGCGGGTTACAGTGAAGGTAAACTTGCTCATAGTGTGCTGCTGAAAAAGCTATTTTGTGTATCTTTCACAATGTGTAGACAGGAGTCAAAGTAGAACTACCTAGTTATAAGTAAAAGTACTTGATTTAAACAATAAACAGATAAATAATTCTTAAAGGGGCCGATGTAAAAATAATGTCACAATATTCATGTATTTAAATGCATGTAAAAATGTGATTAGGAATTAATTTAGTTTTAAAAAGTTCAGTATAGTTCAATGTATCTCTCTGCATATTAAATATTTTCTGTCAGGCCTCTATTATGATAAAAATGGCACCTCAGACCAACATCTAGTCAATCTAAACTCCAGGTAAGTTCTGTCCTCTTGATGTCTGCCTGGAGGTCTCTGTCCAGGTGTTTCTTGACTGTCCTTTCTTTCTCTTTCCTTCATTGCATGTTAGAGCTTCTCTGGTGATGCTTGGTGATGATTTTATGATGACCTCACCTGGCCAGCTGCTTTTGAATCTCACACCGTGAGATTAAAACTTCCAGATGTTGATACACTGATAGCTTTTGAGTCTCTCTCCTTCTGTGAGGGGAGTATCATCTTCCAACTTGCCAGTCCTGTTTGGCTGGATGGCATCCACCTCCTAGACTCATTACTAGCAGAGTGATCTTACATTTATGTCTATGCTTTACACATATTGACAGCATGGGCACATATTGTATCTCATTTTTCTTGTCCTGTTTTTTAGAGGAAAGTTTGACTTTCTTCTTTTTTCTCATTAATTCTGGAGGCCCTTCTGCTATCTACACAAATCTCTAACTATTCATAATGTGGAATATTTGTTTATAATGAGCATGGATGCTGAAACTGACTACAAACACACTTTGTAGAGACAATTTTAATGGATGTTGAAATGATGAAGTCGGGTAAAAAACAAATATTTTAGTAAAAATGGTGGAAAACTACAAATGCAACACATAAGAGAACATACTGGCATTTATATAGTGTCGTTCAAGTCTTTAGTGGACCACTCAAAGTACTTATGCCTGCAGGTCACAAAGTGCCTCGTCACATATATTTATGCAGCACTTTACTTGTTTTATTTACCTTGCGTCCACATCTGCAGTCAATTTAAATTCACCAATTAATCTTGTTTGCTTGTGTGTGTGTGTTTGTGCACATAAAAATGTATGCGTGGCTTTTAGATCTCATCAAGCTACAGCAATATGTACAAGAAAACTGACCATCTTTAGCTTTCACCTCTTCAGTCTGCATTACTCTATATTGCTTTGACTACCCCACAAAGAGCTTTTAGATTTGATCAAGTGTCAGTGTGCTCTGTGCTGAACTGAAAATAGAAACCCAGTATTCCCACTAGAGGACACGGAATGGAACGTATCACTGTTGCTGCCCCAGCGGTGGATTTACTGCAATTACCACTTCTCGAAGCCTGCTTCTCACTCTCTCGCTATCTGTTTTTGCCTCTCCAAACTTCTGCTCCCTGGTGTGACCTTAGAAATCTTTTGGCTGACATTGGTCTTCACTAAGATCTGTGCTTATATTAAGCCTGACTATAATCATCATGGTAATGCTCCTATGCTTTTTAAAGGAGAATTGCTGATGACATCTTTTTGTATTTGGGTAGCACCAGACAGCCTTGGAACTAATTTATATTCAGACATGATTGTTTTCTATACTCATTCCTCTCTATTCATATATTTTCCTGTCTCCTCTTCTCTTTTCCATCTGTCTCAGGGCAATGTGACCTTTTCATGTTCTGAACCCGTTTTTGTTGCCACGACGTTCACCGGCCCCCAGAGTTTCCTTCGGTTACCAAGGATAGATCAATCTTCACTGGGTATCTCAGTGGGACTTCAGTTTCGGACATGGAACAAGGCCGGGCTGCTCCTGACCTTTGAACTCCCAAATCGAGAAGGCAGAGTCTGGCTTTACCTGAGCAAAGCCAGAGCACATTTACAGATCCACAAGTCTGGCAGGGCACCCCTGGAGCTCAACGCAGGTCAGTCTGACAACTCAAAATCATGTTAAACTCTTTCTCGGGTGCCTCCATCCTGCCTGCACTTACTAACTGGACTAATTTAAAGCCGTGATGTAAAAAAGGAGCTTAATGTTAGAAATTCAGTATCAAAAATCGTGATAAAAAATTTCTGTTTTGAGCCCAAAACACTGGAAGGCAGCAAGCTGATATCATCTAAACATCCAAATTTACTTATCAAGATACAAAATCCTGACCAACTCCAGAAAGACATTTTTGTGGTTAAAACTGACTCCCAAACATCAGATGTCCAAAGTGAACCATAATAAGTCTGTAGTATGAAGTCTGTTTGATGGCTGAGTGTTCAAATGTGAGAATTACACAGGTATTTTTTAGGTATTCTTCTTTTTGTATGCTTGCATGATTTTTCCAAGTGTCACCATTTCCTAATAGAAACTACTTCCAGGAGTGATAATAGAACTGAATGAAACTATGTCCTGTTATAGGCTGTGTGGCATTTGAGAAAGTGCAAATTATTCTTCAAGCATTGTTGGGAGTTCTTATGTTAAAGTAGTTGTAATATCACACACTTAGACATTCCTGAGCAAGAACCATCTTCTATTTTTTCCATTTTCAACAAATTATAATTGAAACATGATATCAACATAAAAACACTTAGACATATATGTGTGGCTCTTCAGGTTCAGCTCTGAATGATGGTCAGTGGCACTCTGTGGACTTGATATCAGGAGGAGGACGTCTGACCATCACAGTGGATGGTGATGAAGGAGCCAGTGCTCACGCGAGCCCCTCATTTTTAATTACCACAGGAGGTCATATATTCTTTGGTGGTAAGCGAGAAATGAACGATAAAACACATGCATCATTATTCATCTTTGTCTATATAATCTAATCTTGCATCGCAGCGCATTCAGTTTAGTTTTATTTATATAGCGCCAAATCACAACAACTTCTTTATATTGCAAGTTAGAGACCCTACAATAATACAGTGGTATGGTAGAATGATGGCTTGATTTCTCTTGTGTTTCATTTACTGATTGATGTTTTCTCTTCTGTCCAGGTTGTCCTGCTGAAGAAAATAGCCAGGAGTGCTTGAACCCCTTCAAAGCTTTCCAGGGCTGCATGCGTCTACTGACTGTGGACAACCGGCCAGTGGACCTGATCAAGGTGCAGCAGAGGCTGATCGGAAACTACAGTCACCTGCAAATCGATATGTGCGGCATTATTGACAGGTAAGACCTAAAGGGGCCGTTTGCGACACTGATTTATGTAAATGCCATGTATTGGGTATTGCTTATGTCTGTCTCTCCATTTGTCCAGGAAAAGAAACGCATTATTCTATGTAATGCATTTGTTGTATTAACGAGGATTGTCAGAAAAGAGGATTCACTGGCATTAAAATGTTTGATTTTGTTGTCACGCTTGCTTTGTAAACCTCCTTAATCTCCCTCTGAAGCCTTTTTGTGAAATGGGGTCGCATGTGGATTATTAGGCAACAGTGAATATGATACAAACGCAATATGGCGTCAATGTTTCCCGAAATGTGTTCTGGTTAAGAAAACGTCATAATTTTTCATGTAGCTTGTCTCTGTTTCAACTGGTATGAGGAAAATAAACCTGGAGGCGTTCACACACACACACTCCAAAGCAATTAGTGTTCAGCAGCGTGCTGATTAAACTTTTCTTCAAGTTTCCTGATTGCTGCCTCTTCATTCCTGCTCTTCCAGTGGTTATCTGTGTGGCTGTGCTCTGCATCTGGTGCTGTGCTTTGTATTGACAGTATAACATTTTATAAGGACACCAGCACCATGTATGCATACATGCTGGGGACTAAAATGCTGTAGCTGAAAAATCCTTTTTTACCGTCTGACAGAATCGATATTTCTGGGATTTCCATATCATAAAATAGTCGAGCAACTGCAGCCACTAACATGTCTATTTTCTCTTTCCATACTGCAGAAAATGTCAAGTTAAGCTCCTCTGTGTGAGTTTAATGTTGTGCTGTGTGTGAGCAATAACACATTGCTCTCAGAACATGACATTAGACCTTTTTCCAAATCATTAGAGCCCACTGGTGAATGGCACACATATTACCCACAGAGCAGCTTTTGTTTCAATAAAATGTCAACTTGAAAAATTGATTTACATTTCTCCAACCCCTCACCTCCAACCCACAGCACACTTTGTTGAAATAAGTGGTGCTTGATTGATCATATGTATACCAAATGTATCAGTGGACTCTCAGGCTTGATTGAAAAATGTATAAAAAAAAGAATGATAAATGCAAATATTTAAAGTGGTGGAGGAAATACGGAGTGCTGCACCTGGCTTCATGTCAACTTACTTTAAGTAGAAAAGAAGCAAAGAAATTGGGTGTTAAAAAAACAAACTTTACCATCTGACAGAGCTGCTGAGTAAGTCTTTTTCTAACAGCAAATTTCCCCCTGACTAAAAGATTAAAAATAGATGCTGCTCTCCCTCCCCTTCTTTTTCACTCTCCGCAGTCACAATTTGCTGACCTCATTTCCCCTTCCAAATATATTTACGTACTCATTCACTGCTCTGTTCATCCAACCTTCGTTCCCTTTGTTGCTCATTCCTCTCCTTCAACACACCCCAAACTTTATTTCCCCTTTCCTTTCTCTCCATGTTCTTTTTTTCCTCTCGCTGTTTCTGATGTTCCGCTTCTTTTCCTCCAGTCATCCGCTTTGCTGCTTTCCGTGTTTTACACAGGAAGACTGAGGAGGAAAAAGTTAACAGCAGCACAGTTTTCTCAGACTTGTTCTATGGTGTGTAATTTTGACACGAATTGCTGTGAAAATTCAGGTACTTTTGTCCAGTGATGTATTATTCTCACATATACAACTGTGTACTGTAAATCTGCAAGTTTCCTTTCAATCTTATAATTCTATATTTTCCACTTAGGTCAGGCTTGACTCTCATGCTTGAAGCTGTCAATGCCTCATCCAAGTAAAATCACAATGCATTAGGTGCAATTACTTTATTTAACACACACTCACATTAAAAGGCATGAAATATTTTAGCAACTTGAGGTGGTATTTGCTCAGCACACCGATGGTTCTGTTTGCATCCATAAATAGGAGGTTTTGTAATGGCTGTGCTGAATTTAAACATCACTTCTTGTGGATGATTAATCTGGTTTTGCAGTATTTAATATGTGAGGTCCATACAGCACAAGCAGGGCCTGTAGTGATTTATCCTGTATGAGGGTGTCTCACTTGCCCTCTGGCCTTAAGTGACACCCTCCTGTGCAGCTGATTTTACTCAGCAATTAGGCCACAGTATTAAAGACCGGGGGGGCGCTCCAGCCCTGAGAGCCTTTGTAGCTTTTGCTTGTGAGCTGTGTTTGGCACCGCTTCATCCCACTGAGTGGGATGAAGTGGTGCTTCAGTCATTTTGTCTTATTGACTTACTGTTTTGTTTGGCAACAAACTTACAGTTTTATTGTCTTCTTGTCATGGTCCTGAGTCCGACGACTCAGTGCTCTGTGTTCGTGTTTATTCTGTTATGTCTTGTCTGTTATGTTCAGTGTCTTGTCTGGTTCTGTGTCTGTTAGTTTCCTGTTTTATTCTGAAGGTCCTTGTCTTATGTGAGTGTGTTCACTTTACGTTTCCCCTGCCTCGTCAGTTGTGATTTCACCCAGGTGTGCTTCCCTCCTGTGTGTATTTAAGCCCTGTGTGTTCTCCTGCCTGTTGCTGGTTCGTCTGTGTTATTTGGTGTTTTCTTGTCTGTGAATCTCCTTCCGTCATCCTGTGAATTCTCCCTGCAAGTCGCTTTCTCTCGTGTTCAGGTTTGTTGTTTAGGTTTTGGTTTTCCCAGTGTAGTTTATGTCTAAGTTTGGTTTTTCGCCACACTCTCCTTTTGTTTGTTATCACTCGGGTTCTGTGTCAATAAAGCCCTCTCACTTCACTGTATATCCGCATCTTGGGTCCTTTGTTAAATTCACACGGCTTTCCCCGGCAGCCCGTGACACTTCTCTATTTTGATGGAACTTTTTTTAGTTTAAATACCCCCCTGGACTTTTTAAGGAAACATAACAGTGGTTAAGAACAAGGTTTAGCCAGCAGTGGGCTTTCATAGACTCTTAATGAATAATGATTTGCGTCCAGTGTGGGTATTTTTAAAAAGGTAATATTTATGTAAAGAAAATTGTCGCAGAAGCTGAGATATTGGCATAGGCGTGTTATGTGTGTCATACACACACCTGCACATACAAATAGCAAACCCAACCTTCTAATTTAGTGGTCTATTTCTGTACAACTGGCACCAGTCTGCTTTGCTGTCTGTTTCAACCCCTCCACCTGTCACTGGGGTTTGTAATATATTTGTTGTTTTAGATTTTTATATAAGTTGGGTTTGTGTTTCTATGTGTGTATAGTTTTGTTTTTTTCCACTGCCTTTATTGACCATCTTTTTATGCGAGGAGAGGAGATCATTCCATCCCAGATGTCAAAATGAGGCGCCATCCAACCATTTATTAAAAATATCAACTTAATAGGCAAAGTGGCACACATCATGTAAATATTAATAATAAATTTGCTTTCCATTTGCATGACCTGCTGGTATGTTTTGAATTTTTAACAACAGGCTGTCAAACTCACAGCTGGTGCAGCTGCTGTAATAAAATCTGCTTCTTGTCCAGATGTTCCCCTGCATGAAGAGCATAGAACTATATGAGCTCTCTAAATCAAGTTTATGTGCTAATTGATCAAAGTGTGTTTAAAGTTCACTATAGTTCAGTTGTCTTTACTAATGCCTTGGAAATGATGATGAATTAATTTTCACTTTGACTCAGCTGTGGTAAGTGACCAAAGTGAATTTAACTTTGGTCACAAAACTCCAAACCAAGGAGGGGTAATTGAGTTGGACTACTTTCCAGCAGAAAGCCTATATGTTATCTTTAAAGTTCCAACTTTTGTAATGGCATTATTTTTATGTTGTGGTAAAAAGTTTAAAATAACAGAGTAGCGGTAAGATACTCATTTTGTAGTCCATCTTATGAACAGATATTAACATTCTTAATTCAAGCCCATTAGACTTTGTGTAATGTACACATTACTGGAGATAAATTTCAGGAGTGGGTCCACCCCTCCTAACCTTTCGGTTCTCACCTATGTATGTTCCCCCAGTTCACCAAGCTGTTCATTCTTGTTTACTGGCCCCACCTTCCCTCTCCTTTTCAATTCTTTAACTTCTTCACTTCTATTTAGTACATGGGGATCTGCCAGGCCCGGGAGCCATCACCAGTCCCCTTTGAGGCCTTCCCCAAACCGCAGCTCAATTCATGTCCAAGCCATTCACCTTTACCTACTGAAGCACTGTCAAACCTAAAATGAGGACGTGGGCCCAGCTAGTGAAGTTTATTATAAATAGATTTATGAAATCCTTCATCCAGCCATCCATTCGCTTCTGCTTATCCTTTTCAGGGTCGCGGGGGGTGCTGGAGCTTATTCCAGCTGTTATAGGGTGAGAGGTGGGGTACACCCTATACAGGTCGCCTGTCTGTCGCAGGGCTAACACACAGGAACAGATAACCATTCGCACTCACATTCACTACCGCATTCACACCTATGGGCAATTTAGATTTTTCAATTAACCTATCCCCACAAACTGCATGTCTTTGGACTGTGGGAGGAAGCCGGAGTACCCATCTTTTGTCTTCAGTTGCCTTTGTCTTTGAGACTAAGCAAACAAGTTTTAATAAGACCCCAGAACTGATGCATTCTCTCCCTTTCTCCACCAAACTGGGCATCGAGAGCTACTTGCACTGTTCTCTCATGACGATGGGGTATTTTACATAGATATGGAGACGTGTGCTTTCTTTCCTGTCTCTCTCTCAGATGTTCCCCCAGCCACTGTGAACATGGAGGCAGCTGCAGTCAGTCATGGAGCACCTTCCACTGTAACTGCTCTGGGACCGGGTACAGCGGAGCCACTTGTCACAGCTGTAAGGCCATGATGGTTTTTTGAGTGGTGTCGTTCAAAGGTCACAGATCTGTATTTCAACTCATGTTTGGGAGTTTCCGTTAACCAGCGGTCCCCAACCCCCGGGCCTCGGACCGGTACCGGTCCATGAGTCGTTTGGTACCAGGCCGCTAGAGTTGAGGCTCAGGTGTGAAATGTATGGTTTTCAGGGTTTTTATCAGTTTTCAGCGTTGTCATTGTTTTTATCGTTAACTCGGTTTTCCTGGGTCTTTTCACGTGTGTTATGAATAAATCTTCTTTTTTTCGGTACCGGTACTAGTTTTATTTTGTTGTATTTATCCACGACACCTTAAATATTGTCGGGCATAAACTGGTCCGTGGCGCAAAAAAGGTTGGGGACCGCTGAATTAGACAGCCTGCTGCTTTAACTTTCCCTTCAGACATTTTTGTGGCAGAAGGTCAAGCAGAGATCTAACTTCTTTCCAGCAGTCATGATTGTAAGCACTCATGGAATAACTCTTAGCACAAAAACAGAGTGATTTAGAGGTCACACAAGAAATAATGAAAGAAGTGATACACAACTCTATTGGAAAATACATCCTTTATAAGCACTTTAGTTTAAACCATGAGGCAGTTTCTAAGACGAGCATGTAACATGTGCTTCTTTTTAGCAAATTAATGAATTTCCTTTGCAAAAGCGTTGCTATTTTTTTCTTCTTTTCAGGGCTTTGTAAAGTGCTCATTTTTGACCATCTAACAAAACTGAAAATCACTGGATATTTTACAGGACAAGCATGGCTATGCAGTCTTTGTTCAGCAGTGGCAACAGCAGCCTCTGTAAACGATAAGTGGTAATTACAAGATTCTAGTGCATTAAATTAAATGGTAAATGGACTGGTGCTTGTATAGAGCTTTATGTAGCACTCTTGTAACTGGGCACTCAAATTGCTCTTTACACCCATTCACTATATTCACCCATTCACAGTGTGCTTTATTCCATGCTTTCAAGTGGTTTCAAGCAAGCACAAGAGCACAAGATATGATATCCACATCTATTCATCTGCTGCTGAATAATTTTTGTTAATCAAGGTGCACCAACCTGTGGACATAGATTTGGGTTTAGAGAATATATCTTCAGCTTTTATTGAGGTTTCCATTTTTTTTTCATTAATTTGACCAGTATAAACAGTACAATCATAATTCATATTAATATAATAATTACAATTATTAGGCAATAATTCATTTTTTGTTGCTTTGCACTAATATAAGAGTTAAAAAAAAAAAAGACCAGCAAAATTAAATCAGATATATTAGCATAAACTTTATTCAATAAACCTTGAAGATATATAGCCAGATACACTTGCAACCATTAGGTGCACCTTTTTTGTACCTGGTTGGACTTGAAAAAATGTTCTCTAGTCTGATGATTCTCAATCTTCTATTGTCCAGTCTTGGTGAACTGTGAATTGTAGTCTCAGTTTCCTGTTCTTCCTCAGTGGCACCCAGTGTGGTCTTCTGCTGCTGTAGCCCATCTGCGTCAAGATGTGACATGCACCTCTGAATGCCTTAGCTCTACTGGTAACTTCCTATCAGCTCAAAGCAGCCTGGCCTTTCTTCTCTGACCTCTGGAATCACCAAGTCACTTTCACCCAACTACTACTCGCTGGATATTTTCTCATTTTCAGACCATTCTCTCTAAACCCTAGAGAAGGTTGTGTGGGAAAATCATCAGTTTCTGAAATACTCAGATCAGCCCTCTATCGCCAACAATCACGTCATGTTCAAAGTCAGTCACATTTATTCTCAGTTATAATGTTTTCCATAAATTAAAAAATACTAGTGCATTAAATTAAATAGTAAGTGGGCTGGTGATCTATATAGTATATAGTTAACTTTATGAGATTGTTTTGACCATGTCTACATGCTCACATGCATTGAGTTGGAACCATATGATGAAGTAATTTAACATATTCATTAAGCAGCAGTTGCACAGGTGCACCTATTAAAGTGATGAGTGTATTAAATGGTAACAATAATATCACTAAAATGTAGCTAAACAGATAATCCAGTGGAGAAAAGTTGGTCCCTCTGCATCTACATTGTAAAAAAAATCTTAAGTTACTTGCAATATGTTGAACAAGACCAGATGCTGAAAAACGAAATGAGCAACCACTGTGCAGTTGCATAGACAGAAAAACAAACTTAAATGTCTGCAGTGATGATGACGAGGATGTCTCTCTCTCCTCAGCAATATACGAGCAGTCCTGCGAGGCTTACAAACACAAAGGCAACATTTCGGGGCATTATTACATTGATGTGGACAGCAGCGGACCCATCAAGCCACAGCTGTTATACTGCAACATGACAGGTAGCTGATACACACATCAAAACACACACGCGTCAACATGCCTGGCGCACAATCTCTTCCCCTCTCTCTTTCATCCTGCCTTATTCTTCCTCTTTCAGTCCTGCATACATACAAATACAGATACAGGTGAAAATTAAAAATACACGCTTTCCCTTATTCTTCTTTCATTGCACCAGAGGACAACACATGGATGGTGATCCACCACAACAACACAGACCTAACGAGAGTCCAGCCATCACCAGAAGTGAATACACATGTAGTGCATTTTGAATATGCATCTGATGAGGAGCAACTAGCAGCAATCATAAGCCTATCAGAGCACTGCGAACAGGAAATTGCTTATCATTGCAGGAAGTCACGCCTACTCACCTCACCAGGTAAAGACCTTGGATGATCTTTAACGCCAAATTTATGTATTGTTGTGATGCAGTTTAAACAGGCAGTTGAAGTTATTTTGGACCAAGCATGGGTACTTCAAGACAATAGTTAAGACTCTTGCATAGTGTGTATTGTGTATCACATTGCATCATAACAGGTTTCTGTTTTTAATAATAATTAATTGTTTTTTATAATGTGAGATATGATCAACAGAATGTCTGTTTTACCTTTGGCAGCCAGCAGTAATAAAAAAGTAGGACCTTTTGACTCAAGGCAGCACAGGTCACTGTGGTTAGCACTGTTGCTGCACCGCAAGAAGGTCCTGAGTTCAATTCCACCATCAGGCCAGGGTGTACCCTGCCTCTCGCCCTATGACAGCTGCAATAGGCTCCAGCCTGACCCTAAAAAAGGATAAGTGGAAGCGAATGATTGGATGGACCTTTTGATTGAATTTACTACCATATAGTTGTGGTTGTGGTATAAAATCATTCAGTATAGCCATGTCTTTTTCTTTTTGTGTTTCTTTTTTTATTGATTACAATAGTCTACAAAAATGTGTCCCATTATAGAAACATAGCTACCATCTGGGGATCGGTCACTTGATATAAGTGATATGTCTGTGTGTTTCAGAGGGCTCTCCCCTCAGCTGGTGGGTAGGAGGCCCAGGTGTGGGACAAATGCACACTCACTGGGGCGGAGCTCCACCAGGGAGCCAGCAATGTGCCTGCAGTCTGCAAAATAACTGTGTGGACTCCAGATATCACTGCAACTGTGATGCTGACAGCAATGAATGGTACTGTATATCATAATACTCATATCAAAACAATTATAGTGTGACGTGTTCCGCTATAAAAATAGCTCATATCCTCACTGCATTTATAAGTCACCAAATTTGCTGCCAGTGCAGCAGATTTTTGTAGGTGTGGCAGCTGCAAGAGCATAAATCAACAACATGTGTTATCCTTTACAGTGAATCACATTTTATGCTAAAGATAGATGTCTTTCCCTCCTCTAGTTTGGAGTTTGTTTTTAATAAAAAAAATTCTGCTCCTTATTTTTTAGGACTAATGACTCAGGCCTGTTGACCCATAAGGAGACACTCCCGGTTAGATCTCTGGTGCTGGGTGATATCCAGAGACCTGGCTCCGAAAGCACCTACAAGGTGGGACCTCTCCGTTGTCATGGAGACAGTAAGTCGAAATCAGAGTGCCAATGTCAGTTTGTCACTTTGTACATGTTTTTAAAATGATGCAGGTGTGTCATGTCAGAGTTGTAAACTCATTCCTGTACCTTGCTTCATGTTTAAAATGCTTTCATGCATTTTGCAGAAAATGTTTGGAATGCTGCATTTTTTGACAAGGAGACATCATACCTCCACTTTCCTACATTACATGGAGAGCTGAGTGCCGACATCTCCTTCCTGTTTAAAACCACTTCATCATCTGGTGTCTTCCTGGAAAACCTGGGCATCAAAGACTTCATTCGAATTGAACTCAACTGTGAGTAAAACCTCTCTGGTGAGATGTCTAATCTAGACTTCACTTAGATGTGAGTACAAACTGAGCAGGAAGAAGAGTCCTCCGAGTTAAAGTTTCATGTGGTTTTAACTCAGCCGAGGTGATGGTGTCCATCAACCCTTCAAAAGAAATACTTTACAGCAGCACTGCCATTTATTTCTCCTCCTCTGGGAAATCACAGAATTGTTGTTTTTGATGTTGTTGTTGCAGCCAGCTGCAGTGCTTTTATAACCACCAGAGCGTGTAGCTCTCTATCACTCTACTTAAAACACTGAACTACCATGTAAAAGAAACATTTGACCCACCTGCAGTCATTTATATCTGCTGGTGGAAGTCCCCACAGACATCCCTGCAGAGCAGACATTATGACCAGGGGTGCATATAAATGGTCTGTAGGTGTGCATGTGCTGTCAAAATAAAAAACGCGCACCAGATAAGAAGTTGCAACGCACGTTTGCGTACATAAGATTTTCTGGAGGGATTTTCACGGCATATTTTGCACCACATCTCTGTTCATTATTTGTTTGAAGGCAGCTCACCTCCAGTAACCACTTTTCCGAGAATACACACTTCTTTCGCGGTTCGGACTCCTTCTGAAATTTCTTTGGAGGTGGAGGAACACCAAAGTAATTGCTTAAAGGAGCTTCTTCGACTTTTTTAAAATTTCTAAACAAATGTCTGTCTTTCTCCAGAAAATCTTATGTACGTAAACGGGTGTTGCAACTTCTTATCTGGTGCGCGTTTTTTATTTTGACAGTGTATGCGCACCTGCGGACCACTTATGTGTACCCCTGAATATGACAACAGACTAGTCTAGCATAGTATTAAAAAAGAGATGCTGGCATGGTCTGTGTGTCAGTTTATGTGAACTTGCACTGAGAGCATATGATGTGCCGCTGTAGATCAGGAGGCAGTGCAGCCTGTCCAGTAATCAGAAAGAGTGTGGTTTGATCACGGGTCTCATGCTCAAAGTATCCCCAGGCAAACTACTGAATGCCCAGCATATCGATTGTGTGTGTAGTGTTATTGATAAAGTATGCAGAATAAAGTGGTGTATGCAATGTATGCTTGAATTGCCTTGTACAGCAAAAAGTGCTTCGAGTAGTAAGACTACAAAGGAGCTGTATAAATGCAAGTCTATATACTTACAAGTCTATTTACTATTGTAGTTCAGCTTGACTGAATTGCTCCAGTTCAAACACTGATGTGTGTGCTGTTGTTGCTTTCCTCTTTGTTCCTCTCTTGATGAGGTGCTTCACTTCATGTGATTGCAAAAGAAATCGAATCTACCGCTGTAGCTGGTTTTACCTTAAAAAGAAGTCCATGTAACTATATATGCTTAAGGCTAGCAATCAGATCTGACACTCGATTCAGTACTTTCACAGTATTTTGCCGTAAGGCTACAACTGTTGCACTGTAAGCAAGACAGTATCTGCAGTGTGGAGGTACTGTTACTTCCTTTCCTTTTTTATATTCTCTTATATTATTTGTTTCATTTTCTTTTCCAGACTAAGCAGCTAGCTCAACATGCAACATATTTCAGTTAGAATAATTAGAGCTTGAGTAATAAAAAGGATGAAGGCAACAAAGCAATAAAGGAGAGCCGGTCCTGCTGAAGATAGAAAACAGGAAGAGGGAGAGCTAGCCTTGAACTTAGATGTGGATTGCTGCTCTCTGAACATCCAGAAAAGGGATTAGAGACTAACGGACTGATAGCAGGTGGATGAGGAGGTTATTTGGCCAGGGGAATGATGACAGAATTAAGAACAAACTGAGTTTGGTAGCATGGGAACTCAGAAGTGAGGAAAAGAAGAGAAAAGAATAAGGATCTTTTCAAATATCCTTTTTCCTACTTTCCTACCTGCCTGACGTTCCTTAAAAGCAAACCCTGAAAAGAATTTTAAAATGGCAAACATTTACAGCATATATATTTTTGACATAATTTCTCCTCCTGTGAACACCATGAATTCCTTGTACAAGACTGATTCTTTTACTACTTAAGTGATATATTTCTTCATATTACTTAGGTAGTAAAAGAACTTCCCCAGGATGAGGCTTGTCCTGAGTTCCTAAAGGCTCTGGATGTTATAGGGCTGTCTTGGTTGACGCAGCTCTTCAATGCTGCATCGAGATCAGGGGCGGTACCTCTGGTTTGGCAGACCAGGATGGTGAAGACCGAAGGGTGTGTTCCAACTATATGGGAATCACAGGTTCAACCTCCCCAGGAAAGTCTGTGCCAGGGTGCTGGAAAAGAGAGTCCATCTGTTTATCGAACATCAGATTCAGGAGTTGTCGTCCAAGGTTGCAGAACACTGGACCAGCTCTTTACCCTCTCAGGGAAATTTGAGGGTGCATGGGATGTACTTCTGGAGTATGGGGTGTCTGCCCCATTCTTTGCAAGAGCTTGGTCCACATAGCTAGCAATAAGTCAGACTCATTCTGGTAGGTGTGGACTCCACCAGGGCTGCCCTGGGTGCTGGCCCACCTTGGTGTTTCCCCAGAGAAGCTGGAGGAGGTGGTCAGGGAGAGTGAGGTCTGGGCTTCTCCAATTAGGCTGCTGGCCTTGTGAAGCAGAAGAAGATGGATGGACATTGACTCTACATCAATAACTTTAGCTTGTTTCTGTGAAAACAAACTAGTGCTTTATCTTTGTAGCTGGTTGTCACAACTACAGTACTTCATTTTTATCTTCCAAAGTTGTCGGCAGTTTTATGTGACATGCTTACGAGCTGCTTGGTGTCAGGTTGTGTTTGCATCACTTAGGTGATACATTACTTCAGCCTGAAAGTGTTTTTTCTCATCAGAGTTCCAGTGGTGCTCGTGTGTCAGCTGCCTCTGTTCCTTATCTTTCTTCCACAGATGATGTACTGTAGTTCTAACAGAGAATGAGGACTTCAGAGTGAGCATGCTGACAAGTAAAAGGGGAAAGCAAGAAAGAGTTTAGCAAGATAAAAGATCCTTTGTGGTTCCACTATAAAACAACACAAAGTTGCTGGTGTTCAAAACAAAGGAACATGCTCTACTGGTAATAATTCCTGGCATGCAAACAACTTGATGTGATCAGATTTGGCTATGAAAATGTTGCTCTGTGTCCTTTCTTTCTATTTTCTGGGGGAAAATAAATAAATATGACAGACAGATGACAAATTAAAGGACATTGTAGTGAGTGGATGCAGTGGCTGTGTTTAGCTGTGGATAGTGTTTTACTGGCATGGTTTGTGTCCACCTGTCTCTTCAGTTTAAAAGGTTATTGTAAATCAATACAAAATGGCTTTGAGTTGATCACCTTTAACCTACCTGAGTCAGAGACTCACCAGGCAAGGCAGGAAACTGCAGTGGGCTGCCAAACTTTAAGCTTTAGCAGTGGCAATGCTCAAAATTTGCAGTGACAGTGGGAGAGACCTGACTTGACCTGGCCCCGCCTGACTCAACTCATTCTGCTTACCGACCGAATGCAGTCTTTGAGCCTGAGGGACATACTGTAATAAACAGCATTTGCACAAATCATGGCCCCCAACCAATATTCACAATGTTTTTAGATGGTGTCAAAATAGTTATAACATAACTATGATGAATGCTGGTTGTAGAGGCCTCCTGTGAATTGTTGCCTGGCGCCTCAACCGACTCTAGAATTACCACTGAACAAAGCGGTCTCCTCCAAGGTGGAAGTGCTCCCATCCATATGATGTTAGAAAATGATTTGAATCATATGCTATGGTCTTTGCAGTCATCAGAACTCAAGCCACCTGAAAGTCTATTTGAGTTTCTGCAGAGAATCAATACCAAGATGCAGTGAAGGTCTTCTTTTGGCAAGGTAATAGCTCAATACATTAGTAGGATAATATTTTTTCCTTTACACTTGTTACCCACCATTAATTAGTTAGAGGTTAGACAAACAAAAGCTCACTCAGTTAAATCATGCAAATAATGAGCACATCTTTGTGTGTGAGCTGCCTTGTGTGCAGGGCAACAAGTACCAAACAAGCTGCAGGAAGGTACAGGAGACACAGAAGGTGCTTCTTACATGTTCTAAAATAAGTCTTATTTTTCTTTCCTCTCTGATGCAGCCTCCAATGAGGTCCTCTTCTCCTTTGACGTGGGTAATGGTCCATTGGAGGTTTCGGTGAAAGCTGGATCACCTCTGAATGACAACAGGTGGCATCGTATTCAAGCCGAGCGAAACGTTAAAGAGGCATCGCTTCGCCTCGACGAGCTTCCTGCTGTCACGCAGGAGGCGCCGGCTGATGGGCACATCCACCTGCAGCTGAACAGCCAGTTATTTATAGGTGTGCAATCAATTCAAAGCTGCTTTTTTTGAGGTCCCAACAAAAACAATGCGACATTTGGTTTTTACTCATGTAATTATTATTAGAGATTAGGATTTCTTTCATTTCAGTCCATGCTTGTTGTTGGAGCTGTCAGATTTCTACTTTTATTTCTTAAACTTTTTCAAATAGTCTGTTTTCTGCTCGGTCTTTGTTTCATTGTGTCCCTTATTTTTACACACAAAACCGCTCTGTGCTCATAGGGTACATTTTCATTGACCCCCTGGGAGGTTGGTGGATTTGCATTCTCGTCACAGAATATATAATCTTCCACGACTCCACACTTCCCTCATAGTGCACAAAGAACATATTGCATTGTCTGCTTATTGATCCGCATTGATGCTGACAGGTTTAAACAAGTCCACAGTAAAGCAGTTCTTGTTTCTAAACCTTACTTCGATATAAGCTTAATAGACTTAATAGAAAATCCCCACAAAGTGATAGAAATTCCCTGGGGATGTGTAGAAAAAAGTCACAGTTTTGTGGTCAGTGTCCTTGCAGTAACCTTGGTAGAGTGTTTGAACTCAGTCCATTAGTTAAGGTAGTCATTTCCTGACAGGTCCTGATGAAACTCTTGGCCCTGATACGAACCTCATCAACTCTGCAGCCATGGGAAACTGTTTATCTCATCATAACAGTCTTGAGATTGCCAGTTTGGCAGTCTGAGACAATTATAATGTTGCAGAGCGTGAACTCTGAGGACAGCTGGAGGTTGTGATGCGAAAACTCAGAAAACAATAACTTTTTGAGTTTAAATTCTGACCTGGAAGGAAAAAAAAAATATTTTCCTGTCACTGTCAGCCAACCAGACAGGACAAGCAGACTGTCAGAGCGATTGGCAGGTCGCTAACTTTCTAGATAACAACAATCAGCTTGGTGCTGGGTGAGCAGAGCCACAGCCAGTGAAATGTCAATTTCTGGAATTTTTCACCTGCCAGTTTGGGTTTCATTGTGCTTCATTTTAAAAATTCAGTATGAAACCGATGACAGGCCTTTTTTTCTTGGAGGTTGATAACACAGATTGTTTGTCATTCATGCGTGTCTGTACAGTATGAATGCATAAAAATCATATAGGTAGTGTTTTAGATTAAGATAAATTACATCTAAAAAGATAAAGCACTGCAAATATGTCTCCTAAGTTGCATTGTCCTGCAGCACTTTTATTTCACTGTGAATGATAAATATATAAAAATAAACTGGTTAAAATAGAGTTACATTCAGTTACATTCATAACTTTGTTAGTTCCAATTATCAAAATGTTGCATCTCTTTTTCACCTATTCATCAGGTAAATCCTAGACAACCTAAGACCAGGTGGCTAAAAATGTTCCCACAGACTGCCACAGTTAGAAAAGGTGTTTTCTTTTTTAAATTAGCAATAGATACATCAGCTTTCAAGAAGAGAGCCTTTCTGCATGTGCAAGAACCATATTTGCTAGATTAGTTTTATGGCAACTGTTTCTCAAATGCGAGGATTTGTGATTTATGCCACTGTGTTTAAATATATTTTGGGTCTTGGACAAACCTGCAATTTTTAACTTGTTCTCAAGGCAACTGTTAAATGTTTAAACATCACTGGGATTATATTATTTCACATTGGTGGTTTGCACAAAAACATAAGTAGAATAAAATAGACAACAGAGAAAATTCATTACAGTGTATGCTTTTTTTTCTGTGTCTCCTGTGTGTTCAGGAGGCACAGCTTCAAGGCAGAAGGGCTTTCGAGGTTGCATCCGCTCTCTGCAGTTGAATGGCGTCACTCTGGACCTGGAGGAGAGAGCAAAGATCACCCCTGGGGTTCAGGCAGGATGCCCAGGCCATTGTAGCAGCTACGGCTCGCTGTGCCAAAATCAGGGTCGCTGTGTGGAGAGACCCACCAGCTTCTCCTGCGACTGCAGCTCATCCGCTTACACTGGACCTTTTTGCAACAAAGGTACAGAGACTTGGTCTTCAAGCTCAAAGATGCACAATGTCAAATTGAAAATTACATTAAAAATCACTTAAAAGCTTAAATTTGGGGTTTAATAATATGTAGCCTTGGGTCACTTTAGCAGTAGTGCAGTTCTTGTTCTTCCTCTATCAAAAGTCACATAATCCAAATTAACACAGGAACCTGAAGAATGAGTGTATCTTTTGAAATTTTTAAAAACCCAGTCAGCATCTCTTGAGCAACTGTAGTTGCTGACCTCCAACACAGCCACCTTCATATGCGCTACAGTGCAGCACTTGGATGGCCTATAAATAAAACACATATACAGTAATGTCATATATAAGTGAGGTCACACCCAGCTGTGCTGGGGCACACTCTGCATACTCTACTGTATATACACAAGGATTAGCTGAGAGGTTTGGTTTGTACATGTAGATGTACGACGACCAGTGTTGGAGACCAAAGTACAACCAAAAGTATTGCTATGATGTGCATCAGACGTGTGCTGTTTTTGCCTTTGAAATAGTAGTTTTAAAGATAAAGATTAAGAGATGCATCATAGACAAGTTGCACTTATCGACACTACTGTAATTGATTGTGACATGTTGGCCTTTCTGTTTATATTTATGAATTAGACAGGAATTATTTGCTAACCTTTAGCAATCCGTTTGAGAGTGATTGCAATCAGTCAAAGCTGGACAGCAATAGGAGACAAGTTGCTTCCCAATCAAAAGGCAATCAAAAGTGGTAACCCAGAGGCAGTGTCACATGCCCAACTTCAGATTAACTATTTGAAACTACTTGTAATCAGTTGGTGAATGTGTACAAACTCAACTGCACAGACTGGGATGTATTCAAGGTGCAGGACACTGACAATCGTGTCGCATTGGACAGTTACACCTCCACTGTCTTGGACTACATCTGTTTCTGTGTGGACAATGTAACAACTTGGAAATGATTCTGTGTGTTCCCTAATAATCCACCCTGGATGACACACGGAGTTCAACAACTTATTCGGACAAGGAACAACGCTTTCAAATCCGGGGACCAGGAGGCATACAGTGCTGCCAGGGCCAACCTGAGAAGAGGCATCAAGACTGCCAAGCAGCAGCACAGGAGGCGTATCGAGGCCAGGTTTGAGAACAACACAAACCCAAGGCAGGTCTGGGAGGGCATCAGGGCTATCACGGACTACAAAAGAAGAACACCATCACCCTCAGCCGACAGTTCTACTCTGGCTGAGGATCTAAATCTCTTTTATGCCCGTTTTGATAGGGAGAACACCGACCCTGTCCTGTCCCCTCTCCCCTCAACCGACCCTGCTCCGGTCCTGAGCACTCATGAGCTGAGGCGTGTGTTCCGGAGCATTAACACCAGGAAGGCGGCCGGGCCGGATGGAGTGCTGGGCCGGGTGCTAAAAGACTGTGCTGCGGACCTGGCGGACGTCTTCACCTCTATATATAACACCTCGCTGTCCTCTTCACTGGTACCATCCTGTTTCAAAGCAGCAACCATCGTTCCCATCCCTAAACAGTCAAATGTCACATGTCTGAACGATTTCAGACCTGTGGCACTCACCCCCATTCCCGCCAAATGCCTGGAGAGACTGGTCATTAAACACATCAGAGCTGCTTTTCCACCATCTCTGGACCCGCACCAGTTTGCATACAGGGAGAACCGGTCAACCGAGGATGCGATCGCCACATTGTTAAGTTTGCAGATGACACCACAGTGCTCGGACTTATATCCAACAATGATGAGACAAACTATAGGACAGAGGTGCAACAACTAGAGTCATGGTGCCACGACAATAACTTGGTCTTAAACACCAAAAAGACCAAGGAGATCATTGTAGATTTCCGGAAGAGGGGTCATAACAACCATCTGCCTCTCTTCATTGGCAGTGAGGCGGTGGAGAGGGTGAGCAGTTTTAAATTCTTGGGGGTAACTGTGACCGAGGACCTGTCCTGGGGCAACCATATCACCTCAGTTGTCTTATTGCATTGGAGTCACACTGGGTTAAATATGTACACTTGGGTTTTAAGGGGTATTTATTATTTTCTTCTTTTTTTGGGGTTGTATGGAAGCCCCAAACGCAATTTCATTGTTCTTGACAATGACAATAAATAAATAAATAAATACTAAAAAAAAAAAAAAAAATTAAAACGTATTTATAAAACACAAACAAGGTCAAAAAGTGCCTAAAATCAAGAGAAAATATAAATAAATAAAACAAATGAACAACACTGTTAGAACATAAAAGATACAAGCTTACCAGCTACCTTTTCTATCACCTTAAAGCTACCAGTTTTTCCTGTCTTTAGCAGGTTGCTGTCCTATTTTCGGTTTAGTGTGACTGAGACATAGTGTACTATCACTTGTGTCTTCATTCTGAAAGGCAAAACTAAGTTTTAAAATCTACTCAAATCCTTTTTAAACTATGATGAAAAAGGATCAGTACCGCTGCTGACCAACACTGCTGCATGCAGGTGTATTTGATGTGGCATCTGCCGTCAAATCTAAGCCAAAATGCTTCGCATTCATTTTTGGCTTGGTCCCGGCACTGAGAGTGCAAAAGCTTGCAACCTTAATGGCAGGAGTAAAGCCAGCCCAGGCAGGAGGAAAAGATAAGAGCCAAAGAGGAGACGTATTGATGTGGTGAGAGAGGAAGATCAGTTATGTTGACTTCTTAAAGAAGCCAAAAGAAGAGGAGGATTTTAAAATGGAAACCAGAAGCTTTGTGAAGATTTTCAACTGAACTTTTCTGACAAATGTTTCATTTTCCGAAAACTGTCAGTAAAGAAGCCCCTGCTGGGCATCCTGATGGAGGGATTCTGTCATAACACTAGTGCGCACCCATACTTCTTTTTATTTAAGTTATCAGAGAAATATTGAGTCATTACATCGGCATAGTAACACAGCTTATCTATATTCAGTTATTAACAATCCCAGCTGTGTTGCTTGTTATAACTCTGCATTTTTATCTACAGTGGAAATCATAACTCTGACATCCGACTCTGTTATAATTAGAGAGCCAGATTTGTTGTTTTTTTTTTTCACCTGTCAGCTGGTTTCCTGTGGCTGCCTTTTCACCAGCTCACTAATTAGGTGTTGTCAATGAAACAGAGGCACAGCACATTTAAATATATGAATCATTGATATTGTCTCTTGTGAGATTAGTTGTCAGTATAAAGACATATTATTTATAGCCATGTAAATCATACTATACAGTATCTGCAGAATGATGTGGTTCAGTGAAATGACACGACTGGGATAAACTGTTTCCGGGGCTTATTTATCAGGTATAATGTGTATGAAATGGTAAAGAAATGCTTGATGTGAGGAAGAAGAACTCCTAGCTAAAATCTAAAAGCTCAAGTAAAATCTTTCACAGCTTGTAAATTAATCATCTACATATTAAAATATAATGCCCGCCACAACTACTGCATAACTGCTGTAACTTCTATGTTTGTAATTCAATTTATCGACTTACTCCCTACAGAGGTTTCAGCCAGCTTCAAGTCAGAAACATCAGTCACCTATGCCTTCAAGGAGCAGATGGTGAACGAGCTAAACAGGAGCAGCAGCAGCAGCAGCTCCTTCCCCTCCTCCATCTACTCTGACATAACCCTAAAAGCAGAAAATGTGTCCCTGAGCTTCAGGACCAGCCAGAGTCCTGCTCTGCTCCTGTACGTCAGCTCCTACCACAGAGAGTACTTTGCTGTGCTGCTCAGCAAGCCAGGTGAGCACTGAGATCCTCTCTGTATTTTTAATAAGGAAAGTGTTCTTGCATCAAATACTTTGACTTGGCCTTTATAAAATAACCATGACCTTTTGTTGCTTATATTTATAAGTTGTAACAGTGGTGTTGTAGCATAAGGCAAAAATTGTAGCATCAGTTTCCTGTTTTTAGCTCGCAGGAGTGGCACCCAGTATGGTCGTCTGCTGCTGTAGCCCATATGATTCAGGGTTTGAGTTGTTATTTGCGTTACTGTTGCCTTACTATCAGCTCGATCAGTCTGTCTATTCTCCTCTGACATCAACCAGATGTGTTCAGTATTTACTCTTTTTTTAGACCGTCTCTGTAAATCCTAGAGATGATTGTATGGGGAAAATCCCAGTAAATCACCTGCTTCTAAACCAGTAAGCTTCAGAACCAGCCCGGACAGTCTCATTCAAAGTCAATGAAATCTCTTTCCTTCCCTGTTTTAATGCTCAGTTTCATCAAAATGTAGACATGGTCATGGTCAATGGGCCTCCATGTTGCTACCATTTGATTGGCTGATTGCGTATTTGCCTTAGTGAGCAGTTGAACAGGTGTAACTAAAAAAAAAAAGTGAGGAGTGTTACAAAAAATGAAACGTTTTTTCAGTCTTATCAAAATAACAGATTTAAATGGATTTCTAAAGCTATTTATTGGTGTTTCTGTAATAGGCATGTAATAGTGAATGACATCAAAATCAAGAATTCAGGCTATGAAGGCCTCATCCATAATTTCAGCTCATCTCCGTTTGTCATCCTTCTTTTTTTTAATACAACGAGTCTTCCTGCCCTCACTCACCTTCTTTTTCCTATCATCAAGTTCCCCTCTTCTCTATTCCTGTTCACTTCTGTGTTTAATCAACTCACTGTGAGTTCAGCCAAAGAAAGAGACAAGAGGGGCCCATCTGAGTCGGAAAGGACAAAGAAGGCTGACAGACCTATTGAAAGTGGGATACCACCTAAATTAGCTGTAAATAGACTGCGAATCGGCTGCTTTAATAACCCAGGAGGAAGCTGATGACCAGGAGGTCACACAGTTTCCATGGTGATCAGGTAGTCAACATGACAATAAACTGAAGCACCCCATTAAAACTCTTGGACAAGCCTTTTCTGGTGAAAAGACTCTGTGCCAAGACTGCGAGCAGCTTGGTTGATGTGTCGCTGCTGCTGCTGTGCTGTTACTGCACCTGTGTAACATTTTTATTTTTGCTGTAGTTTTAAACAGGAAGATTATATTTCATCGCATGTCTAAATAAAGGATACGTCTGCTGAAATTCAGTACTTTTGTGATCGTCAATAAAAAAGATGATCAAGCCAATGATTAACCAATCTACCACCATGTTTTGGTGGGGCACTTGGGCTCAGAAGGCAAAGTTGGTCCCTGTCTCCTCTTGACTGCATGTTGAAATGTTCTAGAAAAAAGTAAGATACAAAGGTCTGTAAAATGGCATTTTAGTGTGAAAGTGCTTTAAATGGTCAGTAAGGCTAAAAAGTACTGCATGAACACCAGTCTATGCACCATTACAATTGACACCAATCAATATTTTCAGGTCTTGTTCTCTGCTGTCGTAAAGAGAGGCGAGTGTGAAGTCGTACACCAGATTGATTAAACTATTCCTGGATCTGTTCTTTGACAGAAAATGTCATCAGCTTCATCCTTTTGGCAGTTTTAGCCCACACCACACACATTGAGATGATTCTGGGACCGTAAACATGGTTTGCACTGTATTTGAATTTTAGTGGAAAAGTCAGCTCGTGAAATTTATCTTACTAATATTCAGTGTTTTGTTATGAAGCTAATGTTGTCTTGTAGGCTAACAGCTGTGAGTGAACACAGGTTTTGAAAATCCTGATGCTGAAGAATTTAGAGCTTAAAGCATTGCATTCAGGGAGCTACAATAGTGAAAATTATACTGAATACAGCTTGAATGTGGTAGTATCATTACATAATTTACCATAATTATACTTTTTTCTTGTTTTAAAAAGGTTAGAAGGAAGGGGCTTGTCTTCGGTAGCTGACTGAAATTCCTTTTATAAGCCGTGTTTCCACTTTTACGCTTATAATTCGTGAAACCAGTTGTTAAATCAGTGAGGCTCCACCTTCACTTTCAACCATTTAATATCAGACTGCTGAAATGACAGAATTAATACCTCTTATTTCATCTTGTTTATCTAATAACTCCACCGCTGAGCACATGTGGTTAATAAGTACATAAGAGGTAACAGGTGCACTGAAATTTGGGATTCATTCGTGGGATATTTTAGCTACCTGAAAGCGGTAAAAGTGAAAGAGTGATTTGACTGTCTGTAAACAGACTTATTCTAGTTTAGACCCATCTAGTAAAAGCATGGAAATGCCTTTTCCCACACTTGAACTGTTATTTCTACAGGAAAATGTGTTTTAGACAGCATTTTATAGGCTTTTTTTAGGGAGTCTCTACATCCATTCGTGGATGATGATAAGAGCGGAAATTAGCCTCGGGCACATACAGATAATATATTTCTAATAGACTGAACAAAAACAATGTGCATGCAAATTTCTCTTTTTTTCCACACAGTTTTAGTTGTGAATCTCTAGAGTTTTATACTTCTGGCACCTGGTGTTGTTAGTGATGGCTGAACCTTTCATCTTCAGTATTTGCTAACTTTTTACCACCTACTAGCTTAAAGCTTGCTGACAAACTCTCTCTGTGGAGTAATTTCAGTCTGTCAGCTCAGCAATCACCTCCCCTGACTTGTTAATCGTGGTCATTACAGTGTGAACACACTTTATAACTGCCTTTGGCTCACTGCTGTTTCTTCACCTTTAATAAGCACGGTTCAGAAGCCAAACGGGTGTTAAAAGTATTAAATTGTTTAAAAAAAATTATTAGCAGAGCTGAAAATATGAATAATGCATGATTTGAAAGTTGGAACAGGTTTCTTTCTCACCCCCATTTTTTTTCTGCTGCTCTCACTTTGTCTCTCCTGTCATTGTTCTCATAAGCAAATTATTATTAAAGATATGCTGATATGAATAGGAGTAAACTAAAAATAATGTGTTTAAATTCGCAGTGGATGACGGAACATTTGCTTTTGAGAAAAGCCTGATCAGCAACACATCTTCCTACAACCAATGGAGATCAGTCATTATTCATTTAAAAAAGGTGTGAGGAAAATCAAAGTACTTCATGCTGTAGAGAGCCTGGCTTTTCCAAATACTGAATTATTTCGGGATATTTTTTGGATCATTGTTCAGTTGCTAATACCCTTGAAGAGCTAGATCTTTTGAATTAATATAATCTTCAATATATTCATGATTATATAATGAGGCATGTTTATGGAGAAAATTTGATTGGGTCTATTTTTAATATAAATAGGAAGATGGCTTTTAAAATGCTACAAACGTAAAAGGTTTATGTTTGGAATTAAGTCATGAAGGTTTGAAATTAGGAATTGTGCACTCACCGGCTGCTTAGTTACAGTTTTTATAGTACTGGTTAGGAATATGTTTTGTCTATAAAAATCTCTCAATTCTTCGTGACACCTTTATACTCATGCTAGGTTTGAACTTCAGCAGCAGAACTTCTAAAGCCCCCCTTATTTTAAGCACAGGCTGGAGGATCCAGAACAAGGACCTCTGGAGCATTTAAAAAGGTTTAATGGAGTGAATAACACCAATATAGAGAGCTGTCAAAATGTCAAAAGAGGAAGCACATCAAGTAAATGTGATGAAAATGGCAACAGAGAGTGGACAAGGAGGGAAGTGGAAAAACCTTTGCAGAAGAGCAAAAAATCACTCAAATGTTATCAGAATCAGAATCAGAATACTTTATTAATCCCTAGAGAAATTTTGTGGGTTACAGTTGCTAAAGAACAGTAGCATTAACAATAACAAATTAGACTATTTATCAATATAATATGTTAATATATGAGGAATAGCACAATATATACAACAAATACAAGTCACCAAGTAATAAATATTCAGGGTTGACAGATGTGATTATAAATAAATATCAATAAATTGACAGCAACATTACAGAGTAAGAACGAGTATGTGCAAAAAGGATGTAACCATTGCTTGATACCACACTGATAGCAAAATCAAGGGGAGAGTAAGTGACACGACCGCATTATATATGCAACAGGTTGATGAGTGGATGAGATCAGGCAGAAACAACATAAACAGTTCTGAGACATGACAAAAACTATTTACTGGATGTAGACACTCCTCCACTTCATAATTTGCATCTAAATTTGCCATTTACACCTCAAGTTATTAGACACTGCAATTGAGACTTTTCTAGGGAAGAAGTGCAATTTTCATTAACACATAAGTGGAGGAAAGGAAATGTGAGTTTCCAGAAAGATGGCTCGAATAACTTTCAAAGCAAAAAAGCAACAGAGGATCATATAAACAATCCTACAATGAAAGCACACTATTATATAAATGAAGTTACTGATAACATTCACAGTAAAGTTGAAAAGGTAAACTGTGCATATTGACAGTGGTGTGTGAGTTTGAAAACAGAAAATGTAAATCTTGGCTGTTTTTGTTTCATATTAACCTCCTAAGACTGGAACTCTTTCATGGCATGCATTTTTAATTTCTCTTTGCTATTTGGGCTGATTGGGACCTGATGAATGTGAAAACAAAGAATTGCCTGATTTTTATTTTTTACCTGATTTTTGTTTCTGACAAAAATGATCCACATATGAGGACATTCATTTTAAATTTCAAAAGAACAGTGGCAGTATAATGTCCTCGTAAGTGGATATCAGGCCCCTGTGGGGCAAAATTTGTTTTTTTGGGTCTAGACAACCCAAAATGTGATGTCTACATATGTTGACGCCAGGTCCTAGGAGGTTAAGAATTATTTTTTTATTTCTTCTTCACCTTATAAAGTTCAGCATGCTCTTGAAAATGAGCATCACATAGTCTAGAATATGCATGAGATCCACACCAGCCACACAAAAATCAGTTGGTATGAAGGAATTCCAATACTTAATTTGGTATTTTAATATCTAACGCCAGCTTATTAAAAGAAAGGCAGGGACAATGAATCCACACAATGGACAGAGATGGCAAAGAGGAAGGATGCATGGCGGCAATGAAAGCTTTCTTTTTTGAATATAATCGGAGAAGAATATCTCTTATGTAAGGTGATTTTAGACAATATTTTCTTCAACTACAGGAGCTTTTGAAACTTCCCATTTAAACATGTATTCAATGTTATTCAGTCCTGTCTTTTGTGCCACACAGAAATATAGCAGTTTACTGTGCTGTTGCTAACCACAGATAAGCTAGAGGTGAGGTACAGACTGGACAGCAGCAAAGATGCAGAGATACTGAGGAGCAAAGTGAAGAACCTCGCCGACCGACAGCTGCATGTTATTACCATCAGTCGACTGGCAGACGTTGTCTCTATGCAGGTAACACACACGTGCAAACAAAAAGCACTCAACCCGTCTTCTTAGTCAATAATAAACAATAAGTCAGCCTCTGTCAGCGGAAAAAGCAACAGACAGGAGGTTTATGAAATAAAACCTCTCTGAAAATCAGTATTTACCAAAGTACTTACTAACTATTCAAGTGTTGGCGTTTATTTGAAAGCCCGTTTTGAAGGGAAACCTTTTATTTTCTGTCAGATTGACCAGAATCCCAAAGAGGACTTCAACCTGACATCTGGTGTAGAATTCAATGGCATAAGGTCGCTGGTTCTTGGCAGTGTGCACGGTAAGTGAGACAGCAAGGCCTTTCAGGCTGAAGAGCACTCAGACAGAATATTATTTTTTCTGCTATATCAGACAATAAGGCTTTCAAACCTTTCCTCACTGGTTCCCTCACTGGAGGCGGTGTTGTCTAGACTATAGGGTGTATACGACACAAGGTTTGCTTTCAGTTTTACTGCACAAAATGACAAGAACAAAACTCCTTCCAGGCCAGAAACAACTATTCCCTGCTGTTAACATAACACCAGCTTTACTACAACTTTACAACTTCATTAAGTGCTAACCATAGACAGTATACAAAATGAAAGCTGCTGTGACATCACCCACCGGTTCCTGAAAGACTGAGACGAATGTTTCTGCCATTGCAATCTTGGTTGCATTCAGTTTTCTGTTTTTGAGACTTCTAGATCATCTATGTATATTTTCCCCTTCTGAAAAAACTAAATCAATTGCTTAATATTTTTTAAAGGAATTTTTTTTAAAAAGCCAGATGCAGCAAAATACATTGCAAGTTAAATTATTTTTATGCAAATTCATCAGATGGCTTAATAAAACTTCTGTTTTATAAACATTTGAATTTTCTGGCAACTATTTAATCATTCAGGCTTTAAAGGGTTAAAGCTGTGTGTCCCGACTCCAGCCAAGCAGCTAAAGCTTGACTTTCAACAAGTAACAAAATCAGTGACCTCAAATGCACTAAGATTCGTTTCAGGGTCACGTCACAGGCAAAAAGTACAGAGGAGACAATGAGCCAAAGAACAGAAAAGCTTCATATGTGTCTTCATGCTTTCTTGAGTATTTTGGGACTTTTTTGTTTGTTTTGTTGGATCCTCCAGTAACCTTGTTTTTGTTCCCAGCCATTTGTCAGCATTATTTGTCCTTTTTTTTGTCTTTGTGTAAAACATTTGATCATTTGTAACAACTAAATGTACGACATTAGCATCTTTAATAGAAGGTTCATTGATGCCAGTTTTTACCTCATAGCGAAACTGCATCAGTAACCTCATCATTGTCATCTTCTCCTAGTAATTATGAGTGCATTGTAGTGGAGTTAATAGACCTCAGACTATTTGGAAGAGAGAAAACCAGACACTGATTATTTGGTCAATACTCTAAATCAGCCGCTGCACCTACCACTTTGAAGCAATATTCTTTCAGCTTGTTTTCTTATTATCTGCTTTTGCTATGCCCAAAGTATTATTTTTCCTTTTTGTTCTTTAGCAGAGTTACAGTAGCACTGCTAAAGCAAAATCAATTTTAAAAAAGTGAAGTAATCACCATCCTTACTGTACATTTTATAAAACATCACAGTCTGTGTGCTTGTCTTTTCTCTATAGATTCTGAAGGGTTGGATCCGGACTTGGCTCAGATTGCTTCTCTGGGTTTCACTGGCTGTCTATCTGCTGTCTTCTTTAACTCCATCAGCCCTCTGAAAGCTGCTCTGCTCCACCCAAAAACTAGTCCAGTTACCGTAACTGGTCCGCTGATCCAGTCCATTTGTGGCTTTACTTCAGCCAACCTCTCTCATGCAACAGAAACCACACACCATCTATCAGGTAAGAGGGTTATTTCCTTGCTCTCTTTATTGGTATTGGAGATTGAAGGAGATTGGAGTGGTGGCAATGATGGTCAAACTGTGTCTCCAACACAGTTTTGTTCTGTCCCTCGCATGGCTTCAGATCACGCAGAGAGAATTTCAGAAGCAGAGCATGTTGTCTGCATGGGGTCATCTGTTTTGAGAGTTGACTGGATTTTCTCTGCTGTTCCTGTATCTGACTTCCTGCTCCCCTTATCTGATTTGTTCAGCTTGAAATGGCTTACATAAAAAAATAGAGCTGGTGCTGTTTGCGTGACGCAGAGTGATTTGCTTTGAAATCACTGGCTGATTTCTTTTCTTTTCAGGTGCTTTTTATTTTTGTTTCTTTGGACACCTCAGTTTAGGCATCTAATTCAGGCCTCTTTGCACTAACTCTGCATGTTGCAAAGTGTCAGTTAGCTTGTGCATGTGCATGTGGCATCAGGAGATCCTTTAAAAGCATCCATATGGGACGAGTTAAGAATGACACCACTGCTACTGCCACAGCAGAAATGCCAAAGGACACCCGAGACAGCAAGTGTTTTGCCAAATGAGAATGAAAATTAGAAAGGACTGGTGTGTCATGGGCAGAAAAAGTATTACTTACTTTCACTTTAGACCGTATATGTGTTTAAAACTATTAATACGTTTTGAAAATATAATATTGTGTCTCTACCAATGATATCTGAATTTCTAAAGCTGCACATCCTATTTAATGAGCTGTTGCTTCCTCAGTTGTGTTATATGTAGATCTGGAACCACGCATAACGACTAGGTGAAGACAATCTCGACGTTTCATGGGGCAATTTCTGCTGGATGATGGTTTTTCTGCATTATTCCTGCGACTAGGATAGTGTCAAACATCAGTTTTTTTATGCCAGCCTCTACAGATGTTCTTTTTACAATTGCAAATGCATGTGTCAGGGAAAGGAATTAAATGTAATGACATTATCCTGGTGGTTTGCATAATTAGAACATCATCCAAATAGCTTTGAATATCATCATAAATGCAATGTCTGGTCTCCCCCTGCAGATTTTCAAATAAACACTGCTACAAAAAAAGAAAAGAAAGATGCTAAACTGCTTACCACTCAGACTTATCATGTCTCAGGTTTCTGCACAGCGGAGCAACAACAGTCATAAAGGTCATGTGCTATTCTTGTAAAAGTCAGCCTAAACGTATTACAGAAAATAAAGGCATATATTAAAACACAGATTTGTAGTTAGGGGACAACGCTTGGACATGTCTCATCTGTGAAAGCTACAGCATCCTCCACACAGGTCAGATAGTGAGTAGCAAACACATCCTCCAATATTTGTAATGTTCCTTTACCGCACAGCCACGGGATTATGTTTCCCATCAGACTCAAATAATTAATATTACTGAAATTCCTATCATAGGCACTTCTGTGTGGGTGATACCTCTCCAACTTCATGATGTGGATGACTCTAATGCTGTTGTGCACTGCAGTAACGGCTAGAAAATGAGGCAATTAATTTGAACCAGTGGTGAGAGTTTGCGTTGTCATATCCTTCCCCTGTGGTCACTCATCTAATCCACTCTGAAGTCCCACCATAGATGATTCCTGTTTCCCCCTCTCTGCATTCTCTTTTCAGCATGTCGCAATATCTATTTTTCGCCTCACTAATGGCCATCCTTTGCTTCCTTATTTTTCTTTTTCTCTTATCTATTCTCTGTACTTTATTTCATCATCTTCTTTCAGTTCCCCTGTGATGCTTGTGCTGCAAATTCCCTCTTTTCTCTTTCATATTTTCATTCTCCCTGCACCTTTTCTTCTATGTCTCTGTTCTGCAGGCCAGTCTGGATCAGTGGGAACAGGTCAGCCTTTAGTGAATGCCATCAGGAGTGACTCAGCTCTCATCGGAGGTACTGTGGCAGCAACCTGTTTCAATGTGGCTCTGCCATTATCATCAATCATGAGACAGAAACTGTGTACAAAGCCAACGGGGATAATGTGATGTCAAGTCAGTTAATAGACAGTTTCAAACTTGTTCTCCTATCACATCTTTTTTCCTTTATTGGAATTCATTTATACCTTTCTTTTGACACACCTCAGTGCAGAGGAACTGGCATTGAAATGATGATTAAAACTGAACTGCAGGTTGTGCAAATGAAAGCCCACAGCTGCCTCTCAAACAGCTTGACTGTGTCTGAATACACAAAGGAAAACATGGCTAATTAGAATACAAATTACGTTCGACTCCAAGTACAATTCCTGTCAGTTTTTGTTATTGCTAACATCAGTGTAGATACCTTCTAATAGCTCAAATTGCCCAGGGAGCCTGGAGAAGATGTGGACCCTGCAGTACTAATGATGAAGCAAAGCAATTTTGTTTCCTGTGTCTGTTGGGCCACTGACCACTCGCCTTCAGATAGGAGTTTTATTTCATAATGTTTTGTTTCCAGTTTGGCTCTCCGGTGATAATTTATTCCAATTGAAAATAAGACAAAAGCACTCAATTGTAACCAGTTTAGTTTCCTGAATCTGCTTTCATTGTAGAACAGCAATGAATAGTTTCAGCCTTTTTCAGGAGTTTCCAGAGGTTGTGTGTGTCCTGCATTATGATTTGCATAAAGTAGTCCAGATGGTAGGCACATGCCATGAGTCTATAACTGGTTTTATTTCAATATGTAAAGGATTAAGAGAGTTGCAGTTATTTTTACAAGAAGAAATGTTAAGATGTATGCAAACTTGAAGAAACTTTTAATTTCAGCTTTGACAATTAACAGGTGTTAACAATTCATGATGCATAAAACGTTTTTTCTTTTGATCACATACAGTTCTGACATATTTTAAACTGTTGCAGGTATATTTTCAGCAACGTATTATAAAATAATATCTCACCTCCATGTTACACATATGGCTGGGTGTTTCATTAGAGACTGCTGCTCCTTTTTCTCCCGACTCTCTTTCCTTTACTGACAGCTTGTGTACACCGTACTTGTGGTTCTGATGAATCATGTAAAGCAAACAAAAGAAAATTATGACATCCTTAGAACAGGGTGATATGTGCTGTGGCTTTCTGTGGAAGTCTTGTGAAAGACAAAAAAAATGTCCCAATAAGGCCAATTGAAATTCCCTGAAATGTTCAAAACTCAGTCCAATCCACAAATTGCTGGCTTGAGAATTTCACAAGTTTTTCATTAGACATGAAGAAAAAGCAGAAACATAGACTCAAACAGATTGTCTCTACGAACACTGACTTTTAGGAAAAATGCTAGTATGATACCAAGAAATTATGAACAAGAGTTTTCATTTTTATCAAAGGCAAAAAAATATGCTTTGAATTTCAAAGTGACATTTTTAAAACTGTTCCATTAACACTGTTCAGGTGTGTTAATGGAATTGTTCACTGTTCACTTTTTATTTTTGTGAGTCAAATCAGAACTTTTTGATTGCACCTCATAGTTGCATACCCTGTATTTGCTTTTTTAAGTAAGGCTGCCGTTGTCGTATACAGTTTGCATGGAAGAAGTCTCCAACAATTCTCTATGTCTACAGAACTGGAGCCTAAGCTAAGGGATGTTCCTATTGGCTGCTTTAAGGCACTTTAGTATCAGCTTTTCAGACTGAGAAGTTACATCCACTGTTTATGTGAAGTCTATGGTTGATGTCCTTAACATATACTTATATTGCCTCTGCCATACTGTTATAACTTTGTCCATTTATTTGCTTTGCAGGTGTGATAGCTGTGGTGATCTTTGTAACAGTGTCTTCATTAGCCATAATGGCCCGATTCCTCTACAGGAGGAAATGCACATGTCAGCGCCAGGAAGTAAAAACAGTGAAACCCGAAGACAATCCAGAGTTGCCATTCAGAAGTCGGATTACTTCACAGAACGGTCCCACTGAGAACCAGAAGGAATATTTTATTTAAGTGACGGTTCAACTTGCTTCTGACCTGGCAGTGTTGGAGCTGAGGGGACAGACAGAGATAGAGATGCCTTGTCAAGCCTCAGTGCTTTACACAACAAACTGAGCCTGACTACTGGCTCAACAAGACAGGAAGACGCAGACAGAAACTCATGTTCTTTCATTTTGTTTGCTTTGTTTTTGCTTCTATGGTAGTGTTTTTAAACAGACTCTAAAGATGGTCATATGTCAATATCATCGGTGGAAAAACTGTACATAGAAAATGATGTAAATGTTACAATTCTGACTTTATATCAACCAATCTTGTGATTATTGAAAGAACAGGACAAGAACAGGAATGATGTTGATAATGAATGTCTGCTGTTTTGTCAGTGAGCTCAGTTCATTTATTTTAATGTTATATTTCATGGTGGGAAAGAAAAGTGTATCTGTTCACAATGAACATGTTTGTGTTCTCTTTTCTTTAACATCTGTTATTCATGCTTCTTTCATTGTTACACAAAGCAAAGTGTGGCTTGTATTCATTTTCTGAAATCTGTTATCTGAACAAAGGTGGAAACCACAGATTGGTAGAAGTTGAGGTACTGATTTAACTTCTTTGCTCAAGTAAGTAAAAACCAAAAGGCTTTGGTTATGTAAGGACATTGCTGACTATTTTGGTTCAACGATAGCGGACTAATGTCTTCATTTTCTCTCACGATGTCACTTTTCTCTAGTGCAGGCATGTCTTTGCTTTCCACTCATATTCCCTGCATATATGTTTTTCGTCTTTCATCTCTATCACATCTTTTTATATCACGCATGATAAACACCAGTAATGGATACACCACACTTCATTACTTCCCGCCTCCGGTTCCTATGAAGGCATTCCACTTTTTGTCCCAATATCATTTTTTTCCTTTTATCTGAAAGTCAGTTAAGTATGAACAACATTTTTATGTATCAACTGGCGCAGACCAATGGACTATATGAAAAATGTATAACATAAATATTATATTTTGAGCCAAGTACCTCCAACCCACTCTCTGGCCAAATAAAAAACCCAAATTGCTCCTATAAGTTTCACCTTCATTGAAAACAACTTGTTTAGGTTTATCAAGGTTTGGTTTAACAACACAAGAAATATATTGCTGTACTATGTAAAATATTTTGTCAACCCATCACTCCACCCCAATCTCCTTTCTGTGGAAGGTTAGTGAGATTTGAAAAACCTCATCTAAATTCTTCAGTTTCTCTCATTGTGTTCATTGCTCTTAGCCGGGAATGGTGTGAAAATTAAATGTAGTGAACCGCTTGCACACACAGTATATGGTCATGTTTTTGCTGAGAACATTGTAAGTTGTCTTTTTCTATGGTGTATTTTAAGCAAGGACTGGATTTCAGTTTTATTGTATTTTCTCTTTTCATCCCAGATGTCATTAGATTTTATTAGCTGATTCAGCAGCATCTTCGTGTGCAAGTTAAAAATTTTCATTAAAAAAGTGAGTAAATGACCCCTACGATAAACCCGAGTTGAACTGAGGAGAAGTCGTGGAAGTGTGTTTCAGTGATGGCACCAAATGCTTGAAGACGATGCAGGGCATGCTGGGAAAAACGACATAGCTTTATCACTCCACTACATGTAGAAGCATGCAGACGGGCCTGGAGGATGTGGATGTAATGAAGAACAGAAGACCAAATAATAATGTTGATTAAATGCAAAACCACAGACTAAAGAGGACACTGAATCAGTTTATATAGTGTGAACTCTTTAGTGAATGTCGTGTTGAGTTGTTTTGAAGAGTACTTTTCAAGGTGGTGTTGATAGGTTTGGTTCTCTTCTAGTAGTGCTTCACTTCTGAACTATAGCAGCACAATCCTTTTTAATCGTACTGAAGGTTTACTGTGGTGTTAGTGAGTTAGAGTGACCTGCTGTTAGAGTTTAATTTGTACAGCTATTTTAGTAACAAACACGGTTTTTTGTTCGTTGAATTGAAAATAAATGATCTTTTTCTGAAGTGGCTTTATCTTTTCTTTCACCTGAATTATAACCCTGCAATTTTATTGCATTATTAACCTTTTTGTTCTGTTACTGAAGCTGTAATTTTTCCATCACTGACTCCATTAACATGAGCACAGTCTCTGCGAAATGGTACAGGGTAGAGTTGAATCGATGAACATGAGCTTTAGAGCTTGATCAATGAGCGGCTTTTAGTACTTGCAAGACGCTCCATCAATTGAGATTTAGACAGCTAATGTCTGAATCAATTATTTCTCTGTTAAATTAAGTCGAAACAGCAAATTTAATTACCATACATTTACATCTCTGAATGTTAGGCTCTATAAAAGTTAGGTGGGACTTTTTCTTCGCCATGTGACATTTCTAATGGATATGAATATGCATCTATCTGCAGAGAGGAGATAACTTCACCGTTTGCTGCTTTGTGATGCATTCAGGTGCAGAAGATGTCGATGTGCACCTAGCCTCTCTCCGAGCTATAACAATAACACGTGAACACAAAGCTTTGACATGACTGTGCTTCCCACGATTGCTGTCCACCTACTTTGTATGCACTCACACACATACACACACATGCCATGACGATTCAGGTGACAGCAGCTGGGTGGTTGTCAGCAGGTATTATTTACAGGAAGAGACACATCGGTGCCTCTAATAGCACCTCATTAGGGAGAACAAGAAAAGGACTTGTTGTAATGACACATGCTGCGGCACTCGGAGGGAAACAAATCAGATCACGAGTCAAGATTATTGTCAGTTATTTGAGGTAAAGCAAGTTTTCAGCAATGTGTGAATGCGTGACAAGGCTGATGTTATTCTGATTGCTTAAATTAGATTTGATGATTACCTAAGGAGATACTGACACCAAAACTGTGGGTTTGGTTTGAGAAATTGCTATTGTTTTTGTAAGCCAATGAAGCAGATGGAATCTGATTTTCTAAGAAGGCGAGGGAAGAAAAACAGAATCGACTATTATTGCATGGTGATGGAAAGACTAAAAGCTTTTTTTTAAGCTTTAATTTAATAGGGACAATGTAGTTTAACACTGGTCCAAAACAGAGCATGGAACTGATGTACTGCACAGAGTTTACAAGTATTGCTTTTTTCCAACTGTGGTCCCCTATTGGGCTTTTGTATACATAGTACACAGATAGAGAAGATTTACAGTGTTTAATTACATAAAGCCAAAATACACCATATTCACAAGACCATTGTGATACCAATCATCTCTGATTGGGGTTTTAGGTTTTGTCAAGTCAGCAGTAATCTCCTCAGACACGCTTGGGAAGTACTTAAACTGTAAAAAGCAGTACATTATATATACAGTCTGGATTACAGACAGCCATGTGTAATTTGTAAATCTCATGGGAGTTTACCAATATAAACTCACTTACTTGTGTAAAAATTCCCATCATCATAAATACCATCATCACTGACTTTGTGTTTCTGCATGCACTGTAAACATGAGGGAGAAAAGGGTGTCCACAATGTGCATGCAGGTTTTTGATACTGTAAGAATCTGCTGTTGACAGACTCGAGATCCTGCTGTGACTCGTGTCAGCTGGTCAGCGATGTTAAAGAAACCTCGCTGACAGCATGCAGACCTTCTGTGCTTGCACACCAACAGTGATGTCATTGGGGTCAGCAGCACGCAGGCCACAGGCGGGACTGCTCAGGCGAGACAATTTTTGTGTGTGATGATTTTGTGGCTGAAGAAGTCAACGGGGACACAATGAGACAGGGACCACGAGAATCATAGGAACAGCTGCTTCTTCTTTTTCTTTCTTTAAACCTCCACCACATTAGTGACCACAGCAGGGTTATTATTCTGTCCTCCCTTCTTTTAACTTCTACTTTTCTGAATTGTGTGATTGCAGCACCCGTGGGACAAATCACACACCGGTTCCCATTGATGTCCATTCTTCATATAAGATACTGACAGCAATATCACCGCCATGTGGCCTCTTAAAAGTGGATGTAAAATTAGCGCATGCAAAATTATTTCGTGGTTACAACCTGCAGATCAAAACAGCATCATAACTACCTGCCATTTACTATTTTTGCATTTGGATCGAGTGCTACTAGCTTATCATTAATCTTTTTCTCAGTCTTTTTGCACAACCCACTGTCATTGTTTGTTTTGCACAACCACCATCATTGTTGCACTTTCTATTGCACTGGTATGTCTGCACTGTCTTGTGTGTGTATCGATCTGTTCTGACTGGTGTTGCACTGTTTTTGTTTTTTGCATTTTTTGCACACTTGCACTATATGTAGTCCTGTGCTGATTCTCTGTTATATATTATATGTAGCACCATGGTCTTGGAGGAATGTTATCTCGCTTCATTGTGTACTGTAACAGTGCACATGTTTGAAATGACAATACAGCCACTTGACTTGACTTGATCTCTTATCTTTGGGGCAGAGCATGACGGGTTGTCAGCTAACTGGATGGTAAATGGCTCTTCCAGGCCATATATCATATCATTTGTGTTTAGTGTTGAATAAAATTGAATTAAATTGTTTGGATTGGAAAATGTGGCGTATAGATGTGTGTATAATCCGTATTACAACTGTTTCTTTGTTTTTTAAACACAATTACACTGAGCCTGAAGTATTCAAGGAGCTGCAGTTTGTGGGACCTCAACACTGGCGGTTCAGTTGAATTTGTGGGGACTGACTCACTTTTGGAGCTTGCCTCAAGTGGCCACTATGTAACTACTGGAATAAGTGTAACCACTTTAGTAGCAGTCCCACACGTGATTCACCATGTTCAGTATTAAATTGAAGAGCTTGTATTTTGGATGTTTTGCTGATGCAGATGGTGTTTGTTGTCTGTCTCGTTTGGCTCTGTAACATTTTTTTCCTCAGTCAATGACTTGTTTTTATTGAGAGTTAATTTAAATGGCCCTTCTGAAAGTCTAACAGTCTTTTATGGTTTATAGAAATGGCCCCAAACTGCAATGAGTCTTTGGGGAATATCTATGAGATTATTTTATTTGAACATCAGATGCATAGCTGAACTGAGATAAAACTGAGCTTGGCTGCAATGAAGAATGAATATACCCAGGGGATGTCACTAATCTGTAACTCCCAAATAACAGCTCTAGAGGACAACTTTTAATCAGAGTGTTTGAAGATGTGACTGAGTCTCTTTGTGAGTGAAAAGCACAAGAAATGGGTGGGTTTTTTTTTTAAACAAAGTGGATTTAGCCACAAAAAATATTACTTAGAAACAGCTGGTTTCACAGGATTTCTTGTTAAGTGTGACTTGTAAAATTATATATATATATGTGTATATATATATAGTAGGGTGGGGTGCACTTACTTACTCACTCAAGTTTGTGAGGAAGTGGAGTCCAATTTTTTGTGCGGCACGCCCTTTTGTGTGAACCTGAAAAAGAAACTCTGGGTTAAAGAAAGTTGATGACCACCAATGTGATACCACTTAACCATACTATAACCAGAGATTTAGCCAGTTAACACAAAGCCTGGCTTTCTTCATCATGGATGAGATCATTTGTCATTTCATGGACATATTAACAACATCATTGTGAACAAAAACAAAACTATTGGTCCTCATCACTGGCTCTGTCCAAATGTTGTAAAAAATTTTGGAGGGTAATTCAAACTACAGCAATCACACATCTTTGCTGGCTTGGGTTCCTGAAATCTCAAATGAATGCATAAAACTTATCAGTGCTTAAACAGATCCATTTGCAAATGCATTATTCATATTCCTAAGGTAACCACAAACATTTTTGAAATAGCTCAGTCTTTGATTGCTTACTTCAAAAAAGCCCCCTTGCTTCTGAGTGGATGAATACATTGGCCTTTTGCAGAGCTGTTGTGCAAGACAGGTCAGGACTAATTAACATTTCTAAAGATCCTGCTCACCTTTGTTTAAAGATGTTTTAAAATACATTTGCAGAGTTAAATTTTCCCAAGTTTCTCCTTGTTTTCTGTTTTTACACAGTACAAACTTAAAGTAAACCCTGATTTGAAGATGTAGCTTCACAACAGCATGTTCAAAGCTCATCCACTTCCACATCGCCTGTGGTAGTAACATAGTGAAACTTGGCAAGCAGCTGTAATCAGGTCCGAGTATTTGATCAGCAGCTCTTCAATAAAGAAGACTTTATTTGTCAAGGGGTTGACAATTTGTTCAAACACAGTAAGAGAGAAATGAGACACTGACAGACCGACTCAGAGTTTCAAAGACGTGCGCACGGGTGAGAGTCTCTGAGCAGACTAACACACCGAGCACCGTTTACTCGCTTTATTTATAAGGCAAAATGGGTTACATAGTACTTCCTCTTTCAACTGAAGAGGGGAGAGCTCAGGCATTGTCTTAGCTATCTAACTTCTGCACACAAACTGAAAAACAACGACACAGCAGTATTCATGCTTATCTGACATCGCAGACACTGAAGTAAAGAATGCATGTATATATCCTGTCTTTGTCAAACATCCCACACACTTAAGCAAGGAATACATTGTGTTCTTTTCAACAGTAAGCTTTACCGTGTGAAAATATATAAACACTTGATTATAAGGCATACTTGTTTCTACTTGATTATACTTTAATGATTTAACTAAAATAAAAATTCTCTTAACATTCCCTCCTGATGTTAATATATTTCACATGTTTTACTCAATGCATAGTCACTTGTTAGTCACATTTTCAACTTGCACGTCATTCAGTGGAATAATTAAACAACAAGCTTGTCAAGATTGTCATAGAGATTTTCTTCTCTCTCTCTCACACTCAGCATATCATACTGACGATAGGGATCCTCCATAACTGACTGAGCCAAGACATGGTTTCCTAACATACGCTTGAACATGTTTATCATTATGCTTCTCAGACATGGGATAATACAAGCAATGAAAAGGCAAAATAGTAACATCACACTGAAAAGGGCCAACAGGCCTTTAATCAGTAGAGATTTCCAAGAGCCGCTCAGCAGCCAGTCCCACCAACCTTGAGTATCGGTAACGTAGTCCTGCTGCTGAGCGTCTCTCAGTTGTTTCAAAACATTCAAAGCATTTGTCATGTTTAATGAATGGATGTTATCAGGTATGTAGGTACAACATGTAGTGTTAAACAATACGCAGAGACCACCTTTCTCTGCGAGAATGATGTCTAAAGCCACTCGGTGCTGCATGACAGTGATGCGAATTGCATCAATTTCTTCATTCTGTCCTTGATTAATGCGGGTTGAAGCATTTAAAAATAATCCAAAACGATAGTCCAGGGTTTCTATCTGTAGTGCGTGTTTCCCTACTCCTATCCATGGAAACAAAGCGTGTATTACCTTCTGGCTCTTGGTCCAGAGTTTGAAGTCATCTGGTACATCAGAACCAAGATATGGATCATGGGGCTTGAGGCCTGTGTTACGTTTAGCTCTGGTGTTGCTGTTCACTGACATCTTAAAGGTGTGGTCAGATACCAGAACAGGGGCACAGAGTCCGGTGCTGTTTGGTGGCAGCATGAAATAGACTTTCAGGCCACACGCCCAAGCTGCGCCCTGTACCCAGTATGTACCTGTTGATGAGCCGATGCCATCCCAATCTGGTGCCGCCAGGATCATGGAGCAGTTTCGGTTTTGTCCTAATTTCTTCAGACCCTGGGGCGTACCTGTTTGTCCGGTTGCTCCTGTTGAGATTTTATTCAGGCGTCCCTGGTGTTATTATTGGTTCTGCTCTTCGGTGGGATAGGTCAGTCTGATCTTCAGGGCGACCAGGCACACCCGAGCTCCCACGTGAGTAGCACTGCCGAGGAAGCACAGGGCGGGAAACCCGTTCAGCCCTGTCCTCCAGCAGGGGTTCACGTAAGAGTCAGGGGAACCGGCGTCTTATTGTGGTGCAAACACTTTCTTCACGTGGGATTGATGAATCCACGAAACTCGTTCGGCTATCTTACACGCTGTGGGTGTGGTAAGTAGCACCTGGAAGGGACCTTCCCACTTTGGAGCACTCCAGTTTTTCCGCTGGAGGACTTTAATCAGAATCCAATCACCGGGGTTCAACCTGCAAGAAACTGAAGAAAAGTCACTCGGCAGTTGATTGCTTAATCTCACTTCTTTATTCTCAAATAGTTTTGTCATCCATTCTGCCATTGTTGTTTCTGCAATAGATTTATTAATTGGCTCACTCATTATGGGGAGTGGAAAATGTCTGCCATGTACGATTTCAAATGGCGTTAGACCACCTGTTCCTTGAGTTATTCTCATCCATAATTTAACCAAGCTTAGACATTCAGGCCAAGGTTTTTTAGTCTCTTCCATACATTTCCTCAACCTTTGTTTAATTGTGCCGTTAGTTCTCTCGACTAATCCTGCACTTTGTGGATGATAAGAACAGTGATGTTTTATGCTGAAGCCTAAAGCTTCAGAAACTTTACTTATTACTTCATTTACAAAATGTGTGCCATTGTCTGATCTTATCAGAGATGGAATACCGTACGTTGGAATAAAATGATTACATAGACATTTTGCTACTGATATTGCATCTGCTTTTTTCACTGGGTATATTTCTGGCCACTTGGAAAATACATCAATTATCACAAGTGCATATTTGGAGGATTGTGATTCATTTAATTCTATGAAATCCATGTGGACAGTGTGAAATGGATGCGGTGGTATAGGGAAATGCCCTCGCTTTGGACGTAGATTTCCCTGTGCGTTGTGTCTTTGGCAAATTATACATGTTCTGATAAACTCTTGTGCTGAACTTTCAAAATTTTTTGTATAGAATTGTTTATTAAGAATATTAGTCATCCCTCCTGTTGACACATGAGTTTTCCCATGTGTCACTAAAGCAGCAGTTCTATGCAAAGATTTTGGAAGCACTGGTTTGCCATTACACATCATGAGGTTGTCTTTTAATTCTGCTCCATCTTTCACCCAAGATTTTTGTTCACTCAGCGATGCTGTTTTCTGTGCATCTGCTAGTATTTCTAAAGGTATTAGATCTATGGTTTCTGTTGTTAAAACATCAATTTGTTTTTCTGCAGCTGCTTTTGCTGCTTTGTCAGCAAAGTTATTTCCTCTCGTAATTTCTGTGTCATCCTTTTGATGAGCTGCACATTTGCATAGTGCTAATTCTTTTGGCAACGTTATTACTTCTAATAGCTTTTTTAGAAGGTTTGCATGTTGAACTGTGTTGCCTGAGGAAGTTGTCATTCCTCTGTTATGCCATATTTTAGCGAAATGATGAACTGCTGAATAGACATATTGACTGTCTGTGTAAACATTAACACTTTGACCCTTATACAAAGTACATGCTCTGATGACTGCGGTTAGTTCTGCGCTTTGAGCAGAGTTTGAGGAGCTGAGAGCTTTTGCTTCTATCACTTTATCAACAGTTGTGACCGCATAACCCACACAATTTCTACCGTGAATGTCTTTTGACGCTGAGCCGTCCACAAAAACATTACTGAAACTGCTCTGGGGGGAGCTGTATATATCAGTGCGAGGTTTTGTATCTTCCTCTAATTTTTGAATGCAACAGTGTTGTTCTCCGTCCAGAGAAATCGGCAAAAGTGTACTTGGGTTTAGCTGGCCACACTTCTCTATTTTTATGTGTGATTGTGTAAGTAGAATCCCCACATAAGAAAGTTGTCTTGCATGCGTGAGGAAAGAGAGGTTCGCTTGGAGCAAAATAGAGGTCACTGCATGTGGGACTTTGATGATCAATTTATGTCCTAGAACAATGTCTGCACATTTTTTAACTGCCTCTGCTGCTGCTGCGCATGCCTGAACACAGGTAGGTAATCCAGCAGCTACAGAGTCAAGTTTGCATGAGTAGAAAGCTAATGGACGTTGTTTTTCTCCAAAAGCTTGAGTTAAGACTGCTTTCATATACCCTCCTGCACCATCAACATGGAGAACGAAAGGTTTTCCATAGTCTGGTAATGCTAAGACGGTACATGTCTGCAGTGCTATTTTCAAATCAACGAAAGCTTTTTCTGCTTCTGGAGTCCATTGTACTTTGTCTTTTTTACTGCTAGTTCTTTTTTACTGGAAGAATTGGTGTATTACACGTGGCTTTATTAGTTTTCACGAGAATACCTGCTTTCTGCATGTCTGCAATTACTGGCCTAATTCTTTCCTTTGCTTCTGCACTCAAAGGATATTGTGGTTTCACAGGCCTTCTGGCCCTTATGCTGACCTAACTATCAGAGTGTCATTAGAGAATTTCATTTTCACTTGAGGCAATTTTAGATACCTTCTAGTTTTTCAAAGAATTCACACATCTTACATATTTCAAACTTTGAAGTTTTTTGTTTTGTATATATATTATTTCCTAAACTTTGCATTGTTCATAGCTCACAGTTCTAAAACTGGGCATTTGTAAATCATATGTCTAATCACTATGTGTCACCATAATCCACAAGTATTGGCACAAATTTGTTTCCAAACTAACAAAATAATCAAACAAAACAAAAACGTACATGAGTCAGGATACAAAGAGACAAAGAAAAATGCTGCCAGAAACAAAGCAGAAGTGTGAGGGGAAACTGAGCTCACAGACAGCTGTATGTGTTCGCTTTTAACAGCATGCAGCCTCTGCTCTAAAAAAAAGAACCAATAAAAATAAAAGAAAATGTGTAACATGCTTATCAACTTAGCGGTGTCCACACATTTAATTCAGCTTCATAATCCTGTAGGTTTAGTTATTATCTACAGGGTTTGGCTTATTAGTTGTTATTATAGATGTGCTCTGTATCTCAGTAATATTTATCTAGGATAAATGACAGGTTTTCAAGCAGGTTAAGTGCCTCTATGCACCTAATTGGTTTAGATATTGCTTTTATTTTCTTCATCTCATATGTCATTATACTGAGTTTGAGCAAACCTTTAAGCTTGATGCAGACTTCTTCATAACAATTGTCCATCTCACATCATACTGGCTAAGATACTTCTTGTCAATATTAATATTATATTTTTATTAATTATTATCATCTTTTTCTCTCTATATAATAACAATAGTGTATTACAATATTTTATTAGTGTATATCACTATATTATTACTGAGCCAATTTAATAGTTAGGATCATCTTACTCGGCAAACAGATAATTTATAGTTCATCCAATCTGTACAAGATTTGCTTTTTTCTCTTAACAGGTTTGTGCCTACTTTTAGACTGGTCTTCTGTTTGCCTCATCTCAGATCCAACCTTCAGATTATTATATTTTATTTTGTATCCATCAGGGACCGTGAGTGAGCTGCAGTCTCACTCACCCTCCAGGATGGAAACATTTATCTTTTCACACACTTTCCTTGGCTGAACAATGACACAGCCTTAATCTACCTTATGCATCTCTCTTTTTTATAGAAAAGGTCTTCATATGAATGATTTCCTTTTATTTATTTCATACAATCTGGGCATGATGGGTCATAAATGCACTGATTTTTGCAGCCACGGCCACTATCTCTATGTGACATAAAAAGGGGATCGGTTAGATGCTGTTTTGTCACATGTCCTGAGGCTGATTTCACAATTATAGTGTTTTTTGAGAATGTTACATTTGGGACTTCTACAGTTAAGACAGTTCTACAAGCTCCTGTGTCTCAAAACATTTTTAACGGCACACCTTTCACATATATTACAACTGCTGGTTTGGCTTTTGACTTTTTTCCACATATAACTCTTTTTGCAAAGCGGTTTTTAAAGCATTTATTGAATCAGGGGTGCATTTGCCTTGCCAAGCTGGACAATATATTTTATGTGGATTTCTCCACCTTTTTGCACTGACTATTCCTGCATTTGAACAGTTTTTTCTAACCACTCTTCGTCTGCTGTTAATTTTACTTTAGTTTTAGAGTTACCCATTTTGAACTAATTACGTCAGAACTGTGACACCTTCTTTGGCATGAAAAAGTGAGAATGGGTTTTCGATAACAGCCTTCTACTCTCCCACTAATTGAGAGAGCGGTTATCAATTTTACGTGATGAAGCACAACCCTTTTTTCCACCTTTACCAATACGTGAGTGTACACAGGAAAACAGTTTGAGAAGTGGTTTGACCGCGTATTGGGTCGTAAAAACAACTCACTCCTCACAAACAAAGCGCGTTTCTATGATTTTTATTGAGATTTTCCGTAGGCCTATTTATTTGTGTAACACCTTCACCTTCAGCCACTCTTCTTGGGTGACCGGAAACCTGTTCCGTTACAGCCACTCCCAGAGCGACCGGAACTTTTAATAGCGATTTTTCTAGAATTTCGCTCTTGCCTGTCGTCTTCCTAGTCCCGCATGGACACTGAGATCTGTCGGCGTACCTAGGTTTACACACTACTTAAAGGAAAATCTCAATATCAACGTATTTTAGCGCTTGGTGGAATGCGTGTCATATTCACCTCTACTGTGGCGCTGCGTTTTTGGATCCGGTGCTCATCGGGTCCTGGAGTCGTGAAGGCCGAACGCTGACCGGAGATCGAATTCACGTGTCCGGGTTTTTCGTTTTACTGATCAGATTTCTTCCAGCGCAGGCGTCACGACGTCAGGATCCGATGGAGACCGTCTATGGAAAACTAGACGTTAAAAATAACAGTCAGTTCTCCGGCTACGAAGGACCAATTAAATGTCAAGGGGTTGACAATTTGTTCAAACACAGTAAGAGAGAAATGAGACACTGACAGACCGACTCAGAGTTTCAAAGACGTGCGCACGGGTGAGAGTCTCTGAGCAGACTAACACACCGAGCACCGTTTACTCGCTTTATTTATAAGGCAAAATGGGTTACATAGTACTTCCTCTTTCAACTGAAGAGGGGAGAGCTCAGGCATTGTCTTAGCTATCTAACTTCTGCACACAAACTGAAAAACAACGACACAGCAGTATTCATGCTTATCTGACATCGCAGACACTGAAGTAAAGAATGCATGTATATATCCTGTCTTTGTCAAACATCCCACACACTTAAGCAAGGAATACATTGTGTTCTTTTCAACAGTAAGCTTTACCGTGTGAAAATATATAAACACTTGATTATAAGGCATACTTGTTTCTACTTGATTATACTTTAATGATTTAACTAAAATAAAAATTCTCTTAACATTATTGAACAGACTGAATTCTAAAAGCAGTAAAAGTTCAGTTTGAGTTTATACTTTAAAAATGCGGTGCAGTCAGTTCGGAGGTGGTAGACTCAACTTTTGACAAGGAGAATGGAGTTCAGCTCTCATCTGACATCAGTATTAAGTTTTGGTTTCAGTTCCTTTTTAAGCTTTCCAAAAGTACTTTGTGTGGTTAGCAAAAGATCTGGTCTGAGTTCAAATACACTCTTTTTACAGAATATAAAACATTCAGTGGCTTTTGTCCCACAGTGAAATGAAAAGCTGATGCACACAAAGATCTATATTCTAGGCGCTGCCATGTGTCTGTGCCTTTTAAAAGTCAGCGCACTGTTGGTCTGTTTGCCCACCCTAAGTGACTTTCTAACTCTGTCGAGTTTAGGACTTTTTTACATCATGTTATGCTTAATTTATGTCACTGCAGTTGTGTCTAATTTCATAGATATTACTCTACACAATGCCTACTACTTTTCATTTCTTTTAATAATCAGTTTCAATTTAATTATTCACTTCACTTTAAATAACACAACCCACTACGTCAAAGCACTTGAAAGTGGGAAGGAAAAACCTCCTTTTAACAGACAGAAACCTCGAGCAGAACCAGGCTCAGAGTGGGGTGAAGGGAAAGATGGAAAGAGTACAGACCAAGAGAGACAGGACAAAAGACACAATATACAAGAGATCCCAAGTTTAATAATTACTAATGATTAAATATAGTAGTGAAGCAGAAACACACGGGAAGTCAAAAAGAACTATATGATGTTTAGGAGCATTTTTTGGATGAACTTGTAATGTTACTAATTATCATTTTATCACTGCCTTCCACAAAAGTAGTCAGGGCACCTCTGCACAAGCTTGATTCACTCATTACAAAACCGTCTCACATGACTTTTTGTAACACCGACTAATTGTGTTATGTGCATCAAGTGTGTGTCTACATATCACATTTTCAGTCATGCAAATATTCATTAAACACCGATAGGAGGTTCAGAGTGACGGTATGCTCGCAAGGGGACGTTCCAGCTCCACCACGGTCACCCACACGCAGTGATTTTCACTCTGCACATAATCGTCTTTGCAGCAGCATCTGTGTTCAAGTTACACCTCTCCATACATATTTATAACCACTCGAGAGACAGCTGGGTTATGTGCTAAGTTTCCTCTCCTCTGCTGTGTAATTATTCAGTCTCGGTGGCTACAATACATCAGTAATGCTGTTTATGGCTCAAGGTCAGGGCCAAATGTCCACAGAGATGAGGCGGTGATGGATTACTGCTTTTCAGAGTCTTGAACTCTGTGGAACAGTGACAGATTTCAGCAAATCAAAAAAGACATTTTTCTCTGAGTCATTTTATTGACGCCTCAGACCTCTCAAAGTAAAACAACCTAAAAGTTTTCCTGTGTGTGCCTTCATTTGTCTTTTACCCAATCTGCTCCATCTAGATAATCAACAATCTCTTCAATTGTACAGAGCGCTTTAGTCTCTGAGCTCACTGTTTGAGTTTACATGTCCACCTGAAAGCAAAAAACGCTAAGCTTTGGAAAACACAGTCTGTGCAACCTGTTCTGTTTTTAAACACCACAAAGCACAAAGATAATGTGGATAAATGTGTAAAAGGTATATTGTTCGTGGTGCAGGGTGTATTGTGGTGGTGATTGTTGTTTGTGTTGGTTTTAGCATGTGTCTCTTTGCAGATTTGAGCATGATAATCAGTCAGATTCAGCATGGCGCACTGTTCATGCATTAAAAAAGTTCTCTTTGGTTTCACTGAGCTTCTAGTGCTCGTTCTTTTCCTCTTTTTAATTAGGCTAAGTTCTTTATTCTTGAGTCTTTGGTTTTTCATTTGACTTGATGATCAGTCTAGTGATAAAATTGAGTTTTGTAATCGTGTTTTGGTTTATGGTTTAATTTTTTTTTCTCTAAAAAGAAGAGGAAAGAAGACAATGGATGGATGGTTGGATGGTTGGATGGATGGATGGATGGATGGATGGATGGATGGATGGATGTTTTACTTCCCTCAGTGTTCCTGTCTGTCTTGTCTCTTTGTTTTCATGTTCTAATGCGAGTCTTCTTGTTTACATACTCCAAGCAGGTGTCTTTTCTGTTGCTTCTTGTTTTACTTTGAAGATCAGCCTTCTATGTCTGTCATATGTGTGCACCTACATGTGTTTATCTTTTTCATCTATTAATATTATTACTATTAATAATAATGTTTTCTTGTTTTTTAATGAGTGCCATGGGGATTGACGATTTTTATTCTGTTGTGCTGGTTACAATGACAATAAAGTTATTCTATTCTAGTCTAGTCTATTCTATTTTATATCCTAATTTACCTCCTGTCGTTGTAATCCATGATTCCTAATTGTTCCCCGTCTGTTAACTGTGTGCACCTGTGCCTAATCGGCTGTCTCCACTTTCCTAACCAGCCCTCTGTGTATATATAGTCCTGTGTTACCCTCACTCTCTGTCAGTGTCTCTTGTGCACAGCTGGTTTCTCACTGCCCGCTGACAGTCTATGACTTTTATACTTTTGTTACGTTCACATTTTGGTTTTTCCTGCATGATAGATAGCTTGATTTCACTGCAATCTACAGTGTCCGGCGTTTGGTTCCCTACTCCTGCACTTTATCTGACTAAACCTGTTGGAATTACTTGAAATTATATTTGCCTGTGATTTTAAATCACTCTCTCAGAATAGTTTACTCTAATCTGACTAATGTAATCACTGTTTAAATAAAAGTAATTGGCCTAATGTGTCATTTATACTATAATTGTGATTGCAGTGTTTGCCTGAATTCAGTTTTGTTTCTTTGACCTCTTTTATGAGCTCAACATTTATTACTTTTGTAAATATAATTTTGGGAGGGGGTTAAATAAATGAAAACCATATTTTTCTAATAATTCCTGGGACCCCTCCTGTTTTTCAACTCGGTCCATCACATGTGGTCACATTATAAATAGCTGGGAGTCTCTGCTGTTCCCTCACTTTGAGTAGTTTTGCATTGTTGCTGTTTGATGCTGCTTTTGTAGAAATAACCCAATTCTTACTTTCTTGGAAGGCTTCCAAGAAACAGGTGAATTTGTCCTGGAAACAGAGAACACTGTTTCAGTTGGGATGACTTGGATTTGATCTGTAACTTCAGCTTGTCACAAGCTTGGATTTATTTTGGTGGTTATCATTTTTTAATGTCAACATTGCTTTTAACATCACAGGACATTTGAGCTGTTGGGCAGATAGCCTTAAAGCAGATCTGCTACTGCTGTGCTTTTTGCTTTGCCTCCTTTTTAATTTTGTTTTGGATGTTGATGGACCTGGGTACGTGTCTTGAAACCGGTCAGGTTTTTTTAAAACAACAAATATTTACACATACATCTTTGTGTGTTATATGAAAGGCTTTTATTGTTTTTAATATATTAATTTTGGATTATTTTAGAGCAGTTGGTGTGTGGTTAACAACTTCATAGTACTAATAGTTACTTTATTTGCTTTAAACAGCACATTAGTTTATTTTTGGTTATTTTGAATTGTTTTTTTTTTATTGTTAATTTGTTAGACTACTGGAAAGAGGCCCTTCTTATAGCTGCTGATCACCACTCTGCTCCTGTCATAGAAAGAATGTATTTGATGGTTTTTCTTATGTTTTGGATATACAAAGAACACCTCTTTCTCAATCCACACTAGCAATGTGTACCTAATAGTAAAGTGTCTAGTGAGAGTATACAGTTGTGATGGTGTTATAGTCCACACAAGTTATATAACAGCTGGGTAACATTTCATTGATGAATATGTGTGCATGGGCTACAGGTTTGTGTTTAAAAAAAATCTCCAACTGTTAAGCTGTGTTGTGGCTCTATTTTTATATATATATATATATATATATATATATATATATATATATATATATATATATATATATATATATATATATATATATATATATATATATATAAAAATTTTATATTTTTTTTTTATTTAATTGTTACTTTCCAAAGTTTTTAAAAGCACAACTCAGGACTAACATGAGAGCCACACAGATAACACAAACATGCAGATCAGAGGTAGAAAGTTGCCAGGTTTCCACAGAGGGTGCTTTTTATTGTGGGTTAGTCATAAAAATGATGCAGAAAAGTTAGACTCGGAAAATTCTGCTGCCTCAGAAACAGTTTTTATCAAATTTTTGAAATGGAAACTCATTTTCTTTGCATGCTGTTCCATACACAAGCGTACCAACACAGAAAATGGCATCTTATAACATCATTTTATTCTCATTTTGATATCTGCACATTGTATATTAAGCGTTAACATCTATTCTCAGTACGCAGTTAACACTTCCAAAGTTAAAATTTTCATGTACTCCACAGATTACACCAATATCCCAGTTGATGGAAAAAAATCAGGCTCCATCATTATTGTTAAACCAAATATTACATTTTCTACCCTGAAAAGAAAATGCAACATCTTCATTTTTGGTCAGAAATGAGTTTTGGACCGTGTTCACTAATGTCTGTGTTAGACACAAGAGGATGAACGATAAACAATAATCTTGCTTGCTCAGTCAACATATTACATTCTCTACTTTTGGCTCAAAGTACAAAAACAAGTTCTTTTCAGCTCCACACTGAACCGTTGTTACGTCTTCTGTGGAGGTTATATTTTGTTAGCACGACATCTCAAATGTGAACATTTTAATTAAATTTTGTTGTAAAGTTTATCTGTGGATCAGGAAAGATCCACAGATGGTGTGTTTGGTGTGTTTGTGCGTGAGTGCACACAGGTTCAATAAATATTCATGATTTCTGCTGAACTTGTTACTGAAATAAAATTGGAGTGTGTGTGTGTGTGTGTGTGTGTGTGTGTGTGTGTGTGTGTGTGTGTGTGTGTGTGTGTGTGTGTGTGTGTGTTCTGATTCAGAATTATCCAACACATTTCTACCAGTTTGTTTGCTTTTTTTAAGCACTGGAATACAAAACACTTTTTCTTGTTGTTTGTTTGAATTAAGAAGCTTTCTAGGTTACTGTATATGTGTATATATCCTGTGTTGGGTGCCTTAGGGAGCTTTGCTGGTACAAAACATTTTATTTTTAAAGCCATGCCATCTGCATCTTTCTGTGTTTTGTGTAAATGCTATGTTAAGCTATTTTAAGCAAACGTTTTATTCCCAGCATGGCAGACACTGCCATTCATCAAAGTCACTGAAATGTCATACAACTACAAGTTTCACCCTTAGTATCTATGCCATGGCTATATGCAGCCCATTCTTTTGTGAAAGCCACTGGCTTTAAACTAGGAAATTTTTTGCGTCAAAACCTGGTCAAACAGAAGTAAAAATCACGTGGAAAATAAGTGAAATGCACAGATGCCTAACATAACGGTTTCAGCAAGAATAAGGAAGAAATAAGAGGCAAACACCATATGCAACACTTCCAACCTTGTGATGCAGACTTTATTTCTTTAAAATGGCGCTATTATACCTCAGGAAATCTAGACTCTGGTCCCCACTGTATCACGAGGGCACCAAAGGAGCCTTTTATAACAAGGAAACACAGCATTACTTTGGTCCATGGACAGCTGCAGACAAAGACAAGCAGGTGTTCTTTGTGTAGTACACTTTTTGTGTTCCCAGAAAGAGGCACACCAGGGTCACTGCCATAAATGTTTTTAGGGGTTAAAACACATGACTTGCCATGTCTAAAGATTTCGCATTAATAAAAGCTCCATGTGTAAGAAGTCTTTTAACTAAATATCAATAAAAGCATTTCTGAAACAACACAGCCTGTCTTCACTTAAAAGGGTGAAGACTGGAGGTGGTGCAAAGAAACACGACTTACAGCTGACCGACTGAATGGAGTTCAAGTCTTTTTCACCCTTGAGCTTGCGCAGCTTTTCAGCTGCCTCTTTCAGCTCAGCACAACACATGCAGTACCTCCCGTCAGGTCTCGGCATCCCATTGAAATAGGGAATGCATGATATGGTGATGGAGAACAGCTGTGTGAGTCAGCCTCCCCTGACACCCCCCACTACCTCACCCCTCCCCTGCAGCTGAGCCACAAACCACACCCCACCACAACAACATGCTGTTGGGTAGATAATTCTATTTAAAAAGCGCTTCATAACCACAAACATGATTTTGAGGTCCAGTTCAGTTAGTTGAGTTAGTGGAGGTGAGGTGATCGGCTCCAGCTGCACACACACAATAATCAAAGCAGTAAAAAAAATCATCCACTCTACAGAGGCAAGGCAAGGCAAGTTTATTTGTATAGCACAATTCAACAACAAGGTGATTCAAAGTGCTTTACAGAGACATTAGAAACAAGAACAAATAAAAAGCATGATTTAAAATTGAATAAAACAAGCAAATAAACTAACTAACTAACTAATTAACAAACAAACAAACAAACAAACAAACAACAGTATATAAAATCAAAACAGATAAAATCAGAACAGTAGATAAAATCAGTAGTTAAATGTAAGTTTTGAAATTTAAGCTTAAAGTGTGGATTTGGTGCTTTATTCAAATGCAGCTGAGAAGAGGTTATGAGAAGAATCCACATACACTAACGCAAAGTTAGCCTAGTTCATACGAGGTTGGAGCTACAGTTTTTGGCACATGCTTCGTTCTTCATCCCTCAGAAGTTGCCACTTGTCGGAGACAGAGTCTCTCTATGTAGACACTGGAAATAAGGCCAGGCTCTTATAGCTCAAACATGGTATCCGACTTATCAGCGAATTCTTCCAAAGAAAGTTAAATATTGAATAATGTGTGTAGTTGATCTCTTGCAACTACACACATGGTTTCTGTTAAGGTTTAGCACAAGAGCTCAGGGAAAGGTTACCAGTCTTTATTACAAAAGCCCTCCAACAGATATTCTAAGAATATGCACGGACAGGAGGTGGAGTCCAAAGAGGGGTTTTCAGTGAAAGTGAATGTTGGCCATTATCCCATCAATACTTCTGTGGTTTTCATATGTACTTAATAACTGCACAACCTCTGCCCCTAGAGAGACAAATTGTATTAAACAAGCAGGAGAAACATAATAATCCTTGCATACCTGCATTCAGTTTTATTCTAGTTTTAAAAACTTCATATTCTGCAGCACAGAATGTTCAGTATGAATAATCTGTGGTATTGTTTTTTACTGTGTGTAGGTGGGCAGAGTACTGAATCACTGCAGTGATGTTAAAGAATGAGCAGCTGTTCAGTCATCGGTATTTGAAGTGTTGAGGTGTCTCTAAAACTTACTCAGTATTCAGTCTGTTGCTGCTCCCTGTGGACTGATGACTGAGAGCTTCCTACTTTGTCAAATCCTCAGACACTGTCAGCATACCACAGTGCAGTCCCAGAGGCTCATGGGTAATCTTCAATCCATTGACTCTGTGTAAATACAAGTGTCATGATCTGACTTTTGATTTGTGGGCCTCACCAGCAAACACTTCGAACTTTGTTCCCGTCTTGTTTCTGCGACAGCTTGACTTCTTCCTAATCTGCTTCGGTATTCTTTTTATTAAATATTTGAATCAAACACAGCCTGGCTGTTCGTAAGGTAATTATGGGGCATACTGATAAAGAAAATGATAATATAGTTAAGGCTTCTGCTTTAGCTTTAACTATCAAATACTCCTTAGTGTATGTTGAAAGGTGAAAGGTGAGTTGTATGAATCATTTCATTTATGATGGCATCATTTATTTTCAGTAGGTGTAAATATAGAGATGTACTTCCAAGGCAGAGGGTTTACAAAAATAAAGTGTATCCCTAAGATTAAAAAAAGAGAGAGATGAACTAATAAATGGTAGAATTTAGTGACCAAAGATGAAGGACGAGACTTCTTGGATTGTCTCTTGGTCCAAATAATCACACACACTTGCCCATATTAAAGAGAAAATTCAGGCAAACACTATCCACTCCTCAGTTTAGTAACTTAGACTGGCTGAGATGAAGCCTAGCAAGCAGCTAGTGGTTATAGCCACCTGTCAGTAAAATAGTTTTGCCCTGGTGGCACGAACCATAACCTTTAAAATTCAATCAGAAGAGTTCTAAAAAATAACATGCAGATATTATGTAGGACGATATTAATTATAGATATTAAAACTGTTTGGAGAAACTGCAGCTTTTTGCACGACTGAATTTTTGTCATTTTTCAACCTGATATATGGCTTAATCTCTTATGGTTTCAACCGTAAAAAAAAAAAAAAAGAGAGAAATCAAAAATTAAGTCATCAAAAACTCCAAACGTGAAGCCAGCTTGGATCACAGACATTTTGAGAAAAATGTTGTTTTTAAACGATCCTATCACCAGGCCAGAGCAAATTCTAAAACATGATTTCGTCTGATGAAACTCTCTAAACATTGTAAATAACAGTTTTCTACAAATGAAACCCTGATTTTACTGAACCTGTTCTGAAAGTTCAGCTCTGACAATGGAAATGAAGCACAACCATCCTGCATCTGTTTTAATTACAGTAGCACCAGGTGGCCTCCACTCTAAATGTGCCAGCCCCCTAACCATGGCAGCAGAATGAGGTTTAATAATAGATGCACACTTTCACTGCTGTAGGAAACTCCAGTGAGGAAAAGGTTAACAAATACAAAGAATTAGTCATATTACAATGAGGTCACATTTATAACATTCAAACCAGGCTGAATCAGAGGTTTCAGAAAAGTTTGGTTAGGACTGACCCACAAACCCATGCCACAGGCCAATTCAGGAATTCTCTACTACACAACAAACCATGCACATACAAAGAAGCTTGCACATATCCATCGGAAATATTTTACTAGGATGTTTGTCTTTTTTTTGTGGGGGGGGTTCACTTCTTTCTAAAAGGAAGGAAACAGTTTACTAAGAAACTCGGTTAGATTCTAAATAATGTCCTGTAAATTCCTCAGTCCAGCTGGGGAAAGCACTGTACACTTAATGGTATTCCAGTGAAAACACCGATCCTAAAGATCTTCCACAATTAGAAGATCTTTAATTGTGATAATTAGTTTGTCATTGTGGAAGCAGGTAGGGGTTCTCTGCCATTTTTGTTTCACCTGTTTTCTCCTGGTTTGGTTAGACAGGGAGCTCAGCCATTGTATTTTGTTTTTGGTTAGTGAGTACTTGGTTTTGATTTCTAGCTAAAAGGGGGTGTTTTGTTTATTATTTTGGCCTTGGAGACCCTGAAGAAAAGAGCTTCCCTGTGTTTTTGTACTGTAGTAGTTTTAGGCAATAAATCTTGTATACTGACATCTCTTTCTCCAGTAGTTCATGTGTTCCCTTTCACTTTGTGTTACCCCTCACTCCAGTCGACACTCCGTTCATTAAGTGGGGCGTAACATAAGTGGGGGCTCGTCCGGGATTATTTGGGTTATGGCACAGTTTAGCCTGGGTGATTTTATAGTTAGGCCTGCATTGGACCAGCTTGATGCATGTCGGAAGGAGGATTTGTGTGCTGTTGCCGCGCATTATGACATCCTTGTGGCCAAGTCCATGAAGAAGAGCGAGTTAAAGACTCTTGTTGTCAGTGGGTTGGTTGGGCAAGGCGTGTTCCCCTTAGAGGTGGACTCGGGGGATGCCGCGTCACTCCTCGAAACCTCTGGTCATCCTCAGGTTTGTGCTGAGGAGGGGGCGGGGACACCTACGGTGGTCAGACCAGGTGAGGGAAAGCCACCAACCTCTCTTCCACGGTTTGAGCCCTTCTCTGTCGAATCTAGTAATCCCAGTGTTAGTGCACGCGTAAAGGTACGTTTAGTTCGTCTTGAACTTGAGGCCAAAGAAAGGGAACGTAAGGATGAGCTTGAGTTCAAGTTGAAGTGTCGGGAGCTAGAAGCTGAGACATCTATTAGGTTGCGTCAACTGGAGTTGCAAGCTACCAAATTGTCTCCTGAGCCTTCTGCTCCACCTACAGTGAAGGATGAAGACAACAATAGCAATCCTTCAGATAATTCTCCCCCTGCTCCTGCACCTCCGGCATTTGATGTGGGCAAAAACATTGCCCTAGTTCCACCATTCAGGGAGACTGAGGTGGAGGCCTATTTTAATGCGTTTGAGCGCATTGCTATGGCGTTACATTGGCCCAAGGAGGTTTGGTCCCTTTTGCTTCAGTGCAAATTAATTGGTAAGGCACAGGAAGTATGCGCAGCTCTCACTATCGAGGACAGTCTTGTGTATGACAATGTCAAAAGCGCTATACTCAGAGCCTATGAGTTGGTGCCTGAAGCCTACAGGCAGCGTTTCAGAACCCTGAGGAAATCCGCTGCTCAAACATTCCTTGAGTTCGCAAGGGAAAAAGGGACACTATTTGATAGGTGGTGTCAAGCAAGCAAAGTGTCAGAGTTCAACGCATTGCGTGAACTGGTATTGTTGGAGGAATTCAAAAACTGTGTTCCTGATCGTACAGTGCTGTACCTGAATGAACAAAAATGGCAGAGAACCCCTACCTGCTTCCACAATGACAAACTAATTATCACAATAAGGGCACACCTTCGCTCACAATAAAAGAAAGAAAAACCAAAGTTCAGAGGGTAAGTTCTCACACACATACACACTAAGGCCCGCTGCCCAAAACTCTACAGCTCACAGCTCTGGCAACATGGGGAAAATGGCAGGGGGTGTGGCAGTTTAGGATGGCAGCCTATATGCCGTGGCTGACGAGCTGGAACACACCTCAGCTGCGGCTCATGAGGCAGACCTGCAACACAAGAAAAGGAGAAAAACAACTCTTCTACAGAGGGAGAGCCACTAGAGGTCAGCGACCATAACAGGTATGCTATGCAAAGTTGTTTTCACTAGGTGAAAGTGATTTTATTTTTTTAATAGGCCATTGTATAGGCCATATTTTAATGTGCAGAAATTTAATATGCAGGTGAGAGGACAGGAGGTGTAAGAACAAGAAAGGCCGCAAAACAGAGTGAGCAGAAATCACAGAGGAATGTAAAGAAAGCTGTGACCGGAAAGCCTTAGCCTTAGGCTGTGGAGTTATGCTTGCTATGGACATCCAGCATAGAGGAGAGGCCAGATTCAGCAGTAACACTCAACATGCAGCACGAGACAGAGAGTCAACTCAGCTGCGAAAAGCAAAACTGAGTCTTTCTGTTACTGTTGTGGAAATGTTTTTTTTACACATTTTTTTACAGCTTTTATATGCTTAAGAGCTTTTAAGTATTTCTATATATTGTATATTTTCTTGTAATTTATTTCCTTAACTATTACACTTGTCTGTTTTTCTTTGTCACTATGCTTTTTGGCTGGTCTCCACCAGTTTCCCCTGTTAAATAGTCTCTGAGCGCTCCTGCTCTTGATCTAAAAGAGAGGTTGGACCACAGAAATGAGAACAAACAGGAGCATTTATAGACATATGAGAAGGAGGGGAATGCATGAGGCATGGTCCTGCAGCTGAACTTCAGCTAAATTATTTCCAGCAAAAAAGCACAAAGCTATTGTGTTGTTTCTGGGATGACGTGACAACTTAAAAGCAGAAAATGTGCAAAAATCCTTTGCACATATTATATTTTTAAATTCCAACACCTTCACCAAATGTTGAAGAAAACAGTGAACATCCTCCTAGCTGTGCTCATGAGCTTGGACTTGGACAGTTCAGGAGCTTGTGACAATCCACACAATAGCAATGTGTGGTTAACTAAATCGCGTGCATGATATCAAGCTTTGGTGAAAAGAAGCATATTGAAAGCAATTAATGACCACATGCAACTTCAAAACATGATGGCCACACATTTGTTCTTTTAGCTGTATTTCCCAGATAATAAAACCTTCAGAAAATCAGGAGGCTTTCCATTTTCTTGAGCACGTCTACACCAGCTGCAGGAATACGGATTGTGTCGCTTTGCTGTCTGGACTGCAAATGAGTCTGAGCAGCCCAACATGAACCCGTCAAATAATTTAGGACCAAGAACCATCCATACAGAACACAGCAATTAGAATCAAATTAAAGCAAATGTGAGTAGAAATGAGCATGGTTATTTCTTTGAGTCAATGGCAATTAAATTGACAACACTAAATTGAAGCTTAAAACAAACCCTGAGGAATAAATGCTAGAGGCATCATGGCTGCTATGTTTGATAATTTTTACAAAAGTTCTAGTGAAAGCCAATTAGTTGTTTTAGCATGCAGGGAGTACAGACTCCCAACAAGATGTGCTCAGAAGCATCTAAAAGCTGCTGTTAGCAGTGCTGCAAAGTCTGTGTGACTCACGTCCAACTCGCAGAATTGATCAAGAAACTAATTTGATTAGCAAATTTGGCAGCTGAGGTCATCCATCAGACACTGTTTCAGCTGGCTGCAGTGTCTTCACATCTTTTCTCCTTTTGGCATTCCTCCTCTTCCTCTGAGAGAATAGCGATCAAACACATAATGAATCCCTGATGATCCACACATGCTCGCCGTGCGCACACACACAGACACACAGGCACATGTGCACACAGACTTTGGATGAGCTCCTAAGTCTCTGTAGCTGTTGTCACTTTGTTTTCACCTTACCACTCACTATAGTGTGTGGTTGTGTGTAGGTGTGTGTATGTGTGTCTGTGGTGAAACATATAACAGATATTTGTTTTTAATTATTAAAAAATGATCTCAGTTTGAATTTCATTTATATAGGTCTAAATCACAACAATAGTTACCTCATGGCACTTAATACTGTAAGGTAAAGACCTTTCACTAGTACAGAGAAAATAGATAACACCACAACAATCATATGACCCCCTATGAGCAAGTACTCCCTTTTAATCCCCAGCAGAGCTAGGCTCAGGGTGGGGCAGCCATTGCCGAGACAGGGTGGGTGTAAGGTGAGTTGGACAGGACAAAAGAAAAAAACTATAGAAACTAACTGATTATGTCAGTTAGCCTACATGTCTTTAGAGCAGGGGTGTCGGACTCCAGGCCTCGAGGGCCAGTGTCCTGCAGGTTTTAGATCTCACCCTAGGTCAACACACCTGAATAAAATGATTAGCTCATTACCAGGCCTCTGCAGAACTTCAAGACATGTTGAGGAGGTCATATAGCCATTTAAATCCGCTGTGTTGGATCAAGGACACATCTAAAACCTACAGGACGCCTGCCCTCGAGGCCTGGAGTTCGGCACATGTGCTTTAGAGCATGGGAGGAAATCAGTGAGTTCAAACCCAGGATCTTATTGCAGTTTACATGATCGTTTTTGTCCAGATTTATAATAAACATTAGTGTCACCAAATCATGCCACAGGCTCCATTCTGATCCTGAGATGTGACATTGAATAATGGCCAGAAAAGTGTTTTACAGAATATGATTTTTCCTGAGTGAAGTGAAGTGGACTAGCATTTATGTAGCACTTTTCTAGTTTTGCTGATCACTCATTATACTTAACACTGCTAACACTGGCTTTTTCATACATATTCATTCAGCATTTTCTTACATTTAAGTGCTTTATTCAACTTAAATTAGGAGCTCTGGCACATTTTGAATAGCCTTTTAATGTATCATGCTTTTCTTTGACTTGGGAGGAATCTGGTGGAACATGCAAACCTTAAAGACCCCGAGCAAACCAGGAGCCTTAAACCAAGAATCGCTGTGACTCAGCTGTAGAACGAGTGCACCATGCATAGAATTGATCCTTCACATCTAGCATAAAAATGGTCTTGCTTAAGCATTTTTGACATTTTTATTGTTTTTGTTTGTATTTAAATTCAGAAGAAAGTGACCTGAGGTCACAGAGACCTTAACCATCGACTCTAAATTCCAAAATCTAGTCAGTTCTTCCTTGAGGCCAAACACGTCTTTGCCAAATTTGAAACAAATTCCCAGTGTCCCATGGGTGTTGCTGGTGGATATTATTGTCATCAATTGTTTCATTTTATTTGTTTGATGCTGTGTTTTTTCCCCCAACTTTTCCCATTGTGTAATGCACATGAACAACATTACTAAGAGACACTCTGTGTAATAGTGTCATGCCCTTTGGAAGTCATCAGAAATAGATCAACAGTGTTTGGAAGACAAAGAAATTGCCTAAAGCTGATTTTTCTCAGGAAACATTCTGTGTGCAACACTTAATAATCGACAACAGATGCCAAAATGGGACTACTGGGCTACAACTGTACATTTATTTACAAAATATGCACTAGACGCATAATATCACAGAGGTCTGATACATAATCCCATAAGTCAGGGAGTAACAAGAGTTTGTTTGTTGTTTAAAATTGCTGCCTTTCTCCACTGTAGCCTTGCTGCTGTTCTCTGCACTATAATCACTTCTTAACCTTCTCTGTGGTGTTGATTCTTGGAACCTTTTTGCTGGATCCTGACAGCATGTTGGCATGTTGATACACCTCTCCTGTTTGGAGAGGAGGAGAGTGGGTTTCTTTCTAGCTTGTTTCTTGTTTTGTTTTTGTTTTTTGTTTTTTTTTTCGTTTGTTTTAGTGCCAAAACACGAAGAATGAACCCCAGTTGTATCACAATGTGCAAATAAAGCAGCACCCTTCGTCTTCCTCCTGCTGTTGTTCATTAGGTTGGTCCTGACGTAGTGTTTTAAGTGTTATTTGTTTTTTGTTTGTTCTTTTCATCAGTTTGGAAACTTTTCCTTTAAATGTTTTTATATCCTGCTGCCATTTGGTTTTACTACATCTCTTCCTAAATAGGAGTTTCATCAGTGACAGCAGAGATATCTAAACAACCTCTGCATGTTCCATGGAAATTTCTAAGCCTGGACTTATTCCAGTGTTGAATTGACTCTCAAGTGTCAATTTAAAATCTTTAATCTCAGGTTTATTTGAGCCAAGTCAACAAACATGCTAACATTTCAGCCTTGTGCTCCTCATAGGACATCAGAGAAAATGAAGGTCAAGAAGATGGCTTACGTGACAGTCTCTGTGACAGTAACATTTATAGATTTCACTGTTTACTGGAGAAGTTAGACTAGCTGGGAATCTGTTTGACTTCATGATTGTGTTTGTCTGTTGCATTTTCCGTTTGAGTCCTGCTCTGTAATAGTGTCACAGTTTCTCGTAGACCAGGACAAAACATTGAGTCAGAGGCAAGACAAGGTGGTAACTTAGAAAACAAAGCATGTGTTTACAAGCAGGTCACTTGTATAATGTATGCATGGACTAGTTAATGAATGAATGAAATCATGCTTTAACTGAAATGGTCAAAGTCTGGGAGCCAGTGTCAGTCAGTGCTTGTGTGGCCCAGATCACTGGGCACAGGTGTAGCTCACTGCAGAATAAAGCACAAAAAACAAAACAGCAACAACTAGTCCCCCAGGCGGATGCAGACTGATGGTTGTGGGTCTGTGGCTCTTTCTGTGAGATTATCGTGAATTCATGTGCTTTTATTAAGCATATTCTTTACGAAACTGAGACTGGTCTACTTTGTCATGATGTTTTGCTTAAGTGCTATCTTTTTACCTTTTGGTATTCAACACGAAACTGCAAGATTTTGGTTTAGATTCACAAAGAAGTATGCTCTTTTGACTTTGTTATTTAAAGAAGAATGTATTTGTTTACATAACTGCGCTACTTTGGTATGTTTGCTATGCTGTATATCAATTTCATATGGCATGTATTTTATTTTTCAGCATTTTGCTCCAACTGTTTATATTAATCAAAATAAACTAAACATAGACACACGTGAGAGAGACATTTGTTAAAGAAATGTGTTAAACTCATTGCTTGAGTTGTTTCTCTTTGACCGATTCTGCAGTTGTTGTCTTTGCTTTGTGCCGTAGAAGCTGTAATAATGGATTGGATTTATATAGCGCTTTTCAAGGCACCCAAAGCACTTTACAATGCCACTATTCATTCACTCTCACATTCACACACTGGTGGAGGCAAGCTACGGTTGTAGCCACAGTGTAGCCACAGCTGCCCTGTGGCTACACTGTGGGAAGCGAGGCTGCCATATCGCGCCATCGGCCCCTCTGGCCAACACCAGTAGGCGGAAGGGTAAAGTGTCTTGCCCAAGGACACAACGACCAGGACAGAGAGCCCAGGGATCGAACCGGCGACCTTCCGGTTACAGATACGCTTCCCAACCCCCTGAGCCATGGTCACCCCATAAGCCATGTCATCTTGTTCATCCTGTTATTTAGCTGGGAGTTGTTCCTCCTGTGGGGATATTAGTAAGTGAAAGACTGATTGCCGATTGCAGTAATGCGGTCATAGAAAGTCTCTAAATAACAGAGGGTTTCCTTTCTCTGAAGTTTATCTAGAAGGCAAACGCAGCACTTTTTACAGCTTCTGTAGCTGTTTACTCAGGTTAATGTGAGGTTGTGCTTCACAACTAACATACACATAAATATTCAAATAACCATGTTGTGTGAACACAAACAAATTCCTACACATACTGATAAGATTTTTTTTCATTAGTCTTTTTTTGAAACTGAATATTCAAAATACTTGGATTTACCTTCACAGTTTTTCCGTGCTGTTTCTTTTTCTTTCCTCATTATCTCGTCACCATCTGCATATCTACACAGGCTTCTTTAACTATTAATCTAACCCATTCGATCAGTGTTCCATGTGTTTTTCTTTGTGCTACTCATTATTCTCTTTGTGGCTTAAATCTGGCTCGTGTGCCAGCCTGCCACTCATCGGCTGCCTGGCAGCTATCTCATCACCTCACCAGCCCACTCACCTCTACCAATCCAGTCTCTCTCCATGCTCTGTCACCAGCCAGCCTCAAGCTTCAGTACTTCCAATACTCACTTTTTACAATAAAACATTTAAAACTGACTCCTGGTCTGTTAGAGTCCATTAACATTTTGCCTGTTATTTTATCTATAACCTTTGGTTTGTACTGGGCCTTGTTCAAAAGTCAGAGTGAGAGATCAAAGCCAGATTAAGAAAAACCTAAACCTAAATCCTCTTTTCTAAGGGATTCAGATGGTTTCCTTTTGAGCAGGAGGCTCACTGCAGAAAAAAACAAAGTCAATGAATCCTATGCTGAAAAATTATTATGCTGATGTGCGTGGCTCCTCCAGAATCTTGATGACCTTCGAGAGGTCACTGAATGTTTTGACGAGTATGAATGATGTGAAAATGGTTGTCATCGTCCTTGGTCTTGAACACAGAGTTGAGTTTTAGACTTTTACATTTCAGTTTATTTAGTATTCTCTGTTTGGTTCTTAATCTCTTTACAGGTTAAAATTTCATGTACGTCCATTAATATTTTAAATCTTACTTGTTAATTTTAGTTTTTGGCTACATTAGAGTTTATTTGATCCTGCAGCTGTTGCCCCATTTTAACCCCATGTGTCAAGTTCTCCTGTTACTCATTTTCACTCTTACATTTGCATTTAGGTTTATTTCCTGCCATTGTCTTTATTTATTTTACCTGTGTCTGGTTTCCCCAGCTGTGTCTTTTGACCCTGTTATCTTGGCATTTGTGTGAACCATTTTCCTACCATTAAAAAGTGCATTTTGACTTTATTTTTCCGTGTTTTGGACTCATTTGGACTTTCATTTTGTTCCTTATTTTCTAAATACCTTGACAATGGTCACCAGATCTCTCGGGCAGATCTCATTAAACACCTGCTGGTTATTTTGGCCACTAAGGTGATAACGTATCTTCTCAAAAATATTACACTTTCAGCTGCATAACCTGAGAATTTGGACAACCAAGACATTTCTTTCATCGTAAAGGTTATGTCATAATTATGCTTGTGCTGAGTGTGTTGTTCAGAGACAAAATAAAGATATTTAAAACATAAATGGCAAGGCAAATGTATTTCAGTTACAATGATGACAAATAACGCTGACATTTGGCGAATAACCAAACTTTATAAGCAAGTCTTACCAAAGTCTAAAAGAATGACATTATACCCACAGGCTAATGAGCACTGACTCTTCTGTGTGCATCTGACGCATACATGAATCATAAACTTTACCGAATATGTTTCTGACAGCTGTGAAAGTCATGTTGGCATTCCCTTTTTTCAGGATTTCTTAAGAAAGGAAGCTGTGATGAGACGGACGGGACAGACAGTAAAGGTCCGTCTTTGTCTACCTCGACAGCTCTCATCTCCTTCTTTCTCTGTCACCCTTTGTCTGCCACTTTTTCTCTGTACTCTTGAATCTCTTTCTTGTTGTTTCACTGCAGAGATTGATGATTCAGCCTCTTGGTTCACTTTAATTTATCTTTCCTTTGTTCTACAGCTGAGATCAAGCTGCAATCCTCCGTTTGTTCTGTCCTGTCTGTGTGTGCATTCTTTAGAATACTTTTTCCTTCAGATTTCCTTCTTTCAATAAAATTCAAGTTGTAATTGCACATATGATTCAGCCCATTTTCTTCTGCTTTTCACCTTAAGACATTGGTGCAGTGGTTATTACAGATGCTTCATTTTATTGGACTTGCCAGGTCAGCTTGGGCAATTATGTGTAGAATTCTCCCCGTGCTTGCATGGATTCTCTCCAGGTACTCCCCTTCCTCCCATAGTTAATGTTGATTCTAAATTGTCCATAGATGGGATATTTGCAATGTATCACACTGCCAACCTGTAAAAACACGCAGACTCCTACTTGCCCCAGGACAGCTAAAATATACTCATGTACCAACATATATCCAGTCTACTCAAATTAATGTTCCTGAGACCTTGTAGGCGTTGTTGTTGTTTTTTCTATATTTCAGTAATATACTCATATCCTAATTTTTATGCCTAGTGGCCTTCATTTGGAGTAATTTCAAAGGGATATGGACAATGACTTTCTAATTCTATAAATGGAACGTCGCTTCTGTTTATGAAAGCTTAAGCAGTGCCAAAGTGCTCTAAACCTGCTGGGTGAGTTGTGAAAGACCTGGGGATTAACCTATTCTATATTCATACAGTAGTGACTTATCAGACAAATCCACCCCTCCCTGGTGACAAACAAAATGACAAACCTAAAATTTTTAAACTGGATTCCATCCATCAGTCAGTGAAATGAAGCTGGCTGGAGGAATGAAAGTACCATCAAAGATATTTAATAATTTATCAATTATGTCCATACAAAACGCACAAGGTAACAGTCGAAAAACACACCCCATCAACAGGGAGAACAGGGAATTTTCAGGAGAGCTAAACAGAAACAAGATAAACCACAGAAATAAGCCAAAATACAAGGAAAACCCAAGAACCTAAGCTCAACAAAACCATGAACCAACCGCACATTGGGTTGTTGGATTCAGGCTTCTCGCCTAAACTAGCTCAGGTAAACTAGACTACTCGAAAAACAAAGGCAAAAATACTGCCGGTAACTCCCAACTCATACTCAATAAACAAAGATTTAAAAGCAACAGAGAGATAAAGTCAGTGGTGATGGAGGCAAGGGAGGAGAAGAGAGGGACCAAGAAGCCAGCTTGCGATCTTAATGCTCTGCAGTCTACGGGTTTGTATTCATATGGTGAGCCTTCGTCAATCAATCAGCACTGAGAATATATCAGAGACGTGAGAGAGAGGTTAGGGTGGTCATACAAACACAACAAGATGATGATTGGATCAGTGCATTGAGGTTGCATTTAATAGCATAAATAGAATTAAACTCCTGTCACTGTGATAAGGTGAACAGCTGAAGTTAGTTGTATTATAGTGTTGATCAATGGAAGTGTCTTTCTGACCTGTAAAATCACTGTATCTGATATATCCTTGTGGCTCCATGGTGCAGTGGTTAACACATTCACATTCACCAAGCTATTGTACTCCTAGTGCTGGTCCCAGACCTCAATAAGTGGGAAGGCTGTGTCAGAAGGAGTGTGGGCCAAATAAAACATGCAGATCCAAGGGAGCAACCAAAACAGCTTTCGTCACGTCTGATGATTATTACAGGCAGTATATGTTAGTTATCCCTGGCCCACATATTTATTCTGCAGGATCCATTTGCTATATACAAATTTGACCTTTGGCCTCTCTCAAGCTATCATCATTATTACAAACTATAACTATGAACCTTTCCCTACCATAGAGCTGCCGAAATGACAAATGTGTGGATGTCCAAGCTGACATGTAGTATATACAGATACTCCGAATAACCTCCAGGGCTCCTTATCTGTAAGCACTGGCCATCTTCCTCATCCTGAAGCCTCTCAGTGAAATACAAAGTGACGCAAAATGGGAAAAATACAAATATTAATGCAGATGATCAAAAAATCCTGTCTCTCTTCTTAGCCTTTTGTGACTGAAATCACTCTACAAAGTGCTGTGATAGATTGGCCTTAATTACCAGCTTAGTGTTTAAGTAAGAGTTGTGGGGAACTCATGATTAGATGCTCTAGCCACAGACATTAAAAGGCAATGTTTCCTTTTGTTACCATTTGCAGTAGCCAGTCTTGTCCTGTCAGCCCAATGCAAAAAACACACCATGATTATTCACAAGGAAAACAAAAAGCACTTTTTAGATGCAAATGCATGTTGATAAAGACATCAGATTCACAAGGGCTATTGTTTGGTTTCATCTTGATAAAGAAGACTGGGGGGGAAAAAGTTTTGCAATGCAAACACGCTCAGATTCTAAAGACATGCAGAGTAACTTTAAAATGCACACAGGGATACGAGCAGAGTCTCTTAGAACCACCATCCACAGCTTATTTTTCCACAAAAAGTGAAGCAAAGAAAATATTATTATATCTTAGCAAATCTCTTCATTCGACCTCTGATGCTTCGGGTCAATGGTGGAAATTGTTTTTGTGGCCACAGAGAGACAGAAAATAAAACTGAGCTCAGAAGTTTGTAGAGAAGGTCTCTGCTTTACTATCAGGCACTAATTGGTTTTGCTGCCTGAGGGGAGGTGATGGTAAGCTGACGCGGCAAAGGGCCAGAGAGCTGGAGCCACAACCAAAGCTGGAAGTGATTGACAGCTCTGCGGCTCGGAGAGTCATCTGCAGGATGGGTGTTGTGTCCAGATGGAAAATGAGTCAGAAATGTGTCCTGAATGATGGTACAATGTGCAGCTATTTAACAGTGTGTACAAAACTAATAATTTTGTGTGTACTTGGGAAAATTCCAGGGTGATCCCATTCAATGTCTTTTTTGTAAAGTGGAAACAGATGGAACTTAATGAAAAACATACATCCCATTAATCTACTTTGTAACCCATTTTCTCAGATGTCATGGCTTTTATGACACTTTTGAGAAGATGACAGCTAAACGGATAAGCTCACTATATGTTTGATATAGCGTGAAAGAGCAGACAGTGAGCTGGAGTTTGTCATAGGAAACCACTAGAAACAAAACATGTCCACCTGTTTTTGTGAGAAACACTTTTAGACCATCAGAGCGATGACAGTTCCTTCACACCCCTTCAAAGGCCAGTTTTAGGTTTAAGACTCCACAGCAAGGTAAGGGTTTGGCATGCAAACAGAGATGTGTAATTGTTAGTAGCATTCGGTGTACACTTCAGCACTGGATACAAAAACATGGCCAGTTTAACCTCGTCTGCAGTCACTGTTTAGTAAAACTGAGCAGAGCATGAAATGCAAGTTTTACAACCCATGAAATGAGACCAAGGCACTAACCACAAAACCAAACACAAATTATTGTGTTCATAATCCCCGTTTCTGTACTCTTACTTCAAACTGAAAGTAAAAGTGATGAGTTGTTGTTTACCGTAAAATTTAACAGCAGCAAAAGAAAAAAGGACACGTTGGCATACACACCCAGGAAATATCATCGCTTTCTGTTAGAAACTGTTGAGGTTTCACAAACAATTGTAAATACATATTGATGTGCTTTCACTCTCTGTACCGTCATAGTCTAGCACTTCCACATATTTATGTTTCATTTGTATTGACATTATGATGATGAATTCTGTAGAATCAATTATTTATATTTATGAGCCAGTGCATTAAAGAGCAAAGAAGCAGAACTATTCACTTCTTGTGAAAAGCACACTTTCTGGTGAAGCCGATAAGATATCTGAGGCTTTACTGACATCTTGTGGGATGTCATGCTTTTGTCCCAACATTGCCTACAATGATAACAGGAGGTTATATTGACCAAGAACACCACATGTGCACTGGTTTTGACAGGTTTCATAAAGACAAATTTGATGAAGTTCTAAAGCCAAAATGTGATCTAAAATGTATTTAAATTTAACACATCAAAGCTGATGATAAAATGAAATGTTTAGAGATGTCATGTGATAGATGGAATTTGCAGATAAGATCAGCGCTCTAATTTCTCAATGCTGTTGTAACAGGCCCCTACTGAGCTGGCTGCCAGCAGAACCTGAAAGACAATAGGTAATGTTTTTTCCTATCTCACTTCTGCAAAGTCTCCTTTTTTTTACACATTCAATTGTTCCAAATGCATTTTAAAGTTACCGATGTCATTACGGTTGCTCGGAGGTAATAGTTACACTCTTTTTTCACATAGGTTGACAGGACAACTCTGCACAAACATGGCAGAACTAAGAGAATTAATATAACAACTGTGGACAGTTATTTTGAAGGCACTCAAAGCAGCCTGTGTGAACTCGTTAGCTTACTTCTATGCAAAGGATGCATGCTATGCAAAAGTTTAGAGAAAAGACAAACAGAATTGGCACACCCAACATTTGTACTTCACTTGGTATGTCAGTTATATGGACTGCATGTGAAAATTAAGGCCCTTATTTAGCAAAGTTACACATGAAAAACTTACACAAGACAAAAAAAAAAGTATCACATAATATGACCACACATTACAATGTGTTACTGCTGTTCATAGGAATCAGTTTTACAGTATATTTTAAGCAACACTACCATAAATCAAGGCTTTTTTCTTTCAAATAAGAGAAAATCCCTTGCTAAGTGACAGTATCTAATTTGGGAAACTTTGCAAAGAGAGTAACAATACAATCTTAGAGCGGTACAAGACGGATTAAGGAAGCCTCCACTTGCATACAATCATCGCAGTGAAAAACAGTACCAAAGCTCAAATACTGTTACTATTTATGGAACAGGGCCTGTGTTCTTCTTGTAATTATTCCGTTGACCTCAGGATAATTTCCTTGAGTAGATTCCTCAGTGCTGTATCACAGTGCTGTATGCTCTCATAACAAACAAATCACAAACAATGAACCATGTTTACCTGCTTGTTGTTGCGCTGTGGCTTCAGTCAAAGCAGACGTGACTGACTGTTACCGAAGTGGCATAAACCACACATGGGGAGTTGTGTAATTTTTATCTTTTAGTCAGCCTTCCAGTTAGACTGGTCTACCAAAAATCTGTGAGCACACTAGCCAAATATCTTAATAAAATACACCCCAGAGGCTAAAAAATACCCAACAGAAACAAAGAAAAAAAAAAAAAAGAAAGTACAAACTAACTCCTAGTGAACCTTACACTGAGGCTATGGATCCAACTCGTTGACCTTCCTTTTCATGTGACCAGCTGGACACCTTGGAAACCTGCTGAGTTTATAGATAAACTCTTCCCCCAAATTTTAGGATCATTAAATTAGTTCACCAACTTTTCCTTTCACAATAGATGATGCATAAATGACTCATACATAAACAATCTGTGGTAAAGTCACAGTTGCTTTTCTTGCCTCTGAAATGAAAAACCTCATTTGGCTTGCAGGAACCGATGCATAAAACCAACGTTATGCTCTTTCACCACCCCTCGCACACACAAAACTGGTTTGCAACCACCAGTTCACTCACAGATGGTGAGACAATAAGCATAGTCCAACATCTGATAATCAGTACAGAACCTGGAGCTTTTTAGAAAAACTTAACTTTTAGAACTTTCAAAAGCACAGTGCTCCCTTTAGGGGAATTTCCACCCCTTAAAACATTAAGACAAGGTTTATTCTTTTAGTTCAGCCATTCTACATTCATTCTATAAATAATACCTATAAAAAACAATATTTAAATCCATTCATTTTAGCAGATTCAATCCAATGCCTGAAAAAGTCTTGAACTTCAGAGGATTTAGAAGATTTACTTTGTGGAAAGTCATTGAAGACTCACGATAAAGCACCTCAGAACAACATCAAACTTTTTTTTTTTTTTTGTATTTCCTCTTCCAAGGAAGCTAAACAGACTTACTGTGACTGCAAAGACTACATCTCCTTTTGGAGGGGTATTAAATTACATGTCATGTGGTTTCCCGTTTACTGCAGGTTTAACCCTGGCTGTGCTCTCTAGAGCCACCTTTTACCACAAGTGACCTGACAAGAATTGTGGCAATTTATTGTAAATGAAACATTTCAGTGAAGTGGTTTGCATGATAACGACCTAGAAGTGACATACTGGTCTGTGAAAGAGCATAAGGCACTTGACTCAGTGATATGTTTTTTTGTGTGAGGACACACTGAGAGAAAAAATGATCATAGAGATATGGGTTCTGTGGTTCACAGAAACCACTGAAACTTTTACACAAGTTCTGCTTGCTCAATAAGTCAGAATATCTGTTTGCAGCTTTCGTGTCTTATCACATTTCCCGTAAATTAGAAGGGATTGGGGGAAAGGCATTCAATTTCAAAGAAGCTGGTATTTCAGTCGATATTACAAAAACCACGAAGTGAAGTGGTGGTAACTTCAGGCAGACTTTGCAAACAGGTTTGCATAAAAACATCTATTGTCAATGAGATTTTTGTTTCCAGATGATTACATATGTTGGTTACAATGTTTAAGGGATCCATGGGAGACATATAGTGCATATTCTTCATTCTATTTACTCATCTGCCTACACATCTTTTAATTGTCTCATTAAACCCTGCTGCAGGTATGACACTTTAACATAATCAATTAACTCACACCTGTTAGGAGGTGGTGGGTAGGTGTATTGTTGTTGTTTGGTTTTTGTTTTCCTTTTTGGCATAGGTAGGTGAGGCGGGGCTTGATGGCATTCCGGCACACCTGCGGCGCATCGGACGTCATCAGTGAGCGCTTTTATGGAGCTGAGTCACGGACGTCTGGTGTCAGAGTATTGTCGCTGTCACAAGTGGTAACGTGTTTGTGCAAGCTGAATCTGCTGATTCCACGCTATTGAGCTGCATGTTTTTAGGATCCATCTTCTGCCTGCTTCTACTTTGTTTTAGCCTGTTCCGCTGCCTGCTCGCCTGCCTAGTTTCTTTGTGTTGGCTACTGTGGATCCCTGACGGAGAGCTACGTTACACCAGTCTGTGATCACTGCTACAGCTGTAGTTTTGTGTTTCAAGTAAGCTCTCCAACTCTCTCCGTCCACTTTAGTTTAAATCTCGGCTGTCGACGTTACTCCGTAAACTCTGTTTGTCCCTCGTTTTCAGGTAGCTCCGGTGCGTCATCTGCCCACCCACATACCTTGGCTCTGTCTCATCTCTTCGGCTTTGCTCTCCTTGCACATTTTTATTTGTCACTGTATATAGCCCCCTCCCTTGTAAATATTCCCCATCATTGTAGATAAACTTGCATCACAACTCTCTTGTGCCCGTGTGTGTTTCTGCCACTAAATCCATCCGTGCAGTTTTCCTAACAACACCTGAGTAAGTAGTTATTGTTGGCACGTGTTGGCGCGCCCACACACACTCACTCACACACACAAACACACACACACACACCTATAAGATTTTTATCATACATAGTAATATACATTTAATCACTACCCTTGTAATGATAAGGACTTACGTGTTTAAAGGTGACTCAGACAATTGCTCATTCTTGCAATCGTGCAGTAATAATTAACATATAGCTTAGACAAGGCAAGGCAAGTTTATTTGTATAGCACAATTCAACAACAAGGTGATTCAAAGTGCTTTAGAGAGACATTAGCATGCACACACACAAAAAAGCAAACAAACACTGATTCAGCAACTGTAGCAATTTGGTTCTCTTTTTCCCAGAAGTCTGAAGTTTTCCAGTAACTGCGTCACATCAGCATCAGCATCAAGTTGACTTCAAGTTCCAGCAAAGCAAAGCCAGTTGCAATATTTAAGCTTGTTTAAAAAAACCACAAATCCTTATAACAAAAAAAAGGTTTGTTTCAGCCTTTTTTACACTATTGTACAGTTGAATTTAGAACAACATAAAATGCAAAACCCTGGTCTTTAAAAACAATAGATACAAAGTACTTTGAAGTGTGTTGCTACATTGCACAACAGGAAAGTACTGTTTTTAAACCACTGAACAGTCACTTTAGTGTTAAACCAATGATAAGGACCCGCATAAGATGCACTTCTACACTTTCTAAAGTTACTTAGTGCTAAAAGCCAAGAGCAACTATTTCTAATCCTTTTGTTAAGATTTGGACAATTTGAACTGAGCACCTGAGACAAAGAGATAGAAAGAGTGCGCTAATTTAGGATTATGTTGTGGTTTTGGGTGTGGTTACCCAAAGACAAGAGGCATGCCTGAGTTATGGGGGACAAATCTAAAAACTTGCTGGACTGGTTAAGTCTGACATCAAGGTGGCTGTAGCTCAGGTGGTTGAGCAGTTCACCAACTTCTGTCTGCTCCGGTCTGTATTTATGCCAAATATGCTTGGACAAGATATTAACCCCATGGTTACTAATCCAATGCATCCACTGGAGTATGAATGCATGTGAATGTTAAATAGGAAGCAATGTGAATGTGTGTGAATGGTTGTCTGAAGCACTTTGAGTGCTCAGATAAAGTAGAAAAGCGCTTTATAAGAACAGTCTGACTTGCTTAGACGTGATAACAGCTTAAATCATTCTATTCATTTATGTAGGTTTAGAAAGAAGATATTTGTTCAATACAGCATAACACAAAGATGACTCCAAACACACTTTGAAGCTTCAAAGTATACACAAACTATAAGGTGAATGATGAGTCACCCAGGCATTACATGTCTGTTTGTTTATCTGATGCCATGACAACAGTTTATGACAGTTTAGCAACATGAGATTATTTTCTGTTTCTTTTTATCTAAATCAATTTATTGTTCACAGCTGTTGTTCTCATTTATGTCACTTTTGATGTGTAGCTTGACACCCTACAGAAACCATTTTGACATTCCAATTTGACTGAGAGGCCACTGATGTTACTGATATGTCAGTATTTCATTTGAGTCTCCAAACTAAGCTTTACAATTCCCATTGAAAACAAAACCACCACATCATGAGTCATCACCCCCTCAGTTCAATTCAATTCAATTTTTATAGCACCAAATCACAACAACAGTCACCTCAAGGCGGTTTATATTATAAGATAGACCCTATAATAATAGATACAGAGAAAAACCCAACAATCAAATGACCCCCTATGAGCAAGCACTTTGGCGACAGTGGGAAGGAAAAACTCCCTTTTAACAGGAAGAAACCTCCAGCAGAACCAGCATCAGGGAGGGCCGGGGCCATCTGCTGCGACCAGTTGGGGTGAGAGAAGGAAAACAGGATGGAAGACATGCTGTGGAAGAGAGAAAGAGATTAATAACAAGTACGATTCAATGCAGAGAGGTCTATTAACATACAGTGAGTGAGAAAGGTGACTGAAAAGGAAAAACTCAATGCATCATGGGAATCCCCGGCAGCCTACGCCTATTGCAGCATAACTAAGGGAGGATTCAGGGTAACCTGGTCCAGTCCTAACTATATGCTTTAGCAAAAAGTAATGTTTTAAGCCTAATCTTGAAAGTAGAGATAGTGTCTGTTTCCCGAATCCAAACTGGAAGCTGGAACTGCAGAAGAGGGGCCTGAAAACTGAAGGCTCTCCCTCCCATTCTACTTTTAAATACTCTAGGAACAACAAGTAGGCCTGCAGAGCGAGAGCGAAGTGCTCTAATAGGGTGATATGATACTACAAGGTCATTAAGATAAGATGGGGCCTGATTATTTAAGACCTTTGAATTTTGAATTCAATTCTGGATTTGACAGGGAGACAATGGAAGGAAGCCAATACTGGAGAAATCTGCTCTCTCTTTCTAGTCCCTGTCAGTACTCTTGCTGCAGCATTTTGGATTAGCTGAAGGCTTTTCAGCAAGTTTTAGGACTTCCTGATAATAATGAATTACAGTAGTCCAACCTGGAAGTAATAAATGTACGAACTAGTTTGTCAGCGTCACTCTGAGACAGGATATTTCTAATTTTAGAGATGTTGCGCAAATGGAAGAAAGCAGTCCTACATATTTCTCAAAAACATAACATTCAGCCCATTTTCAATTAATGTTCCATTTCAGAAAAAGTTTCAGATATTTCAGAAAATATTGTGTTTCTTACACAGGTCATCTAATAAACACATATTTAACCACATATATTCTTTAATTTTCTTTTTTAAAAAGAAAAAAATACACTATGGTTGTGGCTGTTTTGTGAAAGGCTGTACTACAGTACATGTCAATGCAGTATGTGAGAGGGAGCAGGAGTTATCTCTCTAAAGTAAATCATTGCTGGCTGTGATTTGCTAACATCAAATTCAGTTTAGGTTTATCTTGCTAATAAACCTAATAGATCCCCTTTTTCTGTCTTAATTCTTCATGGCATAGATTCAACAAGGTCCTGGAAGCTTCTCTTATATTTTTATATAACAGTATCAATTCCCAAGGCAAAAGGATTCAAAAGAAGCAAACTTCCAGTTTGCAAACACATAATCAAAAAAAAAAGGTGTTTACTTCACACCCTTATACAACCTCCTTCTATTTTTAAGACAATCAAAATGGAATTTACCTAAAGGTCATATGAACCATTCATGCAGTTTGTTTACGCAACTTCGCTTCTTGTCTGGTGTCATGGCAACACTTTTAAAAAAAATGCTAGTGACATAAAGTCAGTAACTGTAAGTGGAGCATTTAGAAGAAGTGATTGGAATATATTTTCTCTCCCGTTCAGGGTGTGGAGTCCTGCATGGACCCGAGGGGAGACACACCCTTGAAGACAACACAACAAAGGAGGCAATAAGGAAGAAAGGAAGAAAAAGACTCAAGGAACTAAACTGCACTAGAGATGTACCCAACATAAGTGAATCTGAAAAACCTTCCTACAGTTTAGTGTCAATTTAAACAGCCGCTCAAGTTGTTTTCCTTATTATAATTATGGTTGTCTTTTGGAGAAATGTACAGTATGTGAAAGGAAGTTGCAGCCATTATTATTTAAGAATGTCTTTGACTGTTTTTGTGAGTAACATCTTTTTACCCTCATGAGTCATGGCTTCTTTCTTTCTGCTCATGCGTAACATTTTTTGTCACATGTACAGTATGCTTTAACTAATGACTGGGCTTTTCAATAAAGAGTTGTGAACCAGTAAAGGACCAAAGAGTTTATAGTAACTTAAATCAGGCTCAATATCATGTTATAACTCTTAGTTTGTTTATATATCTTGTTGAAATCTAAGATCAGTGTAAGTGTGGCTTAGTCCTGTTTTAATTCAGTTTTATCTGCATAATCCCAATTCAAAACCCAGCAATGTCATAGAGAATCCCCTACAGGAAAGCATTTGACAACAGTGGGAAATCTGCAGTGACTGGCCCTCAGGGCCTAAATGGAAAGAAAAAAACAAATGAGCAAACAGAAACAAGAACACAATGTGAAGTGTGAGAAAGCATAAGGTATGATAAGCAGAAGTGAAAGAAGAAAAAAAATGGCAGAGAAGTGATGACAGCGCAGGTCTTAAGCACAGCCTCGCTGATTGCCGTCAATGGATATCAAGTGAGCAGCACAGGTGAAGAATCAAGGCTCTGCCCACAAGGCAGACACAGGAGAGCACAGGAGGGCAGTGGAAAAACACCAGGTGCTCACTTGGATCATGACACCATTACAATACAATTTAACTAAAACCTCTAAGATACCTCATAAAAATGGGAAGTGAAACAGACACAATGTCTTTGTGTCGTCTCCCTGACGATCCTGTTCCCTGGAACTCAGAGAGCTTTTCCCAGGAAAAGCACTTTTGTGATTTGTTCACTTAGAAAGGATTAATTGCTTCCCTTTGTCAAAAAAAATGGTAATATCATGCAGCGGCGCAGCTCTCCACTGGTAAGGGTAATCTGGCTCCCTTGTTGAGCTCCAGCCAAACTTTCATGTCATAAATTCACTACAGTTGTAAGCTGCTGCTGCTGCATGTCATCTTACTGAACATCTTAGCAACTTTAAAGTTAACTGCAATGTTTTCATTCTGAATAGGTTGAAAAAAAAAAAGAATGACCATTTTGATGAAAGTTGGGTGTAGTTATTTTTCCTCTGTCATGCCTGTTTCATTCATTTTGGAAGCACTGTCCCTGCATAGCTACCTTTTTAGTGTCCCCACCAGTGCAGACCAGGTCTCACAGCAGCCCGAGCTCAAGCAACATACAAAAGGGATGATTTTGGGGTCAGCTCATGCAGCAAGACTTGAAGTTTGAAGTCTAATTTAAAAATGAATCTGGAGCCATGCTCCCTTTAGGTATAATAAAATGTCCAAAAATGGAGTACACCAAAAAGTGACCCGTGTCTGAAACCTGTCACTTTAACAGACTGATTATTCTAATCCTTTTGCAAACCCACTGACTTCAAAGGGCTTGTCTAAGACTCTCAGAGGTATTGATAGTTATGCTGCCAGTCCTTACTTTTACTTCCGAACTACACATAAACTCAACCTGAGCTAAATGCTGAGTCACCAGGCTTTTTCCAGGGAAGTCAACTGTCATGTATTTTTTGTGAAGTCAGGAGCATAAGTCATTTTAATGTGACACATTTAATGCAGTTGTTTTGAGCAATTTTGCAAAACTTCCTTTTCAGCTTATTTGTTTTGACGTTCGAGGACGTGGCAGCTGTCCGTAACATGCTGCTGACAAGGTAATTTAGTGTTATTGGAGCATTTTGGAGAACTGATATGAACATGAAGAGGAAGAGTACAGTGGCATGACCATATGACACCATACCCTCACTGAAAATTAGACTGAGGTCATTTATAACATAGAAATGGATCTGAAATTGCAGCGCTTCCATTTGAAAAGTTGCCAAAAAATGAACTGATCTCAAATAATCACTCAGTGAGTTCATGTATTTTTATTCAGCAGTGTTTATCATTTCCTGAAGCTGCCATGTGATAATGTGTGATGTGTCTTTGAGAATGCCTCTTAAACTAGACTCTCATGGGGCTGTCTGCCTTCACATGCATATGAACTTGAACGTCCCCTAATGTTGTTTTGTTTTTTTGTTTCTGCTTGTTTACTATACAGATTCTAGGTATGAGCAACCATCTCAGCTGTAGGCAAAAGATGACAACCAAAATAATTGTAAAATATATTTTATTAGTACAATCATAAAAGAATGAAGGACAAAACAGTCCAGTGTACCACTTGCAACATGGATAAAACATACATTCCAAGGCCAGAGCCAGTTATGCCACAAGTCAGGTACTCTTTACATGTTGATTGCTTTAACTGGGATCAGCAGTTGTCCTCCAACACCCACCACCCTGTGAGCAGAAGGCCGATAATCATTCTGGCCTCGGCAACCCAACTCTGCCTTTAGGCTGCACCATATAGTAGGCCCTTGTCAAAAACAGGGTCTTGCAGGTTTTATGGAAAATGCCATTTTTGTTCATGGTTGGTCTAATAGCCCCGTGTTGGTGTTCTTCCTGCATCATCATAATGACACTTATGTCTAAGTTCAATAAGCACGGTCAGTAATCTCTCATATGCCTACTTTCCTGGGTGTTCTGTTTTTCTGTATAAAACATAATGTTCAATACTGATATTATTACTCTAGTCAACCTCAACCTCTGCTTCAGATGGTTTCAATCTGTGCTCTCTGTCATTCTCCCTTTCAGACTCTTTTTCGTGCAACCCGCTGATAGGTTCATAGCATAAACCTATTCGCTGGAACGTTCAAGACAATTTACTACACAGCAAAAAGTAAGACACTAGTAGGCAAAGTTCTTTGTGTTACTCATGCATGAGGGAGACCTGCCTGGAGCCAAGTGTCGTTCCACCCACTTGACCTCCGTCAGACTCTCAGCCAGGTTCCCCATAGCACTCGTTTTATTGTGGTTACATGAATATGCATAGGTTCATTAACATATGATGTTTCATACACACACAAAGAGTACCTTGCCTGTGCGTTGTGCAAGTATGTGTGGGGTCAGAGTGTGACCCCATGAAGGCTCCCCAAAGCTGGTGCCAGGAGTCTAGCGGTCCCTCTAAACAAAAGGCTCTTACACTCAAACAGATATACGTGTGTTTGCTATACCATATATCAGCAAGAGAAGATACGACCTCTCCTAGGAGGTGTGTGATCTATGCCAGAACACTCTGTAGAGGAGTGAAAGCACCCCCCTCTTCATGCTACACAGAATTGTTACAGACCTCCTAGGATGAGACATTCTTTCAATCTACAAATGACAATGAACAATACAAATCTAACACCCACCCTCGTCATTTCCACCTCAGCTGAGCTGAGCTGATGCAAGCCCCAGTCTTCCTCTTAACCACCACCAGCGTCTGGACTCCGGGGGGTCCTGACCTAAATCCTATCCCGCTGGGATTCTGTTCTGCCCTGATGGATCATCTAATCGCCAAAAACATTAATTTCTATATCTTAATCAATCGTCTTCAATTCTTCCAAGTGAACCCTATACTGTGGGAACTGACCAATCAATTTGTGATCTCCTAGCTTTGAAATGTTGAGGGGAAACAAACAAAAAAAAAATTCCTTTTTTTTTTTATATAAAACTCTCTTCTGGAACAAATGATGTATGAACAACAGCAAGACAGGGATTTCAGATCGTGCTGCCATGTGGGTTAAAGCTGGTAAACTGGAGGAACCATCTTCTAGCTGGTTGCAGACAAACACTGAAGTTGTAAAACCATGATAAAGACCGTGATAAATGTATTCCAGCGGTGAGAAGGTGTACCTGCAAAAGCAAAGAAAATGAGTTTGTTATTAATTTTATGTTAATTTAACATAAATTTGACAGTTAATTGCTTTCCCTAAGATCCAAGATGTGCAATTCATGCATCATTTAAATCTAAAGTAAATCGTGTTTTTCACTCAAATTAGCCTTGTAACATTTTAGGAAATACACATATTCACTATTGTGAACTGATTGATACCTCCTAGCCAAACTTTTCATCTACCTCTAAACAAAAAGGGTAATTTTATGTATTTGATATCTTAAGATGGTGAAGATTTCCCTCAAGGTGCTGCATGTTCTTAACACACAGTTTTCTACCATCCTTCATCTTTATAAGATCATACACCTAAACTAAAATGTCAGATTTCTTTCTGTTTAAATGTCAGACACCTTCAACCTGTTGTGACATGCTGTCACCTGAATCCACCCATCTGCTTCTTGTTTCACTGAAACTCATTTTACCACTGACACACGTCACACGTTAAGAGTAGTGGCAATAAACAATATCCAGGAGGCAGGTTTACTAAAAGTGAAATCATACACTGTTAATTTACACCTGTATGTTTATTTACACATGAATAGCTGAGCTGATCTGGCAGAGAGTCCCAGATGTTGATACTATAAACTGCACTGTAACTAGAGACAAGAGTTTATGCTAACAAAGACAGGATGTAGAACACATAATGCTGAGCTGAAATTAGTCACCTTGGTGAGTATGTTTTAACCTTTTAAACAGATAGTTATGAATGAAAAGAGAGCCAGAGACTCATGGGGACACTGTGCATAACCATACAATAACAGGGACTCTGAATGTGCAGGAAGGTGTGAAATTTCATTAAAAGCAGTTTTTATCTCATATGGGTCTGAACATGAGTGTGAAAAGCTGTCAGCCAACTTCTGACCCTGAATTGAATAAGTGGAAGAGGATGGATGGATCTCTTGTAAACTTTTCACACCTGTTTAAAGATACAACTCGAAACCTAACTGCAATCTAATTTCATACAAGTAGTGGTTTTACCTTCACTTTTCTGAGGGTTAGTAGTTCCACTGCAGCCTGCTGTAAACACAAGATATTCTTGCGTTAGAAAACATTTTATATCAATGGTAATAAACATTTATATGTCTAGAAAATCAGGTAGAGAGATACTCACTGAAACAACTGGTTGTGTGTTGTATCCCCTAAGCAGAAAAACAGAAAGAGAAATTGAGTAAGCTTTTAGTTGTCTAGAATTAAATAAAATTAGATTCATAAATTAAATTCATAGCTTTTAGTTTCAGAAATTGTATTAAAATGCCACGTCTGCATTAAATTCTTCCATGTGTTTCTCAGCATGCAGTACAAATGCTGAAAGTGTAACACCTCAGAGATGCAGTCACGGCTGTAGTTGACCTGCTTCAAACATGCACGGGTGAGAAGAGTCCTGATACTGCTGTTCGTCACCAGGCCAGTCACCGTCTCGTTATTATTCACCAGCACATGACCCTGAAAGCAACATATGACAAAATCACAACACTGATTAAATATTAATAATAACATTAGTTGCTTCTTTTCTTTTCCTATTGTGTCTGTAATGACCAACACCTGCATGTTTTATGTTATGGCTTTTTAACAGAGGTAGAATCCCAGTAGCACAAGTGAAAGTGGTAAAGAAACTCTGGCATGTTGAACCTACAGTACTATTCATCCAGGAGTAGATACATCTGGTTGCCTGGAAATCTGGAACAGTGTAAAGGGTCCCATAAGCATCTTCAGTAACACTGCAACTGATGTCCCATCCACAGCAAAGCACCACCAATGCAGCTGCTAAGAAAAGACAAGCAGATGGGAACACTCATCACTGCAATGTTATACCTTGAAAAAACACAACTGTGTGCATGCCTCCACACCCACACACCTGTGTGACAGAACAATGTTACCTACAGCTGATCATCACAGTTCTTGGACAAGAATGATGGAGAAGGCCAAAGGGCCAACCAAACTTAAAAAAATCATCTGCTGGGAATAATTTATCAAAAATACACATCAGGGAAAAATTTTATAGCATTTCATGAGCTAGGAAGACATCATTTCGATTTGACAGCATTTCTAGAATATAATGGCAGATGGCATAAAGATTAACTGAGGCTTTTGGGAAAGTGTACGAGGCGTTGTCCCGATCCTGAAATTCAAATAAATTATCTCCAATTTAGTTAAATAAAATATATTTCTTAATCTTCTTAATTTTTCTTGATTCACTAATGGTCAAAAAACTTTTTTATATTCCTGTGAGTTAAAATTGTTTAGTCTGTTGTTAATTTTCTTGCTGGGGGTGGATGGGTGGAGAACACTTGGACTAAGACTAAGAAACTCAGTTACATAACTTTGGATAGCATCATATCTGTAAGGTGGTGCTTGGGGAAGTGATGGCTCGTTTCTGTGCAGGGGTGATCTTTTATCCAGCTATGTGTTGAACACATGTGTCGGACTCCAGGCCTCGAGGCCTGGAGTCCGACACCCCTGAGCTAGGACAAAAGCTCTTATTCCAGGTAACAGCACAGACTGGCATCATGTCCTTCGCCAGCCACTGAAACTTCAGGTCACTGAAACTTCACCCACTGAAACTTCAAGTCAGTTCCTGTTCAACCTTTGTCCACAGTACTTAACAATAACAAACATCAGATAAGCACATCACACATTTCTGCAGTTTACCATCCATCCTCTGGAGCAGGGGTAGGCAACTCCAGGCCTAGAGTGCCGGTGTCCTGGAGGTTTTAGATGTGTCCATGATCCATCACAGCTGATTTAAAGTGCTAAATGACTCCTCAGCATTTCTTGAAGTTCTCCAGAGGTCTGGTAATGAACTAATCATTTGATTCAGGTGTGTTAACCCAGGGTGGGATCTAAAACCTGCAGGACACCGGCACTCGAGGCCTGGAGTTGCCTACCCCTGCTCTGGAACCTATCCCAGCTTGGGCAGACACAGCCTGAACACATCATTAGCAGGTCCCAGGACTAACACAGAAAACCACTGTGTGACTCGTCATTGTGACAAAACGTTTCTCCCACTGACACTGCTTTTGGGATTGATTAATTAATTAATTTGGGATTGCTGCCCTCTGGGAGGCGCCACAGGAGCCTCCGGACTAAGACCACCAGGTACCGGAACAGCTTCTTCCCCACAGCTGTCAGACTCCTGAACTCTGCCTCCTGACATCTGATCCACGTTAAACTCATGGACTGAACATACACACACCCACAATGGACAACTGTACCCTCAAACACAATAATAACATGGACTGAACCACCACTCACAACCACCAGCACTTTATATAGCCTCTGTAGAAATTATCCACACCCTCACTTATCTTAACTGCACTACTGTATAGCTCTGTGTAAATAACCATTCTGTACATTCGATAATCTTTAATCCTACAACTGTTTACAACTTGCATAGTTCCCATCAGGGCCGGCCCGTGGCATAGGCCGTATAGGCAAATGCTAAGGGCGCCGTCCATCAGGGGGTGCCAGTGCCACAAATGTTGAAAAAAAAAAAAAAAGAAGAAGAAGTTGGTACTATTATTTCTAAATACAAAAAATAATCCCACGTTAATTAAAATGCAAAGTAAAGCTTATTTAATAGAAATATTATTTGTTACAACATTACACTACACTGCTGATGTAGGGGGGCGCCACCTAAAATCTTGCCTAGGGCGCCAGATTGGTTAGAGCCTTTTCTGGTTCCCATTTCTGTATAGCTGTATATCTCAGATTCTGTAAAGTTATTTATTTCATATTCTGTATAGTTTTTCATATTTATATCCTGTTCATAGCCTGTACATAGCTTGTACTCACTACAGCCTGTACATACTTATAGTTATAGAATATTCACAACATACTTCATACCGTGTACATTATAACATACCATAATAGACCCGTTTCTGTAATATACTCGAATATCTATATTATTGCTAATATATATTGTAATATATCTATATCACTAAAGCACTTCTGGATGGATGCAAACTGCATTTCGTTGCCCTGTACCTGTGCATGTGCAATGACAATAAAGTTAAATTCTATTCTATTCTATTCTATTCTAATGCAATTTTATTTATATAGCACCAAAAATGGCAACAACAGTCGCTTTATATTGTACCTTAGAGAGTCTCTAATAACACAGAAAAACATGCGGACTCCACAAAGAAAGGTCCCGGCCAGATGGAGGATTCGAACCCTGGACCGTTTCGCTGTTAGGCAATATATTAATCTACTTACCAGTGACAAGCAGATAAACTTCGCTGTGCCTCATTCTTGCGGTGATACTCGCAAGTCCTTTCCCCAAATCCGATTTAATATGCTGGTTTAGCCTCTAATGTATCCAAGTGCTCTGCCCGCTCAGTGAAGAAGTGCTTCTCCTTCTCCTGTGAAAATGAAAGCGCAACTCCTCGTGGTGGGAGAGGGGGTGGTGGACCAGGTCGGCTGGATAGAACTCACTTTGACGCGAATTACTGAGTATGCATGCACGTTTTGGGTTTTTTTTAAACGTCAAAGGATATGCCATCTAATATAGACACAAATGAAACTGATAAACACTTTTTGTTTTGTTTTTTACTTTTTTCCACTTTGCGGGGAGTAAGTGCACCCTCCCTGCGAGGTGCGCCTGCTGCTTGCCGCACAGGGAGGAGAGATTCTCTGGCTGGCTCTAACGGCATCTAATAACCAGCTCGCAAAATAAAGCAAAATAAAAATAAACCAAACACAAGACCTTGTGATACAGACTTATAATGTGCACCGACCTGTTTTCTAAATTCTATAACACACATATACACAAAAAGTGAGCCAGAGAGCCCTCTGTGCGCCTGCTTGCTGCTGAGCTGCTGTGCTGTCCTGAAGTCTCACACACAACCGAAAGGAGAGGAGAGCGAGCTGCTTCAAAACAGAGCACATTTCATTCACAATGTTATCAATCCAAGCCCATTAAGTTAATTATTTTTTCCTGGGTTGTGTGAAATATTAGGGGGAAACAATCCTATACAAACTGAATCTGTGCACTAAGGTGTAGGACTAATAGGTTATGTTGTGATGATTCTCTGGTTGGGGGATGGATGCTGATATTGAGTGCAAAATTAACACCAATGGAAGATGGACAAGAAAAGTTCAAATCCATCAGGTGCTCAGTTTAGAAAAAAGAGAAAAGAGGAGGAGAAACGAGCAAAAGATACAAGTAAGCAGATGTGACATTGGATAATGGCAGCTATTATGACATGTATCCTGAAACAAGATAACATTAGGATAGTGAAAACTTCTGTTTACGTTCGTTAGCCACTTGGCTATGAACGTAAACAGTAGACAGACAGTAGACACTGATGTGGCTTATTGAATCTTTTGGCCTGTGTTCAGCACAATATTAACTGGCCATTAAGTGGAAGACGTGTATTGTTTATCTGTCCCGTATTCTCAATGTATTACAAATTATAATGGCCATTTGTTAGCTGTTTGCATTCCTGTCATAGACAGTAAGATCTCTATAACACACTTCCATAATTTCATTGTACATGTACAGTGAAAACAAAGGGCTATTTTAATCTATTCTATCATAAGTTTTCATCCAGTACTACTGAAGGGAACGTGCAGGGAACAAAGCACCACAACTTTCCAGTTTTTTCATTGGCTAGGAAAAATTATAGGACAGAGCAAAGAAGGACAAAAATCAAAATGAGCACTCTCAGGTTTCTCTAAATATAAACTTTTAATGTTCCAATAATAAAATACAGTGGCAGAGCAGTCTTCAGATACAGTGAAGTTAAATGGAAATACAACTTCCATGAAGCTGGGTTAGAAGATTTTCATTATGTCATGCAGTATAAAAATGCCTCAAGACCATATTCTTTAATAAAATCTAGTACTGTACACCAGGTACAAATTATATGTATATAAAAGATCCTCCAAAAACTTACCAACTCTGCATTTCCACACACACATCCAAACACACCTTGTTTGTTTGTAGCTGTGTGTTAAATGCCTGTGCTTAGAATATTAATGGAATGAATTTGGTATTTTAATAGTAAGTATCTTAATTCATATCTATATAGACATTTCATAATAGTATATTTTAAATATATACAGTAAAATAATCTGGCATTTAAACATTGACATGGACATATATCTGCCTTCTTATATGCAAAAAATATATTTTTAGCTTTAATAAAGACATTTAAGGAAAAATGATTTTCTCTACAAGCTTAGCAAAAAGATTACAATCTATATTAAAGGGGTTACAGACAGTAAGAAGTACGGGATAAACACTTTCACAGCTTGACCTTGAAAAGAAACGCTGGTTTTGTGGCAAGACCTGGTTAAGCTATGTTGCTGCTGGGTTTTGGTTTGAGGTTTCCACAACCTCAGGAATATTCCACACTGAACCAGTTAATGACATGACACTGGTGGCTGTGCAGTGATTATAAAGGCTGAAACTAATTAAACACTAATTGTGCTTGTTTGCAAGCCAAATTTACCACTGATATATAACCTATCACAGAGAGGGATGGATATTGTTCTGATTTTAAAAATCAGCTATCAATACCTTATTGGTATTCTCGGTGATGCTGATATTTCACAAGAAAATCTGAACATTTGTCCACCTACTGAGAACAGGCTTGATTTGGGTTGCTAATTCATTAATAATTGATTAAAAATGGACACCATTGCTTTGCATTTTTAGTTTGGCAAATCCTTTCGCTATCATCATCATCAGAGCTGGGTGGCTACATTGAGGGCTAGTTTCCAAAGTGGAAGCTTTTGGTTTTAGCCTGATTACAAAAGAAAAAGAAAGTTATAAAGAGAAGCTTATAGGAGGAAGACATACTGTAGCTGAAGTTCTGTCACACTACACCAAACTATACACCTCATAATATGCAATACAGTAGACAATACATGCTTCCTCAAATCACATCAATACACTGATTCTCCTGAAATGATTGAACTCAAAACAAAAAAAATGAGTAAATGACACATGAAAGAGGAAATATACAATCATATTTTCCCAGAACCTGGCAAGCGGTGGCATGTTTATAGAATTCAATATTAGAGATTATGTTACCTTACTTAGCGGAGGATAATTTCAACTCCAACATGAAAGTGGGGCAAAGCAGGTATATTTCTGTAATATAGGAACACTGCTACTCAAAATGTAGAGGCAGTACTGTAAAAAGCTTAAAAACTGTTTTGAGCATATATGTTTGAAGGCATTCGTGATAAAGAATAAAGGATGTATCATCAGCCGGTGTTGACGATGAATAAAAAGAACCAGAATTTTAATTACTTAACGGGCAGACAAATGAATTTCCGATGCTTTCTAGATGTGCTAGGCCTTCACATTTTTACCGGTTCCTCCTCAGGACACAACTGTAACAGAGCAATAACAGATTTTTATACATAATATGCAAGATGAGCATGAGGTTAAAGTGTGTGCAAAAGTGAACAGAAATGAACGAAGCCTGGTTATAAGTCTAAATATTTATATTTAAAATACCTCAAAAGTCCCAGCAGCAACACCAGCACCAAGAACGACACGCTGGCAATATTGCTCCAGTACTGTCGAGAAATCCCTGCAAGAGCAAAGAGTTTAACGGTTCATCTGCTGAAATCTCCATTATACATGATTCTAATCAAAATCTATAAGACAGTCCTGTATCCCTCCTAAATTGGCGTCTTTGAAAGGTGGAAAGTTTAGTAATAGACATTTTTCGACACTCCTTGTCTTTTATCTGTCCCGAATTGTCGCTTTTTTATTTAGTTTGCTAAAGACAAAAGCTCTTTCTACTGAAACCTCAAGACAATTCAACTGGTCTTTAACTGTCATCACCTAAATTCACACCTCTCAGAGACTAACCACATAGGTTCTAAATTTCCCTTTACAAGGGACAAATCCTAACTCACTTAGCTCACTGTGAAATCAGCGAGCAATGTCTTACAGTCCATAGATTTGTTTTACAAGTCATTTACAAATTAATAACTGAGAAAGTCAGGCTGGGAGTCTGTTGCTGTCTCGTGTGTTGTAATTATGAACTTTCTATAGACTCTATGGAAAGCGATTAGTTTTAACAAAGGCAGGGTGACGAATACACAGCTATAGGAGAATTCAAACAACATTCTTGAACTGGGAAAGTGAGTTTTAAATGTTACATTACTACACAATAGTTACTTATTTATGAATGAGAAGTGAGGCAAGACACTCTTAGGTGACTCATTCATCAACAGGAAGTGGAGAAAGGTGATGTAATAAAAAACAACAACACCATCTAAAGTCACACCCTACACTTCCTGCAGTCATTTATCAGTGGTTGTTTCAGATCCTCATCTCATTTTTTAATAAAAGAGAAAAACTTTCATACCTGTTTTAACATGAAACTCATTTTTAATACAAATCTTAACTACAATATAGTTTTCTACTTTGCTGTTCCCTACCTTTTTCCTCCAGAGGCGCCTGAATTATGCAGTCAACTGTAAAAATGAAAAACAATATCTACATTTGTATCAATGGATAAAAACATCAAATAATCTTTAAATGTTAAGGAGACAAATACTCACTGAAGCAATAAGCCGTTTGTTGTATCCCCTAAGTACAAAAATAGAAAGAGAAATTGGGTAAGTCTCATACGTGTACTGAGCTCATGAGAATGACTATGTTTTTAAGTTAATGTCGATAAATGGATAATTGAAGAACTTTAACTTGTAATCTTCTAGTCGCACATAACCAATATGGTTTATACAGTATCTCTGCTTTAAATTGTTCATGTGTTACTCAGTAAGCAGGTCAAATGTCAGCAGTGTGACACCTCAGAGACGCAGTCCCGAGTGTAGTTGAGCTGTGAGAAGCATGTGCGGGTAAAAAGAGTCCCAATACTGCTGTTAAACACCAGGTCACCCATTTTGTCCTTCTGGTTTGCCAGCACGTGCCCCTGAAGGGAAACGCATGGCAAAATCACCACCTGTACAAAGTCAGTCTAAAGGTTTCAATAATAATGACAGTGTCGACAATAAATCAAGCTCATGAGGTGCTTATAATTTAGAAACTCCTGTGTTTCTAAATTATAAGCACACCTGTGTTTGCACACCTGTGTTTGTAAGCTACACCTGTGTTTTGCATGTCAAACACAGGTGTAGCTTTTGGCCAAAGACCAATCACACAATTTGTTTTAATATTATTATTTGCACCTGTGCTTTTCATGCTTCGATTTTTTAACATAGAAGCAGAGGTTTGCTGGCAGAGCAGCTGTTGAACTTACAGTGCTGTTCATCCAGGAGTAGGGACACTCAGTTGCCTTCATCTTTGAGACGCTGTAAAAAGTCCCCTGAGGAAGCTGAGTGGCATTGCACGCAAGGTGCTGTGCACAGCAAAGACTGAGGTAAGCTGGGGAGAAAAGACAAGAAGACCAGATGTAGTGATCTTTATTTGAGCATGACTTTATGCACCGTCACTTCTGGAAACTTGACTTCTTTACGTTATCATGACCAGGCCATATGTTTTCTCTCTGTGCCCAACAGGAGAAGACCACAAGCTACATGTTTTGTTTTTTTTTTTGGGGGGGGGGGTTAATTTATGACAGAACCACTAACATTATTGGATTAATGTTAGTGGTTCTGTCATAATGGCTTGTGGTATTCGTGTGGTCATCTGAGACAGTGGATCAATTGTTCAATTGTGAGAGCCCAAAAAGACCATAAAACTTTTTTCTATCCCTGTAATCCCTGCGATGAGATGCACACTCTAATCAGTAAATCTGGTATTGCAGGGAGCCACACCTCTCACGCAATGCAAGTCCTACAGTGAAAAGAAAAAACAGATAGTGTTGCCTCAAAGCTATTTTCGTGGTATTTCCCGCTGCTGTCCAGTCAAAGCTTCCGCTTTGCGCAGTGCGTAAGGGTTGCCTGCTCCGTCAGAGCTGGCAAAAAATATCACGTGTTTTACGGCAACTACATGCCCCCCCCCCCCCCCCCCCCCCCCCCCAAAGAAAAAAGAAAATAAATAAATAAATGTAATAATAATAATAATAATAATAAATTAATATAATAAAATACAAATGAATATGCTCAGGTTTTGCATCTAAGAATACTTTCCTTTGACTCACTGAGTAAACAGACTACTGTTTAGTGGTGATTAAGTTGATAAAGGTGATAAAAAAAAAAAAACAAACGCATCACATTGATGCAAATTCCCTGCGATGAGGGCTCACTTCACTTGACTGCAGTTGCTGACAGACTGAAGGTAACAATGTGAGAGCTGCAGACTATTTGGCTTTAGTTGTCCAATGAAATGTTATATTAATCTACTTACGAATAATCCAAAGAGCCAGAGTCCACATCGTCTTCGTAGCGAGTCTAGTTGATTCCAATTTCTCCCGGACAGTCACAGCGCGCAGTTCTCCACTGTGTCACTAAAGGGGATTCCTTAAGACTACTGACCTGACCTGCCTCCGCTATCAACACGCAGTGAAGGCAGGAGGAGAAGAGCGAATGAACGGGTGGTCACGTGACTCACGGAAAAGTCCCACATAACTTTTCAGCGATTACCATTTCCCTTCTTGTAGTAAAATGCGTGAGGCTGTTTTAGTTATTTACTAATGCAAATGTTTAACTGCTTTCATCTTTTCCACATTGTCCAGCTCTTTAAAGATGTAACAACGAAGGGAAAGCCACACAGTAACAATTTCACTGAGAAAATAAATTAATGATAATTCGAGATAAGGCAAAATTTGAAAAAAAGAAAAGAAAAGGTAAGCTAAATGGCCTGTATTTGTATAGCGCTTTACTCGTCCCTAAGGACCCCAAAGCGCTTTACACATCCAGTCATGCATCCATTCACACACTGGTGATGGCAAGCTACATTGTAGCAGACACCCTGGGGCGCACTGACAGAGACGAGGCAGCCGGACACTGGCGCCACTGGGCCCTCTGACCACCACCAGTAGGCAACAGGTGAAGTGTCTTGCCCAAGGACACAACGACCGAGACTGTCCGAGCCGGGGCTACCACGATCGCCCCTTGCAGAAAGAAAAAAGAACAAGAAGAAAATTAGGTTTTACCCTATAAACTACACGTGGCTTAAAGTAGGCTAACTACAACACAATCAAAGCAAATGAAAACAGCAGCAGACTGCTTTCAGGGAGAGAGAGAGAGAGCCATATTTGAAGGAAATTGTAGCTTACTGAGGCTCCCAAGCAGGAGATTTCCTTTACTGGAGAGGAGGAGCTATTAATTAGGACCTGAAAATGAGATCACAAAAAGCAGGCCAAGCCACTAGGAAATATTCCTAGAGCCATCACATGGGGGAAACCCAGGAAATCCCAAGCTCAGTGACATCACTGTCTGCTCTAGGATCTCCTCTTTATTGGGCATACCTAAGATACCTCACCTGCTAGGTGCAGGAAGCATCTGTCCAGGACTTGTCAACATGGCATTTCTGATTAATCTTCTGACAGTGGATTATTAGGACCTAGACCACCTGTAAAACGGTGACTGCTAGAATGGAATCCAGGAAGTCTGGAGGCTAATCAACAAGTTTTGCTGATTCATGTTACATTAGAGATTCCTGAGCAGCTTTTTGCAGTTTGCACTGCCCTGCTCAGTAATGCCACTGCCATCAGCCAGTGCTGTTGCTAGGGAGACAAAAATGTGCATTCCTCGATTGGTTGGTAAATGGTTGCTGGCTGTGACGAGGGGAAATCCTTCAGAAAGAATGTGCCTTACCAGAAACCTCCTTGTGGTTTGTTAGCTTTGGCTGCTGTAAATTAGCTTTAAAACTGCGATAAAAACAGAGAATCTTCACCTTTTCGACTCCGAAAGAGGTGCCTTAGAGCTGTGACCGAAACATTTCCAAAAGCCCGCACTTTTCACAGTTTTGCTGCCACTTGGCAAGTAGTTTGCAAGTTTTTGCAGACAAGTCAGCATTTACCATGCAACTATGGTTTTACCATGGTGGAAAAATTGGCCTCTCGGCGAACAGTTTTGCCCAGAATTTTCCACATTGACGGGCAGGAATAAACAGCATCCAGTCACCAGCCACTCACTAAGCTTGTGTGACTGGGGCCTGACTCCTCCTTGAAGGACACTAAATATTCTACAAGTTGGTGAAATCTTTCGTCCAGCTATTGACAATGAGTCTGAATTTAACTGTGCACTTCATAATAATAAAATACATGCTTTCACAAATCAGGTTAATACACAATTTTCCTGAAGTGATTAAAATCAGAAAGAACATCTGGAAAAACAGCCAATGCATTAACCCTCTCAGGCTCAAATTAAGTTTTAGTTGCTAATGCACAACCAAGTCCTGCAGTGGTACTTCTGAGTAAAAAAAACTCATAAAATATGTATGTGGGGTAATCAGGTTGTTAGTGTTTAACTGTTGCAAATCTGCAACGCCTGCCTTGAGAGGGTTAAATGAAATATGAGAATGTAAGTATCAAATAGGGGAAACCCAGAATCTTTCTCTGCAGCAGTTTACAGGAGTCAATACTGGAGAGCAGTATGAGATGATAAAACCAAAAAGTAATTAGCTGTGTTAAAAACATGTTGTAACCTCAATGAAACAAAGTAAGAAGGTTAGAAATGGTTATTCAATAAAAAGCAGCATATAATTATTTTATGACTAAAACTGTGGCACCTTTTATGAACATGTCTTTTTTCTAGTCACCCTTTGACTCCATGATCCTTGTTAGCACTGTAACAGAATTATAATCTAAAATGTCCCTGATGAGGCTGGAGATGTAAAATTTCAGCAACTGACAAAATGTCTTTAGTTTTATAGTTTTCTGATTTCCAAAGTCTCACTTAAAGTTCAGTCTATACAATAAACACTACTCCAAGTACTGACTGAAGCTGAAAAAAATCAACTTGATTAAAAAAAAAAAGAATTTTTAAATATTGTTTTTATTCTTAGAATCAGGAAAACGCATCTTCATTTTTCAAATACCAGACAACTGTGATTGAAAAGACTGAAGTTAAATAAAAACAAATAAAAACAAAAACTTCCATGAAGCAGGTCAAACAGATCTGATGAGCTTCCTCAAATCACACCAATACACATGATTCTCCTCAAATAATTGCACTCAGAGAACATCTGAAAAATGAGTAAAGCAATAAATAACATATGAGAGTAAACATAAAAAGGTGTTTTCACTGAACCTTTTCCTGCAACAGTGGCATGTTTACAGGACTTGATAGAGGAGAATGTTTGATGAAATGTAACTTCGCTGTATCTAACTCCACATTATCTGTGCTGATTCTTCACACTGTTATCAGCACTGTAAAAGATCAATAACAGATCAGATGCCAGATGAGTTGGAGACTGTTGCTGACATCATTGTAATGATAACTTATGGTACGATCAGATATGTTTTCATTGTTAGACCACCTGTTCCTCTGTCTGTGCTTGCTATTTATTATTAGAGAGCTCATAATCTTTATGGTAATCAGCTGTGTTAAGAAGTATGTGAGGTGACTGATGCCAGTTTTGAGAAATAAATAATGATTTCTGAAAATACTTCAGTCTACCTTCCTTATTACTAACATTTACCTATTTATAGGCTTATCAACCTATAAAAGAAGGGCCTTCACTTCAAACATTGTTCTTTTTTAGTGGTTATAAAGTACATAAAATGTAAAAACTAAAGTTAAACACAACAAACACATAATAGCAAATGTGGTTAAGGTGTGGGCAGATTGTCATTTCCTTTTTGGTTCAGAATAATCCTGACTGTGTCAGGAATAATTGATTGTTTTGAGTAAGTGCTGTCGCTGCTGTTATGCCACACTTGTAAATCTCTACTGCAGGCACTCACTAAAAAGTGACAGTGTAAAGATGAACGTAGCTAGCGTGACGTAAACTCCCATTCTGAAACTTTAAGATGTCACCATCTGGGTTGCAAGAGACTGATTGTGACAAGTGGTGGGTCTGATTGTCAAACAACTTGCTCAGTGGCAGATGATTTGTAATTGACAGTCATTATCCAATGAACAAGTAAAGAATGCTATGACTTGTCCTCCTTTTTGAAACGTGGTATGACTGAGAATTACAGAATAGATTTATGTTTTTATTTAGACCATGAACTCATGTGCAAAGTGTTTAGAGAGGTGAAGAAAGAAAGCCCTTTTTCCCCAAGACTTCAATCTCATTGACGTCTTGCTGCAGGTTTAAGGCACTTACAAAGTGCACTAATTTTTATAACCCAGAAGTCATTCTGTTTCCCATCTTTGGCTCGACGCTACAATTACTCTCAGTGGTGATCTGAGACTCCCTTGTTGAGATTTATTAGTGCAGTGAGGGAAGTGAAATGAATTTTAAAATACATGTCAAATGCCAGAAGCTTAGGAGTTGATAACCCTGACATGAACAAAGTGTTGTTAATAATAAACATCAATGAAACACCTGCAAATGCAGCACAGAAGTACCACCATTACCAGCAATGCTGTGAAAGAGAAACTGATAATGTTACTCCAGTAGTTTTGGGGAGTCCGGCAGTCAGCTGTAAAAAGAAGACATCACAAACATTATGCAAACTCCTCTAAATGGAAATAAACATATCATCAAACATCCCTATAAAATAAAGCAGAAGGATACTCACTGACACAATATGCTGTGCGCTGTATCCCCAAGTTCAGAATAAAGACATTTTCAATTTAATGTCATAGTTATAAAAGTGCGGCTGAAATGTCAGGTGTAAAGTGGTTACAGTTTATATTATTCCAGTTACATGTATCTAATCTGGCTTTTAAAGTGTCTTTCCATTAAACTATTCATGTGTTAGTCAGTATGCAGTTAAAAAGTGAGCAGTGTAACACCTCAGAGATGCAGTCTCGAGTATAGTTGAGCTGGCTCAAACATCTGCTGTTTGTAACACTCCTGTCACTGCTTTTCAATATCGGGTCATTTATTTGTTCCTTCTGGTTTGCCATCACGTGACCCTGAAGGTAACATATGGCATAATCCCAATAGTTTTACACATTCATTCAGTCAGAGGATTAAAATAGTGACAATGGAGACATCAAAACAATATGTGTGAGAAACATCTGTATGTCATAGTGCTGTGCTTTTTTAACACAGAGGCACAGGTTATTTCAGGACATAAACATGCTGAACTTACGCTTGCATTATCCCAACGGTAGTTACAGTCCACTGCTGGGAACTCTATGACATATATTCCTGACAGAGTGTGTGGTAGGTCTCTGGCAGCTCTTCTTCCCGACTTCCCCTCTGTTTGATATGAGTTATTAAAAGGAACCTCCTGATTCTGTTTGTGACCTTTAGAGAACTTTTTACACAATTATCTGACGCATTATGATTCACTGTGCTGTTCAAAGGGCCAACAAGCTCTACATAAAGTCAGTGCTCAAGTTTTGCTGTTGGCCTTGTGGTATTTTTTAAATAGCTAGTATATGTGCCAAGATGTTATCTGATAATATAGTACTCCACGCCCTCATCCATGTATGTTCATTTCCCAAAAGGAAAAGCCCCAAAACTAGCAGGTGAGATCACAGACGGTAACAATAAATCTGTTATTTGTATTCCATATAGAAGCCCCATCCATGTCTGGGTTATCTCTCTCTTGGCCTCAGCTTCTCCATACCAGAGAGACTTTATTAATGCCAGGGGGAAATTGAGTTGTCATAGGAGCAAATGTAAAACAAACATAAAACACTCCTATAAAGTGTAGAAACGGAGATATTGATAGATAAATATTAAAATAAAGGACAAGTATATGTGCAAATATATATTATGGTGTACAAAAGTGATAGGATGCACTGAGGTTTGATTAATTTTGACCCAACCAGATGAATTAAAGCATCTCATAGCAGCAGGAAGGAACGACTTCCTGTAATGTTCCCTCAGACAGCGAGTTTGAAGGAACATGTTCCTAAAACTGCTCTTCAGATTGTCCTGTGTGTTATGGAGGGGGTGGGAGTCATTGTCCATGATTTCTCGCAGTCTTGCCAGCATTCTGTCTGATCCCCATCTCCAGGGTGGCGAGCTTAATGCCAACAACAGACTTTGTTCAGTCTGCTTTGATGCCTGTACCCCAGCATGCCACAGCAAAGAAAATGGTGCTCACAACAACAGACTGATAAAACATATAAAGCAGCCCGCTGCATACATTGGAGAATCTGAGCCTTCGTAGAAAGTCAAACCCTTTTTGTAGACAGCATCCATGTTGCCAGACCACTCCAGCTTGCGATCCAGTTGGACTCCCAAATACTTATAGGATGTGAATATTTCGACATCAGTCCCACCATTGCAGACAGGGAAGGGTTGGGATCTGCTTCTACTGAAGTCCACCACCAGCTCCTTTGTTCTGGCCACATTCAGCAGCAGACAATTTACATCACAACACCTCACAAAGCGATGAATCAGTCTTCTTTACTCCTCTTCCCATTCCATCTCCACACTTCCAGTAATGGCCATGTCATCAGAGTATTTCTGAAGGAGATACGTTTATATGATGTATGTGAAGTCAGTCGTATAGCTGGTGAAGAGGAAAGGGGACAGCACAATTCCCTGGGTGAACTGTGTTGCTGTTCAGTCTCTCTGACACAAAGCACTGCAGTCTCAGTTCATTGAGTATGCCCTTCAAGTTGTTTGTAACCCAAGGTTAGTTATTTGGGTAGCAGTCATTTGTATGCTGGTGTGAACAGGACAGCAGGTTGTGATCTGACCTGCCCAGTGGAGAGAGGGTAGTGAAGGTGTAGGTGTCTCTGACATTAGTATAAAATAGGTCCAGTTTTCTATTGTCTCTTGTGATGAGGATGAAGGCACCCAAATGTTTTGTTTGGAGAGGCGCAGTCACAGAGCTGATGACTACATCAGCCTTGCCAGATGGAGGGATGTAGACAGTAATAGCGATCACGCTTGTAAACTCCCTCAGCAGATAATACAGGCGAATTCTGATGACAAGTAGCTTGACGTCGCGGTTGCAAAATCTCCTTAACAGATACATGTAGCAGGTTACACCACCTGCAGTTCACAAACACACCCACCCCACCTTCTTTCTTCTTGCAGTCATTCCACAGATCAAGTGTGGAAAGAGTGTCAACAACAAAGGCAAGGCAAGGCAAGTTTATTTGTATAGCACAATTCAACAACAAGGTGATTCAAAGTGCTTTACAGAGACATTAGAAACAAGAACAAATAAAAAGCATGATTTAAAATTGAATAAAACAAGCAAATAAACTAACTAACTAATTAACAAACAAACAAACAAACAACAGTATATAAAATCAAAACAGATAAAATCAGAACAGTAGATAAAATCAGTAGTAACTGAAAACAAAATAATTAAAATGGTATGATTAAAATGATCTGATCATGCTGGGAGAAGAGCACCTAAGAGCGAGAGACGGAGCGCCACAAGTGTCTGACACAGCGTCTGAGGAGGTGTGAAATCCTGCCCTGTATACGTCACGTGCATGTACTGTTATCCTTCTCTTCCCACATGATTAAACATGATTAAAGGTTTCATAAAGGTGCACGCTAAAGTGTCTCGCACAGCAGAGGATATTTTTTAATAAGGCTTCTTTCTAAACGCATGATCAAGAACGTCCTGTTAGAGAACACATGATTTGCGGCACATCGCAGTTTGTATTGTATTGTCACGATTCCACTCAGATGAAAGTTTAAAAGGGAAAGATGTGCGGTCTTTTCCTCTTGACTGTAATCTCTTCTTTATTGTTGAAATGCGTCTTGCACCAATCCCGCTTAACGCAGCAGGTAAACCGCCGGAAGTCTCAGCACTGCGAGACACATGCCATATGATCGTATGTCATACCTCTCCCCAGGGGAGGGTAAGTCAGGTCAAGCCTCCTTTATTTACACGTTTCTTTTGATTGTATTTATTAAAAGCAACATAGTGACAAGTATAGATTGTGACGTAAAAGACCACGCAAACCATTAACTTTATCCGTGTAGTGTTTTTTGCAATTTACTTATAAGGGAATCTTCTATGCCAGATCAAAGCCTTTTGTTCTTTTTCATTTCCCTAAAATTTTTAGTCTGGAATTTTTGTGGTTTAGCAGAGTGCACTGCTAAAAGTGAGGCTGCTGCTGTCACACAGTACTGTGACACAGTACAGCCCAGCCTCACAATTAGTTAATTTTAGACTGAAATCCTGGAACATAAAATGCATTGTTACTAGTTGAATTGTTACCAAATTTAAAATCCATTTGTGGCAGTGGAGTGTGATTCGTGACTCATCTGCAGGGGAAGAGATAGGCCAGTGGATGTCAGTGAGCTGTCATGAATCTGAGGGTGTCTACTTCTTGTGCAATAGTCCAAGACATGGAAGTCAAGACTGAAAACCTCTGAGAAAAGTCTGCAAGAGTGATTAGTGGGTAGTGTTTAGTGAGTTTAGTGGGTGCATAGTCTCTACTTGCCTAGATGTTACATGGTGGAGCTATAAGTGAGAACACAAATGTCCAAAGTCACTCAGATCAGATGTGTGATGTCCGATGGTGTGCCAGCTCCTGCAAGCTGCCTAGCATTTCCATTAGTAAGATAAATCTGACAGACATTTCCTGTTGTGTGCTGCATGAGGAAAAGAGCTTGCATGAGTTACTTCTTGGACACTGATAAACAGGTACCTGCATGTAGTTTTATCTTGATAATTCAGAGGTGGTTTAGTTCCCATGCTCAGAACTCCTACCCTTAGATTCAGTATTCAAGATTTCTGAAAGTCTGTTCAATTAGTGAAATGGGGGGAATTGTAAGAGGATTCAGTGTGCGTTAATATATTTGATTAAATTTACAGTCAATCTGAGAATTGCACAGGATGCTGTGTAGAGTTTTGTTTTGGTCAAACTGGTTTCCCTGTGTCTTTTTTACCGTTTCGAGCAAAGCCACTGTAGTGCTGTGTGCTCCAGTTCCTTCTGTCCTTTCAAAGTTTGCTAACCTTGAGCTGAGAATCACCTAATACAGAAGCATTTTGTTAGAAGGTCCACAGAAAAACCTGGGCATGACTTATGACATAATCAACAAGGCCAGCTCCTGGTCAGAGCCACATCATGACTCTGCAAGTCCAGCTTTTCCTGTGAATTGATCCTCTGGAATCTCCTAGCAGGACTGATATGTCTGATCAGACAGAGTGAGTCAAATTACAATGACTTTTGACATTTAAATTTCGGAAGTTTGGAAACACAGTTACTGACAGTATGTCAAAAATGCTTTTTGAAAGCACTTTACTTGAAAATCCCCAGCCTCGATAGAAAAACTAACAAATGAATTAAGTTTGTGAGTTTCTAATTTAGTGCAAAGATATATTCCTTGTGATTTGGATAAAACTGCCATGTGGGAAATATTGTAACCTCAGTTTTTTGGTTTCTTTTTTTTACATAGATTGCAACACGCTGATGCCTTTTGAAACATTTTTAATGATTTGGCCATATCAGACAAATAATGAGATCTGCTGTGTGATACAGAGGGTATACATATTTTCACTTTAGTTTTGGTGAGGGGAAACTATATTACTTGTTCAGCATGTCCTAATTAGCAGTGGTGCATGGAAGGGGTGGCACAAATGCTCAGTGGGAATGTCTCGTGGTATGTTTGTGGAGCAGCCAGTAAGATTAAGAGTTTAAGAAATCTTCATGTTTGCTGAAAATGTCTTAATCCCAGAACTGCAAGGACCTGACTATCAATCCTTGATCATCAAACACACAAGCTGTTTCTGTGCAATCTGGCACCCAACTGGTCCGCTAGCGAAAGCTACAGTTGATGTGCGATAACTTTCCTCTGAGTGATAATAATGACTTTATTTGTGCCTTTTCAAACACATATCATTTTATATTGTTGCAGAAAGAATCAAAGCAATGATTGACTTCCTCAGCAAACACAAGAACCTCAGTTTGGCCAGGGTTAAGAGGGAGGAAATTTGAAGACATCCACTTACTGTATTTATGGGAGTTATACACTCATCAAGGGTGGAGAGCTTGCCAATGTAGTTTGGCAATGGAGATGGGAAAGTTGTAAGAAAGAGAGGATAGGAGAGGAAACCCTATGCAACATTTGTTTATGTATTGCACAATAAGCAGTAAATCTCGGCTGCAGCAGCTGCCCAGGTCTGTTGGTCATTTCCTGTCCTCAAAAAACATTAAAAAAAACCCCCAAATCTACAGCAGAAATTAGAACAACTTCTTTCTAATCTTTTTTTTTTTTAAATAAGTGGTTTCCGTACACCAGAACTTGTGATTCCACCAACTGCCAACCACTCGATATTTATATTTTCCAGCTTCCTCTTCTCCCAGTAAATCCCATCAGTTTATTTACTAAAAAAAAAATAACATAACTTTTAAGTTTAAACTTAAGTGAGCAACACTGTATAAAATAGGTGCAATTTTCATTTAAGGTTGTGGGGGGTTTTTTGTAAAACAGCTCCCAGCATGTCCAGTAACGGTGTGTGTAGAAAGATATGAAAGCAGTGAAACCTTTGTGCTACAGCTGGTGGTAATTTTTGAAGAGTGAGAAAAAAAATCCCTGCCCTCAAAGCAGTACAGCGATTCTTCCCATCATAGACACAAAGATCTCTATGACTCACTTCCTATCACAAGATTCTTCACCTTACAAAATACCCTATCTTACCATCTCATTTTTTTCTCTCCATTTGTTAAAATCATGAGATAACAGAGCACACATAGGTTTTGCTGTAAAAAAGAAAACAGAAGTCTCTTTAGATATAAATGTTACTGTTTTAATAAGAAAATACATTGAAAAGGCAAAATTAAGATACAGTGACGTTAAACATACAACTGTAATGAAGCAGGCAGGATTAACAGATTCAGTCATAGTTTGTATAAAACATGTTTATATAGCTTATCTTTAATAAAACAGAAGTACTAGTACTGTACACCAGGTACGGTATGATTTACATTTAAACAAAGGTTTCTCCAGAAACAAGTGCCAACACTAGAGTGGTATTAATGTTTTATAGTTTCATTTCACTGCAATTTTACTGTGATGTTAACATATCTTTAGAAATATATATAAACATATATATATGTACACACACACACACACACACACACACATATATATATATATAAATGCACTTTGTTTATAAATAGCATCAAGTCACTCTGCTGTGTGTGTTGATCTCAGACTTAAATGCAAAAAGATCAGTTTCACTCTACTGTTGGAAAGCTACTGGAGAGAACTTTGTATGTATTAAAAAAGTATATAAATTATTTTAATTCATATTTGTAGATAGAAATATTTTTCTTAATGCTATGCATGTTTAACAAAGACATGGTTCAACACAGGGTTAACAAAAAGATTAAAGTTTAAAATCTACACAAAAGGGGTTTTTGTAATGCTATAGGCAGTAGGAAGTGAAAGTTCTCGTGCTTCATTATGGCACAAACATTTCTGACAGCTTCAACTTTGAAAAGAGACGCTGGTTTTTTGACCGGACCAGGTTAAGCTGCTATGTTGCTGCTGGCTTTTGGTTTGAGGTTTCCACAACCTCAGGACTCCACTCTGAACCAAATAATTACATGACACTGGTGACTGTGAATGTGAATGCAAAGACTGAAACTAATTAAACACTGACTGTGCTTGGTTGGAAGAACAAATTGCTATTGATATATAAGGGAAATCAGACACATGCCTCAGTGTCTGAAAGGACCAAATGCCTGTCACAGGGAGGGATGGATATTGTTCTGATCTTATGAATATCAGAACATACTAAATCCTACAAATACTGTATTTAACCAGATGCTTCATTCTGGATGGCATTAACTTGGCCTCCAGTAACACTGTGAGGAATCTTTTTGACCAAGATGTGTCCTACGGAGCACAAATTAAACATATGAACAGTAGAACTGTTTTCTACCATTTGCATAATATCTCCAAAATTAGAAACAACCTGTGTCAGAGTGATACTGAAAAACCTGTCCATGCATGTACTATTTCCAGGCTGGACTGCTGTAATTCATTATTATCAGGATGTTCTTCAAACTCCCTGAAAAGCCTTCAGTTGATCCAAAACTCTGCGAGTACTGACAGGGATTAGGAGAGAGCAGATTTCTTATATGTTGGCTTCTCTTCAATCCAGAATCTAATTTTAAAATCCTGCTCCTCACATGCAAAAGCTTCAATAATCAGGCCCAATCTTATCTTAATGACCTCATAGTACCGTATCACCCCATTAGAGCACTTCGCTCTCAGACTGCAGGCTTGCTTGTTGTTACTAGAGTATTTAAAAGTAGAATGGGAGGGAGAGCCTTCAGTTTTCCTCTTCTGTGGAACCAGCTCCCAGTTTGGATTTGGGAGACAGAGACGCTCGCTCTACTTTTAGGAGTAGGCAAAAAAAACTTTCCATTTTGATAAAGCTTATAGTTAGGGCTGGATAAGGCGAGCCTGAATCTTCCCAGTAGTGTCACTGCAATAGGTCTAAGCTGCTGGGGGATTCCCTAGATGCACAGGTGTTTCTTCTTTGGTAACCTTTTTTTACTCACTATGTGTTAATACACCTCTCTGCAATTATTAACTATTAATAATCTCGGGCTCCCCTCCACAGCATCTCTTTTGTTCTCTCTTCCTCCCTTCACACCCAACCAGTGACTGGTTGGGTGTTTCCCATTCCCTGATGGCCCCCTCTGTGTATTTAAGCCCTGTGTTTTCCTTTGTCTGTGTCACGATCGACCCTCATTCATGCTGTGTGTTCTGTCTGCCTGCCTGAGTTTATTCTTTGTATTTTGAAGTTTGTTACTTTTGAGTTCAGCATTGAAGCTGATGGTTGAAGTGACAATAAAGCCGACTTGAATTGACTTGACTTGACTTGAAATACCTGCAAATGCAGACCAGTAGAACCAGCAGTGCCGTGATGGAGAAACTGGTAATCATATACCAGTAATGTTGAGGTATCCCTACAAGAGCAAAGAGAGTTTGACAATTAGTCTGCTGAACATTTTACTTTGCCTGAGATCTCCAAAGTACAATTTTTGCATTATTTAAACTGACAGGCAGCTGCGTATCCCTCATGAATTAGACTTCCAGTCATTTAGAAAATATTCTTGTTGGGTTGTCTGTGACATGACTGATGCCACTTTTGAGCTATAAGTGATTTTTCATCCATCCAGGCATTCATCTATTGGATGACAACAGTCTATCAAGCTGCTGCATGTTAGTAACTTACACAGTTTTGTACAGTTCCCTTTTAGCATCATTATATGTTCATGAACTAGTTCTGGACTAGCTGTGATATGTACTACAAAACTATAATATTTTTGCAACATCAAAACTTCTATTTTCAGACGTCTCAGAAGCAAATCAGTTTTTTTCTTTACACTAACTCACATTTCAACAATGATTAGCCATAAGGTTCCAAACTTCCTCTCTGTATGAACACCCGACAACACTGCGTGACAATATCAACAATAATTGACTCACTGTGAAATTATATATTATCAATCCACAGATTGATATTGCAGTTTATTTACATAACTGAGCTGATGAGTGACTTGACGTCCCAGATACTAATTTGCACTGAGTGCAGCAGAATTCTATTTAAATTCTTGCACTGGGTCAAGTGTGATTTAACATTTTTAAATATCACACAGTGATTACTTGTTTATGAATGAAAACTGAAAAACCTACTTCCTCAGCAGCTCATTCATCAACAGGAAGTGGAGGCGTGTGACAACAACCCTTTTAGACTTCCTTTACTGCCATTCAGTTTTTATGACTCAGATGCTCATCTCTTTTTTGAGATGAGAATCTCAACTTTCCATACCTGTTTGAAGAGGTCATTCATTTCTAATTTTACATAGAAAATTTATTATTAAGATTTAATTGTCTAATATAATAAAAACTTAACATCAGTATAATTTCCTGCTTTGCTGTTTCCTACCTCCTCCAGGAGTACTGCAGTCAGCTGTAAAAAGAAGAAATCAAAAACATTATCTATAATTACCTCAGTGGAAAAAAGCGTATCATCAAATATCCTTTAAAAATAAAGCAAGCAGATACTCACTGTCACAACTTGCTCTGCGCTGTATTCCCTAAGATAGGCAGATGAAATTACATTAATTAAATTAATGTCATTAATTATGTCTCTCTGCTTTAAATTATCATGTGTTACTCGGTGTGCAGTTAAAAGGTGACGAGTGTAACACCTCAGAGATGCAGTCCCGAGTATAGTTGAGGTGGCTCAAACAGCTGGTAATCATAATACTCCTGTTACTGCTTTTCAGTACCAGTTTATCCATTTTACCCTTCTGGTTTGCGAGGACATGACCCTGAAGGCAACAGATGAGAAAATCAGAGCAGTTTTACAAATTCATTCAGTAAGAGGGTTTGTCACAGTCGTAACAGGGTTAAAATAGTGGCTCTGGAGCTATCATAACAATCTCATTAATCATATAAAGCCACATGGCCATGTGCCGATCAGACAATCAAACATTAAATTCATTCTTTTTAGCACTTTTTTCTGCTTTATCTGTCATGAGAAACACCTGTATATAATAGATTTATGCTTAAAAAACAAACAAAAAAAAAACAAAACACAGAGGCACAGGATACATCAGGAAATAAAATTTCCTTCCCAAACTAAGCAGGTGTTGAACTTACGCTTGCATTATCCCAGTGATAGTCACACGCCTGTGCCTGGAACTCTGGGACTCTATAAATGATCCCTTGAGGGCTATGACTGACATTACATGGGACCTCCTGTGGATAGCAAAGATTCACGAACACAGCTGGGGGGAAAGAGACCAGAAACATGATTTGACATTGGGTGCCAAAATGCAAAGTCGTGTATTGTGTTTAAAAGCAATGTAGCCAGTATTTGTTTAAACATTGATGGGGCAGATAACTTGGAAAAAAATGTAATGGGATAGTTTGTCAAAAATAACATATTTATAACTTATAACTTTGTTTCTCTTTAATGTCAGCAGTGGTCGGATCTGTTATGCTACTGCAAGGTCAAGTTTAATATCTGTCCAGAAAAAGAAGGGAGTGGCACAAACACACGGTACAATGAAGAAGCAAGGAGGAAAGACAACACACTCTGCTCCAGCAGTCGAGTGGGCGGAGGATGGAGATCGACTGCGCTGAGTGAGAGACTGAGTTTGACAAACTCAGATAGCCAGCAAAGTGCGTGGGGAGGCGGGGGGGGCGCCACGTGCATTTACTGACTTCAAGTCTAACTTGGTGACTGGACAAACCTCCTCGTCCCCCTCAAATAAACACGAGCTTAAATGTCTTAAGAAATCACCACTCTCCAAACAGAAGCGCAAACCGCGCTTTATTGATAACACCTGCTTTGTGGCGAACAACTAAGACTACAGGAGGCTAAAGTTAGATCATATTGATGCAAATCACCCCTGCAAGCGAATGCAAAAACACTTTAGCTATTTGACTTCAGTTATTCAGTAAAGGCTTAAATAAAGTGCACTTACCCAGACTCAGAATGCGCAGAGTTTCCATAATCCTGAGAATTCCGATGAACTCCAGCGTTGGTTATTTTCAGGATTCCGCTTAAAAGGCTTAACGTTTCACAGGCGTCCAGCCCTTTCGTCTCCTGTGCTGTGACTGACACCTAAGCTTTTATCTCTAAAGACGTCTTGCAGCACTGTAATGGGCTACACGCCCTCTTCTCAGCTGCAGCTGGCTACGCGCGTGGAGGAGTGACTTCCGTGAGCGGTGTGATCATCTGGCACCAACGCGATTGTGGTACACATACCAACACCCCGCTATTTACGGCATTTCACTGAGAATGGTCAGTCATTGGTTGAATATGTGCCCAGACCGGTATTTTGTTCCCTGAACTTGCAGAAACGGGTACATGATTAGTTTTAACCTGTTTGAGCAACATTTTACCGAACAGTTCATAAACACAGAGATGGGAAAAATAGCCGAAGTTAGTGAGTGGCGAAAATTGATCCTGAATCAAAAGCTCCCAGTTTTGATTCAGGATCAGGAGGCAGCGTGCTATTAGACCAGGTTCAAAGCTTTCCTTGTTGAGAAAGCTTATAGTTGTGGCTGGATCAGGGGATTTTTGACTCCTGCCTAGATATACTGCGATAGTCCTAGGCTACTAGAGCTTTCCCATGATGTGCTGCATGTTTCTTCTTCACTTACCTTTTTCACTGACTGTGTATTAATACACTTTTCATTGAATAATTAGTCATTATTAATCTCTGGCTCTTTTTCACACTGTGTCTTTTGTCCTGTCTCCATCACACCTAACTGGTTACAGCAAATGCAAAAGTTAAGTGGGAGTTTTTCCTTCCCATTGTCACCAGTGTTTGCTTAAAGGAGGACTCAGAGGGGGAATTTGATTGTGGGGTTTTCTCTGTATTACTGTTAAAGTCTTTACCTTACAATAAAAAGTGCCTTGATGCGACTGTGGTGGTTCTAAATATATAAACTGAAAAAAATGAAACAACCTGAAACAAACAATAAATTATGACAGAAAACAATCAATGTATTTTTGATTGCAAAATATTCCACAAAAACAGAAACAAAAACAACACATCCTTGCACATGCATTTCTTTAACCGTGTTTTATTGTTTGATCAAGAGCAACTAGAAACCATGTTGACTTGCCTGCATTGTAAAACTAACTCAAAAACAGTGTAGATGTAACTGCTCCTCGTCTCCCTTTTTGCTGTGAGTTTTAAACACTTTGTCACACACTGAGAACACCTTTGTTACTGAGCAGAAGCTCTGGGCCACCCAGCTGTTGAGACAAGCAGATGTTGCAGCCGCTGGGGTCAGTGATAGGGGTCTCTCTCTCCTTCACCATCTCAATGGACAGCTGTATTTGCTTCTTCATTGGCTTGGAAGAAGGACTTCTTTGGGACCTGCAGGAGTCGAGAGAGGAGTCGGATTGGTGCATATCAAGCTCCAGGTCTGAGCTTTGATCACTTTGGCTCTCATTAGCTTCTCTTTCCATTTTGTAGAAGATTTGAGTGTAGGGATCATGGCTTGTAGTCATGGTGCCCTCTCTGTGTCTGGTGCCATAAATAGATGTGGGCATTGGCTTTGCCTTGAAGTTATGTCGCTCAATTCTCTCACCAAACTTTCCAAGCTCTGCCACAATCCTGGCCTCCTTCTTCCTCCTTTCTCTCTCCAAAAACTGAAAAGGCTGTGGTGAGAGTGCAGTAGAGGTCTGGGTGCTTGTAGCATCCATGTTCCTGTTATTGTTGGTGTTGCTTCTGCTTTGGTTTGACCGTTGACTATTGCGACGGCTGATAATTTCATAGAGAGGCAGGTGTATGTGTGCCGGAGCAGGTGACGCCCGGAACTTTTTCTGGCATTCTCGGAGCTCTTCCAACTCCTGCCTCAGCAGCGTGTTCTCCAGCTCAATCTCTGAACGTGTGCGCACTTTGTGCTTCTTCCTCTCCTCTTCTCTTAGCATCATCTGGAAAGGTTTGGGAACAGTGACTTTGGAGTTGGGCAGAATTCTGGCACCAGCTTGATCGGACACTCTTGCCTGCGGTTTCGGACAGGAGGTATTGGGCTGGAAGCGAAACCGGTTCTGGCTCGTCATCCTCTCTGGGCTCAGCAGCACGTCTCTGAGGGAAAATACAGGAGAATAAAATGTGATAGTGAGATCTGTTCATCAGTAATATGTTGATTTAACCACTGAACTTGTGTAGATGTTGCATGGTGAGGATATAAGTGAGAACACAAATATCTGAGATCACTCAGATCAGATCAGATAGCACAAACTATCTCTAATGCTTAAGCCCATATGTAAATTTATTATGATTATGACTATTTTAAATTTCCTTGTGCTTTTTTATTGTTTGTGGGTTTTTCTTTCCCTCTTTATTCTTTTATTTGTATGAATATTTTTTAATTAGTGTATAGCATCAACTCAATTAAACCTCTGTGATTTGGTCACATAAGCAGCAGGTTTTATGTGATTTGGCTTTAATGAAATTAACAACAGGTGCACTAGTATCATGGTCTCCGAGTCATTGACCCAGGGTTTTGACTTTTATGTATTCACGGTGTATTCTTTTGGATTTGTGATGGTAATTGTGGTCAAGCCTGTCTATTTTGTGTCCTGTGTATTGTATTATTGGCGCTTCTGCATTTGTCATCTTGCCTTCCAGTTTTTGGTTTCTCTTCAGATGATAATTCCTTTCTGTGTCCGGTCCATCCAAGTCTTGTCTCTGTTTTGTCTTCTGTCTGTGTGTAGCTTGAGTATCTTTGTCTGGGTCTCAGTGTCAATCATGCCTCCATTTTTATCTCCTGTCCCTGTCAGTTCTCATGTCTTGGTCTGTCTCTCTTTGTTTCTTTACCTTTCTGTCTCAAAGTCAAGCCTGTGATTCAGTTCCAGTGTTCTGTTACTTCCTCTTCTATTTTGGTAGCTTAAGGGAAAACTGTTTTGCTTTCCTTGTCTCATTTGTCTGTGATTAGTATCAGCTGTATTCCCACTGGTGGCCAGTTCCCTCATCTCTCTCAAACTGTATGTGCTGTGTCCCATGGTCCCTCGTTAGAGCTTAGTCTGTGATTCCCTGGTAGTGATGGTGAGATGAAGCCCTGTGAATGTGTCGAATCTTTCCACCGCATTCAACAGCTCATTTGGAACAGCCCAGTCATTCCCCACAGTGAAGAAATCGTTGTAGAGAGTGGTGAGGACTGCTGAGAAGATCATTGGGACATTTCTTCCATCTATCCAGGATGTCGTGCACAGACGCTGTCTCAGCAGAACCTGTAACATCATCAAAGACTCCGTCCGCGCCCATCACCCCATCCTTGCTCCCCTCTGGCAAGAGGTATATTGCAGCATCAGGTCTAGGACAGTCAGATTCTGCAACAGGTTCACTCCCAATGCCATCAGACTCTGGAACTCATAGCTACTCCTCTATGCTGTACCCCTACCCTCCAACCCCCAAACATATATGCACAATGTGACTGTATATTTAGGGCATGATGTCCTCTTTTGGGCCCTGTGCTCACTGCTCAGCACAGTCGAGCCCAACAATGCCCAGCCTAATGTGACAAGAGTATACAGGCAGTTCCTAGGGGATGAAGGAACTAATAGCATTGACTGGCCCTAAAGCTAAGAATTACACATGATGCTCAGAGTTTCCCTGTATCTTTTTCCACTCTCTTCCAGTATCCAATGAAGACTCAGCAGTGCTGTGAATTAATACTTCATTACCAACCTCTCAAAAATTTGCTCCTGGCTGGGAGTCCAGTCCAGCTCCCCAATGCTGTCCTCTCCACAGAGCTCCGACTGGTCCGAGCCACTTGATGACTCCTGGAAGTCCAGCTCCTCCTGGGAGTTGATCCTCTGGAGTCTCCTGGCAGGGCCACTAGGTCAGACATTAACATTCTCAGTCAAATTAACAATGAATGTATATGCCAAACACTTGTAAACTGTCAGTGAAGATTTCAGAAGAATGAGAAGTAAAGTGGTGGGTCAGTGGCAGCATTTGGGAAGAGAAATAACGGTGATGGGGTGTAAGAAACAAAAGCAAACAGGTTACAGGTGAGCAAATGCAAGGACAGGAAGGCAGTGTTTGGGCATGTGGTCCCACTCCTGAGAATTAAATAAATTCCAATTTTTCACATATTCTCTAAAAAATAAAGCTCTTACATTATTAAATATTTGTAGCACAACACAAAGCACAACTCCCAGTAAGAAAAACAAACAATTTCCTATCCATTAAACATCCTTTAAGGGAATTTTTTTTTTTCACTTTAAAGGTCACAGTTCAAAAATGTGTGACTTTTGACATTTAAAGTTTGGAAACAGAGTTCTTGCTACTGCGTCAAAATTCTGTTTGAATTTCCTTTCAAAAGGTTCCTGACTCAACACGAAACAGGAAAAATGAGAAAACGGATTACGTGTGTGAGCTTCTGATTTAGTCCACTAAGCCTTAATTATTTGAATAATGTCTGTATCATCCTTCAGAGATATTATTATTGTTGTTGTTTTGTAATAAATGTTGCTTTTGAATAGTTATCGAATTCTTTTGGAAACAACATGTAAATGAGAGCACGCTAGGCACTCATCTTTGTTCTTACTGTAGTGGCCCAGGACCCACTACAGTTCGCTTACAAGAGGGATGTTGGGATGGAGGATGACATCCTACACAGAGCCCAATCACACCTGGACAAGGGAAAAGGCACGGTCAGGATCCTGTTTCTTGAATTTTCCAGTGCCTTCAATGCAATCCTGTCTGCTCCTGGAGAAACTAAACAGGATGCAGGTGGACCCCTGCCTGATTGCTTGGATCTCCGACTACCGTACGTCAGGCTGAAGGACATCACGTCTGATACTGTGGTCAGCAGCACAGGAGCACCACAGGGAACTGTGCTGTCCCTCAAATGTGCAATCCTATTTATCCATGTTGTATATTCTGTATTTATACATGTGTGTATATGGTGTATTTATGCTTATATCCTTACTCTCATTCCCCTTATTGTATCTGTAACATGCAACTTCTGTCGGTGCTGTGCTACTGGAAACTGAATTTTCCGGAGGAAACCATCCAAGGAATTGATAAAGTTTCATCTAATCTAATCTAATCTAATCTAATCTAATCTAATATAAGGCAGATTTGATTTAACACCTGATGGCTGTTGACTTTATAAAAAAAAAACTAAACCATACAATTATTTAAGCAATAGTTATTGGGGTCTTTATGTTTCCATTTCTCTATTATGTCAAGGTTTAAGTGTGAGTCATAGAGCGTATCCAACCTGAGGAGCTGCCTGGCCTCTTTGTTTCTTCCCAGACATGCGTTATCGCCCCCTCCATGCCTTTCCTTGCCTTGGCTGATGTACATCCTCTCCAACTCAGCCATGTTCCTCAGGTGATTGCTCTTCAGCTCCTCCAGCCTCCTGTAGTACTCCTGGTTGGAGAAGTAAACATGCTGCTCCCTCTGCAGACCAACGATTTCCAGTGACAGAGAGCTGCGAATGCCTCTCCCGTCTTTTCCTTCCTCACTGCACTCCGAGTCCAGGTCACATTCCTGACAGGTTAGAAGTTGCCAAGATTATGAAACATTGCGAATGAATTCAGTGCAATAGATTTACTTTGAGTGCTTTGAGTGATTGCACATTATTTTTTCAACCTTTTCTATATTGGCTTCTACCTGTGGCTGAACTGCAAAGATCTTGCATTCATGGGGTTAGAGTGTGCATAAAAAATTAACTTCATAAGGGTATTTCCATTTTTCATTTTTAGACACCTTATGTAGTTGTTATCAGAAACAATAGCAACTGTCTGTGGCACTCAGACTTCTTTCATCTAGCTGTGAAACCGCTGAAGTAGTGTATTTTATACTAATGTTTTATGCTCTGCATGCAATGCCTCAAATAAAAGATTTTCAGTGCAACGTTGAGGAAGGATGTGGGAACTAGTCAGGGGATTTCCTTCTGTTCACATAAGTGCACAACTAAGTGCACAACTTCGTAATTCATAATTCTATCTAACTTTGAATGTACATATACATACACATATTGAAAACAGATTTAAACAGACTTTATTATCTTTAAACCTTTAGCTTCCTTACCTCACTGATACAGTCCTCATCCTTGTCAAAATAATGATCTCTTTCCCCTCCGTACAGAGCCACTAATTCTTTGTTTCCCAGAGAGGGTGATCGGTACATAGCTGCCATCCTTTTCCTTATTTTATCCCAAAGTCACAGCCAGAAGCAAACCTTCTGCACGTCCTCTGTCACCTCACTCAGCACACTGACCTCCTAGGAAAATAGTTTTACTTCGAGTAGGAAGATTAACACATTGTTACCGCCTCGTTCTAACAGACGAACACAGACTGAGAGCCTTATGTTCTTACCATCAGGAGGAATCACGGCTTCATGGCCAGATGGTCCAGTGGCTTTTCACTTGAACACATGATTCATCGTAGTCCGATTGATGTGGACGCTCCCAATCTGATTTACAGATTAGCTTTCTTAAATACAGCACAAGTGCTCCATCTGTTGTAGTGTGCAACAAGTCTGCAGGAGCAGACTTGTTGAATTGTTGATGATCAGCTGTATATATATATATATATATATATATATATATATATATATATTATTATATTATTATATATATTTACTGGTGACTGGGGTTGGGATGTACCTACAGTATCACACAGTAAATACTGTTGTCATAATTACAAAAGCATTTAGTTTTATTTTTGGAGTAGATATATTTCTTTCTATTTTCTCCACTAATCTATAAATCAGCTTTGTTTGTTGCCTGTTTATCGCATTTACGTCACAACTTTGGTAAAAACGTTGCTCTTGTTTGTCAGAAGCACTTTCTTTTCCCAAACTAGTGGCTGTGGAGTAAAATGAGCATAAAGTTTAGAGAGAAGCTTAGACAAATATGTGATCCTAAAATTCATATTGCACCATAACAATGAATATTATTTTTAATATTTTAAATACAGAATAGGTTTGATGCTCTTTGTGAATGTACACAGCTGATTTCAACAACATGCAAGCAGATGTTTCATGAGTTGTCCTGGCTAATTATCGTCCGTGACAGGATACTGCCTAGAGTCTAGGCAGTATCCTGTCTAGGCAGTCTAGGCCCTAGACTGTCTTTATACTACAGATTATACAGTTGGTCTGAAGGTGGAATTCAGTGAATGAATCTGGCTGTCATTATCTGGCTAAATAAACATTTGATTTTATCTATCTCAGTAGCATTCTACTCAAAATTAGTGCTTCGTGTTTATTGAGGACAAAGAATCGGTTTTTTTGAGTGTGTCAGGTGGATCAACTTACCCCTCACATGAGGCATGAAGGCTAAGGTTGAGTATCATATTTCTTTAGCTACAGTTCATCTCACGTTAAATATAAAGCATCTCACCCCTACAGGAAAAACCAGTTCCTTGCTGTTAACTGTTGCTTATCTACAGTGCAGCAAAGCATAGACTATTATTCAGAGATACAAAAGTTAACACAGCTTGAAATGTGACTAATACTCCATAATGATTCAAAGGGTGTAAACTATGAACTCCTTTATTATCCTGTGGCAGCTTGTGGATGAGACCATGGAGAGGTCTAGCACAGAAAATGTGGAATTAATCTTGGTTAGTGAATCTGAGAAAAATTATTTTCACCTCAAATACCACATACAGAAACTCAGAGTCTAATATCTACTGGTTTGGGACAAGTAAGGTGAAGGTTGACTTTGATTCGGTTCAGACTTTCAGGATTTGACAGGTGAAGCTGGAGGGGAAGGACACCTACCGCAGCCAACTGTGGTAATCCGTTTACTCAGGTTTCTCAGCGCTGTCGTTACAGGACTTCACCTCGTGCTACAAAAACTCTCCCCATCTGTCGCCTGTCTCTTTCCATTTCTTCCTCTGTTTGTTTACCTAAGAACCACAGACGGAGCAGAGATGTGATGAAAATCACATGATGATAGTCATGTCGTGAAAGTCTATATTTAATAGACAGTTTAGGGCAATTGTTTCCAACCTGTTTTTTTTCTTATCATGTCTTAAAATCAGCAAACTCTCCTTCCTCGCCCTACACACACTCTCTTTAGAGAAACAGTTTCCAGTGTTTTAACAAAGAAAAACATAATTTCTTTCTTTCCACAACATTTGTTGCCTTTGACTTTCAGTGCAGTTTTTGTGTAATCTGGCATACAAATCAACTCCATATGCCACATCACATGAGGCTTTCTTTTGATTCTCTATCTTAAGAACACCCACTTCTTCTTTTGCCAACTAAAGAAATGTGAACAAATTGTGGGTGTTTTTTGCAACAGGCTGCTTGTAACAAAGTGCATGAAGACTCAATTTAGATCTGGTTTTTTGCTAAGCTGAGTTTAAAGTAAAACTTTGGGGTTATGAGTTTGGCAATTAGTTTTTGTGTTTTTTAAACGAATCTCTCATTTTGTCATGGAAAATATTAGATTCACTATTTGGTGGGAATTATTAGGAAACTGGGCACTATGATGTTGCATTTCTTGCATTTCACTGGCCACTTAATTAAGTGTTAACCTTGGTAGTACCAAGTTGGATCCTTTTACGTTTAGAACTTCCTCAATTCTTCATGGCATAGATTTAAGAAGGTGCTGGAAGCAGTCATCTGAGATTTTGGTCCATAATGACATCACACAGTTCCTGCAGACCTATCAGCTGCACATCCATCCTAAATGTGCTCTATGTTGGAGTGAGATCCAGTGACTATAGCAGCTATTTGGATCCCTCACTGAAGTGCTTCGTAAGGATTTTACATTTTTCAGCTCCTGTTGCTGTTGGGACATGATAGCGTCATGTGCTAATGGGTGAGCACAGAGTATCAAATGTAATATAAGAAAATATCTCTTCATTTGAACAGCAGATTACTAAAGTACTTACTGAAGATTACTAAAGGTGAACAAATTTACTACTCTCTCTCACTCGTTTTTCTGAACAACAGCATTCACAGCTTCAAGCTAAGCTACCAGAAAGTGAAGAGTTTGTGGAAATGCACAAAGCTCCAGATTCTTAGTCATCTATCTTACTCCCTCCATCGTGACTCAATATCAGTCATCCAAGACAGCTCTTCAATAATATGGTGGGATAAAACATAGGTGCCAGCCAAATTACAAAGGTCCTATTTGCTCATAATTTCTTAGATAACTTTCCAGAAGCACTTTACCAAAAAATATTTTTTTAAATTATTATCATTATTTTTTAAACCCTGCGTTTGTTTGTTTAAAATCACTATCCTTTCAGCCTGTTCATGGCCAAAAGTGTCCACCAACAGATTAGGTCTGTAATTTTTATTGTTTTGAAGTTTTCTTTCTATTTTTTCTGTATGATGTTTTTAACTAACATCAGTTCTTTTCTTAAATGTAAAATAGTCATAAATTTTTTATATTTTTAAGCATTAAAACACCAGTTTGTTTGTACAATGTACTTGTTGGAAGACAACAAGAAGACAACAAGAATAGAAGATTCCCACTCCTGTGAAGTGGTTTCCACAGGGCAAAGGCATTTAAACGGTTTCAATTGGCCAAAAGTGGCCAAGAGGAACAACTGGATGTATAGAGTATATTACTGATATATTTAAGGAGCTGAGGTTAAAAAATTTAAAAATCTGAAAACAAATTGAGACCCTTGGGAAGTTTCATTCCATATGCATTAACACAGCAAAAATGATCAAAGAAAAGAAAGTGAAGTGACCACAAATGGCCAGCATAGAGAGTTATTAAATGTCAAATGATTATTCTGGTCATGTACTGTTGGCTCTTTCTGCTGCTTTTGACACCATTGATCATGGTATCTTGGGTGGGCATCGCTGGATCAGCTCTGGATTGTTTGGGTCTCGATCTGAGAGTTTGGTTCCCACGCTAATTGAGCATCTTCATCTTCAGTTCTCCCAAATGTGAAAAATCAGGCTGTAACTTTTGAGCAGGCATTCAGTTTTGATAAGCAGTCTTTTTTTTTAATCATCTGTGGAACTTTTCCCATCTTAAATATATACTGCCTCTGATAAGTACACATGCTTTTATTTCATCACACACTGAATATTGTATTTCATTATTCCGTTGCCCCCAAAAGGTTGATTCTGTTCATCTGGACGCAGCGTTTTCAGTGGGAGATACGTTTCGTCACTCATCCAACTGCCTGTTTCCCCACCCTTATAAAGGTTTATAAGGTTGAGGGAACCTGCAGCCAGCTCGTGCAATCAGACTTGTGATCTGAATGTGCTGTTGCACCTGCTTTTCCAGGATTACCTCTAAAATCTAGTCTCCTCTTTATCAGAGTTTATGTCATGGCCCAGAGTCTAGTGGCTCCGTGTTTTGTTTTGGTTTTTTTATTATTAATATGCTTCATTTTAGTTAGTTAATGGTTATATACAGTGATTTGTAGTTCTTAGGTTTTGTTCCTGTGCCTCCCATGTTTAGTGTGTCATGTCTCCAGTGTAGGTTTCATTCTGTCTTCATGTTTATTCATCTGTTTCTGCTCCCTCTGTTCCTCATATCAGTGTCAAGTCTGTATCTTTGTGAATGACTCTTGGTTCCTGTTTTACTTCGACAGTCTGTTTTACTTTACTGTTTTGACTTTTGCTTCCCCTTTGTTTCGTCATGTCATATTAGGTTCAGCTGTGTCTCCCTCCTGTTGCGTATTCCCTTGTTACCCTCTGTGTATATGTTGTGTGTGTTTTTCTTTGTTCCTCACGTGTTTCCAGGTTCCTAGTTTTCAAGTAGTCTGTAATTTTTAATTTATCCCAGTTTAGGTTTTTGTTAGTTATCTCAGTCACCCTTGCCTTTTGTTTTGTAGTATTTTGTGCAGCCAAGAATAAAGGCTCGCTTTTTGTTAAACTTTTACCTCCATCTCTCCGTTGTCTGCATTTGGGCCCACCTCATTCTTTCCATATGTGTGCGTGTCCAGCTGAACTATGGACACGCACACACATACATATACTGATACTGATAAGCACTCACTGACGCATCACCCTCCCTACCCCAGATCCAACGCCACCTCCAATGCTTACCTCCCCCATGATGTGGACATCGGGTCAGCTGGAGGCGCAGTCGAAAGATTGTAGCGGTCCCAGATCAGATGTACACACTGGAACTCTTTCCCATGTTGCTGTCTGTGTTTATTGTGTTATGGTGTGTTAATACCTGTGCATTCCTGTATTATCCTTTTGTGTTGCACATTTCAATGTTTTTTTTTTCCTCGCTACCTGGCCTGACCTGTCTCCCCAATGTGATGTTTGTATTGTATGTACAGTCGGCAAGGTCTGTCATCTCGGTTGTGGGCAAAAGACCCGCAACTGACAAATAAAGGCTATCTCATCATCATCTCATCATCTCATCATATTGTGACAGTTTATCTGTTCATTTCTTCATATAAATTTGTGTTATTTGTGTTATTTCAGTTATTATATTACAAATGGTGGGTATATGTATATAGAAATGCACAGTGTATTTCCAAAGCCTGTAAGAAATCAAACATACAACACCTGAAACACAAAATTTCAAAAATGCAAAGATACATAAATCAACAATCTTCTTGGTGGTTATTTGCGTTACTATTGCCTTCCTATTGAAACAATGTAGCCAACAATCTGACATCTGACATCTACAAGCCATTTTCTGCTGCTCACTGGGTATGTTCTATTTTTCAGATTATTCACACTACTTCAAAGTCTCTTAAATCCCCTTTCTTCACCATTAGGGGGAGTTTCCACCATGTGTCTCATTAGAAATGAGTTGAACGAACGTACCTAACAAAGTGGACTGAGTGTAAATATTTTAGAAGCAAAGGAAACTTTACATCACAAGTGCCGAACTCCAGGCCTCGAGGGCCGGTGTCCGGCAGGTTTTAGATATCACCCTGGGTCAACACACCTGAATCAAATGAGTAGTTCATTACCAGCCTCTGGAGAACTTCAAGACATGTTGAGGAGGTAATTTGGCCTTTTAAATCAGCTGTGTTGGATCAAGGACACATCTAAAACCTGCAGGACACCAGCCCTCGACGCCTAGAGTTCGACACCTGTGCCTTACATCAAAGTCTGTGAGAGACAAAGACAAAGAAGCTGCACTGATGTCATTTGTCCACGAGGTGGCAGTGTTGCACTTTTTACTTTTGTTTCCATAGTCGTACACGTGACATGAAATGACGTTTTATAACTGAGCCGTTTTTACTAAAACAAAAACATGTTTTTGAACTGAAATACAGAACATATTTGTGGTGATTTGGTATTTTTACTGCCACTTTTCCATTTTCTTTTTTTCTTTTTTTTCCATTATTTTTATTATTATTTTACCCTCACATTGTGCTTACTAGTCTTACATTTTGTTTTTTGTTCCCTCGCGGAGTTCTTGGAAAAGTTTGCCCTCAAAGGTGTACCACGAGTTTTCCTGTGAATGCTCTCAAGGTACAAACTGTCCTTTGTGTGAGAGAGGAAGGTGAGTCAAGACTGTTTATTTGTGTACCAGATTTTGGCATGACAAACACTGACCGGTGTGCTGCACAACGTCAGACACAAGTTACAACATTAAAAAAGAAAAAGAATAAAGAGCGCTGAAGATTAATAGGTGTGATTAATATCATCCAGGAAAGATGGGCTTTAAATTGGAGATAACCTGAAATCTCCAATGAGATGCCAGCACCAAAAGCTGCTGCTCACCTGACCTAAGCAGATGTGTAAGAGCGAAGTTAGTCCATTAAAGCATTCAGAACTAGCAAAAAACCATATTACACCTTATTACTTAAATAAGTTTCTGTTTTTCCTGTAACAAAGTTGTGAAAATTCACAGATTTCTCACATAATGGAGCATTTTTGTACGCCTGCTGTATATGTGTGTATATGTATGTGTGTGTCTGATTTTTCCAGTGCTGGCATGGGATGAATAGTGGCAGTGTTCACTCAGAGTGGGGCTGAGTAAACAGTCATCACAAGCTTGGCTCTCTCCTCCGTCACACAGAGCAGAGTGGCTGTGCCACAATCCTACTCTGCATGGTTTACTGAAACACCTGACATCAGGCAGTTCTCCCAGGATTACATTTTGTAGCACTTCTGAAATGATGCAAAGGTTTAACCACATTATGACTTCTTTGAAAAAAGATTCTTTGTCATAATTTCACAAATTTGTCTGCAAGAACACACTAAAGAATAAACTTTAGTAAAATGAATATAGCTAGTGTAAGGTTTTAGCAAATGTTGGATTATTTTTTTGTCAACACCAGCATTTTTTTTAATCTTATAACCCTCCACCCCCATTTGTACCCATGTTTTTACACAGTTAACGCTTTCTTTTCTTTGTGACTGAACTCATAAAGAAGAGAAGACATAAGAGAGGTGAGTTAAGTGACTTTGATCAAAACATGACTGTTGGTGTCAGGTGGGCTGGTCTGGGTGGTCTGTTTATTACAACCAAAATATGTAGAAGAGCATCTCTGAATTCTCAACACTTCAAATCTTGAAGCAGAATATCACTCGAAGTGCTGTTCTTGACAACTAAGAACAGGAAACTGAGGCTACAGTTCACCAAAACTGGACAATAGAATATTGGTAAAACATCCCTGCATCTAGCAGCCAGCAAATCTGCAGCAGCTGCATGATGCTATCGTGTCAATATGGATCAAAAAAGACGTCCAAACTGCTACTAGCAAAGTGTATCTAATAAAGTGCACATGTCCAAACCATCGCAGCCTCGACCCTTGCTCAAGTTGAGCTATCCCTCTGATGTACTCATTTTTGACCTTGTTCATCCTGGTCACTCTCACTCTCGATTAATATATGGACATCTTGAGCTCGGCCTCCTGCCGTTTTATCAGTGCCACTGGCTCTGAAGCCATTCATCACTACCTCTTACAAAGTTTCACTTTCACTTCTGGTGCAGTCTGTAGTCTGTCACAAGTTAAGCATTTGATAAACAAAACTCTGGTAAACATAAATGCATTAAAAAATCATTCTAATGCTTGTCATTTTCTTCTGGATCTGAATAAACCTCTTAGCTGTTCAAAATTCCTCTGTGCAGGAAAAAGTAAACCTTGTATGTGTGGGTTTACCAGTCTTTTTCAACGTTTTCTGAATTATCTAGATGTTCTTTTCATTTTCCTTTTTCAAACAGCTGCCATAGTTACAGCACCTATCATGCCTCTGACGATACTGAAGCTTAAAAATAAGGCCCTACTTGTTTGTTTTATAAATCTTGAGTCCCAAATACAGAAAAAATTATGATCACACTAGCCATTTTCATTCAAAAATACTTTCTGAACCATTTCCAAATCCAAAACAAGGCCTCTTGGGAGTTTCCCTTTTCTTTTTTTCTGTGCACACATTTACGGTAAAGACCACCAGCCAAAGCTTTCATAGAGAAGCAGCACAACCGCAACCTATCTCAATGAGGTTTGTGTTTCCAAAGAAATCCACGCCCTTGCCTGAAATATGTCCCCCAACCCCCCACAGCTGGAGCAAAAATTTACATGTGATTACAGAGGTGCAAACACTCACTCGTGATGCCAGTACACCGTAAATCCTCATGAGTACAGACAGAGCAATTTAAGTCCTCTACGGGAACAAACACTGACGTGGAGCGACACTCAGGACTGGAGTGTTTCTCTTGTCTGCTATGCTAACCTCCCACTTCCCTCTCCCCTGCAGCACTTTACGGCTTGTTTGTGTTTGAGAGGAACACTCCACCCTCTCAACAACAAGCCCTGCTCATTAACTTCCTGAAACAACTCACTGTGCTGTGAAGCCCATGCATGCAGTGGGAGCCTGATTGCAGTCTAAATGGGAGATTCAGAAATAAATGGCTACAATGTTTAAAATAAGGTGAAAAGTCACAAAGTCTTTTTTCCTCTTGAAATCTTATGTGAACAAACAAGGGATGTATAATATTTTTTCAAGTTGAGATTTAAAAAAATAGATAAAAATTCCTTTTCCCATGTGGTACGCAGTAGTGTGTGGGTGTAATGTTTGAAGTTCTACATAATTTTGGCTGCTTATTATACAACTATGTAGCATAATTGATGCCTATCTATCCATAACCACTTGTGTGGCTATAGTCTATCATAGCTAACATTTGGCTGGAGGTGAGGTATAGTGTCGTTACATATTATGCAAATGAGACACTTGAAGAACCAGAAAACCAGCTGGGAAGAACTTTTGAGTATACAGATGCTCTGTTGGGAGTTATGGGCTAGGGTTAGGGTTAGCAATATAATGAGCAACAAGACAATACAAAATATCAGAGAGAAGGTCTGACCTCTTCAAGGCCTTATCCCTCTGGCTTTCAGGGTCCTGAAATATTAATTCCAAATTTCCTCACAAATCTTGTAAAAACTGCACGACAGATCTCAAACAACAACCATAACAAACTATGACCGGTTAATCCACATGTTTTAGCGAAGCTTTTCTGGCAGTTGTCTCAAAACTGCGGGACTAGTTCAGCACTAAAAATACAGACTCTTTTTCCTTTTGTCAGTGTGATTAAATATGCAAATCTGCCTATTGTTCAAAGCTTCCACTATACAACAGCAGATACAAGACAGATTCATTAAGCTATGAGTCAGCCACCAAGAGGTACTTTATTTGTATTCATCTGGGATAAAACTTCTAAACACGGTACACCAAATACAGTAAGGAGTACAGAACACAATGACTGGGGATAAAAAATTTCTGGTATCTGTTTTCTTGTTGATTTTATTGATATTGACAGGCTCAGCTCAAAACTGGAGAAGCAAAAGAGAATGGATGACTGAGGGATGCTGGATCAAAAAAAGAGGGGGGGGGGGGGTAACATTTTTTCAAAAATCACAAGGGCAGTTAAGTGGACTTTGTTTTTCCTGTCACTTAGGTTACACTCAGTTAAGGTCATTATGATTCAAGAGGCTAAAAGTTAATCCAACATTAAAGCGCAAAAAACTGCAGTTCTTGTGGATGCCACTTAAGGCTCACTCCAAAAGCCAGTAAATCTCCACATTCGCCAGTATTAAAATTAGAGAGGGACCGATCCGATATTACCTATCGGTATCGGTCTGATACTGACCTAAATTACTGGATCGGATATCGGAGAGAAATAAAAAATGTAATCGATCCATTAAATATCACGAAAGCAACTCACAAAACTTGCGACATGGCGTAACTCAGCTCATAACCTTAGCACGTCGGAGCAGTAGCCTATGCTTGCCTTGCGCTGTGGCAAGCGAGACCTGTCGGCAGTCTGGTTGAGCATTTGGAGCTTCGCTACCAAACCGGCATTTCTTCTCTGAGAAAGTTATTCCAGAGAGAAGTAAAGCATTCAGTTCATCTCTGAATGTTTGTAAAGCATTCCCACGTTAATCTTAACAACCCATATATGGAGCGACTGCTTCTTCTCTCTCCCTCCCTCTCCTGCTGCTACTTCAATCATGAAACTGATCAATGATCAGCTGATCGGCTTTTCTGTCGACTCAGGTCTCTCTTGTTAGTTTTTGGCCCACTTTGCACCAGAAAGAGGAAACCAGCGGCTGAACAACAGCAGCACGTTTAAGCTTGATAAGCTGTTGTTAGAATGTATTTAATATTACTTTCTACACCAGGATCCTTTTCTACTTAGCTGACAGCTGGTAACTGTGCAGGGGCGGATCTAGCAAAGTTATGCAAGGGGGGCCGATAGGGCATTAACAGGGAAAAGGGGGGATACAAAGAAATACTTTTCCTTCTTATTCTCATTTAAAATGTGTAGCTTTTATTAAATAATTATCTGAATCTTACACCCAAAGTTTTAATCTGATGTAAAATGTATATAAGTCCATTACTGTATATAGTAACTATTACGTCTAATGTACCCTAGTAAGCTATAGTACTTTTTCCTTTGGGGAAGGTACCATCTGTGCTGTCTGCAATTCTGTTGAAGAAAGATGTTGAATCTATTTAATTATTATGGAAAAATAATTGATTTCTGTGCATTTCTTTTACACGTGCATTAAATTAAAGTTGATTACCTCGATTAAGCATCACGAGGCAGAGGGTGGGGGGTGGTTATCTATTTTTTTCTGCTGGTAGTTGACAACCCTATTAGTTAGGTTGCTTAATATTTCCGCTAAGTACTCTTTAAAACACCAGAATAGGGAGGATGGTGTAGGTTTAAGTTTATTAGATTGATCAGTATTGCTGAACTATGAAATATTTTGGGTGCAGTGTATTTTTTTGTATACAAATATAACAGAATAGCTTTAGTGTTTTGTTTTGTTTTTAAACTTTAGTATGAACTTATACAAAATGCAGCAAGATATTAAAAAAAAAGTTTTACTGATTAAAAAATACACTATATCGGATTCATATTGGTATCGATAGATATCCAAATTTATGATATCGGTATTGGACATAAAAAAGTGGTATCGTGCTAGCTCTAATTAAAATAGCCCAAAAACGCACATTTGCATACTATTACCAAAACAAAACAAAAAAGAACTAGCTTTGGCCTTGGCCTCTGAGGATAGTTTTTCTTTTCATACCAACTCTACAACACAGCCAGTGTCAGTGGACGTCATCCGGTCTGATCTGAGTCACTGATCTGGAACTCTTTACTGTGTCTGTACTCTTTGTTGGAATACTCTTGTATAATGTCTATGTTTAACACACATGCAAAGTCTTTGTGAGGCTGGAGGTGTGGTAACGATGGCACACTTCCAAGGTCATTACCCAGGACATCTGGTTTACTTCCTGTTGGCATCTTAGTGTTTTGCACTTGGATTCTTTTTACTCTCTTGGTGTTTCTTTCGCTTCTACTTGCTTGTTAGGCTTAGTTCATAAAAACATGTGTAGATTTAGTACCTAACAACCAACTTAGTTAATATGTGAGTTATGTACTCAGACTAACCATCACTCTATTTTATGCTATCAAGCAGTGCATCACAGCACGCACACCAAAAAGCCACATTTTGCATAAATTAGCTAGCAGCTTTGAGAAAGTGGATCCGTTTGATGCATCCAGTGTTGCCAGCTGTGGCTGAGACAGCTTTCTGTTTCAGCAAGTCAGTTTTCTGGTGCGCAAAGTCAATCCCATCAGTCCATTTTTCTTTTAGTCTGGTGTGGAATCTGACCCGAGCATAATTGCCTAAATGTCTTTGAAGCAGCAACCCAAAAGGCATCTCCGATTATCATATTGTGTTCAGTTGTTAAGATGTGTTTATGTTTTAGCTCATACACATACACTCAGTGCTTTCATGGTTTTCAGTGTAGACACAGGGTCTCATGATATATCATGTTCGCCACAAATTTCCCACATGATTCCAGATTCCAATCTTAATACTAATGCACAGACAGTAAGCGAAGCTGCACGGATGTCACGTGATGTAAATGCTGTTGTGAAAGTCTGTCCACCGAGATGAATACACGGATACAGGATCTGCATAACCTTTACAAGCCTAGTATCTCTGGTCTCGTCTCAGTGGAGTTTTTAGAGGTTGTAGAGTCACTAAAATTCAGTTTAGTACAATTGAGAGTGACCATTCACATGAAGTCACCCTGTCTGAGAGCAACTTAAAGAAACCCAGCCTCGTTGGTGTTTAAAGGGATTACAGAGTACATCCATTCTGTTTGCATGTTATCTGTTTTTTTCTCTGCAGGCACGGCTGTTTCCCACATTTTTCAGAATGCTGTTGAACAGACCTCAGAGAACAAATATGATCTCTCTTGAAACAGTGGTTGGTGGTTCATTTGAGAAATAGATAACAGTTAGTTTTAGGGGGTTTTAAAGCAAAAAGCAAAGTTTTGATTGGCAGCACTTACAGAAAATGCTGCAAATTTAGTCTTCTTTACTCATCTTTACGATTTATTAATGTTGCACAGTTACTGCTAGGTTACCCTTAAAGATGTTGTGTAAAAAGTTGAAAAGAAGAAACAAAAATGACTTAAGACCACAGAGCAGATACCATTAAAACCACAAAGCATACAAGACAGCAGATGCAGAAAGGCAAAATGACAACTGATATGGTAAAAGACTAAATGCAAGTGAAGAGAATCAGGAAGCCTTCTCACCGCTCTCATTTTTGTTTTTTCCTCTCTTCTGTATCGGTCACATTTAAATCGATTGCATTACATCATGCTTAAAGATTTCTCAATTCTTAAAATGCATCTGCAGGATGGAGAAGAAGGTTGTCTGATGGAGCTATAAACAATCATCCAAAACGGGAGAAAACAACTCATCTTTTGATTTCCCACAATGTTTCACTTATTATATATGATCACCTGTAATGATAGTGTGAGATCCTATCCTATCCTATCCTATCCTATCCTATCCTATCCTATCCTATCCTATCCTATCCTATCCTATTCTATCCTATCCTATCCTATCCTATCCTATCCTATCCTATCAAACTAAGGGTCTAACAAATAAAGTCATCCCCGAAGTGGCCAAAACTTTACAGCAAATATGCAAAAACTGTTTTGACCTCTAATGAATAGTTTCCTCCCTTATAACAACCCTTAGTAGGTTGAAAGTTTGTAATTTATACATCTGGATCCGTAGTTAAGGGCGTGGCTGCGTTGGTGTCGCTACACAATCAGCTCGATCCAAACAGCATCGGCTCGAGTCACTCTGTGTGTGCTTTTGGAGCTTTTGGAGCATTTTAATTGATTGTCTGATAATGTTATGGCTTGCTGTTTCCAATAAAAACCGTGGTGGCAATCGAAACCCATGGGTGACTACAGTCTATGCTACTGGCTCCAAGGCGAGGATGTCTCAATTTATTAAAAGCTTCTTTCCTCCACTCCTCTTCGTCGCCTCCCCTGCTCGCATCCCTAGTGGGAGGAGGACGTGCAGACTGAGCGGGGTGGGGAGTGGGATTATGGACAACTAACTAATTTAATAACTGAAACCAAAACAAATCCACTGTAACATTACAGAAACAGACAAGGGAATCACACCAAAGAGCATAAATGCCAAACATAAAAGACTAGAAAATAGGCTGAGGCATATTCCTCCCACTGCTATAAAACAGGCGGCCACAGAGTTGCGTGTGTGACTCAGAGTAGTAGCTTCTGACTGTAACTGAAACTGAAAAGTTTGGATGCACACAGTGACATTTTATGTTAGGACATACAAAAAATTGCTGGAGTGGCAGGGTGTACGTGTCCCACATGTTCACGAGCTAAAATAATTTCAGGACAGTGCTTTGTGTTAACCTACACTATATCACAATGTACTTCCTCTCTCTATAGAAAGTCACACAGGTTTTTTATTTAGTTTTTTCTAATTTGTATGTTCAATTATTCAGACATTTCTATTTATATGCCACAGCTAGAAGGCCCAGAATGAGAAGAAAGAAAATAAAATCAAAACTTGTGACCAACACTCCTGAGAAGATGGAGCTGGAGAAGGTACAACAAGAAAAAGAAGATAGGCTGAAAAGAAATTGACAAGGAATGAAAAGCAGAAGAAAGAATCAAATCAAACTAAACTCGTGAAGTAAATGGTCATGTACAGTAGCTCAGAAGAAACCAGCATGGGCATACTACTTGATGACACCACTGACAATGATGAAGCAGAAGATGACCTGAAAAGGGATGAAAAGGAGAAAAGGAATGAAAACAAGAAGAGAGGGGCTCTGATAGAATGCAAACCAATAAAGACAACCAAGCTGCTGGTTGTCACCAGTCTACAACCATTTGGTATTCATGGATCATGAGGAAACATGTGTTTCTGGTTGCGAGTTGTTGCTAAAGGTTAAAGGCAGTCACTGGGAAAATACATGCCCTTAAAACCACCTGTTGCTGGGGAAAAAATATGTATTCCCCCATCATTTGACAAAACCTTAAGATGCTTTGTTCTCTGGCAGATTGCTATGGATGCAAACTGAATCAAAGCAACAGACATATCTGCAAACAGTGTCTCCTCTCAGAGCTGTAATGAAACTGTAAAAAGTGTGACACAAACTGAAAATAGAAACCTTTTGCCTTCAAGGCAACAGTAGCACTTTTGGTGGGGGGGGTTAAAGGGTTGCTGTCAGTGCCCATGCACAACTATTACTTTAAAGAAGACAAGCCTTCAAGTTTTACTACTGCTTGGCTAGTAGTTACCAAATATTTGCAGACAACCATAAAAAATTACAGGCAAGCCTGGCAGTCTGCTAGAAACCAAAAAATTACCAGGAGGGTTTTGACGCAGCACCTCTTTTGCAACCAATTTCATCTACTGACAACAAACAGCCTTCAGTTTGTTGGGAAATATGCATTCTTCCTTAGCAACCAGTAGTTATGTCAGATGCAACATGCTTGACTCTTGACCCTTTTACATCACATGAGAAACCTCAATAGGGTACTCACGGAAATACTTGGAAAATGCAAACTGAAGTTAGTGATGTTCCCATTTATGGGATTAGAAACCATGCTGTTACTGTCTGTGACATATGCTGATCTTCACCTATTGGCTGGGTGAAATCCATGTGGTTAAAGGAAAGGAAGATCCACAAACGTTTCCAAATATGGTTTTGTCGCCCACAAAGAGCAAAACAAAAGCAACAACCAGGTGTCGGTGCATGAAAGTGTGCACAGTAGTATGAGGTGAGCTTGTGCAGATCTCATGCTACTGTACAAACAGGCCCTGCAAAGCCGACCATGACTAAATGATGTACGAAAATGAGGTCAGCAGCACTTCAGTGCTACAACAACCGCTGGTATATGATATGTATATGCATTTTATTAGTGTCAATTCTTTTTGATTTGCTGATTTTAGCATGTGCTTGATTAGACAAATGTCTAAAGGTGGCTTTTGGATAGCTTGAGTCTTGTCTGTGGTCACAGCATATGTGCAAACAGCATGAGAAAGTTTGTAAAGCTTATTTCAGGTTTATTTATGAATCGACCAAAAACAGCAGATCAAGAATAGCATCACGTGACAACAGCCACAGTACACAAGACACTTAAACTCATCATGTGTACTGCAACTGTTGTCACTTGATGATATTCTTGACCTGGGTCCTTCAGCTAACTGCCAAGACAGCAGAGAAGATAAGGTTTATTGAGCTAGAAAGCGTACATGGACAATATGATGAAAGGTTTCATCAGAGTGATGAAACCTGAAGTAAGATCAATTTTTCATGCTCTGCTACCACACGTCAGTGCACATCTGCTTATTATTAACTATTGGTGGATGATGTGATGTCCTTGCTATGTCAGTGGTCATACAAGATTGTGGTTTGTGTACGCTTGTTGTCAGACTAATGACTAGTAATGACTAATAATGATCTCTTCCTGTGAAGTCTGACATGCAAAGGGTACCACATCACCTATTGCTGCTGCTGGGACAGCAAGAATGCTTAGTAAGGGCCATGATAAGAGCCAGAGATCATCAGCCTGGTCACTCTAATGTCAACTGTTTTGTCCTTTATTTATTAGTTTAACCAGCAACAAAAAAAGACTTTTCAGATTTCCTTTTTCTTCTGAAAGAGCACCTTAATAGGCAACTGCAGCTCAATCACACATTTCACACATAGGACAATAAAAGGATCAAAATAGAAACACCAAAACTTAAGGAACATAAAACTTTAAAAATGTGCGATGGATTCAGATGATTCAACAAACGTTTTTTCAACCAACAAAGATAATAACGGGCATAAGATCTGATGACAAAAACAGGAAACTGCAAAGTAAGTCATTTTTTGTGTGTGTGAACTGAACTCAGCAGCAGTGTGATGCATGCATTTCAGTGTGAATCTTCTGTTTGTGGGTTAGCAGATTCTTTAACCTACATTTAGAGGTTTACACCTTTAACAGAACAACTGCAGCTCATGCAGATGCAGAGTAGAAATTAATGAATATTGACCTGTATGTTGCTGTCCTAGATCTAAATAAAACATGTAGCAGCTTACTCAGATTTCTCAAACCTTGAGCTTCTGTGAGGGGACCTTCCACACTGTACTTGACTGTACTTTTTTTTTTTGTCCCGGACAAGAAGAGACATGCAATGCAAAGGCATTTGCATGCTACTGCAAATGAAACTGAATGACGAATAATAATGCAAAAAGGGGAAAAGTATCCCAAGCAAAAACTTTCAGTGTGTTGAAAGAGCTCTTAGTGTGAGTGGGTTTGTTTGTTTTTTATTGCTGGGGTTTGATATGGAAGTAATGACACATTAACACTTTTAGCTAGTGTTAAACCTGAGGTCATAGCTTTGCTTCTTGCAAGAGTTACCGCAGATGTGCCGGAGGCAGTGAAGCAGGACAAGGACTCACAAAACACATAGAAAGGTTTACTCAGCTCTCTTGAAGTTACATGGCACACATTTTATTAAGGTGAGACAATTCAGCCAAAAGTGTGCTTACTTTGTCCTTTAATTAAAGGACAACTATGAGTCAAGTTCGACAGAGCCAGGCTTTCTTTGCATCTTTCTTTATTTTCTTTGCTGGCTTTGACAAACCCCCAAACCCCAGTCATAGATGACTGATATTACAAAGGAGGCTCTCAACGTTCTCTGTTAACTCAGACTACCTGCTTCAGGCTCACATTAGAGCACGTGTCAAACTCCAGGCCTCGAGGGCCGGAGTCCTGCATGTTTTAGATGTGTCCTTGATCCAACACAGCTGATTTAAATGGCTAAATTACCTCCTCAACATGTCTTGAAGTTGTCCAGAAGCTTGGTAATGAGCTAATCATTTGATTCAGGTGTGTTGACCCAGAGTGAGATCTAAAACCTGCAGGACACCAGCCCTCGAGGCCTGGAGTTCGACACCCCTGCATTAGAGGGAGCATTTGACTCATCTTCTGTACTAGAGATGGACCGATCCGATATTACGTATCGGTATCGGTCTGATACTGACCTAAATTACTGGATCGGATATCGGAGAGAAATAAAAAATGTAATCCGATCCGAAGTATCACAAAATCAATAAATAAATAGAGCGGCTGTTGTCTGCGAGACCTGTCGGCAGTCTGTTGGAGCGTTTGGAGCCTCGCTACATGCTTCCTAACCGCGGCATTTCATCTCGGCGAAAACTATCTCAGAGAAGTAAAGCAAGTGTGTAAGTTCATCCCTGAATGTTTGCATAGTATTGCCACGTTAAGCAACCACTGATATATTGAGCCACAGCTGGACTGGCCATCGGAGTTCCATATTGAGGTGAAAAGGAAGTACTTCAGCTAGAATTAAAAAGTAGACACAAAGCTGGAGTCTTTGCTGCGCAGTTGCATCTACTTCTTTCATTCACTCCCTCTCCTGTTATTACCTCAAACATGAAACTGATCAATGATCAGCTGATCACCCAGCAGCACGTTTAAGCTTGATCAGCTGTTGTTAGAATTTATTTAATATTACTTTCTAGTATCAGATGATGTTTGCTGGAGCCACAGCTGTTAAAGCTGCTGGTCATGATATCCGTTTGGATATGTGGTGAGAGGGAAACGTGAAGATGAAACCAGGAGATGTCCTTACTGAATCATCAGAGCTGAACAGGTGATGGAGAAACAGGTTTACCTTTTAGGTGACATGAATGAGTTGAAGGGAAGTTATGAAGGGAAGTTATGAACTGTTTCTGAGAGACAAATAACACCAGTATCCTTTGTAGTTGACGGCTGGTAACTGTGCAGGGTTCTGTTGCAAAGTTCTTTCGCAAAGTTCTGTCGGGGGCCAGGTTTCTTTGTTATGTCATTTAAAAACTTTGAATAAGTAATTATCTGAATCTTACAACAAAAGTGGTCATCTGATTAAATGTATAGAAATCCATTATTGTATATAGTAACGAAAAAGTCTAATATACCCTAGTAAGCTATAGTACTTTTTCCTTTGGGAAGGTACCATCTGTGCAGTCTGCAATTCTGTTAAAGAAAGATGTTGAATCTATTTAAATATTGTAGAAAAATAATTGATTTCTGTGCATTTGTTTTACAATTGCATTAAATTAAAGTTGATTACATCGATTAAGGGCAGGGGGTGGTTCCCTAATAAAGTACTCTTTAAAATACCAGAATAGGGAGGATGGTGTAGGTTTAAATTTATTAGATTGATCAGTGTTGCTGAACTATGACATGTTTTGGGTAGAGTGTATTTTTTGCATACAGGTATAACAGAATAGCTTCAGCCTCTTGTTTTTTAAAACTTGAGTATGAACTTATACAAAATACAGCAAGATATTTATAAAAAAAAACTGTTTTATTGATTACAAAATACGCTATATCGGATTCATATCGGTATCGGCAGATATCCAAATTTATGATATCGGAATCGGTATAGGACATTAAAAAGTGGTATCATGCCATCTCTATTCTGTACAAAATCTTCTCAAATCAGAGAAACATATGATCGAAATCTCCAAAAGATTATAAAAAATAGAGATTAAAAAACCTTTGGTTCTGCAAGTTTCCTTTTACAGCTCAGACAGAACACTCCCCAGTTTCACATACCGCAACCTGTCGGTCAGGTACTCCGTAAGACATGACATTTCCAGGAACCTCTTCCTCAGTAGAGCAGTAAGCTCTCTGCAGCATTTAGATGACTGCATCATCCATGCCCAGATTTGGTCTGTATGCAAACTGCAGATGGTCAACACACATTTCCATCTGTGGTCTAGTCTTTACAGAACTTTTATTACATTTAATGGTAAGGCATTGTTGTGTGAATACAGACCTGCTATGCGTCACATTGGTTTCATTTCATCAACATCTTCGCCACACAACTTCCTTTTCTGGCCCACATCTAACTCAGCCAACACAGCAGAGGCTGGCACAATGAGAGCCAACTGCTGAGGTAGATTAAATGGTAAAAATGGTAAATGGCCTGCATTTGTATAGCGCTTTTCTAGTCCCTAAGGACCCCAAAGCGCTTCACACTACATTCAGTCATTCACACACAGGCGATGGCAAGCTACATTGTAGCCACAGCTGCCCTGGGGCGCACTAACAGAGGCGAGGCTGCCGGACACTGGCGCCACCGGGCCCTCTGACCACCACCAGTAGGCAAACATGGGGTTAGTATCTTGCCCAAGGATATTTGGCATGCAGCCAGGAGGCAGCCTGGGATCGAACCACTGACCTTCTGATTAGTGGCTGACCTGCTCTGCCACCTGAGCTACAGCCACCCAAGATTAAGGAAACTACCGCATTTGTTTTAAAGCTGAAACAATTAAAAATGTAAATAATAATGTATAAACAGATAGAGCAGGTAGTTACATATGTCATAGTTAGGGCTGGATCAGATGACCCAGAATCCTCTCTTAGTTACGCTGGAATTGTCAGGCGCAGTGGCCCGTGGAAATGGAATGAACTCAAGTGCAGATTCAAACCCGGAGGCCAGGGGTGAAGTGTAACGAAACGAGATTTTATTTTACAATGTTCAAAAGCTAACAGAAAGTGCAGACTAGAATCAATGAACATAAACTAGATGTCTGAGGCGAGAGAAAATACTGTGATAATAACTAGATGGCAGGGATATGGAGTGCAGGTACTGGGCAGGGGAAACTGTGACGGGCCAGGGCACTGAAACAGAGGAGAGAGCAGTCAGGGGAATCCCACAGAAGGTTGCGAGTGAGTCTTAGGATAGTGCACTGATCTTTCTTACAAACTTGCAGGTGAGGGTTGCGTGGAGAGGGGAGGCAGGAGAGGTCCAGGTGGGTGCTGCATGCAATGCAGGGAGGCAGGCAGGAAAGAGTGGCAGCTCCGACACGGAGAGTGATTTCCGGCGGCAGCAAACTGGTATCCAGGAGAGCTTGGTAGGTGGGGTTCCGAGGCTGACGAGAAAAACAGAGATACGATTAATACGTATGATGAGTCACCAATGAATTGACGTGAGGCCGAGAACTGACTAAAGTTGGCAGATAATCTGGCGACGACCAGTTGAGTGCGCCGGTCATAAATACTGCTGGTATGATTGCCATCAGGTGAGGAACAACAAAGACTCCACCCAGTGGGGAGGAGCTGATGCTGTGGAAAACCACCCAGACCACGACAGGAATAGGTCTAGGCTGCTGAGGGCTTCCCATGATATACTTATAGTAGTGTTTCTTCTTCACTCACTATGTGTTTATATACTTCTTTGCATTTAATCATTAGTTATTCTTAATCTCCGGCTCTCTTCCACAGCGTGTCTTGCTCCCTCCCCTCTCCCCAATGGATCAAGGCAGGAGGTCGCCCCTCCCTGAGACTGGTTCTGTCATTTGCATCGTTGCACAAAATACTTTTATAACCAGAAAGTTTGTAAACCTTTAAAACCTGATCGTCCTAAAGTAAATTTTCATTATTCAACAAAATAGCTTTTAAACCTCTGTTCAGCAGTGAGAGAGAGAGAGACAAAGGCCTCCCTGTAGCTGAAGGAGAGCAAGAGAGTAACAGGCAGAGTGGAATAAAGAGCCTCTTCCATCATGCTGGTTACAGAGCAGGAAACGAGGGATTTGTTTTCCCTTTTTTGGCTATTGCAGTAGCTTCTCCGAACAAGTGGGGTCAGATACAAACATTTAATCTTCTCAGTTTGCTCATGCTTTCTCCTCTCTGTGTTTCATATAAACTTTTGCTCTGAGCTGCTTTTGTTTACATTTTTTGAATTTATTTTCATCCACGAACAGCTCTCACAAGCCTCTAAAGTTTAGAGGTTGACAGCGCTCAGTCTTTTTTCTTCTTTCTTATTAACAAAGTTCTCTCTCTGTTGATGAAGCTCAAATGTTGTTTCATCAAATGTTTAAAGATTATATGATATACTGTTCCCCGGGGAGAAAAAAAAAGATAAAGTCCAGCCATTAATTGATCCAATTTTTTATGGTTTTGACTTATGCAGAGCATATATACATATATTCATATACTGATTCTTGTTGAGGAGCCAAAAAAGACAGTTGCTCTAGCATATTTGACTTTTGGCTTCCCATTGTCTGCATGACCATGAAGTTCATAAGAATTAGCCCTGCCTCCGGCATCCTGCATTTGAGTCTGCTTCCTGAGGAAACTACGACACTGCTATTTCAGTGCTGGGAGGAGTCGCTGGGAGAGATTCAAGACACGGCTGTAAAGATCACATCTTTCAGGTGGAGTATGAACACCTTAGTGTTCCCCCAGAAGTGCTGGAGGAAAAAGTGAAGTCAATGCTTAGGCTACGTCCACACTAGCCCGGATAGATTTGAAAACGGCGTTTTTGTCCAAAAACGCTCGCGTCCACACTAGCGTTTTCGGTCGTTTTTACACAGTTGCGCATCCACATTGAAATGGCCGAAAACGCTTACGTTTCAGTACTGCTCATGCGTGAAACGCAAGAAGATTCGATCTGCCTCATTTCTGTCTGCCGCCTATTTACTTTCCTATTTACTAACCTGACCATTTTTATGATATTGTTGCCTTTTGGTGCAGTTTAATGTGATTATCTGATAAACAAAGGGGTTATTGTGCAGTTAAAAAATCCACCCAGGAAGTTTTGTGTGTCATATGAGAAATTTGTTTGGACTCAAAGTACAGACTCAGCACACCACCAGCAGTTCTAACATGGTTATTGAACAGGGAAATTGATTGGCCTGTGAACAGATGACTTGAAACCATGTTTGTGACACAGAGCAGGCAACTAGGAACCAGACAGAAAAACTGAATAAATACTTATTTATTCAGTTTTTCGAGATACAAGAACACAAGCTTAAGATGTTTACCACATTGGTTGGTGTAGCGCTCTGAGAGGAATCCACAGCATTATCCAGCCACTAAATAGGCAAGCTTAATGAGAAAACTAGACAAAGGCATGCAAGGATATGCGTGTGAAATGGTTCCACCCATAGGCGCTTAAACAAAACCAGCCCACAGTTCCACCTTAAGTCAGCATTTAAGGTTATTAACTCAAAATTTTAACTTAATAATTCAAAGTTTCCAATTGTTTCCGATTTATCAACATGATTCATTTTGAGATAATAACCTAAAACCTTTACTTACACAAGGCAAAGATGGAAACATGCTTCCATAGCTTGGTTTCTTGAACTCTATCTAAAAAAAAAAACTATAACTTTTATCATAATGCAGATTGATTGTGTCCACTGTTGTACAGTCTCTAAGAATCTCATTATATTCAATGTGTTTGAGGTTTTAATAGCGCCACCTTCTCAGAAACATGAATTTTCTGGGATCATCATTTGCAGCTACTTGTTGCCTTCTCTGGACTTTCTGTGAAAACTGATACTGTGAACTTGAAGTTTGAGGATGACACTTTTAGACACACCCAGAAAAAACTCTGATAAGAGAGAGAGAGGAAGTCGTCCATTAGAGGCCAGCTTCTGATTCATCATCCTTTGTACACAAATGTGCTACTGAGTACAGATGTATGTATCTGCACAGAGAATCTGAATGTGTGCGTGCTTAGTTTTTGCCTGCAGCTCTGTTGTATTTGCAGCTCGTGACAACGGAAACCTTGATGTTGCTCAAGCAGTGTTTCCTGCTGTGGTCCAGCCATACTGCTCTTCTCATCTCTTTCTCTAATCTCTAAAACACAATCTGACTCTTCTGTTCCTGCTCCGAGTAGACCGCCTGGCTTCTTGTTGTGCATCGCTGGCGGAGCCACAAAGTCTGGTCTGATGCAAACTGGACGTTTATTAGCCAGCTACATACAGTACGTCTATGGTGCCTGGTTTATGTCATCGTCTATTCAGTGACCATTAGAAAGGCTATTATTAGATTAATAGATGAGCTGTTATTCCCTGTATTTTTAAACTGAGTTGACCTTCATCTTTTAAGTCACATTTAGTGACAAAAAATTATATTTCCTGTTCTAACTAGCACAGGCTAAGTTTGAATGTTCTATGCTTAAGTTAAAGATCCAGGTTTCAATGCTGCCTCATTCTCTGAAGGTTAATGTGATCTTACTTTGAGCTGAAGATCTGCATGTACATAACACAAATGAGTGCATTAGCAACAGAGTACTCAAAAGAAAACCACAAAAGATAACTTTGAAAGGAACACTCAAAACACTCTTTCATTTTCAGCCCAATGTGTAGGATGCTGGCATGTACCCTAGTTAAGATCATCCCATACACACTTAAAGATGTAAAAATTATCCTTCCGGGGCTTCCGGTGTGACGGTAAGTACAGAGCTCCCGCAAGCCAACTGGATAAAATCCGGTAAAACACGAATTAAAGTGTGAGACAAAACGACTTTGGAAGATGAGCGGAGGGACAACAAAAGCAAAGAATAAAAAAACTACGGACACCCAAAGTAAAGACATAAAACACCCGAATAACAAGGACAAGCTAACTTTTCAGCACCCGAAGCTAATATGGCCACGTTCCAAAACGGACTGGATTGTATTAGCAAGAAAATTCAATCCCTCCAAAAAGAATTGAAATCAGACTTCAAGACATTCAAAGAAGAAATTACCGGCCAAATGAAACACGAACTTTCCAAATTCAAAGAAGACATCGACCAGAAGTTTAAGAACATAACTGCAGAACTTAAAGAACAAGAAGGGAAATTAGAAGCTGCGCTGACCCGCACGGAAGAAATAGAGAAGTGGAGCTATGAGGCCAATCAAACCCTGACAGAACTAATGAGAGAACAAAAATCGATGATGACCAAATTGGATGACTTGGAACTACGATCGAGACGTAACAATATGCAGATCTACGGAATACAAGAGGGAGCTGAATCTAAAGCAGAATCGCTGGCCCAGTTTCTGGAAGTTTGGCTCAGAGAGGAGCTCAATGTTAATATCAACCTCCAGATTCAATGCGCGCACCGAGCGTTAACCTCGAAACCTGCAGCGGGTCTCCCCCCGAGGTCAGTCGTTGTCAATTTCCAACAATTCACAACCAAAGAGATGATACTTAAAAAGGCATGGGAAAAGAAAATAGTCACTCTGGACCGAAACAGGGTTTATTTTGACCATGACTACTCGGCGAGAATGGTGCAAGAACGCAAAGCATACGTGAACATCAAAAAGATATTAAAGAAAGAAGGCATCCATTTTCAGACTCCTCTCAGCAAGATGCAAATCCACTGGCCAAACGGAGTGAAAACCTACGGCAACACAGAGCAGGCTGCTAGTGACCTGCAAGAGAGAGGATACAATGTGGAAAAAGGGATAAACAGCCGGGAGAGAGAGCACCGAAGGACGTCCGTCAACCGGGGCAGCAACATGGACACCAGTGCTGGGGTGGCTAGCAGGGGAGTTCGAGAGAGACTTCAAGAATTTCAGCATAGCAATAACAATGCATGAGAGGGGTATATGGAGACGTATGACGACAAGATGGATTTAAGGTGTGTCTGGTAGGATTATGTGGAAACACAAAGTTGGCTATGGATGGACTGTACATAATAACAAGGACTAGTATGAGTGTGACAATCTTTCATGAGTCATATCTCATTACTGGCGGGGGGCCCTTTCAATACGGGAGATATACCCCCCAAAAACAAAAAGAGGAACAACAGGTGGGGAAGGTGGTTGGTACCTCTTTACTGAAGTCCTCTTATTTGTACATAAAACTTCATTTAGTTTGAGTCCAAGTACTTGCTGTACTGAGCCATGTACTGACTAGAAAAGTGGCTTCACTGGCTTTTCACTGGAACTTGGACCTTTGACTATAAAAACTCAATCGCAAAATCTTGTGACATTACCAATAAGTTCGATGTGTCACATGGCCCTCTTCCTATGGAAAAAACAAAAGTTGTATCCAAGATGGCCGACTTCTAAATGGCCACCATGGTCACCACCTATCTTGAGGAGTTTGCCCCCTCACATATACTAATGCGCCACAAACAGGACTTTAATATCACCAACCATTCCCATGTTATTACGGTGTATCCACATAAATGGCCCACCCTGTAGAATAAATGAAAATCAGCATTGTCAAAAAAGAGCCTGATTAAACAAAGAGGATTTAACTGCAGAGTTAGCTGAAAAAAATCTGGAAAAAAAAGACTGAAAATCAAATAAATTAAGCAAAATGAATAAATATATTAATTTCATTCATGAAAATCAGACCACAGCTTCTGTTGTGGGTAATTCAAGCTTCCCTTGTGCTTACAGGAAGACCAAAGCCAACAAAGGAAGTGAGCACAGGAGTGCAGCACTGTCGAAACACATTTGCACATTTACTGTAATTTCAATTTCGTTTCTTAGCAAAGGTGAAATTTAAAGAAAACTGAAACAAACCTCTAGACTAAAGGTTTCTCACATCACTGCTTCTCGGGGTGAGTCCCTTTTTCATTTAAAAGTTTGGCTGTTCACCTGAAAACTATTTTCTCTGGCATGCTGGTGTTTTCCCTTTTCCTGAGAAAAATGCCAGAAATGTTTCACTAAAGCCTTTGAAGGTTATTGTTCTTTCAGCGTGTACACCAGAGAGCACAGGTCAAATCTTTTTAACACAAAGCTTCATTTAGTTTGAGTCCAAGTACTTGCTGTACTGAGCCATGTACTGACTAGAAAAGTGGCTTCACTGGCTTTTTACTGGAACTTGGACCTTGGACTATACTGGACTTGTAGAAGGTCATTCTGGAGGGTAGAAATGGTACCTTATGGCCAAATCTAATTCAGAATTAATCAAGCAGCTCATTGGGACCCACAGTTAAAATGATACTTGTATATATACTGTATACCCATACATACCCCCATGATCCAGAGATTCGGGCATGGTGTCTGGCCAGAGCTCATCTACGTAATATGTGGATGTCCTCCAAACTAAATAGGAAAGAGACCACCCACCTTGTTATCAGCATTCAGCTCAAAAACCTGCATCTTTGATAGTACGGAAGTGCATTGGTGCTTATGGAATTGATAGCTTGCACATCTAGACAAATGCAGAAATGTATAAATAGCTTTTAGAGCAACATCCTCCCCCATCCAGACAATGTTTTTTCTTAGGGAAATCATTGGATTATTCAGGAAAACTATGCTAAACTACAGCGCAGCTATTAAAAAAAGTATGGCTTCTAAGTAGAAGAGAAGCAGGAACGGGATAATATTGCTGGGTTCCCGGACGTTTACAACAATGATCACGTGCGTACCGAACTGTGGAGTGGAATCAGTTCAGATTTTGGATCAACCATGATCCGTTGCACCACTAATTTTTACTAACTTGTGTTTAACACCAACCTACCAGAGGGTCTGCAGATGAAAATTAGCCCAAGGCTAATCTGGCATATTTACATTTGTTAAAATGTTCATTAATATGTATTGCCCCTCTTTCTAAATAAAATAAAATAAATAAATAAAAGTAAAAGAATCTACACTTTTTTTTCTAAAAGTCTGGCAAAGACCTGTTGAAATGCTTTTAAGGGCAGTCTCCAGTTACAATGACAGAAGTAAAAATTGATGACTGGAGCAGCTGATCACGTGGGTTTGTGGGTTTCTGCACGGCATCCTAAAACTAACTTCTTTAAACTTCTTCCTCCTTCTGTTTGTATGACATGTAAAGTGAAATATCTTAAGCCATGTATCGGTTCTGGCATATACAGTAGCTCATGAGAATTGGCTCTTCAGTAAATTAGAAATAATGCATGCTTGTGCTAAACTATTGTTTGGTCTTTAGTACTCTTGGCAAAATGATACTTGGAGATGGTAGATGTTGACATGCTGACAATAGGTCACTCTAGCCGATTGCTAGGTGGTTGCTAGGCCAGGCAATGTGATATCTGATAAGAGCCACAAGGGCCTAAGATGTACCTCCTGTATCAGGCATAGGCAGCCTTCAACATTAAAAGCCATTTTAGCCCCTCCTACCAAAAGAGAGACAGTACCACACACGTGGTGGTGACAGATGGCTTGTTTTGTTTGTGTGTGTGTGTGTGTGGGGGGGGGGGGGGGGGGGGGGTGTCTTTTTCAAAGCTTGTGAGAGCCTCAGTTTGACAACCTGGGGAAGACTCACTGTTGTCCAGGTCATGCGCGGCTCAGCTGGCTTGAGTTTTCACGCACATCTTCAACCTTTCCCTCTCTCTGTCTGTAGTCCCAGCCTGCTTCAAAATGGCCACCATCGTCCCTGTACCCAAATCCTCCACCATCTCCTCATTGAACGACTGGCGACCTGTAGCCCTGACCCCCATCGTAAGCAAATGCTTCGAGAAGCTGGTCAGGGACTTCATCTGCTCTGCACTACCCGACTCACTGGACCCTCTACAGTTTGCATACCGCCACAACAGGTCCACTGATGATGCCATAGCCCTGACACTACACACTGCCCTGTCACACCTGGAGAAGAGAGACACGTATGTGAGGATGCTGTTTGTAGATTACAGCTCAGCATTCAATACCATCGTTCCCTCGAAGCTGGACAGGAAACTGCAGGATCTAGGACTGAGCAGCTCCCTCTGCAGCTGGATCCTTAGCTTCCTGTCTGACAGACGCCAGGTGGTCAGACTGGGCAGCATCACCTCATCCCCCATCACACTGAACACTGGTGCTCCACAGGGGTGTGTACTGAGCCCTCTCCTGTACTCACTCTACACCTACGACTGCACAGCCACTAACAGCTCCAACATCATTGTGAAGTTTGCGGACGACACTACAGTGGTGGGTCTTATCACCAACGGTGATGAGACGGCTTACAGGGAGGAGGTCAGCGCCCTGACCCACTGGTGTCAAGACAACCATCTCACCCTCAACGTTGCAAAGACAAAGGAGTTGATAGTGGACTTCCGGAGGTGCAGAGAAGTACACACCCCCATCACCATCAACGGCGCTGCTGTGGAGAGAGTGAGCAGCTTCCGGTTCCTTGGCGTACACCTGGCTGAGGATCTTACGTGGTCAGTACACACAAACAAAACAGTGAAGAAGGCGCAGCAGCGCCTCTTCTTTCTCAGGAGACTGAAAAGATTCGGCATGAGCCCCCGCATCCTCAGGACCTTCTATCGCTGTGCCATTGAGAGCATCCTCACTGGATGCATCACCACCTGGTATGGCAACAGCACCGCCTACAACTGCAAAGCTCTCCAGCGAGTAGTACGGTGCTCTGAACGGATAATTGGAGGTGAGCTTCCCTCCCTCCAAGACATCTACAGGAAGCGGTGCCTGAGGAAAGCGGGGAGGATCATCAAGGACTCCAGTCACCCCAGCCATAAACTGTTCAGACTGCTTCCATCAGGAAGGAGGTTCTGCAGCATCCGGTCCCGTACCAGCAGACTGAGAGACAGCTTTTTCCACCAGGCCATCAGACTGCTGAACACGTCATAGACACCTCAGCTTCACTACTGGAACTTCAACATTATGCACTCCACACTGTATATAAATGCCACTTGTTTTGCACATATTCAACTCTGTATATTTTATATATTTTATTATTTTTTTTTTTTTTTTTTTTTACTATTTAATTTGTAAAAATGTGTATACACACACACACACACACACACACACGTAGGAAAATATTTAGTATACACATCCAGAAATGCATACACTATTATATATTGTACATATATTTATTAGTTTCAGGTTGGCCATTCTTGTATTTTGCTCGTTTGTGTTGTTGTGTTTGCACATCTCTGTTGCTTGTGGGGCTCGCACACAAGAATTTCACTCGCATGTGCTGTGCCAGTGTGCCTGCACATGTGATGTGACAATAAAAAGTGATTTGATTTGATTTGACTATCATACCTAATTGTTTGCCAAGAACTGTAGTATATTGATTGAAGCGATGTAGAGACACTTTCAGGTACTATTGTCTCCTTAATATGAAGGCACTCCTGAACCTGAGACGATGTACTTCATGTTGCTGTCTTCTTACAAACTTTATGCCAGCCTCCTTTTCCATCAGGACTTTGCACCTGCACAGTGCCAAGCCTACTACCAAATAATCTGCTGAACATTTTGTTACTGTGCGTTACTTGTCATGATCCTGGGTCAGTGACCCAGCGATTAGATTCTATTGTTATTATTTTCTAGTTTATTCTGATTTTGTATTTGTTCTTTGGTTCTCGTGTTTTATTTTTTCCTACCTGTGTCTAACGCCCTGTGCTCTGTTTGTGTCCCCGAGTTTTGTGTTGTAAAACAGTCTGTGAGTTTCCTGTTTTACTTTGAAGGTTTGTGTCTCTTCGTGTCTAATTAGGTTCAGCTGTTTTCCCCTCTGGTGTGTCATTCCCTGATTACTTTGTGTGTATTTATAGTGTGCGTCTGCCATTGTTCCTCGTCACGTCGTCTGTGTAACCTGGTGTGGATCCTTTTTCTCACCACACCACATGACTGCTGCCCCAGCCGTGACATTACTGGCAGTTGAACACCACAGATTCAGCAGTGTTATTGAAGGTGACAAGAAACGGATTGAGACGAGTTAAGGAGCTCATCTTCTATAACTGACCACTGAAAATAATCGATGTAATCCACCATCTAACAGCCACCTGAAGTGTTGAGGTTCCCTTCCCAGACATTTCAACCCCCACTTACGGCTTCTTTCATGTGATCTCATCAGCTCACATGATATTCGAGTGGGACAATTTCATACAGAAGCTTTGACCCCAAGGGTAAAGACATGCCTACTTTTTTATATTTTTGTCACACCTTGGCTCATGTGATGACTCACTTTCCCTTAATGGGTCAATGAACCCATGCATCACCTCTGAGAACCCACTGGGGTTAAATACCTGAGGGAATTTCCATCAGTAGTTTCAGAACTGAAGAAGCCTGTTAAATGAAAGGTGAAATGAACCAAAAGTCCAGCTGCCTTTTTCAAGTATTCAAGACAATCTCTGTAAGACTCTACTAAAAGAGATTCTAGTAATTTGATACAGGATTTCTGACTTTCATCAGCTATAAACCATATTCATCATAAATGAACTAAAAGGATTGAAATAGTCTCCTTTACAGGCGATAAGTATCTTAAACATTGAGACCTGAGTCTCATACTAAAAGCCTTTAAAGTTGCTTAAATTTAGCATTTTAACCATATTGAAGCTCCCTTGAAGTTGCTAGTTTGAACCAGTTGTGGAGAAACTGCACTTTTTCTGCAGTCAAAACATCTGCTTACTAGTTTCCCCATGTAGGCCATGTTTAGGCATACCTACTCGGGCTCTGTGTGGTATAAATATGGATTTGCCGTTCACCCACACCTACCCAGCTGGGGTCCTTCAAGTTTTTTGCTGGCATATTTATAGAAGGGAAATGCAGCTATACTGTGGAGAAGGTGAAACCACTGAACATGTTGTTGCACTGTCATGTGAGGTTGAGAGAAGGTGACTGGTTCAAATCGCAATTAAAAGTGAAATGCAATTTTATTGATGTACTGCAAAATAAATTCCAGAAGTAAGAGCTGTGGTGCCATTTTCCAATTTCCATTCTCTTCAACTTATCCTTTTCAGGGTTGCGGCTGGGGCTGGAGCCTATCCCAACTATCTTAGGGCGTGAGGCAGGTTGCACCCTGGACAGGTCACAGAGGCTAACACAGAGAGACAATTAACCTAACCCGACTAACTGCATGTCTTTGGACTGCTAATTTGTCTAATCATAATTTATGTACATGGTCACTATGGGCCCCCCCACCCCACTGTAGTCTGCCCCACTGGGGCCCAGTTGGAACCTTTCGGCTCTAAACTCCAGTGGACCATCTGTCTGTGGTCTCCAGTGCTCCCACAGACCCCAAGGAGGCCTATTTGCTGTGTAACCGTTCAAGCCTTGTCCACTGCATGTTTGACTAACTTCTTTAGCCCTTTAGAAATGAAACCAGAGTTTTATTGTAAGACACAATTGTGTTCTGAGTGGCAACTGAAGAGTAAGGTTTCATTTTCCCCTCCCACAGATTCTCGTGTTCATATTTTTAGGGAAAGTGAAACTCTAGTGACACAGACTTGATCTAGTGTGCCGTGTCAGCCACGTCTAACTGTTCAGATGTCTCACGAGAAAAGGGTGTAACCGGTTTGCTTTATTGGGTTACTCCCTTGTGAGCCCGTATCACAGGCAACAGCAGCAGACTGCAGTACAGTACACACATGAAGACACTCAGCTCAGTCTGTTTAATTTGGTAAATAAAGGGTTTTGTTTGCATAAAATGTGGCTTTGTCAAAATCCTGACTTAAATGGGATACAGAAAATAAGCTTATGGATTTGCTAACTGGCCACTTTATCATGGCTACTTTACCAGTACCTGGTTGCACATCCTTTTGCCTTCAGAGCTGCCTTAATTTCTTGTGGCATAGATTTAACAAGGTGCCAGAAGTGTTTCTCAGATTTTGGTCCATCCTGATGTGAAAGCATCACATGGCTGCTGCAGATTTGCCAACTGGCATCAGTGATGTGAATCTCTTGTTCCACCACATCCTAAAGGTGCTCTATTGGAATGATATCCGGTGACTATGGAGGCCATGAGTATGTTAATAATAATAATGGATTGCATTTATATAGTGCTTTTCGAGACCCTCAAAGCGCTTTACAATTCCACTATTCATTCTGTCACAGACCTGGGTCTAAAGGACCCACGGTCTTTGAATAAGTATGGACATGTGTATTTTTGGTGCTGCTGTCCTCTGTTTCCTTATGTTTGTGTATAGGTGGGTGTGTGGGTGTGGCAGAGCACCTGTTCTTCACCCCTGGTGGGCGTGGCAGACAGGAGCCTGGCCACACCTGAGGAGAAGAAGCGCACGTACCTGAAGCTGATCAAGCCTCGTCGGGGAGCTATTTAACAGTTTGGCTGAGCGCTCCTCAGTGCTGGATTGTTGCGTAGGACTCCACGTCAGTGTCTTGACTTAGGTTTAAATCAGTGTGTGCATACCTGCAAGAGCATGTTTCTTGACAGCTGCCTCTGGTATTCTTTCACCTAGGAGGAGCGTGGAAACAGGAGGGCAGTAAGCACGGGGATTGCGAAAACACGGGAGCGGAGAGCACAAAGACACGGATTTTGGGAGAAGACTGCACGGGAGTCAAGGGAGCACACGGGGATTTATTGTTATTTTCCTGCACTGTAAATAAAGACACCGTTGCAGTGAAGTGTCCTGCGTCCTATCTCCCCCACAGTCTGCCATGCAGACCGTGACACATTCACTCTCACATTCACACACTGGTGGAGGCACAGCTGTGGGGCAGACTGACAGAAGCGAGGCTGCCATATCGCACCATCTGTCAGTCTATTGGCCAACACCAATAGGCGGCAGGTGAAGTGTCTTGCCCAACGACACAACGACCGAGACTGTCCAAGCCGGGGCTCGAACCGGCAACCTTCCGATTACAAGACGAACTGCCAACTCCTGAGCCACGATCACCCTGTTGAATGTTGAATGCATTATGTTAAAAAAAAGTTTTAGGTGATTTGAGCATTGTGATATGGCACATTGTCCTGCTGGAGGCTTCCATCAGAACTCATGCTCCAGTTAGTCCCCAGTGTTTATATAGTTGCGTCTTTTCTGCTCTCTCGGCCCATGTATTCCCCATGCGTGCCCTGCCTCAATTGTTTTGTTTTTTTGTTGTTGTTGTTGTTTTTGTGGGGGGGTGTTCACTTTGTCCTTGTCCTACATTTAGAGTATCTTCTACACCACCGCATAGAAGCAGCACTGGGGCATTCACATGAAGTTTTTTAATAAAAGAATAAAATCTAGAGATTTCAAACTAAAGGCAAATGTCCCTTGCAGGAAGCTGCATCCTCTTTTCTCTACCCACTGAATTGCTCTCTGCTGTTTTCCTCTATTACCCAATTACATAATCATGCAATCCTGTGGCTGCTGTCCATGCTTAGCAACTAATTTCCAGGCAACGCATGGAAATGAAACAGAGCAATAAACTCCAATTTCATGCAGTATAATTTCATAATACCAAATTATGATCAATAATGGAGCACTGAAATGGCTTGGTGCACAGTAAAAAAAAAAAAAAAGGTAATCTTTTCCTCCATGTTGTTACAATAACAACGTGTGCATTTTCTTTCTTCAAATTACTTTACCTCCTGCTCTGTCACTAGCATGGATAATCTGATAATACTTAATTTTAAAATGGTTCATTGTTACCTAGCAGACAACACAACCTTTAAATACACATGTCCGAAAGCTGCTCTGGTTTTTAATGTATCCATTTCCCCAGTCTTGGTTTTTCAAGTGCATTCCAAAAACATACGTGATGACTCTAGTGGAGAGATAATTGCAGAGGTTCAGGAGAGTGGGGAGACCACAGATACAAACAGTGATGTTCAGCACGGTTGTTTGGTAGGTGGTGTCTCAGGAATTTCCTCCATGTGGAGGAATTGTAATAACAGCAAAGGTTAAGATTTACATGCTTATTTACTTGTTTTCCTTAAAGACACAGTCCGCTCTAAAGAAAATGTCACTAACTACTGCAACATTAGGCAATCACTTCCTGGTGACAGGTTCTATAAGTTTGTTTTAAAACAGCATTTCCCTCTTGTTACATGCTTATAATTTAAACTGCTCTTTTATAGCATCATTCAGATCCTTAGAGTATATAAAATAAGCATGATCTGAAGCTGAAGTGGTTTTAAAAAGATACTCATCTGTTATATCTTAGCAGGATTAGTCAAAGATTTTGGAACGTCCCAGTCAAGGAAATGTAAACATGGGAAGAGCAGCAGTAAGACCCGCCCACACCCACCGGATATGACATTAAGCCATATACAGCATGTAAATTGATATGGTGTTGCAAAGTGGCTTGCAGATACCACTGTAGGCAGGGTTAAGTTGCTTTATTTGTGCATCCTATATTTATTTGCCATCAGCTGTTGTGGACTGGTGTAGTGATCAATTAATCATAACTTCATTTCCTTTGCAAGCTAATGCTATGCTCAGTTTTTGATCAATAACTTGGAAGCGATATCCACAGAGACATCCATAATGGAGCTCTGACATCGACTTTGCATTTTCAAAAAGGGGAACCTTAATTATCAGGGGATCTGCTCTCTCACCAAGGGGGGCACAGTCGCAGTTTGGATGTAGAAGAAAGGCAGAATATCAAAACAAGCACAAACCACAAACGATAGTAACCTATAAATTATTTTTATTTCAACGCATGAAATTTCTTCTTTTTAGTGAGAGCATGTGAGAATGCTGAATGTTTTTAAATAATAGCAGTAAGTGATTGTATTAATGATTATATTGATGGGTTGTACTGATCAGTTTCTTGTTTTGAAAACGGCTCCAATTCAATTTTGTTACATGTATTGTTCTGTAGCACAACTAAGTAACAAGATAACAGTTTTCCACTAGAGGCTGACACAGTAACCTCTGTTTAACCCTTCAGAAACTACATTTCTATCCAAGGGGAAAGCAGTACAAACATGCAAGCTTTCAAAAAGCACAAATGCTCACAAACACACATTTCCCTATCCAAATGGTGTTATTTGTGACCTCTAGCATTACAGATGCACTGCACAGGGAGAAAACGCAAGATTTGCATCTTCTCTGCTCTGCAGAACACACCTGCTTAAAATAGCTTTTTAAGCCTTTATTTGGTTTTGCAAATAAGAGTTTGAATTTTGAGAGTAATTAAGTGCATCAGCAAAAGATGCACAGCTCACTGAAGGTCCCAACACAACACTTCAGTGAGGTTGAGGTTTGGACTTTGGGCCACTGCGACACCTTGATTCTTGTCTTTTCTGGCCAAGCTTCAGGTGTGAGACGGATGGCATGCATGCCAAAGTATTCTTTGGTATGCAGAGGAGTTCATGGTCAACTGAATGAGGGTACTACAAAGAGGATTTCATCTTATCCAGGTAACATCAGGCTGAACCCTGAGTTCTACAAAGCTGGTTCACTGTTACTGGGGTATATCACCACTGTAGTTTATGCACAAATCTTAACCTGCGCCAGAGCAGTTTGTTCTACAGTGGAAATCATTGCCTACTGACTGATCAATTTTCTCAGGAAAATACCTTGGAGAGTAAGAAGATATGTTGTTCAATAGCATCTATTTTCTCTGGATTTCCCTGACAGTCAGTAAGACCGCACCCCGCCCCTTTGTCTATAGCAGCTGTGTAGCTTTCAGTCATTATGTGTTTAGCCTTCATCTTTCTTTGTTGCACTGGCAGGTAAACGTACAATCAATCTCACTTAATCAGTCAGCTACTGTCAATACCATGCCCACACAGGGGAAAACTCTGGGTTAACTTAATGAGTTGATTAGCTTTGTGACCACTTAGCCAAACATCGGAAATCAGTAAAAGTTCACTTTAATTCAATCCGATTTCATTTGTATAGCACCAATTTGCCTGAATGCGGTTTATATTGTAGGTTAGAGTTGAGAAAGAAACTTTTAAAAGAAAAACCTCTGGCAGAACCAGGCTCCAGGAGGGGCAGCCGTCTGCTGTGACCAGTTGGGGGTGAGGGGAAAACACATTGTGAGAGAGGCAAAATTTTATAATTACAAAGGATTAAAAGCAACAGTCATGTATGGCAATGAGGAAGGAGAAAAGACATGACTGGAAAATTCTCCCTGGAAGCCCCCAACAAATTGAGACTAGCAATGTGACTTAGTTGAGGGTTAGGGTCACTTAACTAGAAAGCCTAACTATATGACGTTTTGAGACTAATCCTAAAAGTAGAGGGGGTGTCTGTTTCCCAAATCCAAATTAGGAGCTGGGTACACAGGAGTGGTGCCCTAAAGCTGAAAGCTCTGCTCACATTCTACTTTTGGAAATGTGAAAATCACAAGTAATCCTGCAGTCTGAAACCAAAGTGTTCTATTGGGATAATATGGTGCTATGAGGTCTTTAAGATGCAATAGGTCCTCACTTTTCAAGACCTTGATTTTTAAATTAAATTCTAAACTTGACAGCTAGCCAGTAAAGAGATGCTGAAATGAAGAAATGAGTGAATCCAGGTTATGGAAAGCTACCGTGGGTATGTTGAACCCACTTTGTAGCACAGCACCTCAGCTGATGACTTGGAGATTGCAAAACAAGCTCCAATTATCAGCCCTCCACCATCAAGCCTAGCCAGTGTTTCTGCTGACATGCTGTGCTTGGTTTTCACCATGCATGCAGGTTTGTTTATTACAGCCAAACAGCTCCACTTTGGTCTTATCTGTCCTGACATGCAAATTTGCAAAGGTAAGCTGTGCTGCCATGTTCTTTTTAAAGACAGGAGACTTCTTTCTTCTTATTATTTTACCTTGAATATTATATCTCCTTTGTGCCCTGTGTTAATTATACTTCAACCGATTCCTCGATTGTTTTTACCTGTGGTCATTATATTTAGCTGTCCCTCAATCCCCATCTGTGTCCTGTTATGTAATCAGGCTACCGTGTTTATATAAATCGTCTTTTCTTCAAGGTTAAATTGTTTTTCTGTGTGCTGCCTTCTTTTGTGCTCTGACCGCTGTGCTTGTCGGTCCATTTTTTCTTTTTCTTTTTTTTAAATGTTAATTCTGGTGTTTGGATTTGTTATTCAAAGTCCAGCCTGCAGTGCGTTTGGGTCTTATCCTTCTCGTCCCTTTGAGTGTATTGTTTTTTGTTTTTCTATTGTCTCTGCAGGTTAAAACCAGCTATAAAAATATGATTCACTGGTGCTCAGTGAGGTTTTTTCTTTCCAAATCTCACCATCTTTTCCCAGCACCGTAATATGAGAGCAGGTGTCAATTGTGGCATCAAATTCACTAACAGGTCTAATTTCAGTGCTGGGATTAAGTTGGGTCTCAGCGGGGAGTCCCTATTACGAAGGTTAAAATTGGCATTTTTATATAGTTTAAGCTTCATGGAAGTGAGAATGACAACCGCAACATTACATGAATTTCCCACCATCAATTATTTATTAGCACTTACCAAAGTCTACCATCAAAAGGTGCATTACACAGACTGTAAGACAATCCCACACACAAACAGTGGGAGCATTGACATCTCTGTTAAACTGATCCAGACTTCTTTTTTTTCTTTTTTTTTAAATCTCATCACTACTGATCAAGTACAACTAGGAAGTATGCTCCTGTGGGGGGTATTTTGTGTTTGTTTTATTTTTATTTTATTTTTTGTTTTTTCCAGCTGTCACAATTTTGTGCGTCATGAAATAAATGGGAAATTATCCCAGAAGGTGAGATTTTTTAAAACCAGGGACACTGGAAGTGTTCCTGAGATGAACAATGAGAGAAATGTGGTGTTGTTAATGGCACTGCTGACAAAGTAAAAGAGGAAGGCCGCAGAGAAGATCCATGAATCTACTAAAGGAGGACGAGCAAAGCGTTGGTGCGAAAGAAGAGTAACAAATAGTGTGAAATCAAGGGGTCAGCCTGGAGTTCTGCTTTAACAGGAGCAATTGGAGGAAGAAACAAAAACATTGCTTTCAGTTCTGCCAGTACTTAACCAGCCTCAAGCTCAGGCTGCAGAGTTCTGGCAAATTAATTTCTCTCTGATGTCACAAGCCACATCTTTGTAATTTCCTTCAAGCCACATCACTTGTATTAGCTTTTAATTGTGTGATTTGTGTTATTTGTGCAGATTCTGCTGAAAGAATGGAATGAAATTGCTCACAATCTGCATGTTATGTGGTGTTCACATGATTCCCATAAAAATAAAAGCTTTCCTGTAATTTCTCTGTGCTGTATGCTGCCGGCTCCATGCTTTTTAGCAGGAGAAACAAATAATTCCCACAATAATGTGGGGAAGTAAAGCCACAGCAACATTTCAAAACTAAAGTCATGTGAAGTTCTCACATCAGATCATCTGATCGCATCTTGTGACCCTTCGGGTCAGACGTTAAAAATAAAATGAGCAGATTTCTTTTATTCCACAGTAAATTTGAAAGTGAAATCACAAAATTAAATAGAAACAAAGCTCAGTTCTTTGCTAATTTATGGTTTAAAACATTCTGCTAAAAATATTTTAAATATGTTGTGTCACCAGTGAGAGAGGAAACCTCAACGTTAAGTTTAACAATTAAAAATGGCTGCATTCTTCCTCCTTTTCTTTTTTTCTAACCAGCATGTAAAACAGTGTCTTAAGACCCACAGTGCTGTACAGTGACTCCTGGGACAGCTAATGATTAAACATTTAGTCACCTCCAGGAAACAGTTTCTGCATGTAGGCATTGGGTAATGATTTCAGCATGTACAGTCCTGCTGAGCAGTGTTTATTACAACATGCCCACTGATACTAAACTTTCTTTTGATTAAATCACTCTAAAGATGTCATCCAAATGCTTAATTTCTTTATTATGTCGCAGTTATCCTAACATGATTAATATCACTGAGGTAAGAGATGACATTAGAGATTTGGTCATGTTTTTATTTGGTCAAGTAGAATATATTCTTTTTTTGTGTGTGTCAGCAACACCAGACTTGATCACATCAACTTATCTCCTAATACAGAGGTGGGAAACTCCAAGCCTCAAAGGCCGGTGTCCTGCAGGTTTTAGATATCCCACTGGGTTAACACACCTGAATCAAATAAATATCTTATTAACAGGCCTCTGGAAAACTTCAAGACATGTTGAGGAGGTCATTTAGCCATGTAAATCAGCTGTGATGGATCAAGGACACATCTAAAACCCGCAGTACACCGGCCCTTGAGGCCTGGTGTTCCTCACCCCTGTTTAAGATATATTTCTAAATTAAATCAGTTGCTTGGTTGGTTCATCTAAAAAGATTTTCTAACAATATAAGTGAACAATCACCCCCAGGTTTCGTTTTTCAAAAGGTTTTCCAAAGTCAGTTGGTATTACAATAAATCCTTACAACACAATACATTACATCAGCTCTTGTTTTAACCAATCACTTCTTGGATTCTACTCAGATTTAGACAAAGAGCTTTTAAGGATTTGCTAGAATATAAGGTTGTTGTTCATTTCCAACTTATCTGCTCTTACTGGAACACTGAAAGCTTTCCACACCCAGTACACAGCACTTTGCCTGATTAAATCTAACAGCGTAGATATTTAACTGAGTCAATGACTTATTCCTTGCCTCTGGCACAATCTATACATTAAATAAAACATTTTTTTTAAACCAATGTGCTAGTGATTTCACTAGATTTTATATATAGATAGATAGATAGATAGATAGATAGATAGATAGATAGATAGATAGATAGATAGATAGATAGATAGATAGATAGATAGATAGATAGATAGATAGATAGATAGACTATAAAATAAAATATATTGCCTGACAGCCATATATCTGTAAAGTGATGGTTTTAATTGTGAATAAGTCAGCAAATCCAGTTCAAGTTTATATTTACTGTCTAATCGATGTGTTTTATTGCCTTTCTGTGGTCACACATTCTTCTGATCTTCTCGCATCAGTCTGAGAAAGCGAGCACTTGGATTAGGCAAGCAGAATGAACAGAAGGGCAAAGTCACAGGACCCAAGGACATCGCTGCCAGGGTCTGACCAAAGAGCTACAAGGGTGCTATTGTTGCTGTAAGAGGAAGCTTGAACAGGCCAATGACAAAGAATTTCAACCCCTTCTTCCCCTTACAGCACATACTGTTTTTTAAAATGAGGGGGGTTGGTTTAAAGTTTTCACTGTGATTTTCTTATATAATTTTCTTTTTAAGATTATAAATTAAAACTTAATCCTGATTTTTGCATGTGGTTTTTATCTGCAGCATGTCAGGCTTCACATGCATGCAGTACCAGCAACTCTAGGTATTTGGTTTAGAAACAACATAATTCTGACTGACCAGTTTATTGTAATGAAGTTTATATTTTGGTGAAATTATTGTTGATGCTAAGGTTTCAAAATGACCTGTCCTGCCTCAAGAGGATTATTAATGGGTAGCGGTAAAAAAAAATCTAAAATGCATATTATTTATACTGATGAATAGCTTAAACAATATAGTAGTTGATCCTCAATATATGAATATACTTCTAGAATGTAAAATGTGATGAGATCAGTCTGTTTAATCTGTTTTATGTGTTGTGAAACAATTTAAAAGCTTCAGTCAGTCACATTCCTAAGACACGGGGACCTTGGGGCCCTGATTGTATATTGGATTGTATATTGTGATATACCTGCCTTCTGCTTGTGCTGTAAAATATTTAGGTCGGTGTTGTCTATGTGTGACATATCATATCAAATCTGACGTCAAATCATAAGTACCCGGGCAGTGCACCTTGCATGTCTGCAGGGTGGATCGAATGGAGGGTTTTTTTCTCCAGACACTGTGTGTGTGTGTGTGTGTGTGTGTGTGTGTGTGTGTGTGTGTGTGTGTGTGTGTGTGTGTGTGTGTGTGTGTGTGTGTGTGTGTGTGGTGGGGTGGAATGAATAAAACCTCAGTGTTGGTGTTTTGGCAGCATTGCAGAGGAAGTTTCAGCCTTACTTTACATTATAACAGGCAGATGTGTTTTTCTGAGAAAAACTGCCAGTTGTCTGCAGGAAACTACATATCTGCACTAAAAGCACACAGTTGTATTTTTTCTTTTTTTTTCTTTTTACTCCTTAAATTTTTAAAACAAGTATCTAGTTTCTACTCCTTTTCAAGACAGGCTCAGTACTTTGATTTTAGGCATTTGAGGGGAGTTATTTTTTTCATGTCATTGAAGCCTTCAAATTGATTTGAGTCTCCATAAGTTGTTTTTGCCGTACTTCACTTAAAAGAGGAGTAAGAGGAGCATAACGGGAAAAACAGTTTTTTAATTGGCAGGTAATTTCAAATGCAATGTTTCTATCAGCTCAACAAACATCAGCAAACACATTAACTGTTTGTGTGTGTTAGAAATAAAGTTTCTTTTTAACATTAATTGCAATGTATATTCATATTAGAGTTGATACATTTCTTATTAGAAAGATGCAACATATTTAACTTCATATTGTGAAGGCTTGGGTGTTGAAGGTTGACTTGCACACACTGATACTAACACATGTGCTCATGTTCCACTTAACTTATTCAAGTTGAGTATACTTACTAGAATTAACATTTACATTGAAATAAAGTTTGTATTCACATCTACTAATATTATTATATTATTATTAAGCTTTGTAGACGTGATCAAAGCGACTTGCTGAAGTTCAAACTGAGCATCAGCATCAGAAGAAATAGGATTTGATGCAGTAAAACCTTTTGTTAATATTTTTTGGTTTTTTAACGAATTAAACTTCTATTGCCATATATGACTTTTAAATTGGTATCATTGTTGCAAAGTCTGGTATTTTTGATCAGTTTATCCAGTTTTTTGGGGTTTTTTGTTTTGTTTTTTTGAAAAAAGGAGAAAAAAAAATCACATTAATAATCTAGAGGCCTCGAAAACTCATATTTCAAATATGATACACTTACAGGGTTGAGTGACTTTTAATGTGGCATGTTTGTTGGTGCATGGTGAGCTAGTTTGAGTATTTCAGACACTACTGGTCTACTGAGACTTTCCCACACAAACTAGGGTTTACAGAGAATTGTATAAAAAGACAAAATATCCAATAATTCAGTGGGCAGACAGCTTCAAGCTGATATGAAGGCAACAGTAACTCTAGTAATGACTTGTTTCAACAAAGGTATAAAGAAGAACATCTGAATGCACTGACAATTCTACTTAAGAGTGCTACTCCTGTTAGCAAAAAACTGAAATTTAGACTACAATTCACAAGTGTTCACTAAAATTGGATAATAGAAGACGGAAAAAATGTTGCCTGTCTGATGAGTTTTGATTACTGCTGTGACATTTGGGTGGTAGGATAATAATTTGGTGTAAACAACATGAAAACAGGGATCCATCCTGCCTTGTATGATGATGTAGGAGATATTTTCCCTCGACTTATTTGTTATTATATATGCAAGTATAACCAAATATCATTATATAAATGCCTCTTCTGCCCTCATACTGTGTTTGATAGTGTGTCTTTATGATCTATAACTTGGCTTTGTTTCTTTCTCGCCAAATGTTACTGGGTCTTTTATAGTTTGTGAGATAAAAAAGTAGAATATTTTAAATGTTTTTTATATTGTATATTTTCATATATGCTGCAACACATAGACGTTGCTCTTCTGTTTGCTGTCAGTCATCTTCTCTGTGTCACTTAAGTTCAATGCACCATTTACAAAGGCGTACAAAAATTCTTAGCAGCCATCCCTGTTATCTAGAATAGCTCCTTTTTATTCTTCTAAGAGTTTTGTTTCTTAGTAAGTGCACCTAAAGTAGGAAGGAAGTGAACACACACCATTAAAGGTGGCTACCGACTGTCTGCAGTTAGCAGCTGGAAGCTATGAAAAGACTCTGCTGTCTTTTGTTTGGTGTTTGCGCTGAAAAATTTCTTTGAGTTTTAACATTTTACATTCTTATCACATGTTGTCACAATAACTGTTTTATTTTGTAAACAAAAGGTCTCTGCTGTCAGCGCCCACACACACACACACACACACACACACACACAATATACTCGGAGGAGAGCAGTGGCACACCTTTACTGTGACTGAGCACTCTAAATTTGGAGCATTGCCTAATCTATTCGGCAATCTTTGTGATGAGTAAATTATGCATCAGCAATCGAGCTCAGGTTCAAGGTAATGTCCAGAATAAAAATACTGTTCAAGTTTTACCCTTCAGTTGATATGGAAGTTATTTTTATGACACACAACAGTGGTTATTGCTGCTTTTTTCCTTTTTTTTAAAAGGTTGTGTGTGTGTGTGTGTGTGTGTGTGTGTGTGTGTGTGTGTGTGTGTGTGTGTGTGTGTGTGTGTGTGTGTGTGTGTGTGTGCTTCTATCTGACAGTATCACCCGTTAAATCCTTTAACTTCCTCATTTCTACTGTTTTCTACTGTGTGTGTGTGTGTGTGTGCGCGCGCACGCGTACGCGTACGTGTGGGTGCGCAGACCTTGCTGTTACTCAGACTAAGTTGCGTTGGTGGCTGTTAATCACTCACACCACACACAAGACAACAGGACTGCACTCATTAAATATACAGACAAATGCTGCTTTGACCCAAAAACCAAAGGACCCCTGGAGTAGGCTGCAAAAACCTTTCAAAAATGTCAAAACACAAAATGCGTGAAAAATACTCCCACTGACAGCTAGAACAAAAGTAATGTGTATTACATTTAAACACAAAGCCAAGTGAATTCATTTTTAAAGAATTCTGTTTGCATTCTTACCGTGAGTCATTTTTATACTTTCCTCCCAGTTACATTCTTTGAGGTATTTGGTATCATTTAAGTCTGTCTGTCAGTCAGTGTTCCGCACAAGCATAAAGTGAATAAATCCCAAAAACTGATTAAGTGGGTGTTTAATCTCTCCAAATCTTTCTTGCACATGTTGTGTTTCATGAACCTTATTAGCAGTACCACACGTTAGTCCTGCTTTGATTAAACCTGATAAACGAGCAGCTGGGCAGCAGCGGTGGCTACAAGAGCCACATTGTGCTTAACGGACACCCTTGGGTGATCATACACAGCAAACAGCGCCTCTGTGACCACCTGAGACTCTGAGGCAGGCAGGAAAGACACCTGAGTCCTGGCTGCCTGTAGCCTGCTTCACACCCGCTACCTCCACGGTCATCCTATCGCCGTTAACCTCATTAGTCCAGATAAAGCAGCCTGCACGGTCCTCTGAAGCTACAGTGATTGATGGAAGATTTCTAATACATATGGAGCAAGTAATCTTAACTCACAGCTGGGTGTGAACCATATCTGTGCCAATTAATTGCAATCTATCGGGAAAAATAGAAACACTTCCTCTTGCATGAGTATTGAGATCTTGTTTCAATTTATAACATGTTTCAATTTATTGTATCTATTTATTTTATCGTATCTCATTTTAATTTTCTTTACGTATGCTATTAACATGTACAGCACTTTGTGAAACTCTGGTTTTATGTTAAAGTGCTTTAGAAATAAAGTTGGTATGGTATGGTATGGTATCTTAAAATATTAGCAGAGATGTAATACTGATTCTTTGTGCCATCATACAGCAGAACAAAAGGTCCAAATACATTCATCTTTTTCTATAGATTGTGATGTTTTAAATGTATCTTCAATCTATTAAAACCTTTCTATTTTAATTTGGTTTGGAACCATTTTCATCGCACACGTGGGACTGACTGAAAGAAAATAGTTTGTGTTTGTGGTACTGACAGTTCACCCAGCGCACCATAATCCATCCACTTTTTTATATACTAACTAACTCCATAACCTATTCCAGGACAGCTGATATATGCTACTGTGCAAAAGTCTGTCAACCCTTCATTACTTTATATATTACACTGCTGTGTGTCTCCACTTCCTGTTGATCACGCTCACTGCGGAAGTCTTCGCCCCACTTTTATTCAGAAAAAACTGCCAAGTATTAAAAAAGATTAAACAGATCTGCCACAGTGGGAAAAAAATGTAATTTAAAATCTCCTGAAGCATTACATAGCATGCACTGTGTCTTGGTGAGCAGGAACTCTTAACACTATAATAACTAACAGTAATAATTTTAATTTATTGTAACCATACCTTGGACATTAATAGATTCCTTGCCTGATAATCTCAGTTATAAATCTGTACAGAAACTGTAATCTATAGATTTATGTGTATAGTTTCATAGTGAGTTTTCTTGCTTTCCAAGGCATTACCACTATTCTTAACCTGCGATATAAGTCAGAGGTAAAATGAACGTTGCCCCTGAGGGGTGTGACTTTAGGTGAAGATATGTCAGGGCATGTTGAAGTGTTCTGAGGTTTCAGAAATTTTAGAGCCTTGGCTATGATTATATAAAGATGACAACAGGAAGGACAGTAGAAAAGCGCGCGTGTGTGTGTGTGTGTGTTTCAATTTATTTATTTACCCTGTTCATCTCAGCACTGCTATCTCTTGCAGTACTGTGCAAAACTTTTGAGCCATCACTAGTTTCTTTATATTTTGCTAGGAAAATAGATGCAAAGATAGTGCTGTGGTTTGGAATTCTACTCTGCAAACATAGAATTACAATATTTAAGGCAAAAACAGAGTTTGGACAATTTGTTTGGACAATTTAAAAAAATCATGAAATACAATATTTGGTATGGCCTTTTGTTCTGTTCTCTGTTAAGATAATTCCTTCACTTCGTCAGTAATGTTGAGGGTTCTGGGGAGGCCAATCTATGGCTGATAGTGTTCCATTGTGTGTTTTTCGTTGCAGGTATGGATTTACTGCATTTGGCAGTGTGTTTGGGATCATTGTCAGGTTTGAAAATAAGGATGCTTACAATCAAACTCTTTACAGATTTGTTTGCGTGGTGGAATAAGAGCTGATAATACTTTTCTGCATACAGAATTCTGCCACTTTTGACAAGATCTCTAACACCACTCGCTGAAATTCAGCACCAAACCATGACAGAGCCTGTACCATGCTTCACAGATGGCTGTAGACACTCGTTGCTTTGCCTCTCTCCTGTTTCCTTCCTTAAGAATGGCTTCGTCATTAAGTTGTCATTAATAGACACAATGCTGGTTCATCCCTTAGGTGCCATTTTAAGCTTTTTTTTAATTATTTGAATGACTCAGAGGTCACACGTCCACACTATCGTTTCCAGTGGTTTTCACAGAGTTGCACGTCCACATTGAAACGGACGAAAACGCTTACGTTCCAGTACTGCGCATGCGTGAAACGCAAGAAGATTCGACCTGCCTCATTTCTGTCTGCCGCTTATTTACTTTCCGGCTCTTCGAAAGTTTTTTTAAATGGACCAACAATGAGGTGGAGTTATTGCTGCGAGTAACACAAAAGTACAAAGTTGGAAAAGCGAGTGATCGTTAAAGAATTTGAAGAAAAGCTATCTGGAGCATGTACAGACTGATAGACTTGTCGTCAAGACCGCCTAAGCCAAGACCAAGACAATACCAAGACCAGAGGGTATCGAGACCAAGACCAAGACAGACCGAGTCAAGACCTAGTCAAAGTCGAGACGAGACGAGACCAAGACCAAGACCGAGACAAAAAAGTATTTAAACTGCAGCCAGATGCTGCTTTGTTTACGGGTGTCAGGCATATTTATGTGTTTTTGCGATGCACTCGCACAGCCCTCCTCACCGCTGTCTACTGTCTCACTCACTGAGAGGAGAGACGCAGGCTCCACTTGACCGTCGCGTCTCTCACTCTCTTTGTTTTTCACATAATAATATTATCCAATATCCTCGCATGTGATTGGCCACAATATGGAGGGATTGGAGCATAGCTGAGCCACTGTGTGAGAGCTGAGCAGCAAAAGGAAATTAAGTGAAGAGCTGGCTCTTGTTCAATGGAAGTCGATTCTTCTGATTCACTGCAAAGCACTCTCTAAGCACGGCTCTTAGAGCTGATGCTTTTGTGCATGACACATTATTGGGGGGCGATCGTGGCTCAAGAGTTGGGAGTTCGCCTTGTAATCGGAAGGTTGCCGGTTCGAGCCCCGGCTCAGACAGTCCCGGTCGTTGTGTCCTTGGGCAAGACACTTCACCCGTTGCCTACCGGTGGCGCCAGTGTCCGGCAGCCTCGCCTCTGTCAGTGTGCCCCAGGGCGGCTGTGGCTACAATGTAGCTTGCCATCACCTTGTGTGAATGTGTGCGTGAATGGGTGGATGACTGGATATGTAAAGCGCTTTGGGGTCCTTAGGGACTAGTAAATTTACCATTATTGAACGTTACGTTGTACGTCATGGATACTGTTGACTCCAAATCTCCCGACGACTATGTCGATCTGAGACAGCAATACCCAAACAGCGAGACCAAGACAAAACCAAGGGATCCCAGACCAAGACAAGACCAAGACCAAAGTCCGTCGAGACCAAGACAAGACCAAGCCCACGTAAAAGTGGTCTCGAGACCAAGACCGGACTCGAGACATCCAACTCTACAGACTGACATTAATCTTTATTAGGGCTGTCAAAATCGAGAGCAAACAAAACAACTGCTGTATAATGCCTTAGTTTAATTGGTCACATGACTGCATCATATCACTAACATGCGTCATCGTTTTAGAAAGTCTCCATTTTTGCCATCCACACTGCGACCTTAAAGTACCATTTTCAAATGCATACGTTTTCAAGAGCGTTTTCAAAACGCTGTGTTTTCTATCAGAGAAAATGCCGTCCAGTGTGGACGGGACGCCAAAATGGAGAGAAAACAATGCGTTTTCAAACGAAAACACATTAGTGTGGACTTAGCCTTAGAACTGCCAGTTAATCTAATATGCAAGTACATCCTCCATGCAATTACGCATGGCTGTCAAAACACACTGCACATGTATAAATGCTGGCAGCCACACTGACCACTTCTTGTTCTGGCTACTCCCTTTAGTGGTCACCACAGCTGATCATCTGCCTCCATCTCATCCTATCCTTTGCATCCTCTTCGGTCACACCAAACATAGATTCACCTCAGAACAATTTAAGCATGAGCGTGAATGCTAAACTCCATGCAGACATCTACGTACCCTCCAGTTTGATTTAAGTCTGCACAGGCAGTACATTATAAGTACACCAAGTATGCATCAACAAAGAAGAAAGGAAATAGTAGGTGCTCATCTGTGGCATCCACAAATATGAGCATCATAAGGATGATATAATCCTTGAATAGCCTCAAACTTTATTGCTGTCTGCAACTAGACTGCAATTTCACTTCAAGAGTTTGAGGTCTTTATAGGTCATATCTGTAACAACATGAGAGCAGGCTTTGGTCATCAATAACTATAATGTGTATAATATGCCAATACCTTATTTTTTTACAATCCTTTAATTGCCTCTGCTTTCGAGGAAGTGCTGAAAGCAAGTTGGCTTTATGATATATTTTATGAACGTCAATAAGGTTTAGCATTCAGATGTACTTTCATCTGTATAAACTTCTGTGTGTCCTCTGGTTAATTATTTATGACCACAGTCTGGATGTCCATTCTTTTCATAGGAGTACCAGCTGTGGCTCTGTTACCCCTCCTAGTCCACCACACAGCAGAGCTCCATTGTCCTGGTCCCAGTCATTAAGAGTAGACAGAATGGCTACTGACCCCCTGCTGTTTGGAGGACACACACCCATCACACAAGATGAAGCTGCTCCAGCCACTACCACACTCTCCAGAGGAGCAAAGGCTTTGACACTGGCACAGCTGATGAGAGTTTAAGCTTTAATGTGGAAGTCAAATACAGTATGTATTTCTGTTTTTGTAAAGTTTGCATATAACGTTTGCGGACCATATGACAATATATAACCAAGGCACACCTGTATTCATGAAAGAGCCTCCATATCATCTGTAATGGCATTATTAACTGAGGTTAGTTTCCAAAGTGAATTTTCTTTTTTCGGTTAAGAGTTTTACTTTAGGTTTTATTCATTTCAGTGTTAAATGTGGTATTATTGTGTGGATGCCAGAGGCAAGACTCACAGTACTGTAAATATCAAAAGTCTCAATAAACACATTATTATTATTATCATTATTATTATTGTCATTATTATTATTATTATTATTATTCCAAAAGTCTAGTTTTTATTTTTATTTTAGTTAACTAAAATGTTTAACTGATGATAATACACACAAAGAGATCACAACACTGGTTCATACCAGTTGGCTGCCTTTTTATGCTTGAATAATTCATAAGTTAGTGTTAACAAATAATAAAAACATTCCTCTTTAAATGATCAGGGCACCAAAAAGGTTGAAAAAGCAGCCAGAGACCTTCAGAAAACCTCCGGAACTATTGCTCAACAGCACTTCAAAATATTACAGGAAAGTCTGGTTCCCTGGAATTAAAGCTCGAAGAATTACTGTCGCCTAACCGGTTTCTACTCGTCAAGGTCTCTTTATGATGACGCCTTGACAATTTCAGCCTTTTAATAATGGAATAGCCTTTATAAATCGCGCGCTAGGTGACGTCACTGTACAGGGCGTGATCTGGGAGGTGCCGCGACCGCGAGTGCAGTCACAATTGAGACGGTTAAAAAATAGACCAGTCGCGATAAGCAGCAGATCTCGGCTGTTAGCGGAGGGAAAAAACGGGAGGTCCTCGGTAAACAGACGACGATTAGCCACCGGAAACGGCACGTGATGGATTTATTTCACTATTTCGCCGCTGTCGGAGTGTCTCTAGGCTGACTGCCAAGCAAGTGAGTTCAACCGAGTTTATTTTTTCCCACCTGTCCGGAGTAACAGTCATATCGAGTAGCTGAACTAGATCCTCATAGTAAGTTAACCGACCCAGTAAGTTTCCAGGAAAGTCCGAGTTACTCGGGGAACAGGACTGTACATGAAAAGTGCTTGTTCCTTTTCAGGAAAACTCAAGAAAGAAACCAGAAACGCAGTAGGAAGAACAGACTATGACAAGACGTAGTGCCGTGGCATTTGTAAAGCAGTACTATCTTTAAAAATACAGCATTATTCTGCTTTAGGGCTAAATGACTAACCTTAATGAATTAATGGACTTACCTGTTTCGGGGTTAAATGCAGTAAATATTTAAGCTGCCTATAAAGATGTGTTTATGATTAACAATAACTTGAGCGAGACTGAAAGCACTTCGGGCACTTGGAAGTGACTGAATCAAAAACTAAAGTAAGACATTTTTGTAGCTATTCTCAATCAAAAAGTGTCACATCGAATGCAGGGGTGTCAAAACATGTGGCCGGGGTGGACTACCCAGTTAAGTCTCGACCACTAAATAGGGTTAAAATCCAAAATGCATTTTCATTCTTGGTGAGCTGTGCCAGCAATCTCTGGGAGTGAAAATGTCTGGGAAGTTAAAAAAAAAATCTTTACAGATTCCAGCATGTTGTTTAAACCTTAAAGATGGAAATGTTTGTCAATATTTATTTTATTAGCCATATATAGCCAAGTTTAAGCAGTAAAATCACTGCATAATAATCAACATAGAAAAAGTTCAATAATCTTTCTTGCTGACCATCCTAAGATGCCCTGAAAATAAGTCGCATATCACTGTAAACACATTCTTCCCTTATTCTAACTTCAAAATAGGAATGAATAAAAAATTCAAAAATGTGTTTAATTGTACTGCAATGCATTTCATTTAGGAACTGGAGTAAATAGGACCTAATTTGAGCCTTTAAGCCTATGAATGTGAAAATACGGAGATACACTGTTGAAATTTCACAAACATGTAGGTTATCATTAAGTGATTAAACAAGTGATCCACTTATGATCAACTAGGGCTGTATGTACCCTTGAGTTAAAAATGAGCTTGACCTCCCTGCTTTGGACATATAAACAATCTGTAAAAGTAGCACAGAGGAAAGTTAGTTTTAAACTTGGTGTTAATGTTAAACCTGGACAAACAAGTTCCCAATATAACTGTCTGTTCTTCCTTCTCTGTCTGTTCTCTGCCTTTTTTTGCTGTGTATGCACTTCATGATCAAATTTCTGAATCACACGAGCAACATTTTCCAAGGGTTTTTCTGCACAGATGTGTGTGCGTCAGCCCTGTACCAGTGCTATGTTTAGACAGAAACATCCAAACCACACTTAGGATGAGCATTGCTTATCAGTCATGGTGAAGTTTCTGACTGGTCTGTTATGGAATTACGAATACAAAGTGGATAAAATGAATGTAAAGGCGCCAAAATTAACAGTATTAGTTTTAATATGTTGTTAAAATTACATCTGTCCAGTCTATGATATTTATTTGAAATTGCTGTACTATAGATCAGGGGTGTAGCCCATACTGATTTGGATACAGTAAGAAAAATAAAAAGGGACTCAAAAGGTCAACAGAAACATGGTGCAGAAACGTGTCTAATCAATTCATTTTGGTAGAGCTGATATTTTCTCTTAGAAAATGTACATTTTTCTACGACAGTGTGCTGTACAATTCATCTAAATTCTGTATCAGCATTAAAGTATACATGAAATGTAATCATTCACAGATATAAATGTGACAAGTGAAAAGCCAGCCAAAGAAAAATACAGAGAATCCCAGGTGTGTACAAAAACAGCCAAACTTTCCAGTGTTATCAGTGTTTGTTATCTTGGCTTCATTGTCTGAAAATATATCTCTAAAAACATAGTCTGACAATTTCAGTTTATTATACAGTCATTCATCTTTAAGCTCCAAATAGACAGCACCCTGTTTTTGACCACACACCTGAGGGAGCAACCTGGCCAGTCAACCAGCAAATTTTACCCCCTTAGTGTCCCTTAGTGACTTTTCCAACTTTGGCCTGTGACGATAATGCTGTGTGAATTGTGATTGATTAATGGTTTCGCATAAACCTAGTTTAATCATTCATGAATGAGATACTATCGTAGCTAGCTGCACTGAGTAGGAGATTCTCTGTATCTCATTGTACAAGTGTATAGTGACAGTAAAAGGCGTTCTATACAAGTGACTGTTTATTAATTATTTACTAAATCACAATAATTCCAAAAATGGACACAGTGTGACATCTTAAAGTTAAAAAGTTTAAATGGCCCAATGGCCGTGAAGATCCGCTTGGTAAAGTAAATCCGTTGGGTATCTTTGTTGGCCTTCAGACAGCAATTCTGACAACTAAAGAACCAAACGCAGGGCTCGCAAAATTGCTAGCCCGACGTCCCGGAGCTAGCAACATCTCCGGTCGGGCAACCAAAATCTATCTCAGCCCTGCCCGTTGGGTTATCATATAGCCCGAAAAAAAGTTCATAAAGATAAACAGAAAAAAAAAAAAATTTAATATATTTTTTGTACCTTTTCTAACCTAGTTTTTGGCTGCTGCAGAACATAATATGAATAACCGCAAAGACACATTCATTAATACAAATGACCTTTGTATCTGAGTGAGACTGTTTTTTGTTTGTGTTGCTAAGTCGGTCTTTAATACCATCACCGTACAGACATGCATCACTGAGGGAAGAAAAGCTCTGCTAATATTTACTATTTATTAACACATTTTTGTACAGCAGTGTTTCTCACACAGGCTTTATTTTGGAGGCCACTGAAGTGTATCTTAAAATTTATTTTAATTATTTCATTTGTTTCAGTGGAGAAAATTGCATTCAGTTGTACTGTGTGTAAGTCCTCATTCTCCCCATTCAAACAGCACCTCATCTTCTTTATGTTTTCCTACTTGTAGGCTGATCAGGTTGATATTTTGGCAGGCCCCAGGCCTTCATCCAGTAGTTTAAAAAGGTCCTACTCCACCATTTTGGTGGAATATCGATTGCAGGCTTCTGTAACACTAAGGAGTTCAATACAGTGGAGCTGGAGACCATCCACGGGTTATGAAGCTTAATAGACAGATAGCTAACTACTTAAGAAAGTGTGAGGGTACCTCCTTTAGTATATGTGTCCTCCGCAAGTAACAGCTTTCATTGTTTCTCTGTGGAGGGTGAGGAACTGTTACGGTTTCCTTTTAGGTGTTTGGGCTTCATCCCATGTGCACTATAGATAGCCACACACGACTATTGTTTTCAGTTTTTTTGCACTGTTGTGAAATATAACAGAAGGTTGTTTTGAGTTTATTATAGTTTCTTCCAGTGGCTATTTGCATAAATGGCCAATTAAAAGGATACTTCTTTTCATGTCTACTCCGGAGCAGGAAGTGAACAAACTCAAGTGTCCTTTTAATTGAAGGCTTGTGACCTTGACCCTAGATTAATGTGTCGCCTCATCTAATCCATACCACCCAAATTCTTCATTAATATTCCAGACATCATGGGTAGTAAGCAAATTAGTGGCTCAAGGAACATGGAAAGGAGTGAGGGTTATTTACTTTAGGCTTGATGTTACTTAAGGGTTTCTTCCTCATATACTACAGTGGAGAGAGTTCACACAAGTACAGAAGTACATTTGCTGCATATGCTGCTTTTTTGCTCTGAGTTGAATTCATACATTTGGCTTTTCAGCCGTCTTCCTCTTGTTTCAAGGTCATTAATTTAAGCACATCCTGAAACTGGAGATCTGGCAATACCCAGGGGTGGTGCTAATTATGGTGGCATCCCAATAGATCTGTACTATAACCACATTATCGTTAACACAGAAATCTGCAAGGCCCCATTTAGACAGCCAGTCACACAGCCTGATCAGCTATACAGCTTAATGTTCACTTAGCAAAGCTACATGCACAGCACACACACTGTAGGTTTGTTACACTGCTTATCCCCAGAAGAAGTCTTTGGGGCGCGTGTGCCCATGTACAGTGAATGCAGTATATATTTTCTGTTGTTTAATAAGGTATTTCTCTACATCCTCTAAACGATGGTATTGTTTATAAATTATTAAATGAAAACCAAATGTAGAAACTGTTTTTAAAAAATTCTTACGGTGATGGTGATTTTCTTTGGTTCTAAAATCTCTTTGGGTGCCAAAAACTTCTCTATATAGAAAAAAGCTGTGTTATTATGCAGCTCAATAGATAAGAAGCCTACAAAAAGTAATAAAAACAATCTAATTAATTCAGCTTACTGTAAACCACCTTTAGACAGTCATGGAGCCTGAATTACAACATTGCATTCAAACAGAAATATTGTTCTACTTTCTATTAATTACCATCAGTTTTTATTAATATTATCACCTTACTGTCAACACTTGAACCCAAACTGTGAATATAAATATTTGGCCTGTTCACGTAGTTTCTCTAAATGTTGTTCATTTGTTTGCTACCCAACGGTGTTAACATTGTTCTTTCTCAAATATTCATGATCACATCCAACACCCAGAGAGTTTGGGGGAGTTCTTTGTTTTTCTTTGGTTTAGTTTCTTACACGCTATAAAGCTTGTAACTTGGCAGTAATGCCAAGATGTGTGCATAAGTGACCACAGTCACTTATGCACACAACCACGTGTTTCAGTTTCTGAACATCAAAAGCAAACCTTTCGTGGGCATTGTTTGCTCAACAGAAGTTAGTAATTTTGTTCTCAGTTATTCAAATGATTTTATATGAAGGTCAACATAACACCACCAGTAAGCTCTTCTTTTAAATGGGGAAAAATGTATTTATAAAGTTTTAGTTAGTTTACTATACAACAGAATTTCTTTTACATTAAAAAAATAAATAAATCTGGTTCCACCTCCCCAAATAAACCTCAGCATTGCTGTGATTAAAAATGTTTGTACACATGTTTACTCATTATTTAATAAACATCTAGCATATATATATATATATATATATATATATATATATATATATATATATATATATATATATATATATATATATATATATATATATATATATATATAATATTTTTTATAGGGGGGGTGTACACATTCCAAAGTAAAAGTAAAATATTTTTTCATTGTCTTGTCAATTTGGTAAATATATCTTTGCACGATTTTGGGGTGATTCTTGGCGTGATTGTGCATTAACTGCCTCCATGAAAGGCTTGTATTGTAAAATGTATTCTGAAATTACTCTTAATATCGTGATAATTAAACGGACTAATGAAGAAACCAGACACTGAAGCTAAACGGAAATGGGCAAATTCAAGTGAACTGAAAACAAAAACAAATCAAGGGAAATCAAAAGCCTTATGCAAAACTGTGCTTTTTGAGCTTGGGAAAAACCTTGAACATCTTTTGCCAGGAAAAAGAGTTCTAAATTACAATTAACATTGTTCACATGTGGCAAAGTATAAGGAGCCGAACAGGTAAAACAGTACCTTTATAACATTTGTCTGGAATTTCATTCCTTTTTTTCTATTTATATATTGGACCCACAACAGGGATCAACTCACGGTGGAGTGAGCCATAAAGTCAGTCATACAGTGGCAGAGCAGCTCAGATCTCTCTGCGCATCCAGGCTCAACTAGTCTGACTTTTTGTATTCTGCACAAGACTGTCAAAATCAAACACACAAGCCTTTTCTCCTTTTCCTTACATCAGCCTCAAAACGGAACCTTTCAATGTTAGCCCCGTTAAACCGCAAAGGTTGAGACATACTGCTCAAACAGAGAATGGCTGCTTGTTCAACTTTTTGTCACATGAAACGGAGTCGTTTCACAATACCAGGGTTTCTTAATCACTAATATGAAGAGATGTGCATTTGCACACAAGTTAGCACCAGCTATAAATTGCTTTGCTGCCGCTGTTTCCCAAGATCCATTAAAAACAGCTTACTGAGTAGACAGAATTAATCCATAATGTTACAGTCCGTGGTCGCTCCAGAATATGGCAAATACATCAGTGGGCTTAAAAAGACATTAATGATAATGGGAGGAAAACTAAAGTGATGCCAGTATAATAGCCAGGACACTCACAGAACTGCCTAATGTAAGTGATGACTTGCAGGATGATGGCACACTGAGGAAACTAAAGACAGCATTTCTGACTGAGTTGTACTACTTTGTCTTTATCTGGGTCCTACGTTTATGCTGTCAATAGTACTCTAAAAGAAGCCGAGCCATTTTACGAAGTTAAAGTTTAGACTGCTTTGTATCCTTGGCTTTATTTGTATATGAAAACCACCTGGAGAAAGTTTGAAGGTGCGTTTTCATTTCATGTCATTTCATTTATTTATTTATTTCACACTTGGTTCAACAGTTTTAACAGTTTTGTCCTTTCATACACACAAACCATGCTTTTTCTCAGTATAACACTGTAACAATGCGTGAAAAGGAGCAGGAAGAAGAAAATATTCTTATTAAACCCTGCCCCCATCTGCAATCCAACTAATAACCAAGGAACACACTAACATTTATCTCCAGATCCTAACGCACACCAAACATCAAATTTACAATCAGCAATATACCACTTCATATAATACACAAGGAGAAAAAATAAGTAAATAGAATAAAATAAGGCGAGAGAAAGCGTGAGAGAGGGAAAAAAAAAAAAAAACCTTCTTCAATTAACTCCAATTTGGTTCATATTCTTCATATTGAATTATTGTTTTAGACATGTTAGACTTTTTAAAACAATGTAAATTTGTACAGTTCTTTAGATTATAATGAGAGTTCCACAGTCGTATACCCCTAACTGTTGGACTCATTAATCTTTGTGTAGTCCTAGTTAGTTGATGCTTAAAATGAAATTTCCTTCTGCTGTCTTCACCCATTGAAAAGAAACTTTGTAACGTGAAAGGCAAAGTATTATTTTTAGCCTTAAACATAATTAATAGTGTCTGTAGTTTCACTAAATCTCCTAATTTTAAAACTTACTGTTGAACTGTTGAAGTTAATGGTTCACAACATAGTTCTTGTTGATGGTTTATAGTTGTCCGCTTTTAAAAGTAAAGATTTTGATGCCCACTTTTTTAGCAAAAGAAATTCACCGATTTTTAAGTTGTTGTTTTTTGTAAGTAGGGTTTAATTTACTGAAGGTTAGAGTAATACTTTATTAAACTGATAAAAGATCATTGGAAAATGTATCATCTTCTCCACTTACGCATGTAAGTTCATATTATAAGCTGTTACTTTCAATGGAAATGTGAATTGTTGCATCCTTAATGAGTCATCTTGTTACTGTTGTATTCCCCTGTTCCATTAAGTCTTTGTCATGAGGTAGCTTTTAGCGGTCTGGTAACAGGAACACTGGAGTTGGGCAACATATGAGTGGTCAACAACTCACACAAACTCAAAATAAAAAAGATAATGGAAACTAAATTGTCAGTGGTTATTTTGTCACCCAATTAATTTACAAGCATTGTTTCTTGGTGAATCTTGTGGAAAATCTAAACTATTATTAAAAATGCTCAATAATAAAACACTTAGAAATGTGAAAACATCAGTTCCCTTTTGACAACAGTCATTGTGTGAACCATTGTCTTTGTGCTTCTTGTCTTTGCCACATAACCACTTCCTGGCCTCAGTTCCTAAGAATCTGTATCCATTTAGCCATTCATAGTAACTATGTAGATGCAATGCCAGCTATAGGAGTTCGCTAATGCACAAGAACCAGACAGATATTTTCAAGTTGAGACCACATGGCTTGTCATTTGTATTGTTTCTAGGTGGATTTAAGGTCTTCCATATATTTCAAAGTAGGTTCGATATCACAGGTCATTCAAGGATTCCAGCCTAATGATGTCTGAGTTATGGACTTTCTCCCTTATTTAATTATACATGGAAAACTATAATCTTGTTATCATAATGTGATTCTGATCTCGTCTGACATAAAGAAAAGTTGTGCACGCACAATGCAATAGCTTCAAAAAGATTTTTTAGCAAAAAAGCATGCAGCTCACCATGTCATGTTAGGAGCCTGAGAAGTATACATGGTGAGGTGGTTGTGGCTGTGCTGGCACGCACATAATAACATGGGTTAAATAGTGACTTTAATAAAACTATCAGGGGATGAAAAGAAGGGTAGATTCATAAGAAAACCTTGAGATATTGGTGGTGTTTAATTATGTGTAATGTAGAGTTAAAGCTAAAGCTTAGCAGTCATCTGAATCCATACACGCTTTCTTCACAATTTAAATGTGCAGGTGCAAAATTACTCGTTTTTATCGTCTTCCTCGGGAGATGTGATAACATTGTCACTTGATCAGCTTAAAGAGTCCATTTCCTTTCTTGCTGCATTAGCATCAGATGCATAATTTCTGTAAACAAAGCTACCATTTAGGTTTTTTTCTTACTGGCAAACACTTTCTAGGATGTCTCACTTCATTTTTACAAGCTTTATAATGTTTAAGATGTACACTATAATCCCTTGAGACAGAGATCTTCGGTTAATCTCTTTGTTTTTCTCAAGGAGTTCCTGTCATTATTTGCAATTAGCCTTTCAGTGGAAACATGGCTATCTGTCATAGTTGCAGGGAGGGTCTTGTCAATGCATTTCTCTAAAGACTGGAAGTTCATGATTCGTTTTGCAGAGTGCACTTCATCTTTGCTCATCAGGTCACACTGGAGTGACACTACCTAAGTTCAGTGTGTGCTGAGTGTGAGCAAATGACTAGCAGGTGGCCTAAGTGTAGCCAGGGTCACAAGTATTTGTTGATAATGAGAAATTCCAGTCTATTTTAAGTTCCAGTGCTATTGTGAGGCAGTGAATGTCTCTCCTTTCCCCATCACTATACTGTAGCTTAGAAATGGTCACTTTAGCATTACTAGGAGGAAAAAAAGAACATTTCCTCAGGTTGTTTTGAGAATAAATGTGCAGAGCTTGAGAGCTGTTCTTCGCCCCGTAGAACCCACCCCATAGCCATATTTGGATAAGGAAATTAGTGTTCCTGATATTACTTCAGTTTTTGGGCTTTTGTTATTTTAGGATTGTTGTTGTTGTTGTTGTTGTTGTTGTTGTTGGGTCTCATGTACAAAACCAGGAACATAATCCCACCCTGTATACTTCAAGGACCTCTTGCTTGTCTCGGTGCATGCTCAATCATTGAGGTAAGTAAAACCCTAAAGGTTGATTCTGTTTGTCTGGACGTAGCGTTTTCAGTGGGAGAAACGTTTTGTCACTCATCCAATTAACTTGGATGATGAACGGAATCAATTTTTTGGGACCTCTAGGTTGAAATATTTAGGTTGTTATTGTGGTTTTATAGTAATTCCGATGAGGATGAATGGGAGATTTTTAACAGAATGTCCTCTAAGGCTAGTTATGCATGTGTTGCATTTTAATAAAACCAACACAGAGATCAGGACCAACAAATAAAATTAGGAGACTGTCTCACATCAATGGAAAATTCTGAGAAGGAGCCATGACATTTGGTGGATATATTCCAGCTCAGACAGTCCCTCTTTAAGTTGCAGCCTTCAGGCTATTTATGGCCCTCCTCTCTTTGCACCGTGTCCCCATTAGACCCACATTTTTCGTACAGTAATATCTTAGTCTTGTATGAAGTATTACTCCCCAAAAAATTATCTTTGGTAGTTTCAACCTACAAAGGTGAAGAGAGTCTGCTCAACAATTTACAATCCATGGATAATGATGATTCATATACAAAGGTAATTCAAAGTGCTTTTATAATGCATTACAATGTCAGAGAGATAAAAGGAAATGATGAACTTCTAGATGCATACTGTCAAAATGTACTTGAGATGATCCTGACTGGGGACAGGCAGTAATCCTCTTGTTGAGTATCATCAGTAATTATCATGCTTTATTTATATAACCCAAGATTCATTTTGTATAGCTTCATGGGACATTTGTTTAAACAAAAATCTGTGACAGTGTTCCAGTCAGATCCATTTTTAGCTTGGTATGGGTGGCTGTTGCGTTCCTTTCCTTGACTTTTATTGTTGTTGAATTTATTAAGCAGACCACAGAGAGGTAAATCAAGAACAGTGGCTCTGTCACCTCAAATCATTAACAGGTTTTTTGCTCAGTTTCTTTATGTGGTGGAAAAACTGTTTTTGATCCAGAGGATGCTGAAAACTCCACTCGCTCTAGAAGGAAAAACTTAAAACTGGGACCTGCCCATTGCTTTGCCAGTTTTCACTGCGATGCATTGCCACTGGTAACACCCACAGAGGAAATCGTTAAATGTGAAACCAAAATATCGTAAGTGGTGCCAGAGACGAGATGTTTTACCTTCAGCATAAACACTGGTCAAAAAAATTAAAGGGAAGTTGCAATAAATATTCGTCCCTTAAGTCAGGTGCATGCTCCTCTAAATGGTTAGACTCTTTATCTTTAATTTTTTTTTAGCCTTTATCAATTGAAGGTTGAACTTTGTCCACAGACCTGACGTGGCCTGTGGAGGAGACTTATCTGTTATCACTCGCACACAGCAGTTAGCAGCCTGAGCCTTTTAGGCTTCTCTGTCCTGCTGACCTGTTTCACACAACTTTGGGAGGGTTGCAACCGTGAGTGTGTAGGACATGTGTGCTGCAACCGTGAGTGTGTAGGACATGTGTTCTGCAACCGTGAGTGTGTAGGACATGTGTGCTAACCAGACCTGCTGCAAAACAAGCCCACAAATATCAACCAGCTAGTGAAGAGGATGTCCTAGATACATTTTCTGTTTTTGAGTTCCTAAAAATGATGAAGTTTTACGTTGAGAAGGGCGTGGCTGATCAGTGGAGCTTCATTAGTTGTGCATTCATCTGAATAGTAATGGCAGTTAACGTTGCTTTAACCTCACTGTTAAAAATGTAATTAGTGTTTTCATCTGCAGTTAGTACGAAAAGCCTAGCGGCAGTAAAATGAGACAGAAGTGATTGGAGATGTCAGCTTCAGCGGGGTCAGACAGGTCCTTAAAGTAAAAAGAGGTGTGTTGATTTTTCACTTTTGAAATTTGTGTTGCCTTTTTCAGCATTTTAGAGACTCGTGAAATTTCCAGAGCTGCAAAAATATGTTTTATGTCCATTTTAGATGCCCTCCAAGACTCACAATCTAAACCCAAAAATGTGTTTGTTTGTTTTTCACTAGAGGTTTCTGTAATTAATTTTTAGCATTAACATCGTGGTCTATATAATGTTTTAAATAGGAAAACTGCACAGTTTTCTTTTGCATTGTTCACTTGCATTGTAGTTTTGTTTTGGGAGGTTTTTTTTGTTTTTTGCCCAACAAACTGTTGTTATTTAGTCTTAAATAACTTATGTACAGGAGCATATGCAGGAAAGAAAAGAGGAAAGTTTCTCAGCATGGTCAAACAAACACAATGGAAAGCATGAGAAGCAACGGAAATGGAACAAAGCCAGGCGTTCCTTTCGATGATTAACTCCATTTTAATTGTTTGGCCATCCTCCGGTGGCTTTTTCAGTTTGTTTCGTTAAGAGGTTGCCTATGCTTGCTATCTGCTGTCCTCTCATATCTAACCAGCACACACAGGCAGTTTAATGATTAACAAAACCCAGTCATGTTTGTATAAAACGAGCTTTCTACATCAGTCTTTTGCAAAAGCATTAGATTATTATTGCGTGTGTGTGTTTGTGTTTCACTTTTCTCTTTATATTTATATCTTTCTTTCTGTTTGTGAGAGATTTATCTAACAAAAACAAACTGTACAAGTTTATTTAAGATCCTGCTAGTTGCTCCCATACACAATTTAAAGTCAAAATGCTTTGAGAGATGATTTTATGCAGACATCCATGCAACGGCATGTCTGTGTAAGGAGGAGAAGCTCAGATTTAAGGACTCTTAAGAAGGAAAAGTACCTTGGGTAAGCTCAAATATTAGTAAGCAAACAAATCTCTAAAACTGAAAATAAGTATTAGTCCTGAACAGCACAAAGTCTAGTTTCTGTGGAGAGAAGAGCTCTGTTAAATACAGCAACCCCTCCTGTCTTTCGGTGAGATGGTGATAATAGTCTGCACTGTGTTTCATGAATGTGAAGTCTGTTTCATGGCTTTGCTGTCAGTCAGATGTTTACCTGCACTTGAGTGACCAGCCTCCAGAGTTTTGTGGCAGTAACTAAATTTTTATGGAATTTAAACATTAAGGATTGACAATTGAGGTAGGAGGGTCATGGTGTGTGTCTGTATGCGATTATAGAAGTAGAGTGTGTGTATATGGTGCTGAAAGTGTGCAAAAAAAGTATTGTAAAAATTACTAACTTAACAAACATGTCAGTATGTCATCAGCGCATGAAAGGATCTGACATGTCAGCTGGACAAAATAATTGGATATTCTTTTAAGTTAATAAACTATGTTGTTTGTTTTGCTTAGTGAGATGTTATCCTTTTTCTTTTAGCTGCAGCAAATTTAAAAATATTAGACAAATGTGTAAGTGTGATTAGCCTCTAGGCAAACTGTATATCAGATAAACTCAGGCTCAGACTGTATACATTTAATTTATCACTTTACTGAATATATGGGAAAGTCAGATTATCATAAAATTTCCTGCAACATAGAGGGGAATAAAATATAAAGTTGCTCCTAAAACCATTTCTTGATTGGTGCTCAGAGAAAAATGCAAACATTTCTGTCTAAGAAAATAAATAAATAAATACATTTAGCGCCTCACTGGTCTCTTATCTGGAACATAACCTACACCGGAGCAGAGAGGTGTGCTACAAAGTTAAATGGGTTAGCAAGCTTAAACTCACTGTTCTTTTTTACCTCGCTAGATCGTTATGGCAACTTGTTCTGAACACATAACCTGGTCAGGATCAGGTTATGTTCAAAGTTTAAACATTAGCTAGAGACACCACATACTCACTGATTTGTTTTTTGTTTTTGTTTTTAATTTACGGTCTGCTCTAAGTGTAATAGACATTATCTGCTGCTATACGAAAAAGTCCCACATGCAGTCTGTTCAGTCATGTGTTACAAACACCAGTGAATGTAGTTCAGTCATAAAGTTACAGGGATGCAGACTGTGCGTCACATTGTCACGGGAGATCGGTTCAGTTGGTGATGCAGAAAATGTCTTAATGTTTTCTGCTTGATCTGTTTCTCTGACACTTCTGGAACCGCAGCTAATAGAACACAGATTAGAAAATTCCTCTGCTTGATTTTTGAATCACTCAGCATTTATAGACGTCAAATCACAAGACTTCAGAAGACTTTGTCCTGTCTGTATCTATCATCTGTTCCTTTTGATAATGTCTCATTGACGCTCAGTTGGTAAATTTTTAAAACCATTGTCATGATACCAAATCTCTCTGGCGCCTAAGTTTGTGAATGCAATAACTCGAGAACACGGCAACATAGGAACTTCAAATTGATACCATAGGTGTGCTCCTTAAAAATATCAAATGAGTTTGAATCTCAGTGATCTTGGCGTAAAGGTCAAAGGTTTTCTGAAACTCTTGTGAATGCAAAAACTTGAGAAAAGGGTGACATAGGATGTTGAAATCGATAATATAAGTGTGTCTGCTAGGAGCCTGAGAGGTAGCACAGGAAGTGGCCAGTATTTTTGGTTTTTGTCAAGTCAGCTAACACAAAGAAACCCTGGCTATGTTGATCATGAGTGGCAGCGCACTTCTTCTAAATAGGTTTGCAGCATAACCTGCCATAGCACTATACCGTGTTAAGAAGTGAACCACTTTTTGTACCACTGGGCAATCAGAGTGCCATGTTTATATGCAGCATGAAGTTAGGATCTGCATTTCAAGTAAGAATACTGTACACGGGGAATTACTTATTGTTGTACTAAGAAAGCACTCCCTCTGGAAACCAGCTCTGTTACTTTCACATAGATTTAGTCGACACATTTTGTCCTGTGGTACCTGTCAGGAAAATTCTTAACTTAAAAATAAAAAAAATGAAAACCGTGAAAAGATACAAAAATAAATCATAGTAATGATTGAACCTCCCTGAAGTGAAATTAAATGAAACCAAGTTCTGTTTTACTGTGAATTTTGACACCAGGGTTTTAATTTCATTAACAGCAAATCTACATCTGTTCCAAATATCACACATAAAACTGTATTTTATTATTAAAAGCTGTATACACCCTCCCACCCAATCATGACTGCTCACAGAGGTCAGACTTCACCAGTTCTTCTACTAGAAACACTAATAAAGATATATTTATCATTTTGTATTTAAATCAGGGTTATTGGTTCTTTCTTTAAGAAGCACACTTTCAGTATATAAAATTAGAACTGATGTCTTTTTTGTCCTCATGCTCTCTTCCTCAATATTGACATCTGGGTTCTTTCTCTCTCATTTGCAGATTCAGTCTTTTCTCTGCCTCCTCCCCTTCCCGATCCCTTTTCCCCATTGGCTGTTGTCCCCAGACAGTGCACAAAAGTATGGGGTAAAAGTGCTGAGGAGACACCAGGAGAACAAGAGCTGAAGAGGCCCACTCACCTGCACAGGTAAGATCACACAATGTGCGTCGTTGGAAATGTTTTGAATAGGCAGTGCATCTCTTGGCATGTCTGTCACATTAAGACTCTCATTTAGATCTGTATAGCTATATTCTGTTATGTTTACACATGAAGTTTAAGGTTTTAGGAAGGTGCATTGTTCATCGGTTCTCTCCACAGTATAGTATTTAAAGCCATCTAAACATAATAATGAAAGCTATTAAGGTCCACTAAGAAGCGTACAAACCCAGCCCTTCAAGCTGCCATTGTTCTGTAGTGTCTCACACCCATCCCCCACTCAGGTGGGATGGCTTACCTCAGTGAACCTTTTTATCAGGTGGAAGCCACACTGGTCAAACACAGTCTAGTGTTGTCTGGTAAATTACTGACCTCATCACAATCCCACAGACCTGTTTGTTACCCGACACCATATGGTGTCACCACAAGCTTCATGATAGATAAACATAAAGTTAATGAATAATGGAGAGAGGTTTAAAAGCGGATCAGATAATTATGTTACAAACTACACCAAAGTGCCCATAGACAACCTACGCAGATACAGGAAGAACATGTAAAGTACACACAGAGAGGTCTTGTCCCGATGGTGGGAAATTGTATCTATATGGAATAAAAAAATCAAAAATAGATTACATGCTATTGTTTCAGTGTATAATGTATAGTCCTTTAACCCCCCAAAAATCCTAATCATACCACAAAGGTTTTTAATAGGCATCTTTTGATGGTTGACTTGAATCAAAGTAGTCAAGTGTATCTGTGTAAAAGAAGCCTGACTGTCTTGGAATCCGTTATCTAAATAAAGTATAATTATCTTTTATCTTTAAAGCCAAGTCAGACGAATTCTGCAAAAGAAGAGCCATAAAGGTTTATTGTGAGCAATAAAAGTGCCACTGCGGATGTTTGCAGACTGCTTTTTGACATTGCGTTTCTTCATCTCTGCCTGAACCGTTATCATGCTCCATTGCTGTCTTTTACCACAGTGAGACTATTTCTTATTATTAGTTTATTAATAATTCGACTTTTTTTCCTCATTCTGTGTGGATTCTGCATACAGTCGGTTTAAGAAAAAATACAATAAAACTTTCTGTCCACTTATTTTGTAATTTTTAGGAGTACTTTGCACCATAACAAGTATAGGTGTGCACTGCTTCCTGTGATGACAGGATGTGACTCATACTGTCTTTTCTTGGGGCACTGCTTATGTTCTGGATCTAAATGTGTTTTTGCATATCCTTAAAATGAGGGTCCATTTAAAAATAATACATTGATGAGGTTTTATGAGGTAACTAGATCTAGTTAGATTAATCAAATCAAGAAGGCCATCAGTCAGTTGTGTTCACTTGCAGACAGCTTTCCAGCATACTTGGTGGGGCCAGACAATTGAATTCAGTTGCTTCCAGTTATTATGAAACATGATAACGGTGACTTTTTTTCTATTGCTTTGAAGCTCTGATGTCTTTTTGTGTAATGAATTAAGTTCACCTCTTGCCATTGCAGCACTGCACTTTTTCCCCCGCCCCTTAATTTTCGAACTTACTTGTCCTTTAGCGTACCTATAAGTAAGCCTTTGGTCACTGAGCTCCAGAGGAAGTAAAATTCATAAGTTTTCCATGGAAGAAATGGTGGAAGAATTGTGTAACAGCTGTCTGGAGCTGATTTTTGCCTCTGATCACTCGAGGTCTCTCACACTTCCTGTGGTGAGCGTGCCCGTGTCATAGTCCAGCTTATGCCTTGCTTATACTGTGTTGCAGACATGGACACAGACATCTGGAAGGCCGACGGTCGAATAGTCATTCCTGTTATACTTTGAAGTCTGCTGCCGTAGATAGTTGATTGTAATGTAGATCGGTAGGAAGAGTCCACACAGTCCCAAAAGAACAGGCAGGCATGGACCATTGCACCCACTGTCTGATGGGATTTAAGTCACTCAGGCCGAAGCGGACCTCAGTGGGCTCGCAGGCATGGAAAGACATATCATAATATAATGAAGACATTATGAGCCAAAACAAATTATGAGAGAGATTCTGTGTTAAACCAGAATATATGAATTATTAACCCAAAGAATCCAAAAACCTCAAGTTACATTATGAGGTTTGTTAGTCAGTAGTGTTACTGGTTGAATGAGTGTTCGAATGTGTTGTGTAAAATGAGAGAAACTGGCCAGGTGCTCCCAGTTGCACTGATTAACTCTACCTACCAGGAAACTGCAACCTAACATAGAAAAACCACAGTAGTCCCAGCAGAAGCAGGAGGGCTGTCACTTGCCAGCTGTCCTTTCAAGGCAGGCTTTATTGTCAAATGCGCTCAAGTCAGGAACTAACCGTGACCAGACATCTCCACATCCTCCAGTGCCTCCACATCTTTAAGTTTTGTTTTTCATTTAATGTATATTTCAAGATTAAGAAAATCATGTGTGAACTGATTTTAACTGTCTTTAAGCTGGAGTCAGCTCTAACAACACTGACTGAATGCAAAAGAACTGAAACTATAGCTTAAAGTTTGGTGCATGACCTTACTATGCCTAATCTGTTTTTGTGTGAGTGTCAACCACAAGTGTAGACCTTGTCTTTTTAATGCTGACAGCTAGAAGCATGATATTTGTGTGTCAAACCACCAACATGCCTTAATTGCTTCAGCTAAAATGGCCTCGATGTGAAACACTATGACTGAGTTTAATGTCTTAAACCAAATGCAGATGGTCAGCCAGACTTAGGCAGGTATGCGTGGATTTTGCTGCAGACTACTGGTGGTTAATTACAGGTCCAGAAGTTGTGGTTTCATCTACATGTTGTTTAGCTTTCTTCTTAAGAAGCCTCCCCCACCGACCCACCCACTTGTTTCCCAGAAGTGATCTTGTTTGTATGGGATGCAGAGGAAGGGAAAGCTTAATTATCCATGAGAGTAAGGGAGAAGAGGAGATTGAAGGAAAACTAGCATAAGTCCATGCTTGTCTGTTTGGTGATATAATACTGATAAGTGTGATGTATTCCTATCCTGCGTTGAGTCAGAACAAATTCAAAGGAACAGAGGAAACCTGATGGAGACGGGCAGAGTGAGGAGGAGTGAACGAGGCTCACGGAATAGAAAAAGAAGAGCAAACAGGAGTGCAGCAGTGGAGAGTTGTTGCTAGGAGGCTGAGAGAGCAACACAATACAGAGGCAGGAAGGATCCAGGGAGCAGTTCAGATCTGTTAGCTCATCAGGCAGAGCTCGCACCGCTTTTTGAGCTGTTTACATTGATAATTGTAATGAAGATAAATAAGTCTTAATGTCCTGACTCGGCTCTCTGGGGCCAAAACCTGGTGGAAACAGGTGAAGGCAAAATTAAATTCTTGTAAGTTGTTTAGAATTAAAAACACCTACACCATCTCTAAACACACCAATGAGCAGTACCCTTACACCCAAATGTTTCTAAAAAAAAAAAAGACTAAACAGTTGTCAGATACAATGAAAATCCCCAGCAACACAAACTAGTGCCTCATAACCTACCTGTGCCTGGTTAACAGCAAACAAATCCTGTGTCTTGTAATCTTTAATGCTACAACGGGATTTCCTTAAACCTAAAATATAACTCAAAGTGTCTTGTCTGTCCCAAAAGCTCTGCGATGAGATGTCTGCAGACGCAGATGAGAGGAAAGTGAAAGCAAACAGGCACCTCGGTCGTGCCAAAAAGCAGAAAAGAAGAGGCTGCGCTTGATTTTTAACAATAAATAACAGCAGCAAAAGTCTTTATCTCATTGAAATCACTGAAATTATTCGATTGGAAGCAATGCTGGGGAGCGGCTTTTCTGACTGAGACGATCAAGAAGCACTTTCCCTAAATGAGCCCTAATGTCTCCCAGATGAGCAGACCCTTTTTGGCTTTCAGAGCTTGCAATCTTATATCATTATCCAGTCGTCTTTTTATTTTACTTTTAGTCTTTATGACTTCAGAGTGTTGTTAAGATTGGAAATTTGCCCAGAAGTGTGCAGCCTCACAGTGAAAACATTTACTCGGTTAGACTTTGTCACAAGTATGGTTAAGCAGTACCAAAACATGTAGTTTATCAATAACTTGATGAAAATATTGCGTTAAAGTGGCTGCTTCACTGGTCTGCAGGAAAAAGGAGAAAGTGAGGGGAACTCCAGGTAAGGACATTTTCAGAGGGGAAAGCGTGACTAAACAGAAACCTGAGGCACAGCTGAGCCTCCTGAAAGGACGGTATTGTCTGTTCAAGCTCACATGTCGTCCTCATTTCTTATTGGTTTAAGCAAAGGATACAAAAGCAGAGAGGAGGACAATGAATCCTCAAATGTTTGCCTTCCGTTAAATTGCCCTCTGGCGTAGTAAACGAGTAAACATGTTGTCAGTGGAAATGCAGGTGTATGCTGTGATTTCAGGCAGACTACCTTATCGTGCTTCATCCCGACAGTTAATGTGGTAAACTTGAACTCTCCTTACACCAAGCAGATCATTTGCTAATTGGTTTCTCATATTTAGTTTGGACTGGTCTGGACACGCAGCTTGGTAATTAGATCAGTTCAGGCTCACAGTTGTGAACGCATGCTGCATGAACACACATAAATAAAGTGAACAAAATAGCAAGGCCTGATGATTGCAGATCTAGTTAGGTAGCTCAAAGTTAAATTATCTTTGTGTCTGCCGTAGGAGGAGTATTTTTTGTTTTTAATTATTCCAAGAAAAAAACTACCCTACCTGTGATTTGATTATGGTGATAATGGAGACATGCCACCTCATAAGTTTTACAGGAAGTTTTTAAGTGTTTTGTAAGAAATCAGTTTAACCCTCACTGGAAAGCACAGCCATCACTTCTGAGTGAACCAGCATGTTCACTCAGAAGTAACTATGACAGCCAAACAAACAAAGCATTATTATACAGTCAACCTGTGAAAAGTCAAGTGATTCAGTGTGAAGATGACACCACTCTGCTTCAGTCTTATCAGCAGTTTGACCTCTGACCTTCTTGATCAGATCAATACGTGATCTTGCTGTTGCTTTGGATAAACAAACTATTCTGACATAGTTTTACACAACGTCTTACAACACAAACGGGGGTTTCCATGTGATCGTTTTGTCAGTGTGGTTGAGGTGTCTTCTCTTCCTTTTTCCACCCATTGTTTCTCAACAGAGGGAAGTTGTAAACCTGCTCATTTCACCATAGATAACTGTTCTCCCTCGTGCTTCCTCCTACCTGAAATTACCTGAGTGATTTGAGAATAAGGTAAAAGATGAAAACTAAAGATCAGTTTGTAGTGAAGACTAAAGTCTTTGTTTCTTCTTCTGTGTGTCTGCACAGGTGTCAGCGTGTGCGGTAATCTGTCATGGGGCTGCTGCCAAAGATGAGGCTTAAGGTTGTGGTGTCACTGACTATGGTCAACCTCTTTATCTTCATCATCATCTCGCGGAACATCAACCAAGACAAAAGTGGACATCAAAAGATTCTTATCCCTTCCAAACGCTTCTGGGCTAAAGTGGCTCCCAGCTCGGCCTACTGGAACCGCCAGCAGCAGATTCTGGACGTTCACAGCAATCACATCTTCATGACGAACCGCAGCAGCGACATCCCTGAGTGGCTCAATGACACCAGTTTGACATCCAACGTCTGTCAGCCTAACCTCAGGGTGACCACTCAGGTAAAAGATTACAACTCCCTGCTGCCCCGCTTCAAGGACTTCCTGCTTTACATGCGCTGCCGCTCCTACCCGATCATTATGGACCAGATGGATATCTGCAAGGAGCCACCGTTTCTGCTGCTGGCTGTCAAATCGCTGGTGCCTCACTTTGATCGCCGCCAGGCCATCCGCCAGTCCTGGGGAAAAGCAGGCGTATTAGCCAATCGGACAGTGGTTACCATTTTCCTCCTTGGTAACGCAACACCTGGAGACCACCACCCAGATCTGTCTGGTATGCTGCATTTTGAGAACGCCCGCCATAAAGACATCATCCAGTGGGATTTCCGTGATTCGTTTTTCAATTTGACTGTCAAAGAAGTTCTTTTCCTGGAGTGGATCCAGGCACGTTGCTCCGGCGCCCAATTCATCTTCAAAGGCGACGACGACGTCTTCGTTAACACCTACCGCATCATGGACTTTCTCAAGGGGCTCTCGGGACCCAAAGCCAAGGACCTGTTTGTGGGTGATGTGATCACGAATGCGGGGCCCCACCGAGACAAGAGGGTCAAATACTTCATACCAGAGAGCATGTATGTTGGAATCTACCCACCGTACGCAGGAGGAGGCGGCTACCTTTATTCAGGTGACATCGCCTTTCGCCTGCATAACGCATCTCAGCGCGTAGCGCTGTACCCAATAGATGACGTCTACACGGGTATGTGTCTTCGTAAGTTGGGGCTGGCCCCCGAAAAGCACAAAGGCTTCAGGACTTTTAACATAGAGGAGAAATACAGGTCAAACCCCTGCGCTTACAAGAGCTTAATGCTGGTTCACCCAAGGACCCCACAGGAGATGATCCAGATCTGGGCCTGGCTCAGTAGACCCAACCTGACCTGCCAGTGACTGCAGTCAGTCTGAAAACATGTCAGGATAGATCACAAGGAAGGCCAAAGGGCCAAATATTTTAACTTGAACTTTAAAAGTTGGCAGCTTTAAGTTAAGATATTACTACGATGTCCACACGGATCCTCTGCCTGGTTGAGCGTTGTGGCCTGAAAAAATGAGGGCGGCGCTGATTTTTCACATTTTGTATTATGGCTCTATTCCACAGAGGAGTTAACTCTGCTTAACTTTCAAAGGACCTTCACCCAAAGTGAATATCTTTGAGTTCATATATTTATATCACAGCTATTTATATGGCCTTTATGTGCTTTAACACTGTCACCTCCACCACAAAGTGTCTCAATGCTGTATTAAATAAATGAGAGCTGGAAAGTGTCTGCCTGGCACCCAAGGGTCGTTTTGGTTAAGCTATAACATGCTGGTCAGGTTATTGAAGTGAGTAAAAGCAATTGATTGCTTTCTGAACACTGAAAAACAGTAGTTCCTGCATTCCCGGTGAACACTTCCTTGTAGTCATAGCTGGAGGCTTAGATTGTGCTGCTATTTCCAACCACACTCCCAGAAGTATTTACTCACGACTCTAAAGCTCAGAGTTTTTGTTCACATCATTTCCTCAGTTTCCACTGGTGAGACTCTGCTCTCAGTCAGCCACAACATTAAACCCACCTGCTGAAATGTTTTTTTTAAAGGCCAGGTCTCTTTACCGAAGCCACCTTTGTGGTTTCTTAAAAGCAGTTCCCTTAATTGGTGTGGCTGATCAACGTTGGAGCAATTAAAATGAGACAGGGATGTCTAGCCTCGCTCTCCGCAGCTCGGCCGGTCGGGGCTCAGAGAAATCCAAATGCTGGTCTAAATCAGCTTCAGGTTCAAAAAGGTTTAACAAAAGCCCAAAGTACATTTTCACAGGTGTGTCATTTCAAGCGTTCGGTGTGACGTATTTGCTATGTGCCCGTGGAAAGCATTGAATGAGGATAAATGCTGCTTTACTGTGACCTGAGTGAGTCTAGATTCTTTAAAACAGGCTGAACACGTACATACACAAATTGTTACTTGATTAAAGTGTCCGTGGGTTTTGCAAGAGACTCTTAAGGGTTCTGTGTGTTGGTGAAAGCTTTAAAGTGTGTGTGAACTTGTGTTTTATTTAAAAGTTGATCCTTAGCTCATTGTTGTTTAGGTTCATTCACCTGACAAGAGACATCCTGCACATATTTACCTTTCCCTCGTATTTCATAAAATTCCTTCTGAGCAGTATTGTATGCACGACACGGTGAGATGCTTGACTCGCACACAGCATGAAGGGTAATGGTGTTACTTCGTCTCTGTTAGAGCTCCCCCTGCTGGTCAGGTTGGCGGCAACAAAACATTTTTTGCAAGAGCTTTGTAAACAGTGGCGATCCCACGACTCCCAAACTGCCAACCACCTGATTTATTTAAAGCATCGGCTTATTAATTATCTCTGTGTTAGTCTCTACATCCTTCGTATATCCGTTATGTGACATTTGGAAATCATCCTACAGATAATCGCACCAGGTCTCTTGTTTTTCCTCTTTTCTTTTTGAACTTCAGTATATTCATGCAGGATAAGACCAACACTAAAAAGAGAAGATAAGAACCTGAAAGACGTGTATTTCATGCTTCTGGATTATTTAATATTTCACTTGTTGTGTGCATAGCGCTGTCACTGCTGACATACATGCCGTTAATCGTTGCACTCCTCACTGTGTAGTTTCGCGGCTGCCTGAACTGTTTACATCGCTTTCTAATTGTTGCTTCAGCCTGATGATTGTCTACAGGTGTGTGGGTGTTGAATTTGTTGATTGGAAAAGGTGCACAATTTATCCAAGTTTGAACAGTCAGTGTTTTTCTGGCCTGAATGTCCCGAATGTGTCCAAGCTGGGGATCATGAAGGAAATTCAGCTGAATGTAACAAGGCCTGTGGCTGTTCCTTCATTGTGTGTTTTTTCTATTTAATCAAAGTTTATGTGGAGTATCTGTGTTGTTTTTAACCCACAGAAAGATTTTTTTTTTTTGTGTGTGGTTTCTTTAAACTTTGGTTAATGTGAGTTCCAGACACTTTTCGCTGCCTGCACGAGTCAAAGATGATTACCAAATCTGTGCCTGATGTTTGTATGTACTGTATGTCACGCAAACTTAAATGTGATCGCTTTAACATCATGTTTCAATAAAGCTATATTTTAATGGTTTTGTAGATGCTGTTATGTGATTTTTATGGTTTCTAAGGATGTACATGAGAATTTAGAAAAATCAATCACGTCTGATTACAAAAAATCTTGATGCTTTTTAAACTTCAAGTCACTTTTTTTTTCTAATAACAAGCATTTTAAAGCAGGAGTTAACCTAAAGATACACACATGCAAAGCAAGATATACCAATATTTTTAAAAAAAAATAGTTGGGAGGATGACATCAGCGACCTTGAGGCTGAATGTGGAGGTGATAGATCTGTAATATAATACGCAGCTGATCCATGAAAGGCTGTAAAAACAAACTGTAAACGTTTAGCCAGTGCAGCTGAATCAAAACACGAGTGGTGTGTGGTCCTTTCTTGTTAATGATGTTAAACAGAAATGTGGTTTTTCGTAAGGAAGCTAAAAAAAAAACTCTCTGGGTCACAGGAGCCTGTTCCCAAAGGTACGCTGTTAAATCCAAGACTTTCAGTGAGTTCAAAGCCCAAACTGGGGAAGAAAATTAGAAACTGCTGGTCTGCTGGGATTTTCCCACACAGCCGTCTGTGTTAATGCCAGAGAAGACGGGCCTGAAACTCAAATAACTACTCGTGACATCTGAAGTGTGCAGAAGAGCATCTCTGAACCCACAACACATCAAACTTTGAAGCAGATAGGATGCAACAGCAGAACGCCACACCGTGTGCCACTACTATCAGCTAAGAACATGAAACTGAGGCTGTAATTCACATGGGCTCCAAAACATTGAGCACTTTGACCTCTTTCCAAAACAGTTGGTCTCTGTACATTAATAATAATATCTCTGATATATTTGATTGCATACATTTAGTTTTGCAGTTTCTTGCTTGCATTAAGCTTTTAAAGTGTGCAGTTTATTCAATATTTAATAAACTACATATATATGTTCAACTTTTCATTACCAAGTCTCCATATCATATCTTTTAATGTCAATGAAATGGAGGACATGATCCCCATCGCCTCACTGGTCTGTGAACAGTGGACCTCATGTTGTGAAATCTACAGATTCCTTCCTGTAAAAGGTTATTTATCTCTTTAGTTAACCTTTAAAAATTGACAAGAACACGTGGTTCAATTCAGTTGGAAAAAACAATGAAAGTCCATTCTAATGTAGTAATTGTGTCTCACCAGCAGAGGGCAGTAGCCGATCATTCTGCGGTATTTTCTCCGTGTTTGGCGCTGACATGGATTTCTGCGCAGCTTGAGAGCAAGAATGTAAACAGTGGGTCAAACAGCTGAAACAGGATGTGCGATGTCAGTTTCTCACAGAGCATTTATTGTGTTGAGATCCTGTTTCTCTTTATTCTTTATTCCACTATATTCTAGTTGCTTCCGTACACTTTTTGGCACTTAACTACTCCCACAGTTTTCATCCGATTTTCACCGTTCAAACTTTAAAAAATTCTGCTCTTTCTGCTAATGCCGGCTATGACTTTTGGTGTTCATAACTTTTATACTTTTTGAGATATTGAATTTTTTTTTGCAATATTTTTTGCCCATTTCTGCCATATCATCAGTGGCCTCACTTATTTTCCTTGCCGGGCTGACCTGTGTTTTAGCTCAGTGAGATGAGCGTCAGTTCTCAGACTGGGAGGCCCGGGTTCAAATCCCGCTTATGGCAACATTTCTTTCAATCAACAGTTAAACTTTTTTAACTCTTTTCAACACAAATTTAAGCTTTTTCACCCCTTTTCAGCACAATTTTCAGTTTTTTCACCACTTTTCAGCAAAAACCTCTTTTCCGCAGAATTCTGCTCATTGAACTCTTTTCAGCACAAATTCTGTTGATTGAACTCTTTTCAGAAAAATTTTCTGTTTTTTCTGCTGTTTTCAGAAAAAACCTCTTCTCAGCAAAATTCTGCTGATTAAACTCTTTTCAGAAGAAATTCTGCTGATTGAACTCTTTTCAGCAAAATATTCAGAGTTTTCACCTCTTTTCTGCCCAAATTCTGCTTATTCACCACTTCTGAAACATTTTCAGCCTTTCCACCACTTATCAGGACAATTCTCATCAGCTTCTGCTCATTTCAGCACAATTGTCAATCTCTCCACCTCTTCTTTGTGAGAATGACTTTGGCTCAGTGACCTAAATAGCCACCCTTAGACCAGGAGGGCCAGGTTTGAATCCTGCTCAGGGCAACATTTTTTTTTCAACTTTTTCAGCTTTTTTCTGCGGACATCTTCAGCTTTAAGGCATCCACACAGCATTTTCGCAGGAAATGCAAATTTTTCTAGTTTCAGTTGTTAAGCACAGAGATGGGCACGATTAGGAACAAGAGGAGAGTTACGCTCAGTGAGCATGTGGGAAGTGTGTGTATGTTTGGGAAAAATTTAGAGGTACGTTTAAGAAATATATGCTGCAAAATTTGTTTAGCTTTTTAATGTTTTTGTGAGATTTTGCTCCTTTCTTGAATATATTCTTAGACTGTTCTTTTTCCTTTACTTACACAGTTCAGTTTTTAAACCGATTTATGACGTTTGCAGCACTGATGTGGAAACAGTTTTATTTACATTTTGCACATATCTGCATGCATATATATAATATATGCATATAATATCTTTTTTTTTCTCTGGGTCTTCAAGTTTATTGTAGCAGAGATGATTACGCCTAACCAAAAAGATTCAGAGGCTGTACAAAGTCAGACCTTTTTGATGAAGTAAAATCCCTGCAATGATAAAAAGAAAACCCCAGCAATGACTGGCACTTGGTGACTGTAGGAAGGAGAAACTCGCTTTGAACAGGAAGAAATCAGGCTCAAGGAGGGGCAGCCATCTGCCGGGACCAGATGGGGGTGAGGTGAAAGAAGTACATGTGCTCTAAATCATCCTGAAATCAACACCCATGATAACACTAATGCAGCAGTCGTCTGTTATGATAACAGGAAGTTACTGTTAAAAATTTGGAATTCTGCTTGTTTAAAACTCATTAATATAAACAGATATCTGGCATCAGCAGACCAGAAGCTCTCAGCTCTCTCTCTTTCTCTGGGATGTTTTTTTTAATTATTTATTTATTTATTTATGGACCTCTTCACTCTGAGAGAAAGAAAGAAAAAAGTTGTCAGAGACAGTCATATGCCTGAGTCGTTTTCTCCCGCAGGTGTGGGAGTGTAAAAACTGTGTATGTGTGTTTTCTGCAGACAGTCGGTGCGTACTCCTTTCTGATAACAATCCAATGACCTTTTAAGGGAAAGAGATGCAGCTTTTTGGACTTCGGCTCTGTTTCCGCAGCTCTTTGCCAACAGAGAGTCCAAAACCTACACAACCTCTCCAGCTTCACAGACACAGAATTCTGGCGTTTGTTAAAGTCTTCTTGGTATGTAAGTGTGAAGAAATGCTGAACAATAAACACCTGAATCCTGTTACATCAGAGCAGATTTAACTTGCTGTTGCAATAAGAACAGATCGGCCAAGCCTTCAGCCTGAAGTGTGTGCATACTTAAAAAGGCTTCACAGTGTGGTGTGTGCTGCAGAGCATCCATGTCCTGGAAACAAATTACAACCAGGAAGGGAGAGAGAGCTCGGCCTACTTTTTTTTTTTTTTTCTGTGTGTACTTTAGGTGTTCAGCCTTGAAAACTATTTCCCTTTCCTCTTTACGTTCCGCAGTTGCATCCTTTGGAAGACTTCAGCACTCATTAATAATAAGGATGATGATAATAGTAGTCCCTGCTTGTCTCATGTGTAGCCATGACATCCTGTTTAAGCTCAGGAGTCTGCTCAAAGTAACAACAGCTAGTTTCTCCACAGTAAGAAAAGTGCAGTTAAACTGGTTATCTCATATTTAGCAGGGGTCAAACCTGAGCGCTGTAATGTGTTTTTATGTTTTTATTCATTCTAATTTATTTAATAGTGTATTCTTTCCATTAATCATAGAGACTCGAGTAGTAACATTAACTTGTTATGAAACTTCAGCTTTTATATTTCAGTCAGTTCCCAAAAAGAGAGTGAAACCAGTTACAGTGAAAATGGAAAAACGAACGCTCCGTGCAGTGAGTCCAGGTTTACTTTTCCCTGCTTGTATAGACAGGCCCTCATTGTCCTCTTTCGTGCCCGTTTGGAAATTGCAGGATTGTAATTCGTTCCAGGTGACAGGAGCCGGAGAAGTGACATTTTTCATGGTTCTCCTTCACACAGCTGTTCTTAGAAAGCTGTTAATTGTTTATCCGTCGTGGGAAGTAAAAGCACCTGGAGCTTCTGCTGGATGCAGGACAGGCTACGCCCACCTACAGTCTGATCCAGGTCTACATGAATCAGAGAGCGACAGCTGAGTCATTCTGACCACGGAGCAGTTTTCCAATTTCTCTTCCAGAGAATTCTTTTTACTAAGAGGAAAAAATGTACTGTTGAAGATCTTCCTGCCTCCCTCTGTCTGTGGGCTGTAGCATTATTTTGAATGCATTCCTACTTAATGTCTTTATAATCATATATTTGAGTAAAAGAAGATGTTTTGTTCATTGCATTTTATTGCACACTGTATTGTATAGACTGAATATTTATGCCTCACTGCATCACTCTGGGAATAACTAAGAGCTTGCAAACAAGAAATGTTCAGCACAAAATTTGACCCTCAAATGAGCTCGAGAGCTGGACTCATTAGTTAAGGACGGCAGTGCATCGAGCCCAGTGAAAAGTGAAAAGAAACACACAGCGCTGATGCATGCAGACTCCGCTGCTGCATAGCATGACCTCAGACTGGAAGCACTGTGCTTGAAAGCATAACCTGCACAGTTTAACTTCAGGGTGTAAAATACGGCTGTTTTCTCAGAACCAGCAGTGCCTCAAAACCGCTCTGGCATCTATGCTATGAAGCAACAGACCGAAACCCAACCTTTCCCTTTTCAGTATGCAACATTTTAACTTAAACTACAATCTTTTCCTAAACCTGTTTAGGTAGCTTCTGGTACATGAGCAAAACTAAACAGCAAGTGAGAACAAAGTGGAAAACATAGAGGTCCAAATGAGACCTATAAGGCTGTATCAAAGCAGATGGAGAAAGTAGCTGCATCCCTTGCACCATGGCACCAACTCCAAGACAAGGTATGTCATAAACATACATGTGGCAGAGGTGCATTTTGCATCAGGGTTTACCATCATTTTAATGCTGTGACAGGAAATATTTTAATAAAAGCAATAGTGCTGAAAGGAAATGTGGTCTTCTGATTGACAACCCTCCAACTCTAAAAGAATCTACCAGTATTTTTTTGGTGCACAGTCTGGTGCCAAAAGCTACCTTGTGTGTAGTGGTAAGATGCAGGAAGCTGAAAACCCTGTGTTAATGTGACACCTCGGGATCAGAACCCACTAGAGATTTCCTTGACTCAGCAACCTACAAACTACTAGACGCTTCTCTAGCTTTGGCATTAACCTTTGAGTGCAAAGATCAAATCGGAGACAAAACTTCCAAAATCCAAAAATAGCTCCAAAACCTGAGGTTAAAGTTAACGTCAGCTTAACGGATTTTGACGTTAAAGTCAAGCAGAAGGAGGTGATGATCAAATCTAAACTGAGGAGTCAGGCAGACCACAGCCTGACTCACCGATGACATCATCAGGATGCTGCCAGGAAGCCGATATGATAAAGCGCAGATGAGGTTCTGGGAAACTGATGGCAGCAGCGATTTTTCTCTCACACACAGGCACCCATGAGCTGATCTGTACGCCAGGCGTCCCAGGAGCTCTCGCTTCCTCATCTGTCTCTGAAATCAGTGTAGCACCTTTTGCTTATCATCACACACCTTTTACTCACACAGGCAAATACAGCCACATGTTTTTAAGCCTGTGCTGGCGACAGAAAGCTTCTGGCATCAACAGGCGTCTGGAGATAAAAAAAATTTAAAAAAAGAAGCAGAAGAAGAAAAGGTTATTAAATGTCTAATTGAATCCTCGAATGTTTCTGTGCCCTGCAGCACTCAGACTACAAGATCAGTCCAGCTGCTCTTTTATTAAAAAAGAAGAAAAAATGAAAATGGAGGAAGAAGAAAGGAAGGGAAATTTTCATGCCTGACTTAGTGCCTTTTGTGGAACAAAAACAGTGCTGTGAAATCATATTAGCAGTGCAGATAGTCGTGCATATTTCCATATGTGTATGTTTCATAATTTTTAAATAAAAAACAAACAAACTGAGTCTCATTTGAGTTTTTTCCTAGCTGGAAACAGTGAGAGGAGGGAAGCCGCTCACTGAAGGATGGTGGCCGTGGAGGGAGTGAGTCACTGCTCTAATCCACATCTCTTCACTTTCCAGCTAAATTCACTAAAAAGCAGGAAATAAGTTTGTTGATGTTTAAACGCCACCATACCAGCCAAGAAATACTCTATTTAGGATGTGTGCCTTTGAGGATTCTCCAAACTATTGTGAATGGATTTTTATCTGAAATGCAAAATCTCATTAAATCTTAACAGCACTGGGAATCTGGAAGGGTAGGGATGTGATGTTATGGTTACAATTATAAAAAAATAAGGCTCCTTCAAAAGTGCAACCCGCTGAGAAGTTTGCCGACCGCAGTGCCGGCATCTTAACTTCACCATGAAGCTCTTTCTGCACAGCAGTGCACAAAGAGCAAGGAAAGGCAATTTACTGCTGCACAGAGCTGAAGTGCTCTGAAAGTAGAGGGAGTTCTGATTGAGCTCCCTCTGAAACTCAAAGCTTTACCAAGCCTGTGTTTCTGGGGGAGGAAGTTGTGCTCTAATTCTCTGCATCCTTTAGGGAGAAGAGGAATAATGAGGGAGAGGGAATAAAAACGGAGGCAAATTGAGCGCAGAGGGGAAATGATGGAGTTTGGGAGATGTGGCAGGAGAGAGATGGGCAAAGACAGAGGAAGGAGGGAAAAGCAATGTGTTAATAAAAACGAGGGTGTGACTGCAGAGGCCCTGGAGAGCTGTGGCAGAGGATTTCATCATCAGAAAATCAAAATGCAAAGATTGCAGTTGGAAGTGTCGCTCCAGCAACGTGAGATTTTGACACGATTCTCTGTGTCTTTGTCCTTTTTCTAAACACGCCATAAGATTGGTGTCATTGTGCATAAATAAAGGCTGTGATTAACTGCCTGGTCTCTCATGTCCTTGGTCATCTCCAGGGACAAATCACGCGTGAGGATGTGTGGCCTCTAATGGGCCACCTCTTCTTCTCTTAGCTTGAAAATAACTGGATTATTAAACAGATTCGTTAAAAACAAATAAACAAGCATGGGAACAAACATTTATAAATTTTAGAGGAAGAAATTCTGATTTGTTTTTTCTTCAAGGTTGAATGAGCATTTCTGAGAATTACAAGTATCCCTTCTGATGGATAAGATAAGGTGTTAAAGCTCAGAGTCGGGTCAGATTAGTACTGAGTCCTGTCATGGTTTTAAACTTTTATGTTTAGGTTCACTTACTTCCTGTTTTATTTTGTCTTTTACTTCCTTCTTTTATTGGTTTCCCCTTCTTTGAAAATGTCTCATCACAAGGGCATTACTTCAGCCCCACTGGTGATGTTTCTGTGCCAGTGATTCAGCACAGCATATTTACTCCTCTGCAAAATTAGCATCAGCTTTAAAGACCGCTATGGCAACGCAGATGCTGATCTATAACTCACCAAACCTCCAGGTGGCTGGTCCTCTCCCAGGGGTTCCCCAGGGCTCCTGGATGACCCAGGGCACTTATCATGGGCAACATATGGAGGTAAGTTTTAGTTATATCTTGGTGTAATTGAATGTAATTGTGAAATGCTTTACTTCAGTTGCCATTGCAAGCTGCACATTTGGTTAAAGGTATCCTGCAGGAGTGGAGACATTCCATTTGTGGGCAAATGGTCATTTCCAGAACAGGAGTGCTTTCATTCTAACCAGCTGTGTTCACATATTTTATCCAAGAACATTGATCTAACACTCAAGGACCTACAGTACCTTCACCTTTTTTTCTCCTTTGTGTGTTAAATTGTGTGGGAGAGACAGAGAGACCTTAAAGCTTTAAAAAAAATACTTGGATGTCTCCCTGAATTTGAGTCCGGTCCTCACGAAATTATTACGAGTCCATACACTTTAATCTGAACACTTATGGATTACTTCAGTCAAAACTCAAACTCAATCAAAAATTAATTGCCCACATTTGGCAATTGCATCTACAGAACTGCAGATGTGCAGCAGGCCACATAATGTGATAGCAGGCCATAAGTACACCAATGAACACCCAACATACCCACCGTGAGCGCGGTGGGTATGTTGCGTGTTTCATATTTTGATGTGCAGATAACTGCAGCAGTATTCTTGTACTTGTGCTCCCCACTGAAAGAAGCAGCGATGCCTTAAAGTTGATCATGAGTAAAAGCTTTTTGTTTGTTTGGGAGGATTAGTAAAATCTGTGCCGGGTGCTGAGCCTTTTGAACATTTAAGCAGCAGCACATTAACATTTATTTCTTTTCACATCTAAAATCTAAGCTTTTGCAAACAGCTGCATAATATTAATCTTTATGTTCAAGTGATATAAAATGCATATTTGAATATGCATGAACCATCAGAACATGAATAAATATGCTGAACCTCCTGGATATGATTTTGGAGTAAAGCTGAAAAAACTTCTCCTAATGCTGGATTTTAAAGTTTTCTTATCACTGCATCTTTAATTTCCTGTCTGAAACTCTCATTATACTTGATGATTATACACACTTCATTGAGAAAATGCCCTAAATCTGATCCCGTTTCATGTCTGCACACATCATTCCACCTTGTTTTTCCCTTCTGACGTCTTATCACTCCGTTTCTCAATTTTCTGCTAAATCATAAATTTCCTCGTTGAGTTTTGGTTTATTTTCACTTGTTTCTTCTTTCTTCCTCCCTTGGACCAAGTGGACTATCACTTTCTCAGCAAGCAGTTCCATTAGTGTTACTGCAAATGGTCTCCTCAGTGTGTAAAACCAAGCAAAAAGTACAGAGTATCTTCAGCTTCATATGGAAGTCTGTTTGATCCCTGTCAATAAAAGCTGATGTAGCTTTCTGGCAGCGCAGTATCTGAAGTGTATTCTCCTCTTTCTCCCTCATCCAAATCTCTGGATCTTGGATGATCATATTTTAGTGTTTGATTTCAGTTTTACACGCTGCAGGCTGGTCTGCTGGCTGCTTCTAAAACCTCTTCCAGCAGAGGAAATTTATGCTGAATTTCACAGCTAAGTTCAGCCTTTTCTGATCTGTATCAGGTATGAAAATGTAATCTGTCCTCTGTGATTGCTCTCTCCTGCAGATTTAAAAGAGGCAAAGAGTCCTCACCGCCCTTGTTCTAACCACCATGACGAATAATCAAATCCAGCCCACTTGGTGGCTTTTCAGGGTGTGAGAATGACAAGAGATTTGACTTAATTTGGTGGGTTTTTGCTGTATTTTGTATCAGGAAGCACAGGTACTGTAATACGTCAACAAGGGATGGTTAGGCCGAGGCACCATGACGCACAGAAGGTGGACAAATTTAATCTCAGCCAGCACAGAGGCCTCTGTCATCAGGATGGAGTGCAGCAAAGAGCCCAGATGTTTGATTAGCTCTTGGGTTGCAGGGCCAATCACAGATGAGGGTTCGCAAATCAGATAAAAGATAAAACTGATAAAACCACACTGGCTAATTCTGGGCATGATGGGAAATTCTTCAAAGAGGCTATTAACTCTTCATTTTTCATCTTACAGATGTGGAGGTGCCTGAATTTGAGGATGTTTTATAGCTTGGTATGTTTAAAAAAAGGAGCATTAGGGCCATGGCTACACTTACAGTTGTCATTAACAGGCTGTATACACAATTATTCTGTGGGACCTCATCAAAGAAACGCAGTGTTGTTTTCTCGAAAAAGTCTTAGATTAAAGTGGGTGTTTGTGTAAATTTTGTGTCAGTCTGTTTCTTAAGTATTGAATCGAATTATTGGGGATGGGTTACCCAGAAGCTTGCCTTTTGCTCAAAGCAATTGTGTGAATAAGTGAAGTCGACAACCTACTAAGTGCATGTTTGGAGCATTTGAGGCTCTGTAAGATGACAGTGTGAACAAACGTGTAACAGAGTAGAGAGGAAGCACTCAGAGAGCGGGTTAGCCAAAATAATGATCCATGTCCATGATGGCAGCTTTGATAGGTACACCAGTTCAACTCTTCATTAACACGATTATGTAATTAGCCAATCACATGGCTCACATGGCAACTCCATGGACATGATTAGGATGAGCTGCTGGAGTTCAAACTGGGGATGAAAAAGTGGAAAAACAGTGATTTAGGTGACTTTGAATGGGGCGTGGTTGTTGGTGCTGTATTTCAGAAACTGCTGATCTTCTTGGATTCATCCCACACAACCATCTCTGGTCTGAGGAAGAGGAAACATCCAGCGAGCAGCAGTTCACTGGGTGAAAATGTCTTGTTGATGTGTGATGAGAATGAGCAGACTGCTATGAAAAAACAGGAAGGCAACAGTAAATCATTTCTAACTGGTTTCTCAGTTCACTGCACTCATATGTACTTTATCCCTGCTTCCTTCTCGTGTATGACCACCATCAATTAACCACCATGATTTAAATGTTGGTCTTCCTGTGTGTGTCCTGTCCTTCCTCCTGTGGTGATTGTCACACAACCAGTCCCCACAGAAAGACCAGCAGAGGGCGACTCCTCTGGATGGAAGACTTGCAGCTTCTTGCTTTTTCCTCTGTGAGCTCAGCAAACACAAATTTTTCAGAAAAACTAAAAGTTTTCTGTACTCTGATCAATAAAACATGATGCTGATTTTGGAAATTATGGTAATTATTATCATCATGTGCCTTTTTTACAGCTCCTATGGACAGAAACGCAAGCAGCAGCAGTTCACATCAATAACTGAGGTTGAAATTCCTTAAACTGAGAGGAATTTTTATTTGGCTTCATTCATTTAGTCACAATAATGAAAAATACTGTGGTTTTCTGTGTTTATTGGGGAACACAGAGTCTCTGCAGGCCTGCTGGGCTGCACAGTTTGACGCAGTGTTTGCTTTATCCTGCATAATGAGAAAAGCCATCTGGTAAGAATGAGAATACAAAATCTTTAAAGAAAAAAATCAGCTTCCAGACCCTCGTTGCTTATCAGCCATGAGTGTTTGATTGTAGGGTTTATTTGACAAAACATCTCTATAGTAGCTTTGTTCTGACTCATAACATCTGTTTCTATTTGGTCCGGGAGAGCAGATGTGAAATGAGAGCCCCCAGTGACCCAGAGTCAGTAACCATCTGGTTTAAATTACCTTCACTTCACTTTACACCAGTTAAATAGTTACGTTTGTAGCATTTCATGCCTCAGTTACTGTAATTACATGAGATTTAAATTTAAGATTTGCAGATTTTTTTAGCTGCATCTTACTGCAGATTATGATTGATGATTAAAAAAAGAGAGAGAATCATAACAGGACATTCTGATCTTGAATGTAAGATTTAAAACAAGTCATCGAACTTCTGAATTTGGCCTTAGACTTGACCTAAAGTCACACAAAAACAGGACTTTAAAACCATTACACTGCTAATGATACAAGCAAGCTGTGCCTATGATCACATACTTTCAAGCCGCTGTCCGGCCAAGGGCTCCTAACATGATTTAATGCAGCAGAAAAGCCGTAAAATGCAATAACAAAGCAAGCCAGGAATGGCGGCTGCACCTCGGCTCATCTGTTAATGGACGATGAAGAGGTGGCAATATGAGACATTTTACCAGCTGAGATCCTTTAAATATCTGCAGACCACAGCTGAGCTAAGTTTTCCAGAAGAGAGAGACGTAGAAATATCACCTCTGCTTGGTTATCCTGAACTCCAAAAGCCTAGCCCTGGATCAGTCAGTGTTATTACACCTGCAAGCAATGAAGCGGGCCAGCAAGCTCTGCGACACGCTGGAGATCAACTAAAGGAGAATATGAGGCTTCCAGCTTTCTTTCCCTCTTTAACCTCTTCTTTTTTTCTGTCTCAAGCAGCTACTTTTTTCCCGCTCGTTTCATTCTTCTGCTTTTTTGTATTTTATTTTAAACCTCATCAAAGGAGATTTTATAAGCATTAATTCACTGTTTCTAACACGAGTCTTGCTCCCTCCAGGGCAGTTTGACTGAGGACGCCACACTCGGTGCTGTCCAACCTATTCTTCATTCCCTTAAAACTTTTTTTCCACAATCATATAAACACAGAAGCAACATTTTCCATCTCTCCCTACATTCTTTTTCCTTCCAGTCTTTTTTCTCTCTGAATTCTTTGCCTGTTTTCTGTGTAGGCACCTTTCCCAAGAGTATTAACTCCTCCACTCCTCTCTCCAGCTTTCAGTATATTTGGACAGCCAGCGAGGAGAAACTCCTGATAATAAACTCCAGAGCCGATCAATTATTCTCTCAGAGTACGAGGAGCTGGACGGAGAGAGCTTTTAGTTCAGCTACGTTTGAGATTTTGCAGATTGTGCACAACAGAGCAGCATTTCATGAGCTGCATTAGCAAGTCAGCCAGGTGCTGCAACTATAAAGAACAAACTGCTGACTGATGATTATTTCAAACTGGCATTCACGCTTTGCTTTAAAGGCTGAGGCTGTCTGTAAATTACATATTCAAAATATTATGTGTTATGTTGTGTTATGTAGTCAGTGCCAGGATTGATCATTTGTTCACCACAAACACAAATTAACTCAGAATTGATTCCGTTTACTGAGTTCTCAAGCACGTGATCTCAAAGCACAAAAAACCTTTGTATGGACAACAATATCATTGTGCCACAACTGATTAAAGCTGACCGAGACCGGCCTTTAGACATGCTAGAGTGTTGCAGATTTGTATGAGAGCCCCCTATCTGATCTGACAGAGGTAATGAGGGTGTGTGGTCCAACCTGATTCAACAGGAAAATTCCCACCTCTATACAGAGGATATCCAGATATTTCCTTGGCCAGCTTTTAATCCCACTATGTCTCCAGCTGAACATGTCTGAATGTGTGCAGGCTGCACTTCTCCAGGAATGGAGAGCAATTCCTGAAAACCAGATCTGGACACTTGTGCAGTCCACGAGCAGTCTGTGACTGCTTGCACTGAGTCACGGTCTGTCCGGAGGCCATACCTTATATTAAACATCCTGTACATGCATGTGTTACAGCAGTGAAATCTATTTAAAACATATTTAACTAGTTTACATTGATAACAGTAGGTTTGCTCCTTTCAGTTTAGTTATGTTTAGTTTTTATTAGTTTCAGTGTTCATCTTAATATTTGTTTTATGATAATATGGAGGTAATCATGGCAACAGACTTGTGGTCATGGAGAACAAACCATAGTTAGTTTATTTCACATAGTTGTTGTTTAAATCTAGTTTTACTCATTATTATTTCAGGTAACTAGAACAGGTTTTCTCTCTGGTCATAGTTTAGTTTTACCAAATTAAAATAAACTTGGTGGTGAAAAACTGGATCTGAAAGAAGTGAAAATGAGTGTGTTTACAGAAATAATCGCATCAATTTCTGAGTTATTTTTCTTTTCTTTGTGTTTTAAGCTAGTGAACTGAGTATTGTTTTAGTCTGGACTCTTGGTCAGATTAAACAATAATATTATACCTTTTTTAATTTATGATACACATTTTGAGAAAATAAATGCCACACAGTAGAATCAATTGCAGCCCTGATCCAATAACAAAATAGAAAAACTAAAATGAATCAACTCCCATATGAGACTACAGTAATCAGCAGTTTCATCCTGCCTTGTCAGCAATCTGTCTTTCTCCCAGATTATACTGTTACAGCAATAATAAATGAAGGTATTGTGTAACTTTTAAAAAGCTGCTCCACAGCCTCGTGAAATGTTTGGACATCACTGCCTGCAGATCACCTAACAGTATTAAGAAAACAGAATAAAACAGAAGCATATTAATTTAAAACAAACACTGAGGGAGGAATTTCTCACAGCGAACTTCTGAACTGAAGCAGCTCTTCCTCATAAAACAGGCCGTCAGGTTTCACAGCTGTTGCAAAAGGAGGGGAGAGGGAATTTTCTCAACTCGGCTAATTTCACTGTGACCAACTGTTGCAAGGACACTGACAGTTTTGCACTTGTGTTTGGGAACATTGATGATTTCTACAAAAATCTAAAGCTTTGAAGAGAAAACGTTATAAACAAGGCCATCTGTGTTCCTTCTGCATCTAATAAAAATGGGAATTGCAACAAAAGTTGATATATTTAATAGTTTGACAAAGTGAACTGAATTCAAAGACAAGTGGCGCTTATACATCTGCAGTATGCTCAGATTAAGGGACCATCATCACAGTGAAACCCAGAGTCAGTTAAACTTCAGAGATATCAATCTGTCCAGTGGGCTGCTAGTTTGCATACTTCTGACCAGACTGTGTGACAGTGGGTCTGAGGATTTGCCATACTGGTCATGCTGGATGATGTTGCAAGCATCATAACATCTGCCTTGGTGTCTCTTTCAGTCTGTAACATGTGCTCAGTGTGGACCTGTCATCATCCGTGAGGAGAATGTGTTACCGGTGGCAAACCTGTCACTTTTCTGCTGTGATGTCTCTCCTTAGTCGGCCTTGTTGGATCATTTAATTCGTGGCTGGACCAGAGAAATTCTAGCCAGCTGGTTGTCATCGGGGCTGATTTTGGTCCAGTGTATTTAAAGAGCTGACCTGGTTTCTCTTCATGCATGCTGTGACTTCTATCAGCCACAAAACTGTCGCAGCCTCTTTTCAGTCTGTACCCTTTCATGTCCGGACTTTCATCCTTTTCCTTCTTCTTGCAATCTTATTTCTCTCTTTTTGTTAAAAAAAATCCTTATCTATAAATTTTATCTTTGGTTTGCATTCTTCTAAATGGAATTTCATGACCACTGTGTTACACCTTTCCCCACCATTGTTTGTTCGTATGTTATTCCTGTCTTACACCCAATCTTCCTTCACCACCTCCCTCTGATTTCTGTGTTTAGTCCTCAGTAAGGGCTCTTCATGTCCTCTGTGCCTTCTCTCCCAGTCATCATAGCAAATTTGTTCTTATCCTTCCGTCTACCCATTCTCCCATCTGGGAAAAACCAAGAGGGTGGTCAGCGAGCATGCTTCGACTCCTCCTATTCATCTACCAGAAAGAGTCAAAACTTCTGCAAGAACAAAGTCTCCCAAAACAAAGGATTTCTTCCTTGTTATTTGTTCTAATCTGGTTTTCTTAATGAATGTGAAAACCTGTTTCATTTCATGCTTTCTGTTGTTATTCCATGAGCCAGAGCTTTAACATGAAAGTTCTGTGTCTTGAAATACTACTTAGAACAAATACTGTGAAGACAGGAATTGCTCGTGTCTTTCACTTCCTCTTACTTCTTTGCAGTATTTTCTGACAAACCAGCCTGAGGGAGGAAAGAAGAAACGTTAAACCAGGAATATAATGAGCTTGATTCAGCAAGAGAGATGAGAATTCACAGCCACCTGCTCAGTGCTTGACATAAAACAATTTAAACATCTGATTCTCATGCTTTTCAAGCACCTCTGCTGCTGTGAGTTACTCTCTCAGGGTCTTCAGCTAAAACTCTTCATCAGAGTTTGACCTCTTCATCCCTGCAAACCCTTACTCTGCACTGCCAGAGATACTGGGTAAACTGAGATTGGAGAATAATTACGGAAACGCTGCTTCTTACAGCATGAAAGGCTCTTTCATGCTCTGCAAACTGTTTACGTTGAGGAAATGCAAGATAAGTGGCCTTGTGACTGGAAGCAGGCCAGTTCAAATCACCAGAATATCTGGGTGGTGGAAGTGAGGCCGGTAACGCTTCCTCTTCCTTCAGAGCCACACATGATCAGGATGCTCTCCCCCCTCCTAAAACAGTTACAATCAAAAGCCCTCGAGAGTTGGTATGTGAATGCATGTGACCCTCCGTCCTCTTGCAACAGAGAGAGCGTGTTCTCAGTCTTTTTTCTCAGTCAGTAGCTTAAGACAAAAAACCCCATTAACAAGCACTGAAAGCTCTATAGTGTCAGCCTGCAGGTCTTCACATATGGATGCCTTAGATTACCCTCTAACAGCTTGTTTTAATGCACAACATTTGGAAACAGTGATTAGGCTGGTACTTATATAAGGCTTTTATACTCTAACTGAGCACTTTTTACCACAAGCCTCATTCATTCAGTCACACGCACACATTCACACAAGCCCTTTTTTCTAAACCTCAATGGCTTGGCTAACATTCACATACACACTCACACTCCGATGGGGTAACTTGGGGTTCGGTATTTTCCCAGAGGAACTGCTGAGGCTTCAGTAGCTAGATGAGCAGCTCTACCTCTGATCCCCAAATTTATCATATTTGTCTGCCCAAAAAATGTGATTACATGTTCTGCTGTAAAAAAGCTTGACCTGCGTTACCACACCAAGTTAATTAATCGGACGAAGACCTACAAACTCTTCTCGCTGCAAAAATGTGACTTAGATGAGGGAAAATCGATTTGAAGTCATACAGAAATGAAAACAGCTAGTTATGGCACATCAGTCAGGTTTAGAAACACTTACATCAAGCATTTGTCTTCTTTAGAAGTTGCCAAAGACCTAATATTTGTGCCCACATCTCTTCAACATTTTTCCCTATTCATTTCCTATTCACTGTAATATATGCTAATTTTGGGTAGTGGAAATCAAGAAAGTAAACAGTTGACTCCTGATGGTTCAGTCAGCCTAGAGTAAAAATAGGAGGGACTGACACCTTCAACATCTTGGCGTCCACTTTTGATCATTGTGATTGTACGTGTCTCCTGATGCGAGGCAACAGTCACAATCCTACTCAGAGTGACTACAATCACTCTCAAGAAGAGTTTCAGACTGGACTCTGAATGTCAGAGGTTAACCCTCATGTTGTGTTCATTTTGTGTTTCCAGTCAAAAATGACGGTTCTATTAAGACTCATCATAAAAACTAGATTTGTTGTGATTTTTTTTTATTTAAAAAAACGATTTTTAATTAACTTTCAATACAAAATAGCAACTAAACATGAGGTAGTAAAAATGTATTACAACTTAAAAATATTTTTATAGTAAGTATATTTCAATGTCATGGCATATACTCATGATTTAGGTGTCTTACCGTATACTGAAATATTCCAAGATCTCATTTTATTTTCAACCATAATTTATTTTCCTAACTCCTTATCGAGTTCAGCTGGAGCTTATCCCAGCTGTCATGGAGTCATAGGAGGGATACAACCTGGACTGGTCACCAAGGTAACCAAGGTTTTGGTGCTTAAAGCTAACCAAACAATGAATTTAAAAATAATAATCATCATCATCATCATCAATTGAAAACAAATGTAGCTGAGAAGAAAACACAAACAGGAGAAGAGTTATATTCTCCTAGCTGACAGTCTTACACCTTCCTTCCTGCCTTCTTTTATGCTTACTTTGTCTTTGGAGCATGCAGGACAGTTCATGCTCTGCAGCAACTGGTGTGTCCAGGCAACGACGTCAAAGGACAGCTTGTGCATTTCCAAGAGATGCCAGTCGCTCTGACAAAACAATAGCACTTGATGTCCTGGGAATGAAAAGAGGGTTAAACATCTCTACTAAATGTTGTGCCAATGTTACGCCCCAGCCTAGAGGAAACCTGGATATAACATATAAAGTGACTCCCCTGCTTTTCCCCCCTGCCAAGGAGGGACCACAGCCACAGCGGAGGTTCAGTCCAAACAGAAATACTTTATTTATCCACATCATGATGGGCAATCGCTCAAAAACAAATATAGATTCCTAGAAACAATATTATTCCATGATTGTTTTAAACAATTTTAAAACTATTTTGTTTTCTCCAAACCTTAATAAACAATCCTGAAGTATAGCATATAAGCTGTTTACGTAATGGCCTAAAATTTGCAAAGAGGCTCACCCTGCTTGCATATATAAAGAGTTTTTATATTTGTTCTTTAGTAGATATCAACTCACATCCTGCCATTTCTGTGATATGCAGAATACTGAAAGGTCTGCTACGTCTCCTACCAGGAGAAAGCCCCAGGATAGACCCAGGACACACTGGAGAGATTATGTCCCTCAGCTGGTTTGGGAACACCACACAGATGAGCAGCAGGTATTGTCTCTGTTTAAACTGCAACCAGGACCTGAATAAACAGGAGAAAGTGGATGGATGGACTTCAATTACACTTTATATTCACAGGTTTTTTTACAGCATTACTGACAAAAGCAATGTTTTTAATAAGCTTTCTTCCTTGAATATGCCGTCATGCTGCCAGCAGACCTGTCTATGTGTGTGACTGGTCATAAGAGAACAAATGCCAACTGCCACAAAGAAATCAATATAATGTGAAAACTGACCAGAAAGGGAGAAAAACATCAAAAGTGATGGCATGGAGTTGTGATATCTCAGTCTGGAGCAAAGAGACCAACAGAGAAACAAGCTTTTGAAACTGATCACATTAAAAAGTACAAGTGAAATTGCAAGTATTGAATCAGCTCACCTGGGCCTTGAAAGAAGGAAATTCAATAAAAGACCCCGAAGAGAAACAATGGCTGTATTGATTTCAGCATATTAAACAAGCTCTGAGGTGTTGATTAATTACTTCTGCCAGTGAACCCCTTAATGACTTCATCCAGTCGCCGTGCTGCTAATTAACAAGTGATTAAAAAGGCAGGCGGAAATGTCTAATCTAGGCCGGTGGTAGAGCTCACAAGGAAGTCATTCTGCACTCAGTCCGCCTGAGCGGGCTCCCCCCCCAAAAAAAGCCCCAAGACAGTTGTCCAGGGACTAATTTAGCCGCCTTTGTTCAGGTTGTGTGAATGGAAGTGAAGGGCTCTCTTGGGGAGAGTAACTAGAGAGTGACTTGTCTGCTCCACTGTCACTGTTCATTCAGTGAGCTGATACTGGCATGGCACTTGTTCGCTAATGATCTCGCAGCAGTGGGCTGATTCACAGCCCACTTTCTGGGTTGCTCCCTTTTCTGTCCCTTTCTTCTTCTGCAGCAGTGGAGGTTAACAGAACATGGGTGCTGCTGTGCTTTCATACGTCTATATTTGAGCCACTTCTCTCACCAGTCTCATGCCCCTAAGTGATTCACAGAGGAAAGTAAATGGCTTTCATTTCTTAACAGCAGAAACATGATTAGAAGGGCTGAATTTTTCAGTCTGAAATGCTCCAGATTTACTGCTTAATAAAAGAACACCCTTAAGCTAAAAGAAACAGTTGCATTAATCTGTTTGAGCCCCTGTATGTTGCTTTATGCCTGTACTTTGCACCCCAATAAACAAATGCATGGCAATCATGTGCTTTAAGCTGTTTTTGCCGACTCAGAATGGATTTTTCTCAGTTCTGCTTTTGAATACAAATGAGGGCATTGAACTCCTCAGTGCAGGTCACCGAAATAATTCAGAGCTGCTGCCCTCAGCAGATGATGGGATTTCAAAATATGACAGCTTGAGTAAACATTTATTTTGTAGCCATTGTGCAGCATTGCCATCCACTGTGTCGCCCCGCTCCGTGGAGCTCTCACAGTCAGAATAAAATGGCAATGTGATGTATTGGCTTTCGCTATCAGCAGCGAGCAGGCCCTATGTAATGAGCACCATGTTTCTCCAGAGGAGAAGTGATTCTTCAAACTAGAGATCATTGTGCAGTCTGTGCACAGTCCAGGCTCTTCCTGGTTCAGTGTGGGTTTCACACAGAACTGATAAGTGCTCAGATGAGTGTAAATGGGTAATTTGCTGTCGCGGGAACCTCATTGCTCAGCAAAAACAGATTAATTTAATTCTAATTTGAGAGCGTTAGCAGAGCAAGGTGCTTTGACTGAACTGCTGTGACACTGTGACAAAGATGTGATTGAGTTTAATGTGTCCATAAATGAATAGATGTGCTGTCTCAGAAGCAGTAATGTGAACATTAAAATGCTATCCACCCTCTGCGCTACTCTTACACTGTTAAACATAATCAACTTGAGACTTTATATTCATCCCAGGGGTTACTCACTGATGAAGTATTTTGTAACAACTTGCATTTTAATACGCTTTGTTGCCTTCAGCTCTCATTTTGGCAGCCCACAGACAGCAGACTGAATTGGCATAACTTCATGATTTACGTTTCCCTTGTGGCTGCATTTTGCTCTCTGATTTCTGTTTCGATGTCAAACGGTACCTTTAAAAAAAAATTTTTTCTTACAGAACATGCTGTGCTGCTTAAATTCATATCCTAAAGCTAAATGTTTGGGGGTGTGAAACAGGTTCTTGGACATTTGACCAGTAGCCTCCAATAGAAAGAAAGGTTCAATTAACTAAACCACAGGTGTCGAACTCCAGGCCTCGAGGGCCGGCGTCCTACAGGTTTTAGATGTTTCCTTGATCCAACACAGCTGATTCAAATGGTTAAATTACCTCCTCAACATGCCATGAAGTTCTCCAGAGGCCTGGTAATGAACTAAACATTTGATTCAGGTGTGTTTACCCAGGGTGAGATGACATTGGAGTGAATCTACTGCAGGAAAGATTGTAGCTCTGTGTTAACACACACTTGATCTACACCAACAAACTACTAAAACCTCTGCCATTATAGAGGTGGTCATGCTTTCTGATGAACAACAAACCAAGTGAATTTGATTAGCAGCACCTGGCTGGTACTTACCGTCCTAATTCTTAGGGAAGCAGAAAGGGTGTACGTAGTTTTTCAAAGTGTAGCTTTTACCTAGAAATTATTGTCTCAGTGAATGAATTAACTTGTCTCCTAAACATCAGAAAGAGTAAAATAAGGACATCAGTATATCCTGGAGTCAAATATAACATTGTATTTTGTCCAGTTAATAGTTAAACACCTCCCATAATTCTGTTATGAGATTTAACCCAGTTGTGGCTTTTGATAGCTGCAGTCCAAAAGGGGAAACTGCCACACCCTTCTTCCAGCTGCGTCTGAAAACAGAGGCTTCCTGTAACTGAGCACCAGATACAGATCAGACACTCTGCCATGAGTCAGGATGGCACAGTTTCTATCAGATTTCTATCTAGCATTGCAAGCACATCACACACATCTCCACAGGGAGAGACCAGATCGTGGAAAGAGGAAAACATGGTGGTTCAGGTTGCCTTGGCAAACTTACACACAGTTATATTTGTATTTGCTTTTTCCAGATTTCCTTGACTGATGAAAGATATGGGATGCATTCCCAACTCATCACAATTCCAAATTACATAGAGGCATCGTGTCCAGGTATCAGTGGCTGACAACCCCTGACTTTAAAACAGTATGAGTTTAGAAAACAAGCCTGAGGTTTTTATATATTGCTGTTATTGCCAGAAACAAATCTCATGTAAAGAAAAGGCTTAACAAATTCTGAAAGGAGCTACACTAGGATTTTCTGAGAAATACAGCTAAAAAGGGATGATATTCAGTTATCCAGTAGAAATCAGTAATCTTAAAGCCCAGCCATCATGCTAGATTTAAACTCTTAAAACAACCTTTTTTGCTCAGTTTAATCCGAGGTGTGACATACGGATCCAAGATGTCTTTAAAAAATAGTGAAATTTCAACATGAATGACTTCTCTAAAGCCACCATATCATCCATACTTTTTCACTTTAGTGTCAGATTGTGTTTGACTAGACAACATGAAAAAGATAAAAGAATAACTGTGTGTTTCCTTGCATTCAAAGTGGAATAATTTCACTTTTTTGGCTCATGATGAATGTTTGATACACGGGACAGCAAAGCACAAGTGCGGATCTGTATAACATATTCTGTATATAAAAGGTAAAAAATAGCCACCCTGGTTTGTGGTACCCTGATTTGAAGCCTAAAGTGCAATATTTTAGCCATCCCTGTCATGGTGTTTAGAATACCGACATGTCGAGCAAACCAGACACTGCACGCTGTAAAACATATCCAGCTCGATAGGCTCTTTATGGATGACTGCAATCTACAGAAGGAACACCATGCTGTAAGACTAAGACTACAAATGACCAGTTGAAACCATAAACTCACAGAGAAAGTCTTTGCCGAGGTGAGAAATTGTGTAAAATTGCATCATTTTTGAGATTTCTACAATCCGACTTCTTTTTGCAACCAGAGCAGTCGCCCCCTGCTGGCTTCTGAAGAATGTTTAACCAGACACCAGTTCACTTCTCCAAAATTAAAGAACACCACACACCTTTCGTACTTTCACTTTATGACATAAAATCTGGTTTATTTCCTTTACCATACTGGTTAGAGAACTAACTCCTTTATGGCCTTTTTAACATCTACAGACTCTTAATGCTGTTTATCAGCCAATCATCTCTAAGAAGCTGTGCATCACTGTGAAATAAATAGATGCCTGTAAGCCCCCCAACCCTGAATGGCGCCGTTAAAACATTCACACACTACTAAAACTCAAAGGCTCGAGCTTCTGTTTTCTTCTTCCTCCACTAAGCTGTCAACAGTGACACTTTTGGCGATCTGTGCTCCACTGAAGTGGTTCAGACTCACTTGGCTTAGTATCTAAAGGACTCTGCTTTGTTAACAGGTCTTTTCAAGTGGTCTAACACAGAAAGTCAGAGACTCTGCTCTCAGAGAGCCAACTTACACCCTGGAGGACGTGTTTTTGTTGGCTCTCCACAGAGGGGGAACAGAGCGAGTAGGTGGACGGGTGATGGAGAAATAGAAAGAGAAGTTAGGTGTGAAACTTACACTCTTCCTGCACAGTTGGCTGAAGAAAGAACCACTGTTGGCACAATCAACACAGAGCCCACAATAACAAAAGAAGCTCTGCTACTACTGATTAGACTCCATGTGTGGGAAAAAAGGCTTACAAAGACAGAGCTGCAGAGATACAGGCTGTGGTGAGAGGCAAAGCATGAGGAGCAAAACAAACATACAAATCAAGGGTCGTATAACCGCACAAGCAACAGTTTTCAATTTCAATAAATCTGGTTATAATTAATTACTTAGTGATCAGACTTCCTGCTGATATCTCACTTTAGTTTGGTTTCATAATTTCCTCTGGCTATAATCTATAAACAGATTATATTTATGGCCAAATGGGGCAAATCTCAGTTGGGGGTATGCCGCTTTGCTCTCTCGCTCCTTCCCTTTGTGTTTTTTGGGCTGAGAAAAATATATTTGCACATAAAACGATCCCGTGGTGCAGCATTAGAGATGCTATAGTCATTTAAAAAAATGAAATAGTGTTCACTGTGTAATTTTGAGTATTTTTTCAAAAACAATTAAGCGATTAAAATGGCATAAAATCCAAAATGAAAATTTTTACTTGGCAACAGGGGAAGCAAATTAGCATTTCTTTGCTTTCAGGAAGAAGTTAGGAGAAGGATGTTTGCCTCTGTCTCTCACTGCTGTCCCTTTCTTTCAGCAGGCCTGCCGTCCCCTGTGTTATTTATGAAATGAGGCCTTCGCTGACATGTGGGCAGACACACAAAGCGTCGTTTAGCACCGGGTCATTTGTCACATCAGAGCATTCCTTGGCACATGCAGGGAGGCTCCCTGTAATCTGTCAGAGTCAAATGTAAAGAGGCGACACAGAGCAGCAGGATCAGCAGACGCCCTGCTGTCAAATCGACTGTGACCCTAAACCCCACATTGTTCTCAGTTAGCAAATTCTTGTCTGAATGAAAGCTGAGCCAAAATACTGTTTTGCATCATGATGGGAAAAGACGCGAAGGCTTTTATGTCAAGATTACAGCAAAAGCAAAAGGTAAGCTCAATTTAAGATCACCAAACGAACAACAAAAATAGGAAAACAAACTAATAATATACTATCTAACGACAAGGAGGAAGACAGAAGACAAGAAACATCAACCACAGCTGAAAAGGCAAAAGTAAAGTAAAGCAGGACATAAAAACAGAACAAAACACATGAGGGATCTGTTTTCTACTGAGAGAAGTGACCTGGAGGTATCTGCTGGTCTGTAGCTGAATCCTCCAAACACTAAGGAAAGGTGCAGTACATCTTTTATGACCTACTTTACCAGAGGCTCCACTGAACCATCCTTTATGAAAGGAAAAGAGATCAAATCATTCCACAGTTCAAAGTGACGCACTGTCTTACAAAAAAAAAAAAAAGCAGTTAATGTTGCGTTTTCTATTTCCTGCCATAACCTGCAGATATTTTTAAACGCACGGGTGAACTGTGAACTATGATTGTATTACAAAAACATTTTTTTAAGAAACCACCTTTACAATAGATAAAATGTCTACGTGGAAAAAAAATGTTTTACTTTTTTTTTAACTGTAAAAAATTGTAGTTATATAGCTAGTACTTAAGGGCCAACTTAAGCTTCCTTCAAACTTGTTCTCTTTTAGTTGTCCTAAGCGGGCTTTCTGATGATCACTGTGCCTCTGCTAATGTCACTCTGTTTGATTTATTTGCTCTTATTCTTGTAGGCTCATTCTGAGATGGTCTGTCCCCACCAAATCATTCAGCTGCATGTCTGCCCTCCATCGTCTTTTGCCTCCTGGAAAAATCTGGCCAGTCACTCCCATTTTAGACTAATTCAGTTCAAACATTAGACGCTTCAGAACTTACCAGCAACATGGATCAACCTCCTTCTATTTCTGACACAAGTTGTCTCCTGTGCTAAGACCCTGAATTCCCCAGTTGCTAATAAATAAACGTTTTAAACTGGACGCTTAAGATTTAAGAAGGATGTTGTCGTTTCAGCACAGCAGGCTTAATCCACTGTCATGTTATTAAAGAGGCTAGAGTAAACAGAATCGGATTTTCTGCACATCATTCTGCCTCGACCGCAAGACATTTTCCATCAAATTCAGGTAAAGTCACTCACTAAAGAACATGATAGGCACACAGAGAAAATAACTATAGGATTAACAGGAAACTAAAGAAAACCATTGGGACTGTGATACTTTATAACATACTGCATCATAGCCTAATCCAGAGAGGCTTATATTTCCAAAATTAGAAAACAGTTGTTGTGCTCAGAGTTTTAAACAATCCTGCATATTATCATAAACAGGTATTTAGAGGTTGAGTAACGTGTTGTCACAGGAAAAATTATTTTTTAGGTTTTACGAGCTGAAAAATGAAGGTCCACTAAAAACTGCAGCATCATCAGCACTCGGCAAGAAGTTGTTGGTTTCAACGCGACCAGCTTGTTGGTGCCTTTCTGTGTGGAGTTTGCATGTTTTCCTGTGTAAGCGTGGGTTCTCTCTGAGTAATCTGGCTTCCTTCTACAAACTGAACACAGGCATGCAGTTAGGTTCGTTGGTTAAGTGTAAGAAAATCAACTGTCTCTTTGATGCATATTTATCAATAAACCGTTTAACACAAATACAGTTACACTAGCTTTTTATCTATTACGTATGGAGTCAAACTTTTACTATTCAACCAGCTCCAGAGAGAAAAATAGAAAAATAAAGAGCACCACCATCCTACATGTGTCTCATAACCCGGAGCAACATCTAAAAGGATAAGATATCAATTTCCTGTTATTATACCCATATCTTTTCTGAGATTTATTTAATCTGCCTCATATTGGATTTCCCTCAGCAGTGCTGGCCTCCTTCTTTCTGCATTTACAGGCCTGTGGTTAACAGGGGTGTGTGAAGCATTTGCAATGGTGTGCGTGTGTGTGTGTGTGTGTGTGTGTGTGTGTGTGTGTGTGTGTGTGTGTGTGTGTGTGTGTGTGTGTGTGTGTGTGTGTGTGTGTGTGTGTGTGTGTGTGTGTGTAGATGAGGGTTTACTGATTTCTGATGGGCAGTGGGTGTTTTATTTCCTCTTAACATGTGAAAGACAACTCCTCCTCCAGAAGATGGAGGTCTCATCTTCATTAGTACAAACCTGAGGGTGAAGCTCTGCTGTAGATCCAGGCTTTCAAGCAGGGATGTGTCCACAAGGGGAGGGGAAATACGACTGCTCCCTCTGGTGCTACCCACCACCACTGATGTTGGATGAAAACATTAATGGGATCTTTTTTGTACAATGTAGTACAAAGTAGTGTGGTTTTAATGTAGCTGCACCCTATTTATGTCTTTTTTAAGCTGATTTCTGTTTCTGCTGTTTTCTTGTATATTGTAGATACAAAAACTGTAATTTATCAACTAATATTGTCTCCCCCATTGAATAAAAGTCCTACATCATAACATAACTTAAAGAATTCATTGTACTATAATATTCCAATAGAGCACTTTGCTCTCAGACTGTAGGCTTTTTTGTGGTTGTTAGAGTTTGGAAAAGTAGATGGGAGGCAGAGCATCAGGCTCCTGTCCTGTGGAACCAGCTCCCAGTTTTTGTTCAGGATATTTCAGATTAGAAATAATCTAATCTAGAATAATCCCAGCAGCATATAAAATACTAACCTGTTGCAACATTATCATGTTAATTATCATGATCCAGTAAAATATATGACTTTGCATAATGAGAACAGGCCCCCCCAAAATACATACAGACAAAAGATGCATATATGTAGACTACTCCATAATAAAGACTTTAACTGATCAAGCACACACATCCATACATATGCAATAATACTAAGTGCAATAATCCTTTCTGTCATCGTTGTATTTTTACTCAGTTGTATATAGTATTTGTATTTGTATTCTATTTTTATCTTATTGTATATTTATTTTATTTTATTCTACTATATATATAGTATTTTATTTTTATTCTATTCTGTACAGTTGTGTACTGTATTTATTCTTATTGTATTCTAATTTTTGCCTCATAACTTTTGCACTGTCCACTTCCTGCTGTGACAAAACAAATTTCCCAAGTGTGGGACTAATAAAGGTTATCTTATCTTATCTTATCTTACATGTTTTTAATGTTACTTATTACATACAGGGACAAAATACTTGTTTCCCCATTTTGCAAAAAGCTATTTTTATGTGTATAGCTGAAACCCACTAAAAAGGAGGAATGTGTTACTGTATACTGCATTTAAATGCCACATCGTTTTGCAAACTGCAGATATTTGACTTCCCAGATGCTTGATGGTGACTTGAGGAGGTCTGGGGACAGCAGCAGCAAACCCATCCTATGAAGGATTAAGGGATGTGTTTGATGGATGTAGGATTTAACAGGGGCGATAACAACAGCAACAACAACAACCTAGAAATGCCTCATGAATGAGTAAACAGGCACAAAAATGCCACCAATGGCTGATGTCTGGAGGCGTTTCTCCAGCCTTCAGTCATCCAAGCGGCAGAGCAAATGATGGAGAGGAGAGGATCAGTGAAGTCAGCCTGAACCAAGACAGGATGTAGGGGCATCAACCTTCAAAATAAAACACACCTTGCGCAAAAACTTGATAAGCAAGTTTGAGGAATAGCTTATAATGATATCATTAAAATATTACTGAAGAAATATTGTCGGTATAACTGTATTTTTTAACCCTTATTCTATATTTTTTGTCTTGTTTTGATTTTATTTGTCTGTAATTTTCTTATCTTTTAAACTTATTTGTTTTGAATTTCAATTTATTTTCAGTCCATACAGTTTAGAGGCAGGATTACATAAGTTTACTCTTCGTCCTACTCCTTTTCCAGTATGTAAACTGACCGGTCATAATGTTGTTGATGGCAGTTCAGTATCCCTTTTCTTGTTTATCTGTTTACAATGCTCTTTTGTTACTTATTTGTGTTTTCTTTTTCTTTTACATGTCTAAAATCAATCAAAATGTTTAGTTTGAATTTTACGCACTATTAGTTTTAATCTTTTTAAATGCTCATATTGTAAGGGATACTTGTGGGGGAGGTGGGGGATCAGATCAGCTTTTGCACTAAAAAAGACTTACAGCCAAGTGAACTTTTTATATAATAATAATAATAATAATAATACTATGTTTATTTATTCCTATTATAATTTAGTCTCCTTGGCTTGTAATAATGATTGATTAATAGACTCATTGAAGAGTATCCTTGTCCTTTCAATTATCCTGAAAATGCAGCTTCCTCTAACGGAAATCTTTTAGGACCTCGCCTAACTTTATGCACTTTTCAGATAAACAGATCAGTCAAAGTATCAGTAACTATCGGACTACTTAACTAAGAGGATCCCTGCTGCCAGGGATCGGTTCACTTTGCTTCAGTTTAGCTGCGGGACAGCCGTGAATAAACGCCGGTTTTTGAGTTCCGGGGGTTGCGCTTACCTGAGGAGCAGAGTGCCAGGCTACGGTTTCCGCTCGTGCCGTGTTGTGGTGACTAGCCGTGGTCACTAGCAGGGCTAGCTAGCTGTATGACTGGTGTTGCTGCAGCATAGAGAAAGCGGCAATTAGCCAGCAAGCAGGCTACTCTCACTCGTCTGTTTTCTTGGTTCTCTTTTTAAGACAGTTCGCCATCTCTGCTGATAACACATTATGTGCTGGGTGCTGCAGTAAGGTGAGTGTCACACAGCCTCAGGAGTTTCACATGTAAAGTCGTTAGCCTGGAAGCTGAATCACCCCGGTTAGCGGCGGACAGCGGCGCAGACTACTCCCTGGATTCCCGAGGAATTCCACTAATTTGTCCGTGTTTGAAACGTGTTTTAGTGGGGTCTCATTTTCAGGTGGTGCATGTTGTTGCAGCTTTTGTTAACTGTGTGGTTGAAAGAGCTTGTTTTAGTGTGATGTCAGTGCTTCTCTTTCATTATTTCATTGCAGAAATTCAAATTTTATTATCAAACATGCTAGCAAATAGCCCCCCCCCCGACACGCCGTGTTGGCAGCATTAAGTGCTGCTGCATTCTTATACATGAACAAAGTGCTCTGCAGATAAACTGTCTTGTTGTAACATCTGCAGAGCTTAAGCCAGTGATAACGGAGCAGCTGCTTTACGTAAATTGCATCTCTATAACGTTTAGTGGGTTTGTGACATAGTCAAAGATACTCCGGGCTTTTCTGTGTTTCTCTACCGACTGTGTCTTTTCCCCTCCTTTCTTTTGCAGGAAGGTCAGCAGATGGAAAAATGATATTTATACCCAGTGGATTACTCATCACGCCTTTCGAAATTGTGGAGTGCTTTTCTCCTTAGCATCATGCGTTTCTACAAATCAAGCCTAGTCTCCTGCTGCAGAGATTTCACCTCCTTACGTTTGGATTTATCCGCCAGTTTTTAAAGACGGTCCTTATCATCTTCTTCTTCTTTTTAGTGTCGTTCTTGTTATTATTTTTAAAGTGCTTCCGGTAAAACATTAACTATGTGTCTATGCGGGTTGGATATGCTCAGATAAACACAAGCGTGAAGTCGTGCGAAGGGAAGCCCAAAGAAGGAAGTCCAGGACGGGATAGGCACGCAGAAACTACCCCGCGTCCCAAAGAAACATGGCCTCGGTGTGGAAGAGACTGCAACGTGTGGGGAAGCATGCGTCTAAATTCCAGTTCGTGGCTTCCTATCAGGAACTAATGGTGGAATGTACTAAGAAATGGTGAGTTTTTAGCGACCACATTGCTGTCATTGAAGCCTAGTGAAAACTCTCTCTCTCTCTCTCTCTCTCTCTCTCTCTGTGTGTGTGTGTGTGTGTGTGTGTGTGTGTGTGTGTGTGTGTGTGTGTGTGTGTGTGTTTTGGAATGTCGAGCTTGTTCCTGGTGGCCATAATTCACACACACATACACTCACAGTCTCCTTGGTGTACAGGCATGTCTGTATGCAGGGAGGAGCCCGGCTGGCTTTTAAAATGTTTCTTTTTTTCTTGTGTATCGATGTGGATTTGATGCAGTAGAGAGATTTCACTTCAACCAGATGTGCTGGCTTCACTCCCCTTCTCTTCCTCCGCTCACTCCTCTGTTGATATTCTTGAGCAAACCACTAGCAGCTCTAGGGATGCTTTTGGGAATCTCAGCTTGACCTCCAAACTCACCATATATACAAATTATTAATATAACCAGTTAAGTCTCATTCACAGGAAAAATCTAATGGTTAATGTAAACAGTCACATAAATACAACTCAAGAACAGTGTAAGTTGATGAACTCCAGACACACAACCTTTTTTAAAAAAGGTTGTTTGTCAGATTAAGTTTACATGAAGTCACATTGATCAACAGGAGACTGCAGCCTTTAAAAGTGACAGTTTAAAAGTGACTTAAACTCTTGATTATGGTTTTTACACATGTATGTACAGAGATGAGAGGGAACCAGCCCAAGTAGAAAACCAAGCAAATAGCTAGGAAAGTCTGCAGACATACAGAGAACAGTGATGTACATGATTTCCACAGCGATTGATAAAACATGTAGCTGCTTGTCAGAGGTGTTATTAAGTAGCAGATCATCGTACTCTGATAAAGGTTTAAAAAGTAGCAGAAATCAAGTGTTTACTCCCATTTGAGAGAGAAACAGGATAAGTTGAGATTTAGTCTGGACTCCAGTATTAGGTGTTTTAAATCAGCGGTCCCCAACCTTTTTTGCACCACAGACCGGTTTATGCCTGACAATATATTCACGGACCGGCCTTTAATGGATCGCGGATAAATACAACAAAATAAAACTAGTACCCGTACCGAAAAAAATAAGATTTATTCATAACACACATGAAAAGACCCAGGAAAACAGAGTTAACAATCAAAACGATAACAAAATAACGCTGAAAACCGATTAAAAACCCTGAAAACCATACTTTTCACACCTGAGCCTCAACTCTCGCGGCCTGGTACCAAACGACTCACGGACCTGAACGGGTCCAAGGACCGGGGGTTGGGGACCGCTGTTTTAAATGCCAAGCTGTGATCTACACCATTTGAGTTTCAGCCCTTTGTGCCTTTTTTGCTTTTTAGGATGATGAGGTGCTTTTGCCATTAACAGATGCCAACGAGAAGTCATTAATTACAGAGTTTCTTAAAATTAAATGCACTGCTTTTCCTTTTGTGAAGTTGCCAGCTTTACTGCACAGGAGTGAAAATAATGTTTGAACAGTAAAGATTTAAAATGATATTAATTGGTAGTGTAAATTTATAAATTTACATGTAAAGGTAATAGACATCTCGTTCTATGTACCATCAATGTTCTTAATAGATCAGTCATTACATGAGAAGAATAATTTAACCAGAAGTAATACTTTCTGTTGTGTGTCAGGTTTTAAAGGGTGCCTTTTGAGGTGTGTCTTTCACAAGTCTTGGCTTATAGGACTTGTACATATCTATAAACAAAAAAACATTTTCACTTGTGTGTAATCATACTGGCATCACCACAGCAAGAATGCTGGTTATTGAATTAATAATTAGACTGTTTTGCAGGCAGGTCCTTGCCCTCCTGGCTTTAAAACCATACTAAGACATCCATACCCTTAAGTGACACGAATCTCATCCCTGCTTCTTTTAGTCAGATGTGAACGCTGTTAGAAATATGACAAAAATGATCTGCACACTTGCATACTCTGCATTAGTAACATACATGCAGTGTTTTTAATCGGTTAATATTGTTTAGTTTTAGTTTAGTGGCTCATCTTGTGGTTGTATGCCAGAAATATTTGAATCTATGAAAGAGGCGGACGAGCTGTGCTTTTAGATGTGGAGATGAAGTGGAGAGATAGGTAGATACGTGCTACAGTTATGCCTGCAGCTGTGTGCCCTGTAACGAGGGAAAAGCTTGGGCTTGTAAGGTAAAGATGTAGCCTGCAGACACAGATTCTCAAGTAGCGTGCCGTAGGCGTGACTAACACAGCCCCACAGAGCTTCGACCTGGGACAGATGTTAACGTGTTGGAGAAAGGAATGACAAAAATGTACCTCTCTTCCCAGAGCAAAGGGTGGGTGGGCTCAGCTCAGTGTCAGTAGTACACTTTGTTTTGCAGTCTTGAGAGGTGCTTTCATCTTATGATATGCCAGAAATGTATATACAGAGCCATTTGTTGTTATATAATACAGTTCTTATCTATAGGTAATCAGCACTGCAGTGATTTATTGATCCTTAGAGATCAAGTGCTTTTGCATTTTGCTCAAAGCTGTGAAGATAAGTTGAACCCAAATTCCTGTGTTACAGCAGTCACAATTGTAGACACAATCTGTAACCAAACTGCTTAAACAGTTTTCAACCAGTTTCTTTCTTGTATTTGTATATAGGCATATGAAACATTATTGTGTGTCAGATGCACCAGTTTTTGTCAAATTAGTGTATCAGTCATTCTTGTGGCCAGAAAAACTCTTTTAAATGTATCAGGTGAGCAGTCACTTCAGGGCTGTAGTGGGGTGTTTCAATCATATTAGAAGCAGCCCCCAGAGCTCAAATGGTTCATAACGTCTTAAAAAAAAAACAAAGCCAAAAACCAACTGAACCAAAAAAAAAGCCCATAGTTCTTTTTAATTTTCGTAATCAATAACAGGAAGAAAAAGGCTGAATGCTTACTTTGTGTCAGTACTCCTGCATGTGCCTGTATGTACACGTGTGGGTGATTTGTGCTTAGTGTGAAATATAAAAGCATTTCAAATATTCAAAGGCTTAGTAGAGTAATCTCTACAATCTTGATAACTGGACTTCAAATAGTCACTTCAAGGACGTGTTTTCCTTCATGTCGAACTCCTTTGCCTCAGGCTGCTTGCTGCTTCTTGTCACATGATCTTTGGTTGAGCTTGAATAATCTTCAAATTTTATAAAGAATACATGTTTTAACTGAAAGTTTGTACACATTTTTCATTGTGCCAAGTTTTTATGTAAATGAGTGTACTTCTATTGTCTGATTTATTTATTTTTAAATTTCTGTTTCTCTTTGAGTGGAGTTTAATTTCCTCAGGCATAAACCACATTTTTTGTTTATTAAAATATCAGTAAATACCAGTGATATGAACCAAAAAGCAAATAGGAAGAATGTGTGTGATATAGGGATGGTCCCCGTGAATAATTTATTAGTTGCCCTTGAAAGCTTAGGTGTAACCTTTGACTGTCTTTTCTGAACTGTGCGGTTTCTGTCATATTTCAGGCCTGCTTGTAGAACAAAATGACTAGGTTTGCATCAAAAGTTGATGAGGGTGGGGTCTGCCTATTCAGCTACCATTTTTGTTGCTGTTTTTATTCACACTGATTTGGTCGAAAGCATTGCAGCGGCTGCAAACAATATCATCTGCAAATTATGCCGGGCGACAGTAATAGCAAAGAGACGAAGCACTTTTGGAATATGGGGAAAGCCAAAAACTGCGCTTCCTCCACTTCCGTACCATTGATTCATTAATGCTGAATTCTCTCTTTGTTTTCTTTGAGAAAATTAAAGGATTTTAAGTGTGCCTTATAGTGTGTAGAATACGTTATACAGAAGAAAAGAATATATCGTGATATATATCGTTACCGCACATGCTTCAAATTATAACGTGATATGGATTTTAGGCCATATCGCCCAGTCCTAACACTGATTGATACTGAGGTGCTAAAACCCCAGTTAAACAGGTGGGAAAAAGAAAACTAAAAGTTAGGCAGCATTCAGAAATTTGTCAAAACTAAGTGTAATGTAATGGAGTTCCATTTAAAAATTGTATGTGTGTATATAGGATCCATTTGAAAGAATTAATAGTCATAATATCATTTAAATGTGGTTGAAATGTACTTAAGGTCAGATTAGTTTGTGGAGTTCAGTCTCTGCTACCCAGATCTTGCAGTAAAATTCTTCTTAAATAGGTTGGAAAAACAGTATAAACTTAAATCAACTCATATGCTTAAATTTTAGTGTCTTATTCACTAATTTCATGTATTATTATGTTTTCATATTTTGAGAATTGTGTAAGAATTTAGGGCATCTGAGGATATTGATTCTCTTGTCACGTGTTTTTATCATCCACTCAACTAGTCATGCTGACATGTCTGCTTTTTTTCCCTCTACAAAGGCAGCAGGTGAGGTCACAGTCGGCTTAAAAACAGCTTTAGCTGTGTAAAGATATAATCTGTTTATTTGCACACTGAACATTTTATTATTTTTACTGGTTTACCCACCATCAGATGGGGGAAGGAAGTAAAGCCATAATGCTTCCCCAGACTACATTGACAGAAACAGTAATTCAACCTTTCATAACATGGGAGGAGTTCAAGTATTGCTGCCTTGAATTTTTATAAAGTTTATTGTCTGACTTTGGTTATTTAGCATATTAGTTTGCATCCAGAGTAACATGTTAAAATGCAGAGAAGAGAAATATCTGTTTTCTGTGAAAGACAGATTTTTTTTTTTTGTGCGAGTCAGGGTACCTTCTTTCTTACTGTGGCTCCCAAATCCTGCAGATTTGCAAACTGTCGACTCTTACATGTAGTTTTAGTATTTGGTTCACAAATGCCTTCAATGAGTTATTCCTGATTGTTGGACAGGTGTTGTCTCCTTTCTTGCTGAAGGAGAATATGGAAAGTGAGCTTTTTAGGTACATTGAGAAAGGGATATAAATTCTAAATGTCTTCTGAAATCATGTTGGTAAGTTCTAAAGCATCAATATATTACACAGCCCGAATTTGTCGTCCGCTTTTGTCAGTTGAATTGGTGATACAGCCTGTGAAAAAGCGTTCTACCTGTTAAACCCAACCACATCAATCATTTTACACTTTTGGATCATTTCCTGTGTGGGAAAGTTTGCTGCTAATGTAAGCAGAAATGTGATTGATGGAGTTTTCTTTCCTGTTGTTATATTTTTTTAAAGTGATTTCAAGCCTTTATCTGTGCCCTTGTTGCTCTATCTGATTGATTTCTGCAGCTCAGGAAGTTAGAACATCACTCACACAGCCGTTTCAGACTGCAGGATCAATGCTGACGAACCATTTAAAATTTAATGAATACACTGTTTTTCTTTGCCAGGGAAATGAGACACCATTCAGTCTTGCAGCAAGACTGTTCTGTCTTTAGATGAAATATTTACATTAGTATCACTTGCTTTTCATTCAAAGCAGGTAATTATGATGCGTAATAAGTGGCAGGAAGTTTGTAACTTATAATTCTTTTAGAGAATGTTTTTTAACATGTTTTTTTTGTGTGCTTTTGTCTGTGAATATTTATGAATGTAGATGTTTTGTGGCCTTTTGGAGGCTTATATGTGCTTGGGACATTTCTCTGACGGCTGATAATCTATAATTTTGGTAATCTCCTGGTGACAACATAGAGTAGCTTGGAGACTTTCACACGCTCGCTGATCAGGTCATGTGACCTGGGTGGGTTAGATCATTATTTGCCTTATACTATATTATAGGTTGTACAGTCTCTCTCACTTTCTCACAGTTAATCTCACATTAATTGAGTGTGACATTAATTTGCCCCTCTGTGTGCTTTTCTAAACCACTGAGATTAACAGCTTTTCTATCAGAAAACTTGGTATCATATTGGCTGTAAATTTAAGCTTTTAATCAGCCAGTTTGTGTTATTTCAGACCCTAAATATACAAAGTATTACCTGAATGAGTACTGTAGGTCTTGCAGACCCACACAGAAGACGTGGGAGTTGCACACTGCAATCAGCACAGAGACATTATTGATTACATGGTTGGTCTGTCTTGCTCATGCAAGCATGGCTAATCATCACTTCTTCCCTCACACCCACGTGACATAACAGGGAATGTTCAGTTCTGAGGAAGAAGCTTCATATCAATCAAAGACTGCACACATACCCTGAAGGCATACGTCCACACTTTTATAGGAATTTAGACATTTTGAACACACACAGACACTCTTATCAGGTAAACACAGAGACAAGTGGATTTTCCCATCTGCTTTGGGGAGACAAGGGGTCCTGCTGCAGATCCAAGCAGCAGAAGAATTTATCATAGAAAGCACTTTATAGATTCTTTGTTTTTCTGGCTTTCATTGGGCATTTGGTGGAGATGACTATGCAAGCATGAATAGACAGTCAAGGCATTGCTGAACATGAGATACCTTTATTTGACAGAAATCTTTGGGTTTTTTTTCTGGTTAATGTTGACAATTTTTGAGCAGAAGTGATGGGTGTGTGCATAAATTCCCTATTAACTTTATATCAGCCATTGGGCTGATTGCGACACATTATATAGCTGGTTAACATCCATTGCTTGCTGTTTGACCCCTAGGGCACAAAATGCTCTACTTATAACTTTTTCTTCACTTCCTTGATGCAGCAGCATAAAGTGTCTCATGAATGTCTGAATAGTGATAAAATGTTTTGTAGTTATCAAATTCAATAATTCGGTGTCACTGAATTAGGCAGTAGAAACTGGTACAGTTTGACAGGTTGGTGGTTTTTCAGGTAGGGCTTTGGATGACAAGATGAAGAAAGCATTTGGAGATTTTCATAGCCTTTTTGTTGTTGTTGTTGTTGTTGTTGAGGGATCTGCAAACTGACTTTGACTGTGTGTTAGCCACAAACGTAATTTTTTTTCTTGGCTAGTATTTGGTAGAACTTGGTATAGGGTAAAATTCAATCACTTTTAATAAGTGGATAATCACACGTTACAAAACTGGTTAAAGCAATAATGTTATTCCAGTGCTCAGGATTTTCCTTTGGTTCATACTTTATTATAATAATAATTATTATACATTAATCAGGCTCTTATTGTTCGAATCAGTTTGTGGTAGTGGGCACTGAAAAGAAATTTTAATTTGAAGTGTCTTTGTAAGCATGAAATGCAGTGGAAGTGGTGTTCTTAACACAGTTATTATGTACTTGAGTGTTGTGAAATGCGTGAAGTGTAGAAATGAATTCCACAGTTGAAGCATCTGGCTGACAGTTGACTAATGGCCAACCTTTTCAGTGGAAATGACCAGCGTGCGTTAGGCTGTGACATGTTGTCTTCTGCTGAGCGTGTGTGCATTATGGCGAGCGTCCATCTCATTTCTCTGCCAGAGAAACCTCTTCTTGCCAACTTGTCTGACGTGGCTCTCCATTCTCTTTAAATCTGAAGGCCTTGACAGATCAGATTCCCGAGTATAACTTTGGCACCAGTAGAGGGTTTTTATTGCCAGGTTGTAGTAGAGAGCTGTCATTTCTCTTGTCCGGGAATTTTGGATGAAACCATAAAATCTGGATTGTCATTATGTTTGAGGTTTTGGGAAAAATAACTCTGTCCCTGGATTGAATTTACTTAATTGCAAACATCTCCTTTGTTTTTGTTTCAGTTTTACAATCCATGCTTGTTTATTTCGAAACACACAAGTAAAATGTAAAATTATAGCAAATGTAAAGCAATTTTTATGTTTAGTGCTTGAGCTTTTTATTATTGAAGTTTATCGCCTCTTTTTCTAATTCTGATTCTTCTATTTTCTTGCCCCAAGCTCACTGATGTCTTCTGGGTTAGCTTTCACAGTGAAATGACTGCTTTTCTCTCCATTTATCTTTCCTCTCCATTCTTTCCCGATTACTTTATCTTCCTTCGTCTGTCGCACCTCAGTTGCTTTTCTTTTTGAGGGGGGCTTGCTTTGCAGTAGAATTCACCCAAGTGTTGTTGTTCTGTGCTGCAATCATGAGACAAAAACGGGGCATTTACACACTCCTCCTACGCACACTAATAGACATGAAACATTGCAGGGTTGTGAAGTAGTCAATGGGGTGTAAAATGTGATAAACTCTGCTGGTGTGTTTCACTTTGCTGCTGTCAGCCAGAAAAAAACACACAGCCCTGAAGACTGCTCATCATTTATCAGCCTGCAGAGCACTGCTGCAGCATCTGCAGGCTGATTCATACTGTGTGTGTATCTGGAACTGTACAGTTCGTACAGTTTTAAAACGCGGTTTTGGAAAATATAGTTGACATAGGTGGAATTTAGGATCCTCTCTTGCAGTACAAAGTGGGTTTTTTTTCCCCCTCTGGGTCTCTTTGGATGATTTGCTTCGTTGTCCAATCATAGCACCCTGTGGGGTTGCCAATGACCAGTGGCATTACAGCCAGGGTGGTGCAGCAGAGGAGGTTAATGTGCAGTCAAACACACCAAACTCAATAGTCTGTGGGTAAAAGAGAAACACACCTATTGAAAGTTTGTCACCTTCAGCATAAAGCTACATTTACATTTTGACATGCAGTGGTGAATGATTTAGCTTTACCACAATTAGTTAACATAAGTGAATCGATGTCGGCTGAACAGTTTCAACAATATTGGGTCACAAGATTCATTTGGTGCACATGGGGATCCAAGGCTGACCTGTGTGGTTGGATACAACAGACAAGCTGTTGGAAAGCTGAAAGTGGCAACAGTGACAACGTGAGCATTAGAACTGGACCACGGAGCAATGGCAGAAGCTGGCTTGGTCTGATGGATCATGCTTTCTTTTGCATCACATGGATGGTCAGGGTTATGTGTTTATGTGTCTGTCGCTTACCTCCGGAATACCTGGCACGCGATGCTGGTGGAGGCATTGTGACGCTCTTGGCAATGTTCTGTAGGGACACCTCGGGCCCTGCCGTCCTGCCATGTGCATGTTACTTTGACATGTACCTAAGCATTGTTGCAGAGCCTACTACCAATTAAGCATATTAGGTGATGTGCATCTCTGTAATGAGAAGGGGTGTGGTCTAATGACATCAACACCTTATATCAGGTGTGCATAATTATTAGGCAACGTCCTTTCCTTTGGCAAAATGGGTCAAAAGAAGGACTTGACAGGCTCAGAAAAGTCAAAAATAGTGAGATATCTTGCAGAGGGATGCAGCAGTCTCAAAATTGCAAAGCTTCTGAAGCGTGATCATCGAACAATCAAGCGTTTCATTCAAAATAGTCAACAGGGTTGCAAGAAGCGTGTGGAAAAACCAAGGCGCAAAATAACTGCCCATGAACTGAGAAAAGTCAAGCGTGCAGCTGCCAAGATGCCACTTGCCACCAGTTTGGCCATATTTCAGAGCTGCAACATCACTGGAGTGCCCAAAAGCACAAGGTGTGCAATACTCAGAGACATGGCCAAGGTAAGAAAGGCTGAAAGACGACCACCACTGAACAAGACACACAAGCTGAAACGTCAAGACTGGGCCAAGAAATATCTCAAGACTGATTTTTCTAAGGTTTTATGGACTGATGAAATGAGAGGGAGTCTTGATGGGCCAGATGGATTGGCCCGTGGCTGGATTGGTAAAGGGCAGAGAGCTCCAGTCCGACTCAGACGCCAGCAAGGTGGAGGTGGAGTACTGGTTTGGGCTGGTATCATCAAAGATGAGCTTGTGGGACCTTTTCGGGTTGAGGATGGAGTCAAGCTCAACTCCCAGTCCTACTGCCAGTTTCTGGAAGACACCTTCTTCAAGCAGTGGTACAGGAAGAAGTCTGCATCCTTCAAGAAAAACATGATTTTCATGCAGGACAATGCTCCATCACACCCGTCCAAGTACTCCACAGCGTGGCTGGCAAGAAAGGGTATAAAAGAAGAAAAACTAATGACATGGCCACCTTGTTCACCTGATCTGAACCCCATTGAGAACCTGTGGTCCATCATCAAATGTGAGATTTACAAGGAGGGAAAACAGTACACCTCTCTGAACAGTGTCTGGGAGGCTGTGGTTGCTGCTGCACGCAATGTTGATGGTGAACAGATCAAAACACTGACAGAATCCATGGATGGCAGGCTTTTGAGTGTCCTTGCAATGAAAGGTGGCTATATTGGTCGCTGATTTGTTTTTGTTTTGTTTTTGAATGTCAGAAATGTATATTTGTGAATGTGGAGATGTTATATTGGTGTCACTGGTAAAAATAAATAATTGAAAAGGGTATATATTTGTTTTTTGTTAAGTTGCCTAATAATTATGCACAGTAATAGTCACCTGCACACACAGATATCCCCCTAAAATAGCTAAAACTAAAAACAAACTAAAAACTACTTCCAGAAACATTCAGCTTTGATATTAATGAGTTTTTTGGGTTCATTGAGAACATGGTTGTTGTTCAATAATAAAATTATTCCTCAAAAATACAACTTGCCTAAGAATTCTGCTCTCCCTGTAAACTATAGAGAGGCAAATTCAGTTTGTTATAAATCTCATAATAATGATCATATTAATTTAATGCTATATCGGGTAAATTACATTTTCCGCCTGTTTAACTCTGACTGAAGCTTATATCCTGAAACCTATTAGAAAACATGGCCATGCTGGGATCGGTTCAGCCCCCAGTGACCCTGCTTTGGATAAGTGGCTAAGAAAATGGGTGAATTAATGACTGTGCCATGAGAATAAAGGCATTTTATTTAAAGTGGGAGAGATGTGTTGGAGAGTTAACATTTTTAAGCTGCTGTTTGAATTATAATATGAGAGAAATTAAAACATAAGCAGTTTCATTTGCCAGCAAATTATCTTAAAGACTTTAAAATCTTCTCGTTTTTCTCTCTTCAGTTTGATTCTCAGACAAAATAATTGATTACTCACAAATATCAGCACTGTGACAGTCGCCTGGCTGCTTATCTATCATTAAATTTAGAAATGTATTCACCAGGGCTCCTTGTTTTCTGCTGTGTGCGCTCTTAAGCATGTGATGGTTGTGATTCGTACAGTGTCAGTCACTCCCCGAGGCTGTTGGTGAATGGTGGTGTGGGAAGAAAGGATTTATTACCTCACTTCTCCCACTGAAAGGTAGTTTCATTCTTAATTATTTTGCTCCCAAATTCATGATCTACATGATTCCTGCTGTGCCTGATCTGTGCCTGAGGCTCTTGTTGTGTTTTCCCTTAGAGTGGAAGTAAGATGCATGTTGATCATTATTTGCATTGGTTTCCTACTACCACTGTGATTCATGAAACCCTTTTGTTCTCTGTTTATTTTTTTTAAATGAATGATTATATGCAGGGATCTTTTGGTGGGAAGCACATATTCACTCATAACATCTTGCTCTTTGTGTTGTTGTGATATCATCATATGCCAGTGCATCATGGGTTGTTGTGCACAAGTTTACTCTGGCACACCTGACTTCAGCCGTTCATTTTTTTTTATCAAAGTAATGAAGCTATGGTTCATGCGGCTGTCATCTGTTTGCTAGTTTGCACTTTCCTGTCACAAACAAGAGAGACACGCCATCTTGTCAACCATTCCCCGTGTGTAAATGGCTCATTTGTTTCTCTCACTTATTTGATTTTATTTTTATTTTGTCAGTTGCCATTCCCAGAAATTGGGACAACTTACCGTATTTTCACGACCATAAGATGCACTGTACTAAAAGGCGCAGTCTCAGTTATGTGTGCCATTACTGTATTTAACACACACATAAGGCGCACTGGATCATAGGGCGCATACAAGTACCGTATGCGTATTTAAAAATAAAGCGGGAGCAAACCTGAGTTCGATACCTTACTCACATTTCTATTACCAGTAATCGTCATCATCAACAACACACAAGCATACAAGTGTGCGTATTTAAAAATAAAGCAGGAGCAAAACGAAGTTTGGTACTCACATTTTTATCATCAAACCCATGGAAGTCCTCATCCTCTGTGTCTGAATTGAACAGCTGCGCTAAATCTCCATCAAACATGCCAGGTTCACTTTCTTCACCGTCAGAGTCACTTTCCGTGCCGTGCGGCTCCTCGGAAATGATGCCGGCTTTTGCGAAAGCTTGAACAACAGTGCCAGCAGACATGTTAGCCCAAGCATCTACAATCCATTCGCAAATTGTGGCGTAACTCGCCCGGCGCTGCCTTCCACTCTTGGTGAAACTGTGGTCTCCATCGGTCATCCATCGCTCCCAGGCCGCTCGCAGCCTTACTTTGAACGGGCGGTTCACACCGATGTCCAGCGGTTGGAGTTCCTTTGTCAGGCCTCCCGGAATGACAGCAAGCTCACAGTTCATTTGTTTCACTAGTTTTTTCACATCGGCTGTGAGATGGGCACGCATAGAGTCACAGATTAAGAGCGATGGTGATGCGTGGAAAAAAAAAAACACCTGGTCTCCTTACATACACCTCCCTCAGCCACTCTTTCATCATTTCCTCATCCATCCAGCCCTTTTCATTTGCCTTAATGATGATTCCTGCTGGAAACTTCTCTTTAGGCAAAGTCTTTCTCTTAAAAATCACCATAGGCGGCAGTTTCTGTCCATTAGCATGGCAGCCAAGCACAACAGTAAAAGAAGACTTTTCGTGCCCCGTTGTGCGTATCGCTAGCGTGCTGGTCCCCTTCTTCTCCACAGTGTGACTCACCGGGATGTCAAAAGTGAGCGGGACCTCGTCCATGTTTGTGATGTGGCTGGGCTGGATGTTTTTGTCCCCGATGTGTTTGCTGCAGTAGGAGCGGAAGATGGCCAGCTTTTCCTTATAATCCGCTGGAAGTTGCTGCGCTACCGTAGTCCTGGTCCGGATGGAAAAATGGCACAGTTTCATGAAAAGTGAAAGTGAAACTGCTTTTAGCCGAATGGTGACCGTCGAAACGCTTCTCCCGCTCGTTCTTTGCTCGATGATCCACTGCTCGAGTCTTTCCTCCAACTCGGGCCACCTCGCCTTATGTCCGCGGAAACTCAGCTGCGTCTTCTTGACCTGTCGGAGCTTGTTTTCTAGCTTCCTCCATTTGCGAACCATCGATTCGTTAATCTTAAATTCTCTCGCCGCTGCTCGATTTCCATGTTCCTCCGCGTAGCTGATGGCCTTCAGTTTAAACTGTGCTTCATAAGCGTGTCTCTTTGCCATTTTCAGGGTTGCGCCCACACTTCACCCTTTAGCGTTCTCATGGTGTTCTCTACTACGTCCTGCTTACAACACACAGGGCGCACTGCGCTATAGGGCGCGCCGTACTTTTTGAAGAAAATCTAAGACTTTTAAGTGCGCCTTATGGTCGTGAAAATACGGTAAACACTGTTTTATTTACCAGAAGTTTCCATACTCTCTGTGCAGAGAGTTTAACCCTTCATCTGCAGGCCAGTGCTGTTAGCCAGCAGCAGCATTTTGTTCCCTTTGCTTCCTGTGCTTTCTCACGGGGTAAGATTTAAAAGACTCTTACCTGACCTCTGTTCCTCAGGGTATGATGGAGCCTTTGATCTCCACTTTCATCCATCCAGCCTACCCACTTTTATTCCTTGTACCTTGCTCTCAGCTAGTCCCTCTTCTCAGCCATGGTAGACCTTTCATAATTGGCCACACTTGACCTTCAGTCTGTTTCTGCAGTTAAGCTCTCAGCTACTGCTGCCTCCACAAAGCTATCCTTTTAAGAAGAGCTCTGAAAAATAATAGCTTCTGGCTTGAAACAACTCAGGCTGTTTACAGAATGGGAAATGCTTCAAAGTAATCTTCATGCTTGATGTCTTTAGGTGTTCAGTGGAAATAATGAAGTCTAGAAGTGACTGGAAAAATCCTCTGCTTTTCCAATTCACACTCCAGTCTGTAGTTTTTATAGCAGCAAGATCCAGTAAGTAATGAGGTTAGTAAAACAAATGTTTAAATTAGACACTAAAGACTGTAGCTGTTCTGTGTCTTTAGTCTATAAAGGTCATTTTAATTAAAAAAATCCACAAATACATAAAGTTGTCAGAAATACATAACCTGGCATTACAGTAGTCACAAACAAACATTCATGGACTGGCACACAAGCTGATTAGAGAGGTTCTCTAGCTTTCACTCCAGACTCTTGTACTTGGCTTAAGTGCTTTCAGCATTAACTCTGTGTCACTGACCCAGCTTTTGGCTCACACAGACACACTGACTTACTGTTGTATAATTGGAGGTCAAATGACTGGCAGTGCAGGCCAGAAGAGAGAAGGAACAAATTTCAGATTTTATAGGAAAGTTTTTTAGATTTTACAAAATGCACACAGCAAGATGATTATAAAGCACTACTGTGTTGAAAATCTGTCTGTTAGATGTCCTCTTCAAAGCTCAGTTGCAGCTTAAGAGGCGATGTTTACAAGTTGTTTCAGTCTTCTCATTAAAAGGATCAAAATGCCCACAGGAATGAGGGCTGGGTCATTAGTTAGATTTTAATTTCAATTAAGAATTTGGCTTTCAGCAATTATGAAAACAAAACTTTGACATTGATTTTCACTAGGAAGCTCTCTAAAAAGTGAAATTCCTAAGAGGTGGAAAGGTCATTAACAGTTTCCTGCCTTTAGTTCCCCATTACTCTCCTCCTGTCCCTTGTTGTCCTAAGGATGAGTATCCCTGGGCCTTTTTGTTGCAAGAGTCACCCATGCATTTCATGCATTTATTCTTTTTTTTTCTTCTTCTTTTTTTGTTTTTGTTTTACCTTTTAAGATAGAGCCAAAGCGTCAACCCCATCAAACACCTTTAGAATGTGCTCGAACGGAGCTCACAAACCAGGTGCGCTCGTCCGATATTGGTGTCTGACCCCACAACTGCCCTTTTGGATGGATATGCAAAAAAATTTCCACTGATACACTCCAAAATCTTGGAAACTCATTATCGCAACAAGCTTCAACTTAAGAAGGGAAAGTTATACTAGGCTGTTTAATTTGCATGCATAACTATACTCCTCAATATGTTGGGGAAAAAGTACAGAACTCAATAAAATAAAATAAAAAAACCCCAAACAAACCCTTTTGTAAATAAGATTAAATGGACTTACAATATTAAGGAAGCTGTTTTCCAGTGAAAACAGTTCCCTCTCCAAATAATGCTCTCATTGCTGTCTTTACTGAGTCAGAACTTACGAAGTAGGTCGGGTATGACAAATACATTCTTTTGCTAAGCTTTTAATGGTGGGGCTGTTACTGTGTGTTTCTCATTTTGACCAGATCTTTGGCGTTAAGCGCTTGTGGCAGTCAGTTAGCGCTGCACCCCTACACTGCATGTCACATGTCAAAGAAGAATTCTCTTCATTGCATTCATCCCTGGGTTTTTTTTTGTTTTTTTTTTATGGCTGGTGGCTCACTACATTTGAGTATGACAGTTCTATTTGGAAAACTTAGTTTTCTAATGTCCTTGATACCACAAACCAGGATACTGTTAAAAATACAGCAAACAAAGAAGAATATTTATCTTTTAGCTGGATAAAAATGGAAATCATTATTTAGTGGACAGCTTTGCTTCTTGCAATTTGCCAAAGTGTCTATTGTGTTTTTAAGATACATGATACTTTATCACTGTGTTTATCACTTGTTTTATTGCAATGCCACCAAAACTTAGCTGTGCCCTGCCCTGCTGTGTGTTTGGGTTTCCTGCACTCTTAGTGTGTGTGTGTGTGTGTGTGTGTGTGTGTGTGTGTGTGTGTGTGTGTGTGTGTATACGTGTTGGTTTTAGAACTGTCATGCCAAAATGAAGTGTTTCCTTTCTCCTGCCTACAGGGAAGATATGGCAGCCACAACTTCCTGACACACCCTTCACTTCCAGCTATCCAGGGGGATTGAGGTGTGCAAACAGTGAAGCGCGAGATTATTTGACTGTCTTTGGTTTAAGCTGCACATGTTTTTCTGTGGGGTTATAGATGGTGACATTATTTCACTTTTTGGGAAATCAGCCTCTCATGCAGTTTGTGAACCTTTTTTAAGAATTGATAAGAAAGAAATGCTTTTTTTCTTACAATAGTTGGCAGATCACACTTTGTCTCTCTCTGTATTTCTTTCTGTCAGTATTTCTGTCTCCCTCTCTTTTTCTGTCTCTTTAAATCACTGTTTTGCTTTCCCTATTTTTTTCCTCCCTCTATCAGTTTCTCTTTATTCATCTTTATTCTTCTCTCACTTTCTGTCTCTGTCTCTCTCTATATGAATTTGTCTATCAATTGAAATTCAAAGGTGCTTTATTGACATGAGTTTCTTAAAACTTGTTTGAAAGCATCATAATACAGTTTCTAAAATAATATTAATAGGAAAAAAGAACAACAAAATTAGACGTTTCAGCTTAAATTGAAAAGCTCAGTGAACACTTAAACGTCATATTGGACATGTGTGTGCATGTGTGTGTATGCCCTTTCTCATTGTCCTTGTTCCTTTTGCTGATTGAAATTCGGAATTACCTAAGTGAATGAAATAAACTAAGAGTTCCTTACTTCACTGCACAATTTCAGGAGGAATTGCGTCATCTTTGTTCACTTGCCAATTTGTGGTCATTGAGCCTATACTTCTTTATGATCTGGCTTAGTTGTCCATTTCTGACAGTTACGAGATATTCTATCCATTCATAAGCTCTGTTTAGGTTCAAATGACCTTCTAATCTGCATTAGTTTCTTCTTCTGAGAGTTTGAGTACTCTCCTGTGAATGCTAATGATCAGTAGGTATTTGTTTGTGGGTGTGGGTTTTTGTTGTTGTTGTTGTTTTTTTAAACATGAATGTAAAATGTATATCTGCAGAGCCTTACATGTAGAGGTCGTGATTATTGAGTGGACTCCATACATCACTATGATAGAGCACAAGGAGCAGGATGATGCGATTAAATATCTCGCTTTATCTCTTAACTCTATCTCTCTATAGTTCTTTATCTCTTATCTCTCTTTGTTGATCTCTCTTGGTCTAAATTTCTCTTTCTCCATGTCAATATCTCTTTGTCTTAGAGATATCGATCCTAAGCTGAATTGATTGAGAAATCTACTAGAAGTAATCTGGTAATTTTTGGTTAATTATACTAAATGGAAACTGTTGGTATGTTGGTAGGTGGTGTTTGTGAAGTCTATAAACACATACTCCACAGTAACTTCAGGATTATGGACTCCACATATTGCTGATGTGGTGTTTAAGGGAACATTAAATAACTACATGCTCATTAAATGCACATTTTTGTGGATAAGACTAAAGTGGATATTTCTTATCTGCCATCTCTTCCCAACATACACATGCACAAATTCTTAGTCTTTTCATTTCTTTCTTCAACATTCTTCGAATATCATTTTCACTTTTTTTTTTGTCTTCTTTAGAACATTTTCCCTCTTGTATTGCCATTTAGTTCGCACACTTTTGTGCTCATTATTTCATGCTTTTTGCCTCTTTAATTTCTGTCTCTCCCATTCTGCTAGTGAGAGTCAAGTAAGGGTACACCTACACCATCTTACCTAAATTATCAAATAAAGCGGTATATAGGGTGCTCCTCTGTGGGTATTTTAATTGCCTAGTGCTTTGAAAAAAATAATGGTGCATTTTAAGCAGCAGCTTCTCCAGTGGATTTCTTGTACTATGAGCAAACTCCAACTCAATTGTCTTTGACAGTTGGTGGAAGTGGTCCTTGTTCTGTCTTGGAGCCTTGGCGAGCACAGCGTTAGCAGTACATGAACCAGTTGTTTTTTTTTTTTTTACTTCAAATCTTTAGATCAGAATGAGGACTACCTTTCTCAGCTTCTCCTGTCTCTAGTCTTTTGCCCATCTCCGCTCTCTCATTATGAAATGTTTTGGGTATGGAGTACTTTTGTGAGGGGAGGCCGGAAAAGGCGCTCCATATTTCCCAGACCTCCTTGTGGGAGTGTTTCTCTGCTTTCAGGATGGAGATCCTGGTAGTCTGTTTTTAGAGAAGTCCTGAATCCTACTGCACTTTATGTGGCTGGCCCAGACTCCTTCCACTTTTTTGTGTCTTGTGTCTTTTACTAATTTATTCTGAGGTTACTGTGGTGCAGGAAGTAGAGCAACTGTTCTTGTTGTTTGATGCTATTTAAACAAATTGTATTCAATTTGATAGAGCAGCTTATCTGCTAATGGGAAAGTGAGTGGTTTGACCTGTGGCTCCTCTAGTCTGTGTGTTGGGCAGGATGTTCAACCCCAAATTGCCAATAGAATAGAACGGGGCTTGTTGTGTAGGATTGCTTTGAGTGGGCACTATATAAACACCAATCCATTTGCTGTGGTATCAGTTCGTTGACTGGAGCTCCAGACCTTTAGTTTATTTTATCTTTCTTTAAATGGAAATCTTTGTTGGTAAAATAAATCTATGTCAAATAAATGTATTATTCTCTTTCTATGTTGTGGCCACATTGAGTTTGCTTGTGGTTTTCTGGGATATTTGGGATATTCAGAGACGACAGAGTCCAACCCAAGACTGGAGGGGGTGAGGGTACTTGATTAACATGAACTGAAATTTTAAAATAAAAGCGATGGGATTCCTACTGAGTAAATTAATTGGAGGGGCTGATTTTTCTCCTGAATAAATACGAAAAATGTAAAAACTGAGATTCTGGGTCCATCCAATTCTCAGGAGAAGGCATGGTTTGGTCCAGGAGTGGAAGGTGTATCACAGGCGCATTGTACATATTTCAGGATGTCAGTGGGGGAGGTTGAGTTCTTGGCAGAATTGGGAACATATCTGAGGAGGCAGAGAAATCATTTCAGACATTTACCAGGAGCAGCGTCTAGCAGTATGAATGTAGTAAAATACTATTATTTTACTGTCTTTATGTATTCAGTAACGGCACACAATTTGAGTTACGAGTGCAAATGTTGCCAAATGCTAGTTGGTCAGGTCTTATTTGGATTATAAAATACTTGTTTCAAAAAAATAAGTACTGCAAATTCATCCAGTGAAATTATGCGGTTGACGTGATCAGCTGCAGTAAGAGTAGGTGAGTCTAAAAAAATATTTTTAAAGCAAAAAAATATCTGTACGGATTTTAGGCATCCAGTTTGTGAAGGTCTTAACATTCAGAAGGGTAGTGGTCATGCTCAAGTATGAGACAAAACGCTCCTAGGGTTTGGACTTCATAATAATTTGTTTCAGATTTATTTTGTGTTTTGCTGTATGTATTTGTGTGGGTATCACCAATTTCTGTTCTACTGCTGCTTATTTTGGCCAGAGCACTCTTGGCTTAATTCTAATCTGTGTACTGTGCTTTATCCTATTGGTGTCTTTTCTGGATGCCACTTTGCAAAGTTCTTACATGAAGAGAAAGCAGAACCAACTAAACATATACTATAAAATTATAAAACATCTAAACTAAATTTCAAATCTAGGGTAAACATAAGGCTGTAATCTAGCTGTGAACTCTACTAGTGAACTCTTGGTATGACTGAGAGCTGATGAATGCCACTTTAATAGTTTTTCCTCAGGCCTTTTTGTGGCCGTCTTCATCTCATTTGTGTTTTTGTGTTGTGACATTCCCCTCTGATGGCTCATTGATTAATGTTACACACAGAATGAAGCCTTGAAGTTGTAGCTGAACACAACTAAAAAAGGGCGTTGAAATAATATAGCCTGCAGACAAATGGTTTAAATTTTTCTCATAGCTCAACAAATACTGTACAAAGGAGACAAAGGGAGGGTGATATTTGTGTGTCTCTGCCTTCTCTCTGATATGGCATGTGTTGTTGGACAATAGCTCCTCTATGTGTGGCCTCTCCTCAAGGCTGAAATTGTTATGTCATTTTTCTTCTCCCCTCTCCTCTTGTCTCTTTTCACTCTTTCCCTCTTTTCTCTTGTCTTTTTGCTCTCTGTAACACTGTCTGTCATTCTTTTCCTTTGTTATTGTTCTCTTAAAAATCTTATACATAAAGGCTGGTGCATGCATAAATCTAGTGTTTAACATCCAGTACTTTACACTAAAATATTGCAGATACAGAAGTTCATGATGCAGATCTGGATTTTAATACCAATCTGCATGAAGAGGCTTAGTGTTTCATTCTGAATTTTAAGTTTAAAATGTGCTGCTGTTTAATTATTCAGGTCTTAGTCACGCCGACTGGTAGGCGAACCACCCTGACGGTTGAAGACTGTTACTGGAAATTGCTGTCGATTTGTTAGTGAAATTATTGGTCACATTGTTGATACTTTAGTTGCTAGCACATTGCTGCAGTTGCCTGTAGTTTGCATAGAAGCTGACATAGATGCTGACTTGCCTGCTAACACTCACCAACTGGTCACCATGTAGTAGCGAAAACTCTGAAACATGAAAGGTGCAATGCAAACAGGAAACAGAGAACATTTGCCTTCAAAGTAAAAGTTCTGTCTTATCGCTGAATCTAGCATATACAGTGCTTAATAGATGTGCTAGACCACTGCCAAATTATAGTTACTGTATTTTTTTTTTCATAACAGTTTAAGGACTGTATCAGAATACAAATGTTTTACTTTCAGTTTGTTGCGCTTGCTCCCCTCTCTCTAATGAGACTGGCATGTTTGTTGTACACAACACGGACGCTCTGTAAACCGTTATCTATAGGTTTTAGCTGTGTACTGTCAGCAGAAAATGGCATGAAAATGTTATTTGTCTTACTCTTTCTCGTGTTTGTGTTGTTGTTGTTGTTGAGTCTTAAGCTTAGCTGCTGTCACGATGAAGCGCAAAGTCATAAAATAGACCAATTAATTGCAATGAAACAGTGTTAAAACAGTACAAACTGTCCACTACAGGAAAAGTCTGTTCTTCACATGCTCATTTTTTTTTATCTAGATATTTTTTTGGCACTACTTCTCCTCCGTGGTGAACTCTGCTGTTTCAGCGTTTCCTAAAATCCATCAGTCTTCATAGCCAGTGATTCACACAAATGGACACAAACTCAATACTATGATATTCATTTAATTTGTTGACTTCTCCTTATGTTAGGTCAAACTAGTTAGAAACTAGAAAGATGTTTGTTGTGGATTATACACTATGGGAAGCTTTTCATTATTTGATTAATATATACCAAATTCAGTAAATGTATAACCTTGTATTTATGTTTTGCTTTATGTAAAGTTGGGAGGGCGATGTTTAAGTCAACATTTATGTTACCATGCATTTAAAGAATGATTTCCAGTCTTTCTCACAGAGAGGGATGAAAATTGTTGATTTAACACTGGTATTATGTCATTACTCATTATCAACAGATACCAAAAGCTAATGTATTAGTGTGATATTGGAAGTAGGAAAATCTGGATTAGTGCATCTGTAACTGATAGCAATATTAATATGATGTAGCTTCTTGTTATTTAGTCACTCACAGAGCTTATAAAGTTATTTTGATGAATACACGTAGAGTAGTTCGCTCCCTTTCTTCGTGACAGTGGAAAACCAGAGGTCTGCATTAGCTACAGACTGCTATCCATGAAGCTGGAGAGGTTCACAGCATGAAGTGGAGGCTTGCCCATGAGAGTGAGTGAGAGAGATGCTTAAGCATGACTAAAAGCCAAAGTATGCCTCAGCAGTTAACACATGAACCGCAGCACCATCAGCTGCATTTCAGAATGCACTTAGATGCCTAATCTGAACTACAGCCACTCCTCTTCTGAACACCCTGCATTGTCTTGAGGCTGTTTAAAAAATTGTATTGGTTTGTTCCTTCAACTGCTGCCTGTCATCTCATTTGTCAGTTTAAAAAAAAATGTTATGCAGCAGTACTTAATATATTTTTTAAAATAAGGAATTACATCAGGTCACAAAAACTTTTTTTTATTAGACTGCAACTTCAATTGTTGATGTAAAATAAGTAAATATTTCTTCTAAAATAATCTAACATGGACGTTCTTGGTCCTGTGGGAGGCGGATTTGAACCCAGAACCTTCATGCTGTGAGGCAACAGTGCTAACCACCACAGCACTGCTAACCACCACAGCACTGCCTTATCATGTGACTGAACTTAGCATGGCAGTTTGTAAAATGGTCACAATCTCTAATCTACTGATTTTTGTTTCTGGGCATGAATGTTACATTTTGATTTTTTAATGTTCCTGATAACAATGTTTGCTTTGTCTGTTCACATATGTACTAATGTTCATGTACAACAAAAAAGGCTTTTTCGTGACTGTTTTTCTGGTGAATTTGGGCTGAAAGATGTGCTGTTGGCATCCCAGGTGTGAAACCTCTCCAAATTGCTTCCTCCATGCTGTGTTAGCTCTGCCACTAACAGCTCGTGCACTGATCTCAGTGGTTATTACACCTTACAGCTGATTCCATCCTGGACTGGATCAGATTATCCTAACTCTCAGACCCCTATTTGTTTTTTGTTTGTTTGTTTGTTTTTTCTCCTGTTAGACTAAACTCGTACTTGTATGTGTATACTCTGTATTTCTGCAAGTGTGCATCCTGTTGTTTGTGCTGCAGTCTGCAGGGACAAAGCTGGGGTTTAGTTGTCTCATCATGATTTATTCATGCTGTGAGACTATGCAGGTATTTGTATATGTGTGTGCAGAGCAGAGGGCTTATCAGGGTTTTAAACTTGAAGCAATAAAATACAATCTAGTTTAGACTGACAGTAATTATATGTTGAAGTGTAGCACAGAAGTGGATGGACTGGCCTTTTTTTTACATTAATCTTTCTTTTCTCTCTCTTCTCACAGGCAACCAGACAAACTGGTGGTGGTTTGGACGCGTAGAAGTCGACGGAAATCCTCCAAGGTTGGTATTGGATTAGATGCATTTTTAGTTTAAGAAAATTTTCAATTTCCACTTATTTCCAAATGTAATTTTTTTTCATCATCCATCCTTCTGTCCTGCAGTCTCACAGCTGGCAGCCTGGCATCAAAAACCCCTACAGAGGAGTCGTGGTGTGGCCGGTACCAGAAAACATTGAGATCACGGTCACTCTTTTTAAGGTAACCTGCTGCTCTATTATCTGTGTAAAACAGGCCTTTAAGGAAACTCTAGCCCTAATTTTTCAGACTTTTCTGGGAAAATGTTAGGCTAAACATTTATATGCATTTAGTTGGAAGCACACTTATTTAGTCCCCTTATCAAACTAATCCTAATAGCAAAATGTGAACTTTTCCAGTTGATTTCAATACCAAAAGCACACACAGACGGTTAAAATTGCTCAACACAGCTAATATTTTTCTAAATTTAACATAAAATGCTAATTTTCCTGACTTTTGCCTACAATTCCTTAATGAATCTTTCACAAGATCACAAATTTACAAATCAATTGTTGTACAAACAATTTCTAACTTCCAGAGTTCAGGTTTTTCTGTTAAAGCCATAAACCTATCAGGCCTAGAGCTTAAGAGAAGAAAACATTACCTTTCATAAAAGAAGGCAGTCTGGAGGTGGAAGAATGATGCCATCTACAGTGAAGCATGGTGGTGACTCTGTGATGCTCTGAGGCAGTTTTTCTTCCTTGGTTAATAGAAATCTAGAGTGTGTAGCATGGAATTGTCATCATGCTACTAAAGTGCTAAAGACACAGGGGCTGAAGGATTCAGTCAAAGCATCATGATTGGTTGAATTTGGTAATTAAATATTAGTTTAATAAAATGTTCAATCACACTTGTGTAATATGATCTTTACAAATGGCTTATGCCAAAAATTCTGCTTCTATTGTACACTTAAACAGGTATCTGTCACCTTGTCTGACTTACTTAAACATACTGGCCTTTTTGCTGACAGGTCAGCTCAGAGCTCAGTATCTTGTTACCCATAACTCCTACCACAAATCTCTACCATAATTGTCTTGCTTTGTAAAGTGGTGGTGGTGGCTTTTAACAATTTGGATACTAAATACATGAAAATCTAGTCAATCCCAAGGCACTTGACACAGAAACCTTCAAATAGAGTAAAGACTTCATCTCCAGACATCTGTAAAAACAAATCCTTACGTCTGCTTTCGTGTGTACTAGCTCAGTTTTTTGAAGTCTGTGGTTGTTGAATGTAACTGTACTATTAGTGCCTCTCTTTTTTTAGGCCCACTTCCACTTCCTGTCTCAGAGGAAGTAATAAAGCTGTTTTGGTAATGAGACAAAATGCAAAACCATTGAAGGCACCATTCAACCATTAAGTTGGATGGAGCTCAAATCAAACGGCAATAGAATGCAGTCTGTAAGCCTGCTGCCTTGGTAGAAAGGTTTTTGTTTATTCTGGATAATAAAAATAAAGAAACTCTGAAACATCATCCTAGTTTACACGAACACAGCCAGGAGCATGTCATAGATCAGGGTGTTTAATAATACAGTCCGTGAACCATGATTGGACAATCAAAGCATCTAATGCTGTGCAAAGAAGGTCGGCATAACTTTTCACTATTTGGTCTTCAAGAGTTGTTGATGGGAGTCGCAGTGTAAATCATTTTTAAGAATGTTTGACTTTATTATTTTGGTATTTTAATCCAAGAAGGTTGAATCATTGTCACTTTGACACCATTCTTACTAAAAAAGACACCAGACAAGGTTTTGGATGTTGCATGAATATTTAAAAAAATTAGATTGATTAATTGATCATTTATTTTGTGCATATGTGTACATACATACAAGATGGAGCATATATAGAGGAAGGAAAATATTGTCTTCTAGTACAACAGGTGCTTGAAAATTAGTGGGAAGAAGTGGTACTTATAGGTCCCCCATAGATGAACAATTAAACAAAATTTCCTGTCTGTCGACAAAAAGATTTTCCAGTGGATTAACAATACATTTCATTTTTTTAATTAAATTGTCAGACTCAGAGTAATGAGCTGCCAATAATGTTTTATCTAACAATACAGATTTATTTCTTTAAGAGGAAAGTAAAGTAGCTGTGCTGAGAGGTTTATTTGATTTAGTAAAGCAGCCTTTCTTTATAATGTTGAAAAACTGAGACTTAAAGTTGAAATGGTGCTCATATTCCTTAAGACATCTCAGACCGAGTGTCATCCATTTTATAAATGGATAGTGCATTAAATGAGAACATTTTTATACTGTATTTCAACTGCTTTACACTGAGTGAAAGGGAAACGTTGTGAATATTTATAGTTGTATTAAAGATCTCACAGAGTCGTTAGGGGGGAAAAAAGATGCAGGGCCTGATTCTCTTTAGATTCTTGACTTTATTATTTTTCACAGCTTTTCAGTTTTCTGTGCGTGTAGCATAAAGCTCATGCTGGAAATACTGTCTACAGTAAAACCCCAGACAGAATCAGACCCTTTGAAAATGCATTAACACCCTAATCTGCAGTAGTTATATTACTGGCAAATACTTTCCTGGTCAATTGCAGGTCAAAAGCTGCATGCAGAGTTGCTCTGGTAACCTTTCTTGGTTACAGAAATAATTAATTGATGTTGTATAACAATAAAATATGAGCTTAGTTTCAATTATTATATTTCTGGTGGTACCTGTCAGCAGGGACATTCAGTCCTCTGCTTGGATAGTCATGCACATCCCTAGCCTACAGTTCTGTAGATTTGAGAGTTCAGGTCACCTCTCTGGTCCTATAACGCCTAAATGTTATAAAGGGCTTTTAACGTTACCTGGGTCATTTTACCTGTGTTATAGGAAACTGCACCAGTTTTTACACATTATGTTTTTTAAATGAGACTAGGTTTGTGCCCCGATTTTACAGTACTTTTTCAAAAATCCTGTCTCTTGAATTGCCCAAGTGTAACACTTGGGCAATTCAAGTATCTAATAACTTACACTTCTGATTTTTTTTCTTCTGAATTGTGGTAACTGAAAGTGAGGGGAAACGTAACCATGATTTTAAGATCCTGTCAAAGTGTTTTCTGGCCTCAAGCTAGCTGAACTAGCTGAGCCCTGCATTATTGTAGCCTCGGGGGGATGTACACTACCAGACAGCCTTAGCTGAACTTTGTATATAGTAAAAAAAAATCATGAGATTAAATATTAACTGAAGTAAGCAGTGCTCTGGCTGCTCATTATGCAGACAGATCAATCCTACCAGAGATAATGTGCATAATAAAAGTGGGCAGTTATTGTTTTTACCCTATTGAGTTTTAAATTACCGGTAGCTGGATTTGACTTGTGACATTTTATTTTTTTAATTTTATTTTAAAGTATCTGAAAACAAATCTCACTGAGAGTACCACAAGAGTTGTTCGGTTCTGAATTATTGGAAAGGACAAGCATTTTCCTGTTCGTATTTTAAAAATATTTAACAAAATAATAAAATCCTTGTCACTAATGTTGGAATTTGTTAATGAAAACGATATGTCACAGAAGAAGGTGCATGCTGTGTGTGATCTGCAGCTTCTGTTTACCAGCAGCACTAAAACAGCTGATAACGCCTCACTCTGCTGGTGCTTAAAAGCAGTTTATGTGGGATGTGAAATAACAGCAAGTTTACAGTTGGGGGGGGGGGGTATGTGAGAAGGCTGTGTTATTTTCTGTGTTTGTGTGTGGGCGTTGTCTGATTGTTACACTAGACTGCAGGAATATTGATTTCTGGGAGTGTGTCCTGAGCTCAGCCAGACAAAAAGGCAATCAGAGCTCGTGTATTACACACAGAGGCTGCAACAAACAGCAGACTGTACATTTGTGTTTGTCCTCACTAGAGAAACTCCTCCTCTACCTTTTAAATGAAGTCTGGTTTAAAATCTGTCCTATGTTTGTTGGGTGGATCAGCTTTAAAGCTTTTATATCACTATTATTATTTAAATCTGGCCATTGTTTGCATTAATACTTTAGTAAAGGTGTAGAGACTAAACCTGAGCTGTGCCCCATAAGTCATAAGTGTGTTTTTAGTCTGGGGCTTGCCCCCTGGTGTCGACGTATGTCAGCTGACCATCCTTGAAATGCCCATTGCAACCAGGGTTTAATGCATCTCTGAAATCCAACCTATCACATCACCTGTTCTGCAATTTGGCTCCCACAGTCCAAATACTGGCATAATATATGTGCAGATGCTTTAGCACCTGAAGTGATTGTACTGGTTTAACCTGCATCCAACCATCTGGTTTCAATGGGCCCAGTTTTTAGTGTTTACCACTTGACATGCAGCTGTGCTTTCTCTCTTTGTACTGTGTCCAGCTCTGTCTTGTGTTTGTGTGTACTGTGCATGTGCTTAAGAGAGTACTGGAGGGCAGTGAAGGTCACCCACCGCAGCACAGTAAGGCCGGGCTGCTTCCTGCCTCCGTTCCTCTCTTCTTTCATTATGTCGATTTTAAACAGGCAGGAAGATGGGAAGAGAGGCAACACAGAGATGCTTAAAGTACATAGAAATTTTCTGCATTTTAATGTTTCCATCTGTGGATTCAGTAGCCCAACCTTGTGTAATTGAAAGTCACCTCAGTAATGCAAACAATTTATAAGGGGAAATGGAACATAAAAACTGGGTCATGAGGTGAATAGAGATGATAGTGGGTTGGAAGCTGTTGAGCTCACTCAGTTTTCTGTCTGTTGGCACACGGCCAAAGTGAAAATTAGAATTTAATTAAATAACTGTTGTCTTGTTTGTAGGACCCCCACGCAGAGGAGTTTGAAGACAAAGAATGGACGTTTGTCATTGAAAATGTGAGTACTAAATGTACACATGCTTCTTCATTAACATGGTTAACGATGCTTTTGTTGTTGTTACATATCCATATTTTCTGTCTAACCTGATGGTTGGAAAGGAGCGCAGCCTATAATTGTGTGAAGTGCTCAAACTCATCTGAAATGTCATATAGAGGAACTTGGGGATTAGATGTTAAACAAGACAGGGATGATTTACCAGCTTTCAGTATTCTCAGGAGTCTTCTAGGGACACGGTCTTTGCATTTCATGTGCAGATTGTGCCACCATGTGGTCAGTTTATGTCATTACATAATCTGAGTACCTCGGATTAAATGGCTTGAATAATATTCATGTACATGTTTTACAAGGATATATTTGTTTTTATTGTAGTAACAGACTGTTTTTCTCAAGTAATAGTAGAGTACTTTTTACACTTGTCTTTTTGACGCCACAAACCATGTGCATGTAAAATACATGTGCTTGTAAAATTCAATTGTTACTTTATTAACGCAAATGTTTTTAGGAGTTCCCATCAATTTATATTACAGCAACTGCTTTTCCGTAATGTGCTCATGCCATGTTAGTCAGACTGCTGTATAAGTCAGCAGAAACAAGTGAAAACTGAAACTTTATCCAAGGAAGGACAGTTGCTTGCTCTCTAGTAGTCATGCTTGGGCTGTCATGGAAAATTGACTGAGGCGAGAAAGTGATAGTGGGGAAGCCTTTTTTCTTTAGGTGACACAGCTTCAGATATTGTGCACCATATTCACTGTCCCATGACAGTGGAAAAATAAAAGCCCTCTTCACGGAACGATACTTTATTCAGCCTCTTTCCATTTCCACAGTCACAACTGAGTTGTTTCAAACATTAAAATTTAACCAGCCAGTAAGTCAAAGACGGCATCATTGTTAACCTGTAACCTTTTAAAATGTTACATTTAAGCTCTTTTAGACCTACCATTTTCATTACATACTTTTATTTAAGGATATGCATTTACACTTTAAGTGATATGGTTTTGCTCTGCCTAGATTGTTGCACCAACTAATTCATATTTCCAAAAAAGAAAGAAACTGTAAACTGCTGAGTGTGGTTTGGCAGACACAATTTTTGAAAAAAGCCTCAAAAAACAATTTTTAGTTAAAAAAACTAAAACAAAAATTGGCAAGAAGAACCAAAACATGATAAAATAACATGGATGGAGAGAATTTCTTGTATTGTAGAGGTTTGTGAGAGCAGGAAGAAACTGAGACAGCAAAGTAGAGAATTGAAGCAAACTGGTGAAGAGAAGTGGAGGTGGCCAGGAAGAACTGGAAACTTTTATTTGCTTTTTTCATGGTAACTTGTGGCAGGTTTGTGACGTGGTGTCCATCAATCTTGCACACATGTTGAACTAACTGAGTCTGCATTTTAAATTTCAGTTCAGTCTTATTTATATAGTGCCAAATTACAACAGGAGTTGTCTCAGGGAACTTTATATTGTAAGGTAAATGATACAGAAAGAAAACCCCTACAATCATATGACCCGTTACGAGCAAGCACGTTGGCAACAGTGGGAAGGAAAACCTCCAGGTGTTCCTCCAGGAAAACCTTCCTTTTAACAGGAAAAACCTCCAGCAGAACCAGGATTACGGAGGGGCAGCCAGAGATTAATAATAACTAATGATTAAATGCAGAGTGGTGTATAAACACAGAGGAGAGCACTCAGTGCATCATGGGAAGTGCCCAGCAGCCTAGACCTATCGCATCATAACTAAGGGAGGATTCAGGGTCACCTGATCCAGCCCTAGGATCAGGTGGAGATAGGAGAAGAATATGCTCCCTCTTTCTAGCATTTTTAGTTAAAACGGACAGCTTTTCAGGCAGTTTTTGTTAGGACATCCTGATTAAAAACAAATGACAGAAGTTCAGCCTAAAAGTAATAAATGCATCAAACTAAAAAATAGAAAGTATTGTCTTTGTTTTCTTACCATCTTATTGTAGAGTCATACCAAGTAGCATTTTTATTCACAAACTTTATTAGTAGTGCAAGCTAATGTAAATGTGACAATAAAAATACAAATTTTGCCACTGAAATAGGCCTTCTCTGCTACTGGAACTGTTGTCCCACATTATGGCTAAAGCTCAGCACTAATTCCGGTTCAAGGTACACATAAGGGGAAACTTTCAGGGCAGGCGCCACCCTGTGGTTAGTTAATAAACTGTTGCTTTTCTCATAATTAAATGAAACCCCAGAACATGGTAGTAAGCACCATTTCACCTCATTGTGTAGACCGGCAAGTAGTTTTAAAATGTAGACATGGATAAAAATCAGGTCCTCTATTGCACTGTGGCCTTTTTTACTCATAGGCATTAAATCCTTCCACTCAATTTAGAAAAACAAAGCAGAATTCACCATCTTTGTCCTCATAAGGTATCGCTCCACCAAAGGAAAACCACCAGGACTGTGGAGAAAGCATTTTTCACTGTTTTTCTTTTTCTTTTCTTTTTTTATCTAGGATTAAAAACTAGAAGATAAAAACCCGCACACCTCCAAAATTAACCAGGAATCTCATGAAAAAAATCACTTTAAAACAGGGATGTCAAATTCATTTCACATTATGGGCCACATACAGTACAGCTGGGCAATATGTAAACATTTTTCCGACCGACATTCATCAGTCCAATAAATGACGATAGGCGATATATTCGTGGAGGTGACTTTTTGATGGGCGGAGCAATTTATACATGCACAGACTGCTTTTAGAACACAGAATAAGTCCAAACATGGAGGAACTATTTGCCAAAAGAAAATACAAAGTCGCCAATGGGGGATTTCTTTGGCTTTAAACCGGATGAAAGAGGTAAACCTGAGGATGTAACCCAAGGGATGTGCTGCCTATCCAGACGTATAGTGCCAGCAAAGGACTCGCGCAACTAACTTGAATGAGCAAATACGTGTCCACCAACCCACTGAGTATGCCAGGCTACCACCAGCGTCTGCAGCTCCATCAACAAGCTCTGGAAAAGCTTTTCACCAGCAGCATAACATGGAAAGGACAGCCCCTGGTGGACACAGTGCACAGTGAGACTGATAAACAGTGGAACGGCCTGTAAACACGGGTATAGTGGAAAAAAGAAGCCAGTTTCTCTTTGTTTCCCTCCCCAGCATTGTGTTTTTGTTTTGTTTTTTTAATTTAAATAAAATGTTATTGTTTGTTTTAACATAGGCTACCCTAGCCCTTTTTCTTTCATTATGTTATGAGTTTGAGTAAATGAATCGCTGCTACATTTGGGCGCACACTCTGAGGGTGCATTTGCACACAGCTGGAAGAGGGTGACGTTAAAACAGCCCTTTAAAAACAAATAAATAAATAAATTCCTGTTGACTGCTTCTCTTAGCTTCAACCAACATTATTAGCAAACTTACTCATGGGCAAATAAATAAATGGGTAAATAAATCGCTCTTGTAAAAACGACCAGTGAAAAGTTCAACATTCGTCCAATTGCCCAACCTTAACATACAGCCCACTTTGATTTGTGTGCTGGAGCAGGGAAACTCCCCTTTCTATGTAAAGATGTTTAAATATAAATTTAAACTCTGAGATATGCAATTATTAAAACAAGAAGTGAAATTTCAAGGATATGCCTCTGGTTATCCAAATGATAAAGAAAACCTTGCCTGGAGTTGTGTATACCTGTACTACTTATTTATTTTATTTTTTCCTCAGTAAAACCAAGCAGGTTTTATGCAAATCCTGACATTCAATCATGTGAGCAACGCCAACAATCACTAGGTGCTCTTTCTTCATTCACTTATGTCCATCTTCTGCTCTTTTCATCTTTTTTCTGTTTTCACAGAACAAATCATTGCACACACAAAGAGCAGCTGTAGCCAAAAGCCCCCACTGTTTCTGCTCCACCGTTCAGCAAGTTTTTCTCCTTGTAAATTTCCACACAAAGCATGATAGGAAATGATATAAAAAGGAATCCAGTTGTAGTCATGCAACCAGTGACCCTAAAAGATCCCTAGTCTTTGCAGAATATATCAGTTTATCACTTAAACCTCTCACATATTGACTTTAGATGTGAGAGAGGTACCAAACTCAAGTCTTTTGTTTTTTTAAAGATTTTTCAATGAACAGTTGGTGTGAATACAATTATGTGAGATTGGTTTTACTCGAGTACTTCTGTATGGTCACAGGTACGTATTCTGGTCCTTTAGTTAAAGGACAAGGATACTGCAACATATTTAATCAGGAGCTGTGAAAGTATTCAAATAGTTCTGTTTCCAAGAATTTCAGCTTGGAATATCACCAGAGACGGGTATTTCCTCTCTTATGCAAGCCTTTTTTTAAATTTTATTTTATCCTAACGAATGGTCAGCCTGCATTTCTACGTGCAGAAAATTTTAAGTATATTACAGTAAAACAATTCAAAAGTTAGTTTTTAATGGACTGTTTTGTTTGTTGTTTTTTAATTAGCAGATTTATTATGTGTGCTGTTATATTAAAGGGTTAGCTGTTTGAAGTAACAAATCAACAACAACAAAATTAACTGTACCAATTTTCTTTGTTGTAAAAACAGCTGTTAGACTTCATGACACGAGTAAACACATCTTTAAGAAGTGCTCTCTTAAACCAACTTCCAAATATTCCAATGTGTGACTTTAGGGAGACATGCACTGCTAGTGACCAACAGGGATGGACACCGAGACTCTTCCACCCTGTTCTTAAAGAATGTGGAAAAATAGAGCTGGCAGAGAGCACAGAAACTGTCACTTTCTGTACTCGTCAAGCTCAAAGAAACGACGCTGCTCTACCTTTCTATCTTTGACAGAGAGTAGAGAAGACAAGCAGGTCAGCAGGTTTTCTCTAGGTAGAGCGTGGGAGAGCACAAGAAAAGAAAAAGCAAGAAGGGGAGAGAAAAAGACAAGTTGGTGGTTTGCCTGTGTCTCTGCATACCTGACTAATGATAGAAAGATCAAAGCCTGACAAAGTCTACTGACAGCAGGAATGGAGGGAGAGGAGGGAGAAGGCAACCTTACACCTTCACACACATGTGAAGGTATCCTGAGGCCGAGTTTCTCCTAACTATAAAGCCTAAAAAAGATCCTTCAAACAAGTCCCTTAGAAATTATTTAGAAAAACTCTGAGCATCTATGAGGATGGAGATGCTGAAATTAGTTTTTGGATCGGTGATTTCCCAACACGGGTGGAAAGTTCAGGCAGACTTTCTTTAGTGAGCTAGGGCCCAGAGAAGGGCATTCCTACATGTGTTTAAAGTATTGGGTGGTGGTTGTTGTTCTCTTTTTTTCCTCTCTTTTGCATGGTGTCTGACCCAATGCATTGACTTCATTACAGAATGAGTCATTACTATATGTGAATGTAAATTTCTCACATTGGTTCAAGAACTTGACTGGATTTTCTGAAGCTTTTTAATAATAACATATGGTATAAATGATAAAATTCCAGAATTCTTTGCACTTAAAAGTTAAGAAACTTTATTCTTAAATTGTTGAACTATTCTCTTATCCAGTCTATCACAGAGCAGTGAAGCCGTCACTGTTTCTTTACTTCAACAAGACTGAACTTGTCTGACGAGCTCTTTTTAAACCCAATTATATTATTAAATAAACTCATTAGATGTTAGGATGGCTACTTAAAAAAAAATGTTTTAACCATTCCAACCTTGGCAGTCTTTTGTTGCCACATCCCAAAGTCTTTGACTCATTTAAATAAATATGGAAATAAAATATAAATTACATTGTCAGATGAAACATTTAATATGTCATCTTTATCCTAATTTCAGTTTCTTATATGCTTTAATTTATTACAAACCAATGTATCTCAGTTCTGAGATCTTTATTTGCATTCATTGATGTACACCAGTGCTACTGATTTGCACCCATTGCTCCTTTAAAAAAATTATATATATTCTCACTGCTAATATTAGTCAGTGATTAAAAGAGATATAGACACAATAATTACATGATATGTGCAAGCAAAGGCAATGATTGATAAACCATGTTCAGTGTTCATTTTAATTTGAACATTCTCACCACAAGAGGGCAGGCCAGCCTAAGATGAGCAAACTCCTTTTCAGGCATTCATGATTAAATTTGCTGGATAACCCGTTTTTGTCACCTGCATCTATGTTTGTCTTTAGATGTCTGTGTAGCCTTCACGTTTCTGTGTGTTTGTTTCAAAGCATGTGTGATGAAAAGTATAACCTTATCCAACATTATCCGTATTACATTTTAGGTTATTTTCATTCTGACTTTGCCTGCGTGTGCATGACTGTAAAGAGCACTCGCGTCCCCCCCCCACCAGCCACCCACACCCTTCAGGTATCTGAGCTAATGTAAAGTAAAGGACACATGAATGAATGCAGTAGTGAGTGCTGCTCCGAAGAGGAGGAGTAACAGAAGAAGAGGAGAGGTGAGTTCTCCTGACCCCTCATCAGACGGCAGAGGAGAAAAGGGGAAGAATACTGCATTGTGCCCGAGCGCCGAAGATGATGAAATTCAAGATCCCCGCGCTCGGGCTTCGTCTTAATCTGGGGGCCCAACCTCGCGCTAGGCTAATCCCTCCCCGTCGAATTACTGGCCCTGGCTAGATTGTATTTTGTCATTGAAAATGGCAGTGTCAAACACTACCTTTTTCTCTCCTCTATTTGTTCGTCTGCCAAGGCGAATCGCATAATCAAAAGATGGAGAGAGAGGGAGAGCAAAGAGGAGAAAGCGATGGAGAAGGAGAGAGAGGGAAAGAGGCGGAAGGCTGAAAATGGCTACACAGTAGTATCTCTAAATTGCATGCTACCCTTGCCTTTCACCCTTTTTCAAACAGGCGCGTATTATCAAAAAGGTGGGCAAATTGAGAGTCAAAAGATTGGACGGCTATATTTGAAGGCATTGTGCTGACAGGCTCTTTTGTGTGTGTGTGTGTGTGTGTGTGTGTGTGTGTGTGTGTGGTGGTGGGGTTAATATGTGTATGTATGTCTGTGTGTATTCTCTCTGCGTTTGCATATCAGCCAAAGCTGGAGATGGGAGACCAACTTGCCTCATCTTCAAAGCTTTGTGGAGGGATTTAAATAACACACACACACACACACACCATTGCATTTCATGTGAGAAGCTATCATGTCTGAATACATTGAATATACAGTGATACACACTCAAAGGCCCATCTTTCCTCCCTCCAACTCATACTTCACCTTTTTCACTCACATTACATCAATGTCACCCAGGCAGGAAGGCGCTTCCAAATCGGCACTCACAACATTTGACAGCCTGTCTGCTGCACGTACACACATTTTAAATATCGAATTTGAAATTGACACTTTATGTACTCGCAGCTTTTTCCTGTCCTCCTTTTTTTTTTAAATAGTTAAAATCTTTAAAATGTGACAGTAAGACTGATTATGTCTCTTATTACAGAAAAGGAAAAATATCTAATTTATAAGTGTGTAACAATTTTCAAACCAAGGCTATGGTTTCTAAGTCTAACCACAGTTATATTGATATCTTATGCTGTTTTCTGATCACGACCAATTAATGCGACAAACTGACTTTTAAAACACGATGCAGTTGTTAAAAAAAACAAACAGGGTTTTATTTGTTATTATCACCTGACTGTTTAAAACCAAAGTGTTTCCAAACAGCTGAGTTGGTTTTACTGCTTTTCTTAATCTACGTCTCTCCTCCTCTTATCTTGGCCTGACCTGAGTTTGGAGTTTTAAGGAAAGGCTAAATTAGATCTCGGTAAAGGAAAGACAAAATAAAATACACTATGCCCTTCCCCCCCAAAAAAACAACCCTCAACAAAACAACCCGATATTGATTATCCTGCATTTAAAATTAATGGAGGGCATAATTGCATGGAAATTCAAATTTTGCTTAGTTGCATATCCCTAACTGAGAACAAAACCTGTGAGTTTCATCTAGTTTCATTAACCCATATCCATATGATGCCTCTGTGGAGCTGTTATTGACTGGTTTAAGTATAGTAGTCTGATGAAAGCTGCATTTTTAAATATTATTATACTGTAGCAAAGGAACTGGTAATGCATCACAATAATGGAGTTTATTTTTAGTTCAACCTACAGTCAAATATTATTATGATGTATCCTTTCTGAAGGAAAACTAAGCCACGAACCAAAACCGTAGCTCAAAGACCGACACATGATCCTGATCATAAAACTGTGGCACAAATCGAAACTAGCCCAGGAGTTTCCACCTGAACTTGGCCCAAAAACAAGACAGGAGATGAAACTGTAGGCTAAAAGCTGTGATGTGAATCTGGCCAAATAATGAAACACGCTGAAAATGTGTCCCAGAAACCGAGATATGATTCTGACCCAAAAACAGAGGCATGAAACAAAACCGTAGCTAAAAAAATCGAGATTTGAACGTAGCCCAAAAACCAAAACGAGCTGAAATCTGAAACAGAAACTGAAATCATAGTACAAAAAGCATGATGTTAAATGGGTCCTAAAGATAAATTTTTAGCCCAAAAAGCGAGGCGTGATGCGAAATTGGTAGACCAAAATCTGAGGCAACAGCTGAAACTGTGGCCCAAAAAACCGAGAAGAGAGCTGAAACGCTAACCTCAAAAACTGAGGTATGAACGCAGACATAAATCAAACTGTAGTATGAAATACTTCTGATGTAGTGTTTTTACATTAATTTAACTTAAATGCATTGAGTCCATATCCGTATTTGATTTGTATGCTGTGTATATGATGGGATTTTCACCAATGGTTTACGATCACATTTCACCTCTTTTGATCACATTCTTGTTGCGTCCTTCTCCCTTCTCCATCTCTTTTTGTCCCCTTCATTCTGTGTTTTCTCTCTAAGGTGAAGTCCTGGCTATTGTGGACCACATCCAACTCCATTAAGGGCCTTTCCACGCCACATATGCCCACTCACACAGTAACACAGTCACATACTGACACACTCAGTTCGGATGAAAAAAAAAACATGACGTACACACACAAATGTACCTCTATCACCTTTATACACACACACAAAGACACACACACAAATGTACCTCGATCACTTTTACACACACACACACACACACACACACACACACACACACACACACACACACACCCTCTCTGTATTGTACACGTAGCCATGGTGTGTATACTGCTCTCCCCCCTCCCCTGTCTCTGTCTGGAACACATTACGTAGGCCAGTGGCTTGTGAGCGCTGACTGGGCCTCGGGGAAGAAAAACACAATTATTTCAGCCCTCGGCTATTCATGCAAAGGTGACAAAAGCTGGTATGAAGTATGAAATCCCAAAAGTTTCTCCCGTGCCGCGGCCGACAAATTGGGATTAATTTGCGCTTGTGTGCACGCGTGTGTCTCCAAAGTTTTCACCTTTGCTCATTTCCCATTTCTTAAATAGTTTGGAGAACTCAAAAGGCCTAATTTATTGTGTCAGAAAGAAGAGCGTGTGCATTCGCTTGGGTTGTTTGTGTGTGAACGCAATGCTAATTTTAAATAATATATGCTTTATAGTTCAAAGATTGAGGCATGTAAATAATTTCCTGTGCGTTTGTGTGTGTGAGATTGTAAGAAGGCGGGAGGTTCCTAGTATGGGATCACACATTCACACATGCTTTCCAAATTAATTTAATCTAATTAATTGCCGTGTGGAGAGAGGACAGATGCTTGTGATTACCCCCCACTTCCAGACTCCTCCCTGGGCGCACTCACACACACACACACAGACACACAACTGTTACCATCCTAAACGCTGCCATTTTCTGCCACTGTGCAGCTAAAAATATTATTTTAATGCTCCGAAAGCACATCAGCAATTTGTTGGCTAAATAAGGAAACGATGCAGTCACATTATGGAGGAAATTACCCCACAATTCAGCTTAAAGTGAAAAAAAGAAAACATTTATAAGGAGAGTGTCTGTTTCTCCTTTTGTGCCGATGTGGGTATATTTTTGTCTTTGTGTAACTGCACCTGTGTCTGGGGAACTCTGTATTTGGCTGTGTTTCCAGCCAGTTATGTGTTAGGGTGCTGTGTGTGGCTGTGGAGGCCGGGTGGTCCCTCCTGTCGCCCTAATAGGCTTACTGGCCCCTAATCCACACCACGCCACCCTGTCACATGGCCAGTCTGCTGACTAACTGCGACCACTGCCATAGAGGTTTGTCTGTGTGTGTTTGCGTGTGTCTCTCGAACTACATCTCTGTGCTGTTGTCATGCTTGTCTGTAACTCAGCATGTGGCAGCTGGTGTCCAATTGAGACACTGAATATATATATTTTTTGGTTCCCTTTTTTTGTATTTATTTCATGTTTGCGTGTTAGACAAACAGAACACAATCATGTGTGTGTATAAGCCACATTTTCTAATTTACATTCTTTTAAGTTTACAAACTGGATTTTTGTTTGGAAAAACGTAAAGGAGAGATGCTAAATTATTTTAGTTCACGTCACATACAACTTAATTTAATCTCAAGTGGGCCGTATCTGGAAACTTTATTGATTTTGTCCCAAAGTTGCTTCTTACAAGGAAAAAGTTTGACTTCGACTGCACATCGGAAAAAATACAGAGGCCTGTAACCGTCACCTGACACATTTCAGTCTAGTCCTCTGGGTGTCGAAAATAAAATAACCCCGAGATTCACAAGAAGCATCAGTGTTGAGGTACTGTTGCATGTTGGACACCTGGCAAGATTTAAGCTAATTTAAATGTCCCTGTACTTGTGTCACCTGTAACTATAACACTTGTAACAAAGACATGTTTTTCCACCACTTTTGCTTCATTAGATTTCAGTTTAGGATTATTTAAGTGACCAAAAAATGACATCATTACATCATTACAATGTAACACTACTGTTTAAATCAAAGAAACGTATCAGTATTGCTGCTGTGCCCTCCTGTCTTACTTTAATGTGGTATGACAGGTAAGAGGCGGGCCTTTTGTCTACAAAATACCTATGAAAGTGTGACTCTGTTAAATCGAGCCGGATAGCACAATCAGGTAACCACTCTCATGACGTGATTCAGTCGAATGAAATACAATATTTTGCTTCCTGTTGCACTCTAGAGTGGAAGGTTTTAAAGACCTTGGAAATCTGGCCTAAATTTGACACTTCAGAGATATTATATATATGTCACAGTTCAAAACAGTATTTTCAAACTCTACAAGGTTTTCATGAAGCAGAAGTATAAAGATACTAATTTAAAACGTGCCTGTCTAATACAAATTTTGATTATCATATTTTAATTTGCAGTAATTTAATTAATGTATGTATGAGAAGGTCTTGTTTGTTTTTCATGTTTTTGTGTCAGTCAAAAGAAGCTTTATTACAAGGTAATTTACCATAATGGTAGCTGACTTAATTCAGAAAGGATTCAACAAATTCAGAATTTGAAGCGATACTGAAATGCATCTTTTTGTGTGTGTCTGTAACTCTTCTATTCAGATTGCAGCTCTCACATATACTCAGACACACAGAGGCACCTTCTGATTTGTACAGCTTTTGGCACACAGCTGCTTGGCACACACCGTGTGTGTGTGTGTGTGTGTGTGTGTGTGTGTGTGTGTGTGTGTGTGTGTGTGTGTCTGTTTTTGCTTACATGCATACATGCACGTGTTTGTTAATTAAACTGATTAAACTGTTGCCCCTGACAATGTGGGGCTTTGCTTCTGTGCTTGCATCATCTTTTTCAGTTTCCTGTCTGTGTGGGTGTAGTTTTGCTTTTAGTCCCGTTTTCTTTTGTCTGCTTTGATTTTTTTTTTTTCCTCTTTTTCCTCTTTTTTTTTTTTTTTTTTAAATCCTTGCTTGGCTTATTCTTTCGTCTTTTGTCCTTCACATGCTCTGTGTGTGTGTGTGTGTGTGTGTGTGTGTGTGTGTGTGTGTGTGTGTGTGAGACATATGTTTACGGTGTGTGTCTTGTGCATACAGTTTGTGTATGTTGTTTACACTTGCATGTGTGCATTTGTATTTGTGTGCCTTGTCCCACTGGTCCAGGTTGTGACCTCAGCTTTCATCTCCTTGGTTTGAGGCGCCTGCGGCCTGCTGTGATCTGCACCCGGCCAACAACGCAGCAGATGTCACCAGACACTGACAGTCATATGCACAACATCTCAAACACACACAGTTTGTGTCTTTCATACAGTATTTACACACATGTGCACACAGGCTCTCGGCATGGATCCACATACACCATGTAATGTCCCTCTCAGACACATATAAATACATTTATATTACACACACGCAGAAACCAGCTCAAACAGGCTTTGTTTTTGCCTCATACAGTGTGATGTTTGACCCCATAACACAAGTATCACCTGCAAAACATCCTGTCCCCTACCTGTGTCGCCTTCGTTGTAGAGCTCGGAGTTAAAACTGTAATGATGAAATCTGCTACTGTAACAGCTGTATTGGGAGACAGCCTACCTCTCTGCTTTTAAGATTAAGCGTAAAACTTTTCTTTCTGATAAACCAGGTGACCCTGAACCCTTGTTCTGTCACGTTCTACTGCAATGGGCCTAGGCTGCTGGGGGGTTCTTCCCATGATGCACTGCTTCTTCTCCACTCAACTCTTTTCACCCAGTTATACAAAAGAGCATGCGTCATCCCTTTATTAGGGAAGATGATATCACAAGTAGTGAAAGTGTATATAACACTTTGCATTTAATCATTAGTTACGATTCATCTGAGTCTGTGCCACAGTGTGTGTCTTTTGTCCAATCTTCCTCCCTCACCCCAGGTGCAGCAGATGGCTATCACTTAATTTTAAAATCACTTTCAATCAGAAAACCTCCAAATGCACTAAAATTGCATCCATGTAAATGTATAATTCAAAGTGGACTGGAGTGCCTTCTTACCTACTAGCTAATGTGGTCTTAAATTATGATCATGGCTGCTGTCCCTTGCCGACGCTCAATGTGTACAGACTCGTGCCAGTCTTTAACACAAAAGAAATGCAAATTTAAAGTGATTATACATCAGTATTTTTTTAAACATTGATGCCGTCTTGAGTGCTTTATATTATAAGATAAAGACCCTAAAATATTAGCCTCTGTTTTTAAATAATTATTTCTGAGCGCTACTGTCTGAACAAAGTCTCTCGGTCGTACATTATTGGCCGCCACACCCTCTCTTATCAGTCATCTCTGAGGTTGTCCTCTATCACTTCATTGCCTCACATGCTGTCACCTGCCCTTCTCCTCAGTCGGCGCTAATCCGACTTTACCTTCTTGTCTTTGTCCTCATCTCGCCTTGTTTTTGGTGTCATGTGTTACATGGCGATGATGGGTGGTCAGGCAGTTGTGGTGGGGCGTGAGGTGCAATTGGAAAACGGCTGTGGAACAGTTATTATCTCTTGGTTATTTATTTTTCCCCTGTGCGACTTAAGATGGCTGCTTGTGATGGAGACAGGCCTGTGTGGCTCGCAAAACACTGTCTTCTGTAAATGCCCATGTTTATCCACAAGCTTGACCCAGTGGGCCTGAGTGGGTGGGTTTCTCAGGAGATGCAAGTGATGGTTATGGTTTGTGCATATACAAAGGCTTTTATGGTAAACTCCAGCTAAACTACTGTGCAGGGAGACTGGTTTGACATTATCTTTTTCAAAATCTGCTCACAGTGAGTACGTGCGAGTGTATGTTTGTATATGACAGTATTAGGAAGTGAACACACACCCGCACACACATACACACAGTGTTAAACTAAGGTGACTGTTCTGCTAAGTGGCAATGAATAGGCTTTAGTGATGTGCTCTGATGCCACTGCTAAGCCATTCACTGACAGTTAGACTGATCCCTAAACATGCTCTGTTTGCCATATAAATCTGTTTTTGGAAAACCGTACCCACAGTCTGGGATGAGGAATTTGAGGTTGCTGATGCTAAAAAGGCATACATTTTAGAAAGTGCTGGGAGTTGAAGTGAAGGACACTGTATCATGAACCCCTTTCACCTTCAAGAGGCCAAATGAGGCCATTTGAAACTGAGTGTTTCTAGCTATATTTTATATGTTAATATTTTTATTTGCCATTGGGGGTTTAGACATTATAGACTTTGCTTTTATTGTAATTTGATTTTAATGATTCCATAAACTGGGCATCTCATTTTGACAGTTATAAACAGGGGCTGCAGATCTCTCACTGGGATGGAAAGCTGTAAATAAGTCAGGTAAAAGACAGCTGTGTGAAGCGTTGCATTTCAGACTATAGTCTAGGTCAGTCACTGCCCTGGCAATACACATACCTACATCCTGGATATGCACGATGCTAACAGCATTAATGTTTCAGCTGCGTTTTATAATATGCTTTAGTTAATGAACAATGTGATTAATGGTTTTAAATAGCTCTGAATAAAGTACATGATTTATGTATGATTGATATTTAATCATGTATAATAGATTGAGCTGAATGTTCACTTGCTTTCTATGGGTTTTCTTACTTTGAGACTAATTCATCTGATTTCTTTTTTCCCTTCTTACATTTAAAAAAAAAAAAATGTGTTCAGACTTGGTTATATACAGAAGTACTGAAGGTACAGAGATTTGATAACCACTCTGACTATGATGAGTTTGTTGCGATTTGTCTGTCAATGTATAATTGAGGGACTAGTTCATTTTTAAAAAAACAAGTTATGATCATTAAGCATCCTTAAAGTATATAATTAGCTCAGTGTAACTGTTGAACGGTAACAGTGAGGCAGACAAAGTAAGAAAAACAAAAACCAGAGAACTGTTCTGACTTAACATCATTTACTTTCAGTTTTTCTTCTGATAAATATCCACAAAAAGATCTAAATCGTTCAACCTCTGACTGGCAGTTTATGCTCGTCATTATTGTTTGGCGAGCATAGCTGTTGTTTGTGTACAGCGACATGAACAAAAAGTGATATCACAGCTTCTGGCGCGTGCTGCACTTTGGTGGCATTTCGGTGTGTTGTACATCTGTTGTTGTAACCTGGTGAGGCTACTATACAAGTGGGTTGGTCTTTAGTGGCATTTCAGTCATATGTGAATCTTTCCCACCTCTAATGTAATGATTTTATTTATTTTTATGTAAGCGTGATAGGTTACAAGGCTATGATGATGTCACAGTTCACTGAAGCAATGACCAAAGTGTCAACCTCAACTGCAACTTCAAGCAGCAGTTTTTGATTATCCTTGTGGAAATTTAGCTTAATGTTCTGTGATGCTCAGAACTGCTGCTTTGTTCCAGATATTAATTTGGAATTAATGCAGTTCAATCATTTTTAAACATAATATGCTCCAATTATTGAACAATGTGATTAATGGTTCTAAATATCTCTAAATAAAGCACACAATTTATGTATGGATAATGTTTGACCTTGTATAATTGACCTGAATGTTCACTTTTTTTGTGTGTGTGTTTTCTTACTTTGAGATAAAGGAATCAATTCATCTGATTAATCTGCAGTTTAGCAACTTTATTGAAAAATGTGAACTGTTAGCTTCTATCACATTTACAGTGTTAGCTGTCAATTCTTTTGAGGTTGTGAAAGTATTAGATTAACACTAATGGTGTAGCCGCATTAAGAATGTTTGAAAAATGAGATGGATCCATTTGTATCAGTATATCTTTACATGTAAATGCACAGAAACAGAATTCGTGAACCCCATTGTTCTTTCATGCAAAAGGAATTTCCGAGTGCTCATCCATGAACGCTCGCACACACGCACACCAGCTCCTTATCCAATCCCTCCACTAATTCCCCCTTGGTAGAAGGTGTTCATTGTTTCTCTTTCATTCTAATCTCCCTCTCTCCCTTTAAAAAAAAAAAATCCATATTAGATTCTCTTTGAGTTGGCCACAATCAGAGCCACTGAAGCAGAGCATCACCCTGCTAGTGTTCTTTGTCTCCCCAGATTTGTCACTTAGCATGGAGAGTACACCTTTGTCATGGAGCAGGGTGGGAGAGAGCAGACTCTCACTTTGGGCAATTGTTTCTTGTCACAGGCCATCTTAACCTCCTCCCTCCCCCTTAAGTAAATCAGCTTTGCTCTGGATTAGGGCCCTATCATAGCACCGTCAGATCTCAGCAGCCTGCCAACAAACAGCTAAAACAAATGGATTCTGAAAGTGAGAATTGCATGAAAATAATTTCCCCCCCGAAAATTCCGATCTTGTGATTACCTGGAAATCTGCCTGTTAAGTCTCTGGCATATAGAGGTCCCAGTCTGATTAATCTAGAAAACCCTTGAACTTCTTGGTGTCCTCTTTTGTATTATCTGCTGAGAAAGTTACGAAACATGGTGGGAATCATCCAATAGTCATCATAATCTTTTTGGAACGTGTTTATATTGCAGTTTCATGGTAAGTTGTCATTGTTTTAAGTACATTTCATGTTAAGAGGCTTTGTACTACCTTGAAATAGATACTATACTAAGAATTTAGACAGTGTAGATAGTCAGAGGCAGTTTTTCCCAGAGGTCTGGGTGTTGTTTTTGGCGTGGGAAGAGCATGCACATCAGGCTTTCTTAAGCGAACTACCCCAAAAAAACAGTGTGTCTCTTCTGCAAATACTCTAATTGTAAAAGGCTTTGTGAATAACAAACCAATATAATCAGCATCATTTACAACATTTACAGTGAACATCTCCAACTTCAGCTGGAGAATGTAGTCCTCCTTCTGCAGCCTCGTTGACCTCGAACCTGCTTTCCAGCTACACCTGGTGCATTGTAGTTAGTGCAACTCCATCATCACCAGAAGGAAAACTACAATCACCTGCTGCAGTCCAGTTTGGTAGAGTATGACAAACTCACTGGAAAGGGAGCTAACCGATATCAACGACCACCACAGTAACTACCAGAACAGGAAGTTAGCAGTAGAGAAAGAGCAAGAGTGAGGGAAAGCAAATAGGAGAGCAGTTTAGTTTAATTATTTAATTTGACTGATAATAATAGTACACACATGTACTTTTATACTGTCAAAAAAAGGTTAAAGCCAATTTTCATCTCTTATATTGTGATGATTTTCTTTCAATACATTTTTTCCCCGCACAGTTGCCATATAATTAATGTGGGCCACATAACTCTTGTCATTGTAATGTAAGCTGTTTGGCCATTTCCACTCTCCTGCACTACTCCATGACACCTTCCTGATGCAAATTCTCAGCAGCACAGATTCACTACATTCCTACGTGAGCTGTTCCAATCAAGTTCTCATTTTGGAAAAGCTCCCTTTCTTTGGTAAAATCTCACAAGAGATCGTTTCCACCTGTTACACATGCACACAGTACTACTTGGACATGGATGGATGCTCTGTGTCCCCCCCCCCCCCCTTTTTTTTTTGATGCACTTGTATTTCTCGTATATGTTCATAGAAACGCACACTAACTCAGACTTTATTGAGCACACACCATCATGGATGTCTGCCACCATGGTGATTCTGCCCTCCTCATATCTCAGCTGCTGCTTCATGCAGAGGGAGTAATCGATCTAAGATACAGTAGCTCAGGGAGCGTGTGTGTGTGGGGATGGTGATGTTATTGGCCATTTTAGGTCTCTGTGATGGCCAGAGATGGTAAAATGGCTGGAAAAGTGATGAGCAGGCACTTCATAGACCAGGAATGAACTCTAGCTAATCCCGTCGACCTATCTGTCTCTCTTCCTCCCTGCCTCCTCATCACTCTTTACTTTCCTGTTATACCCTCTCCCTCATTTTCTCCATCTTCTTCCCTTTTTTGACTTTTCTTTTTCGTTAGTTTCCTTGCAATCAGTTTCTCTCTGTCTTCCTCTCTACCCTTCTCTCTTTCCATTTCTTGACCACCCCCTTCTTTTCCAACCCCCCTGTGTCTCTTTCTCTCTGCAGCAGAAGTGCAGAGCCAGGGCTTTTTCCTGCTGGTAATTTATTTTCCCATTAGCCCCCTGTCTGAAGTGCATGCTCTAGGTCTGAGTGTGTGTGTGTGGGGGGCACTGAGGGCCACCCCAAAGAAAGACCCAAAGAGTCAAAAAGAGGAGGGCACCCTGGACACACTGATAACGTGGGAGAGAGAGACTGGGTTGGAGGGACGGAAATGAAGCGAGAAAGATGTGAGATATTAGTTTGGTGTCCATCTAAGCAGTTTTGCTCGTTATGAATTGTGATGCAGACTAATCAGAAAAGTTCAGTGACAGTGACTTATTTCAGTGGTACTAATAATTAACCAGTTGATCCAGACATTTAAATTGATTGAATGACAGCAGTTTACTGTCTTGAACTAATTCAGATTTCCTGCCTTCTTTTCTTTTACCTTTCACCATCAGTCAAAAAGATTTTAACCTGAAGATTTTCCAAACTAAAGCTTTTTTTTTTTTTTTTTTCCCAGACTGTGTTTACCAAACAAACTGTTCCAAGTTGAACCAACAGAACGTTATATGGGCAGTGTTCACACAGATTCATTCTGGCTCTCATCTGAAGCGATTTTTACAGTGACAGTTTAATTCAGTGTCCTACAAAAATCCATTTTAAGAGCCCGTTTTTAATATATAATATATTCATCTAAATGTGTCCATGCCAGTTGATGTTCTCCTTGTTGACTGCCATAGGGCTGTTGAACACTGCGATATATATCTGGCTTCCAGTTTCATAAATTTCATCACTCTGATAGTGTCATAGTGCAAAAGGGCAAATTAAAAAAAACAAATAAAACTACTGTTCTCAAATGACTTGAATAATGTGTTTGCCTACAACTGGTTGGGGATTTTTGACATGATCATGGCAAAAACGGTAACTTTAGGTTCAGCTGTGATGCTAAAGCCACATGTAGCTTGTTTATAGACAAATGTTAGCATTTTACTTTTTATGACTGTTAATTTCAAGATTAAGCAAAACGAGTCAGCATCATAAGCTATAATTTTCCACATAGCTTCATTTCTGCAATAACCTCAAAGCTGATGGAAACATGATTGCTTTTTCTTTCAAGGACAATTTTGGGTTGACCTACAGAAATTTGCCGTACTTGCTACACTACATTGCTCAATACACTTTTTTTTTTCTCTGCAATCAGAGCTCAAAATGCACTCACACTCAAATCAAGTCTGACCTTGGTGGGAAGGTCATGGGAGTATGCATGCCATAGACGCCTGATGATATTTTTTTCCTCCTTCTTTTTGAGTTCCCTAAACCTGCTGACTTGGGTTCTGGCTGTGTGGGGTAGAGATGAAAGCCATTATATCTGGAGATTTCATTAACTCCATTTGGCCTCTAGAATACACCAGTTTTCCATTTAATGTGTCTCTCTGTTTGGCTCTGTGTTACAAGCTAGCCAGAGGTTACTCCCCAGTAAAACGCTCCACTCTCCCAGTTGGGATTAGGCCTTTTAAGGACTGGTTTGTGTGTGGCGCTCCCCCTTTCATCTGCTGCCATCAGAGGCACCCCTACATTAAAGGGATTCCTCTCTCTCTCACTCTACACCCATCGGTGTTTCCTCTCTCATTTAAACACACTGTTATGTTTCTTTCTGACTGATTATCAATATTTGTGATAACTGGAGTCTCTTCACAATTTAATATAGATTACTGGGTGCACACTTGCTGAATAAAGAGATTTTTTTTAATCTCATGAAATAAATTAAATGATAAAGTTTTAGAATGTGGTGTCATTAAACTCAATAGCAACTATTTGTGTGAAGGTTTGCTTTGGGGGTGGGGGGTGTCAGCTGGAAGTAAAGTGTTTTTTATCAAGTAACTGGCCTCTCTGTTGTTAGGTGGCAACAGTAAAAGAGTTATTTATACAACAGTTTCATCTGGGATAACTTGCGCTCTTTGGTCCTAATTTCCAGCCTCTTAACATTCAGTTAGACCCTTTGTTTTTCCTGATGTCATATACATTTTTTTATAGAGACAGTAAAGTTTCACAGCACAAGGTCAGTGTATTTACAGGTGATTGCTGCAAAAACTCTACTGTAAATATTTTTCTATTCTTTGCTCTGTATGATGTGATCTGCTGTTCAATTTTTGTTTATGAGGGGCAGCAAATCAGAAGAACGTTGTCCTAATGAGGATGACCTTAAATGAAGACAGACAGAGGTACTCAAGAGTTCATATGGACCTTGAAATGAGCATAGCCAGTCTACTTTGATTAAAAGTAGTCTTTCTTTAGAGTGATTTTGCTCCTTAGTTTATATTGCTGTCCTTCATGTTTTCTGATGAAATAATGAAAATACAGGTTCATCGTAGCAGCTGTGGAATCCAATGAGATCATTTGAAACAAGTGACAGCTACTACACCCCAAACCCCTTGTAATACCAAATACAAAAATGACAAATGAAGAGGTGACAAATTTAGATATTTCTTCATCAAGCTTTAAACTGAGTGTAGTGTAGTGGTTGGTGTTTTTATCCCACCGTCAGCATCGAGCGTGGTTCTCGTTTCATGAGTGATTGTTTCTGCACTATATTCAATTTCTTTGTCGTATACAGTAAAGGGACAGTGTGACTGGCGCTCACTGACATTCAACACCATATTCTTCCAGCACTAGAGCACAAACTGCGGTGTAATCTACAATCGTTTAAAACAACCTTAATCCCTCTCTTGTTGTAACTAATCGCCCTCTTTACTCACTTTCTTCCCATACTTTTACTCAATTGTTTGCAGTTTTGATTTTGGGGTGGTTTTTTGTAGTTCATGCCACCCGAGACGGGGTGGTGGTTAGTGAAAGATCATCTAATTTTGGGGCCACAGTGGGAAATTCCTCTGGTCCTGTTTCCAAAGTGTATATACATATGACAATACACAGGAAAGCCATTTTCACAGTTCATTCCATTATTAGGACCATTGTTATTGTAATTCAACATAACCAAAGTGATAGTATTGCATTCCTTTTATGGCTATTGTTGCCTTTAAAATACACACACATACACACTGCTTGGGGGGAAAAAAATAAATCCTCTCATATAATAGTAGCAGATGAATAAATTGGTCTTAATCTGTGTGTGGATGTGTGTGTCTATAACGCCTATAGTGCAGCATTCATAGGTGGTATGTAAAACTGGCAGCCTTATCAGTTATCAGGGGAGGCCAAATTGACACAGAGGAATCACTCCATTGTGTGCGGATTCAAAGAGAGATGTGAGCACATTGGATGTCTCCATTTCCAATAACTGTGACCTTGAGGCAAGAGGAATAGCACTGTACCCCCGCGTCCAATCTGCTGACTGCTCGATTCAGACAGCGCCAGTTGATTTTGGGTGCTAATCGGGGATACCTCAGGGTTATTCTAAAGGGTAAATTGAGTTTGGCTTTTATTGTTTCTGAACCGTGTGAATGCAAATCGCAAAGGCCAGTGTACAGTTTTGTGTGGAGTTGAATATTTGTAGTCTGTCTTTTTTAAAGTTTTAGGTTCAATAGTGTTGCATTTAATAACAGAGAAAGAAAAAAGTTCTTTTCAAAATGTAACGCGTGTGAATTTTATCATGTGCTGCCTTCATGAAGTCTGACTTCAGCTGACCTCAGGTTGCCCATTTTACCTCAGTCAGGATTGTTTTGTTTATGTGGTAGCAGGCTTAAGTCAGATAATCATCTGCTTGATGTGAAACCGGCGATTCATCACGTCTCATTATTGTTATAATACTAAAGCCATGTTTTTATCTTCAGTCTATCTCAACAGCATACTAAACATCACCACAAACTCTTCAGTTATAGGCAGATTGGTTGAAAAGGGCATACTCCAGAACTGTGTATACATAGAGTAAAGACGATTGTCATATACATATATAAGTGTGTGTTTTACCTGTCTGTACATGTCTCTGTTGTTTTTGGCCATTTCATGAACAAAACTATATTTATTTTAAGCTTCAGTACTTTGAAAATAACAAAGTTTAAATATCCAGGAAAAAAAACATGATGTTTGCATTCATGAAACTAATGAAAATAATATGTGAATATACAGTAAATGTCCTTAATTATAATCTCTGTGAGTTTGACCGAGTAACCAACCTGAGGAAGCTTTGAGTTTCACAACTCTTAAATTTGTCCCTGACAAATGCCAGCAATAAAGGAAAATGTAACCAACACTAAATGTAATCAAAATGAACTTGTTAAACCATCAAAATGAAGTGTAAACAGGTAAAGACTCTCGAAACTAAACTGAAACTAAATTGAATTCAGATGAAAAATGTAAAACTTTTTTTTTTTTTAAATCAAAGCTGCAATATCAGCCACCAGTGGAGTACAAATAATACAATGTATACTTTATTGTATTAGTGTATTTTAAGAATAAATAAGATTTAAATTGATGGTGAATGTATGGCTCAATGTAACGTTTGTTTAAATCAAACTCAGTTGACCTGTGTTAAAAAGCCATTAGCTGAAAGTGTGTGTGTTGGACATCTTTTTGGCCACGTTCACACTGCACGCGAAAGCTCATCAAATCCGATTTTTTTTGAGCCTATGCGACCCATATCCGATCATGGTATGACAGTGTGAACGGCACAAATCCGATTTTTTCAAATCCGATCTGGGTCACTTTCGTATGTGGTACTGAATCCGATACACATCCGATGTTTTAGAAAGCGACTGCTGTTTGAACGGTCATGTCGCATTAAATCCATCTTTTACGTCACTGACACAAGACAGACGCCAATTATCAGCGCCGGAGAAGCGCCCGAGAAGACATCGTGAACACTTCCTGGCCATCCAGTGTAGATGTTAGTGAAACTATTGGGAAGACAACGTGAATGTTTTATTTGTACTGTATAATCTGCAGATTCTGACAGAAATCTGCAACTATCCTTTGAAGCACCGCTCCTCTAAAACAGCAGTAAGGATAATTATTAGGTTATTTACATTATTATCTGTCAGTGCGCCCCAGGGTGGCTGTGGCTACAACGTAGCTTGCCATCACCAGTGTGTGAATGTGTGCGTGAATGGGTGGATGACTGGATATGTAAAGCGCTTTGGGGTCCTTAGGGACTAGTAAAGCGCTATATAAATACAGGCCATTTACCATTATGTAAATAATAAAATAACTTAAAGCAAAAATTGGAAAACGTAAAGTCCGAAGTCTTTATATTAAGGGCCATCAGTCAAACAATATTGTTTTCTCTGAGCCTAAACAGAGCGCGTTGTGTGTGATGTCTTCTTTTGCGCATGCGGGCCACTTTGAGCGTTCACACTAGAGCGCGTTTGCTGTCACATTTTATTTGTAGTGTGAACAAGCAGACAAAATAAATTGGATTTGATCAAAAAAATCGGAATTGAGCGTTAAGACCTGCAGTGTGAACGTCGCCTTTTTGACGTGGTTTAACGCTACCCAACTGTCTGTTTCAAACCAGGTCTGAACAAAGAAGGCAGGTTTCTTTTTAGCACTCAGTATAATTAATCCATCCCTCCCTTACAAAAGGGTCCCTACCCCTGCTTTTCTCCGGCCCGTCCCATTGGCATTTTAGGGCAGAGAGATTCAGCAGGACCCCCGGGCACCCTCCTGCCCTGACCCCTGCCCCCCCACCAGGGGAGCATCTGTGGATCGATCCAGGGCCAGCTGGCACCAGGGGGAGAGAGGCAGGACTGGTAGTCTAAGACGAGGTCTGCTCCAACACAGATACACTCTTCTTGACTGGAATTTATAAAAAAAGATGAGGCACTGTGGGTAGTTTCAGGTTTGCATGCTCTTATTTATTTATTTATTTATTTTAAGAAGAGCCTGAATTTTTGAGTTAAATAGATTCCAAGTAGAAGCTTAACCTTGATTTCTGTTGATGCACTGTAGTTGTAAAAAGATGCAACTAGGGGGCAGCATGCAGCCATCACCCCTCCCTCCTTTACATCCTACATCCTCTGCCTGTGCCCGTCTTCTTCTCCTACTCCTGTTGTGCTTCCTCTGCACACACATTTAGTCCTCCTCCTGGCTCAGGAAAAGAGCATATTGATAGTTCTATCCTCTCTGTAATAAATTCAACTTCTACATTGTCCTCCCTTTTCATTTTACACATTGTCACAACCTCCTAGTCCCTCTAATCCCAGTTACCCCCTCCACTTCCCCGCTCACCATCACCTTCTCTCACACACACATTGATTGACAAGTAGCATCTGGGGAAATGGAGCACATTCCCATTGTTTGCTGCCACTACTCAAATCTGTTGAAATGGTTATTCCATTCTTCCGTCAGAGTATTTGCATATCCTTAAGTATTTCCTATTTTCCCCACCTCCCCTTTCTCCCCATCCTCCTTTTTGCTAAATCCCCTCTTCTTAAGTGTTTAGTGCATTTGGAAAATTCATTCATAAAGTATCTGCATGCGCTATTAGCTTAGTATAATAGCCAGGGTGTAATCTGCAGAGAGATAAGAGGTGGGAAGAGAGTGCTTTTTTTATTTTTTATTTCCTCATCTTCTTCCTGTCCTGATGGGGCTGCTCTGTGGACAATCACTGTGCCGATGATATGTCATTATGTTCCCCAGCCAATGCGACAAGGCTCAAATGTCAAGAGGAAATGTCAAGAGGCCTTGCTTCTGTAGTTTTTATTTATTTATTGGTCTGAGAGAGGCGTGAGGTACTAAGGAGGAGGCAAAGAGGGAGAGAGATGGAAGGATAGGAGGGTTCGTAGCGATGTAGTGTTGGATATCGACAGGAGATGGAGAAATGGAAAGGTGGAGTAGAGGCTAGAGATACAGATTCAGATCAGCTGTTTTCACTCCTGAGCAAGGATGTATACTAACTGGGTTCACACAGTCTTTGGCTGTGCTCTACTGTACTGCTACCACATGCCAGCTGCTTTAGCCTCAGCAGTGTCAAACTTAGTTTCACACTGTTTAAGGCCACACCAAGAAATGACAATGGCATTAAGGGCCAGACATTTAAAATGTACTGATAATCTTGAGTTTCATTGAAAATGCCACGCTCATATAGCCTTTTTATAGACCGTTTTGCCCACTTATACCCTTATTAATGTATTCTGATTACAGAAAACGACTGCCAACTCGCAACAGTTTTTTTTTTTCACTGGTTCTTGCACATTTCTACAAGTGTTATTGTGTTTAATTGGGCCAAGCATCCACCCATCATCCATCCAGGTGAGAGTCACGGAGGCAGTAGTCTAAGCAGCAATCTGCAGACCTCCCTCTCCTCCAGCCTGTCCTGGTTCTGCCCCCAGGGTCTCCTTCTTTTGGATATGCCCAAAACACCTCATCTAAGAAGCATCCAGGTGGCATCTTAGTCAAACGCCTGAACCACCTCAACTGACTCCTCTTGACTTGGAAGAGTAGCAGCTCTGAATAACTCAGCTCTTCACCATCTGTGTAAGGTTGAGCCCAGACACTCATTTATACCACTTGTATCCATTACCTTGTTTTTTGGGAGACCACCAGAGCTTATTTGGCCATAGCTGAGGACAGAAATAAGACCAACGACTAAACTATATGTTTAGCTTTCTCTTCACACAGCAGACCAGTACAGGCTAACCCATCTGCCAGTCTGCTGCTGCAATTCTTTATTCATCCTCTACTCTAAAAACACATTTCCAACCCAGAATGAGTACTTCACTCTTTCCCAGCTGAGATCCCAATTCTCATCCCAGACCACTGCAGTGGAGGTTTCCCTTTGATGGAGTCAGCAAAACTGTCTGAAAAAGAACCGTCATCTGAAAACAAAGGCTCTCTCACCTCAGAGTAGTCTGTCTCAAGCATCAACTTATTTGTTTTATTATGTGTTATCAAATTTGTTAGCTTATAGGTAAAATATAATTTGACATGTGCAAAGTTCATATAAGGTCGTGAAGGCTTGGATTGTTTACTTCAGTGTTTATTGTGTCCACTTCTTCAGTATTTCCGGCCACAGTTATTTGCAGTTTGAGTATCACATGTTGGGTCTCGTATGGTTGGCCTGTAACACTTTTAATCTCTATTTGGAGCTTACATATTTTCTCTCTATATTACCAAAAGCTTTACCACTCTGTACTGATACAAATTCTGTGTGTGTGAGTGTGAGAGTGTGTGTGAATACCCTGCAGTCCTCAGCGATAAGGCTGAGATTGAGTTTTCCCCCACAGAGCCATAGCGTCCAAGGAGTGTGTGTGTATGTGTTTGTGTGTGAAGACATCAGGAAACAGGCAATGTAAAGAGCTTGTATCGCTTTATCTAGCCTATCCGCCAGAGTGTATGTGTATATGTATATGTGCTCTCAGACTGGTGTAGTGTGAAAGGGAGCTTGCTGGTTTGCTTTATTCGGTATTGTGCGCACGAGAGGATGAATCCTCAGGGCTCGATTCACAGCTGAGAAAAGTAGGTATTTTTCTGTGGTATAGCTGGATGCAGCTTTTAGACAGCCGTGCAGTGAAATGGAGACAAAAAGTGAGAGCAGGCGAAACCAGGCATTTTAAAAAGAAAAGAGAACATGTGCCGTACCGCTGCCTGCTGCTTTCATTCTGGCTGGCCTGTGAAGGGACGTGTGAGACAGGTTGGTTTTGGTGCTAAGATCAGTGCCTTCTCCCATGCAAATAGGGAAAAAGAACATTTAACCAGGAAACACATTACAAAAACGGAATCAGTTAAAAGAGAGGAGGCACAAGAGAACCGAGAGGGGCATGGTATGTCAGTGGTATCAACACAGCAAGGAGGTGAACCAGCCTGATATTCACTGACAGCATGGTGCTTCCATAGCAGGCAAAACCCATCAGTTTTTGTTGGAGGGAGGGCAGACAAAAGGCTGGAGCATCCCCAACTGTTTAGTTTCCATATCTAGCAGTCAGTGACAAGGCTTTCCGGCAGTTCTTATTTTTAACACACGGTCCTCTGGTGAGCAGCTTGCATCCACACACACACACACACACACACACACACACACACACACACACACACACACACACACACACACACACACACACACACACACACACACACACACACACACAGGGCCATGTCACTGATTGTATAACTCTTATCACCTGGTCTGTGGCATATTCCCAAATTCTAATTTGACTGCTAGCCCCTGGCCCAGAGCCCATCTCTGAAAAGAAGTACAGCAAAAATGGCTTCAGCGCGGACCTTTGATAGGAAATATCAGGAGGGATTTTACAGCAGAATTCACAATGAGGAATTCAGGAGGGACCCACTTCTAGCTTCTTCTGGATTTATATAAACCTGACACTGTGATGGGCCATCAGTTTAACCCTCTCCCATCACTTTATGAAAGTTTCAAAACAATAAAAAAAACAATTAAACTCAACCTCTTTTTTCTTTCTTTCTTAAATTCTGTCTGTCCACAGGAGTCTCCATCAGGGCGGAGGAAGGCCTTGGCCACTAGCAGTATAAACATGAAACAATACGCCAGTCCGATGCCCACACAGACAGATGTCAAGCTGAAGTTTAAGCCGCTGTCCAAGAAGGTGGTGTCAGCCACGCTGCAGTTCTCCCTCTCCTGCATTTTCCTCCGCGAGGGGAAGGCCACGTAAGTTTTTGTTTTCTTATATTATGACCCACATCCTTCGGAAGTGGTTACACGTTGCGATATTCAGCAGTGTTCTAAGTTGTTTGTAACCCTCACTAGTTATAACATTAAGTCTGATGCATGTAGGAATAATACCTATCAAATTGGGCCCAACACCCATGTTCACTTCTTCCTTGTTCTGTTGCCTTTGCTTGTGTTGAGTTAATCAGTGTGTCGTTTCATGTTTCAAAAGTAATTTAAGCAAGCACATAGTGAGATCGTCATGTTCAATTTTGCTGTCTTTAATCACAAGACCGTTACAGCAGTCAACTTTGAATGTCTCACACTAGTGACTGATTGGAGCCACAGATATCCACATGACTCTTTCACATTGGTCACAATTAATTTTGGACAGTCTGGCTTCATTAGGCTCTAATTTAGAGTCTAGTAATGAAGAGACTTTTATCCACTGAAGGGTATGAAAGGATATTCTTTTAAAAAGTAATAAAGTTGCCAAGTTTGCAGCAAAGAGGACAAGTAAAGCTGTTGATAATCCCTGCTGTGAGTAAGAGAGTAATTTGTGTTACCCTTTGCAGACCAGTAACACATGCTTGGTATAAAAGTCTAGCTAATACCCTTTTTATGTCACTTCTAACCAGAGGTGACTGAAAATCTAAATTTTCTTTGTTAATCTGTTAGAGGGTGAAATTTTGCTTTTTGTTCCATTTATCAGTTTAAATTATAGGTACATACAGACACACACACACACACAGACACTTGTCAATCATTTTAAGATATTGAACCATCTTTCATTTGAAGACATGCTTTCAGTCAGTGTTTTCTGTTTGTTATTCATTTTAATTTGATGGCAGCAACTTTCATTTAAAGATACCCCTCCCCACACACACAAACACATATACACTGAGCATGAGCAAAGCGGCGAGGCCTTTGTTGTGTCGCGGATGGCGGGTCGATGGCGCGTAACCCTTGTTAACCCTTCGGGGAATGATGTCGACCACACACAAACAAACTCCATCACAGCAGTTCAAATGAGCCCATGGGCCTGGGAAACACCAAACACAAAGAACAGAGAGGAGAATACAGCGATTATGATGGAGCGGTGGTATCGAGGGACTGTGGGGAGGGGGGCGCACAGAGGACTACATAAAATACAAGAAATGATGTAGAAATGCATCAGTGGGGCAGAGGCTGGAGTCAAAACCAAGCTTTAAAGAAGCTTTAAAATGTGAGGGAGGGGTGTTAAAGTTTTAGGTGTAAAAATGGTCGTCTGGAGTGAAGAAATGATTGAAAGAGATGGATTTTAAATGTATGTGGGGTGTGTAGGTTAAATTGTCCTATCTGTCTTGATGTTTTTCAGCTGCATGTATTTCTCTATCTATGTGTATACATTGTTTTGGTTCTTGGTTTTTTTTGGGGCTGGTGGGGTCCAGTGATGAGGACATGCAGAGCCTGGCCAGCCTGATGAGCATGAAACAGGCGGACATTGGCAACCTGGATGACTTTGAGGAGGAGAATGAGGAGGATGAGGAGAACAGGGTCAACCAGGAGGAGAAAGCTGCTAAGATCACAGGTAAAACACTGGAGGAGCACTTTTTTATTTTGCTTTGTAAGATCAAAGATTTATCTGCTGAAAGTCATTGAAGTTGCTTTTGGTCATTTGATCAAAATCCCCAAAACGCCCGAAATTTCCCAGACTTCCTGAAGAATAAGCGCGGGACCCAGGCTTCATTTGGGGCATTTACTTTGCTTCTTGGTTTCTTTGTTTTCCCCAATTTATGCTTCTCTCTCTGTGTGTGTGTGTGTGTGTGTGTGTGTGTGTGTGTGTGTGTGTGTGTGTGTGTGTGTGTGTGTGTGTGTGTGTGTGTGTGTGTGTGTGTGTGTGTGTGTGTGTGTGTGTGTTTCCACAAATAAAAAAGTGAGAGTTTGTAAATTCATGAGCTTTATTTGCCGTGTATTGTCTGCTTCAGGGCGTTTTCTGTTGCTTTGACTTTCCCACATCCTTGTTACCCCTCGTTCCCCTCGTCTTGTATTGGTTGCACTGGCAGACTGACGGTGGCTTGGCTCCTTCCTTACATCCATGATTCATTCTACGGTCGCATGTACGGGCCGCGCTGCTTCCTGCTTTGCTTAATCCAACTTTTCAAAGCGCCACCTCTTCATGTTAAGCTTCATTTTTTCTCTCCTTTCTTTTTCATGCTCTTCATCTCATTTATATGTATATGCATTGAGCGCCTACAGCTACGCTTCACTAGCACACATCTCTGAATCAAAGGATGGGCCGGGCTGCCAAAACTCGCTGCTGTCATATTCTTGCCTGAATGGTACCTCCAGAGCAAGCCAGCAAGCAGCCCCAGCAATACTAACACTAGGCTAACCAATGCATACGCTGTAAAACACATGTTCTCTTTTGTCTTTTTATATGCTGTATGTAAATTATGAAACCTCAATAAAACTCTGTGTTTATATAGGGTTGTTAGTCATTGTTCAGTATTACCTCTTTATTTATCAGTCTGGAACCTGAAGCTCTGGAGGCATGTCAGAAATGTTATTTTAAAGTAGATAAAGTTTTTTTCTTTTTAGCTTTTGGCTCTGTGCATGCATTTAGCACTGTAGTGCTGATGCAGTGTTTCCCACAGAACACGGTTTCCTCTGCAAATATTTTATAACTGAGCAATAGTGAGTCTCTACTCCTGGGGATAAACGTCTTCCACATCTTGGATGGCAGTGAGTGATGACAGTTGTTGTTCTGCTCTGGAGCCTTCAGGAGTTTGACATGTTGGTACATGAACCAGTTCTCCATATGCTGCCAGCTCTGGTTACAGTGAGAAAGAAAGACTTTCTTACTTAGACCTGCTGGAGTCTAAGACACAGGGTAGAGCATGTTCAACCCCAGGAGAAGAGACTGTAGAAATGGCTGAATGATATCCACCTTCAAGTGTACACTTTACAGAGAGTCTATGGGAACACCACAGTCTGCTTGTTCGGTGATGATATAATGATGCTCTTTCCCGGTCCAGCGTTGAACGAGGCTCTGTCCTTTTTAATGTGCTGCAGTGCTTCAATTCTTGTTTTTGGATCCGACCCCCTAAAAAACTTTTAACCCTTCAGAACATATTCTGGCGTTGAGATTAAGCTTAGTATCAGGACAAATCTGGACTGTTTTAAACTTTCAGTAATGTCCCAGAGCTTTGTTTGTTTTTGGGAACTGAAGGAGTGTTTGGACCTGGATATTGCTACTGATATGAAACGTAGCAAACAACTAGTTGCCCAGCAAAAATTGAGCAGCACAAGACAGGACGAGCTAGCTATTTATCATTAACAGGCAGTCATAAATATACTTGATTGAGGTGACCTGCCCAGGTAAAGTTGGTGTGGGAAACACTGCATTTGGCTGTTAATACTATAAAGTTGTGAACTTTATAGTGTAGACCTTACCAGCTAAATGGTTGATCGCAGCGCTATTACTAACTAAAGCATGCACATTCACACTAGTGTTCCTCTTTACTAATCTGTTTGTACTTGCAGACTTGTTAGTGATAGAACTGATGATAATATAAACCAAACCAACAGTCTGCACTCAGTTATTGTGCAGTGTAATGTGCGGTGTGGATGTGTGTGGACATTCTGGATGGTGTGTGTTATTTTTGCCTTGTTCACTGCTTTTCTTCCTCCCTCCCTTCCTGTATGGACCTGTCGTTTGCAGAGATAGTAAACCAGTTGAATGCCCTCAGCTGCTTACATGGGGATGATGATGATGATGGTGGTGTTCCCAAGCGAGCACGCAAAGCAACAGCTAAGCCTGCTGCTTCCTCCCAAGGTCTTTTTTCACCTTTCTTTCACCCCTTTTCATCCCACGATTCTTCTTTTATTGTCTTGTGAGCATTGTGTTGCCTCTTCCTACCCCTCAGTGTCACGGTTTATATCTACATATTTATTTATTTTTTATTTTTCCTCCCATAATGTTCTGTCTCCCCCTCTTCCTCTCTCTTTGGCTCTACCCTCCCTTATCCCTTGATCCTTCGTGACATTGGTATTGTAGTCGTGTTGTGTGGTACGATTTATCTTCAATCATGTGGTGACGTGCAGTACGTGGTGTTGTGAACACATCAGTTGGTGTTCATCCTTTTGGTTCCTATTGTTTCTCTTATTTGACAATGTGACCTTTCCCACTCTTTTACTGCAATTGGTAGTGAACCAAACCAGGTAAAAAGAAAAGAAAAGAAAGAGACCCTTTTTCCTCTTTCAGGTCAAAGCAATATTTGTGTTTTCAAAATAGAATTAAGTATATTTATTTTAAATTGAGAATATTTAGCCTATGATATTCTCACGTGATCTTAAGCTAGATAAAAAAAATGTTTTTTTAAAAGTCCGACCAATCTGTCTATAAAAGTAGAATAGTTAATTTAAATTTGGCCGCTTTCCCCTACATGCTCGTCTCCTTTTGCACTTCTAAGTCAGGTTCAGTGGCCCCTGGGTCATACCACCAGTGATGTTTCACACCTTGGCTAAATTTAAATAAAGTGTTTTGTTTTTCTTTTTTGCAAGGGCACAGTTGTAAAACTTTTTCATCTTATTAAAAATCGCATAAATAAGGGCTTTATGCGAAAGCTTTCCCTTTCTCCTCTGGGCAAATAACTCCAGTCACTGGTTCAACTGGAAATTACATCCTGTTGGCTAACAGTAATATACAACAAACATAGCTTTGTACTCTCAAGGTTTTCTGAGTTTATTTGGGGTCTTCCAACATTCTTCTCTTTGGATAGGAGTAGTCACAAACCCTCTCACAGATTTAAACACACTCTTGGACATGTGCGCTTGTCATGGCCTAAATTTGGCCATGAATGTTGTGAGTTAAGTGCTGTTCCTCTTATCAGCCATCACCACTTCACATAGCCACACTACATATAGACCCAGGACACGTAGCTCACAGCACAGTTTTTCTTTATACTAGTTCAGATTTTCATGTTTCTCAGCAACATTTCTTGGCATCTACCTCAGGCACATTTACACTCTTTTCAAACTGACCCACACCCTGGCAGCATGCGATTGAACTACAGTGAGTATAGTGAAGATAAAGTACACAAGTACCCCCTCCAGCTGGGAACTCCATAGCAACACCATGCTTTCGCCACAGTCTCCCACAGTAACCCTCCATACCACACAAAATTTCCCAGAATGCCACTGTTGTATATGCTCTGAAGAAGGATGAAATGGTTGAGGAACAAAGGAGTTTAGGCAGTGCTCCCCAGCAAGCGGGATTTCTTATCCAAGACTGAATGGTTCACTCCGAAGTGCAGATTTTGGTGCATTTGGCTTTGTGGCTGTTTGTTCATTGCATTTTGTTGTGTAGCTGTTTTGACTCTGTAGTTTAATTTAAAATAACTTTTTATTGAACTCTTTGGCAACAGAGCTGATTAATAAGCTGAACTTCCTGGAAGACGAGGATCAGGATATGGCTCCCGCCATGAACAACAATCCTTTTGATGAGCCCGATGTCGACCTTCATCCCAACCATCTCAACCCATTTGATGATCCTGATGAGGAAGGTATGTGCAGCTCTGCCAGCTTCTGAAGAAAATGCACTCAACTTCATTTTAATATATAATAATTGTAAAAACTTGTAAAACGTGCCTGGCTTTGGTTGCGATCTTCTTGGTGTTGCTTTGGGAAAAGTCTTTGGGATGATGAGCAGTGTGGCTTTAAGGTTCTGATGTGCAGATACCATGAATGTGTATAATCCTCTGCAACTGTATCAGGCTTCAATGCTTTCAGTCAGACACCTAAACCAATATTTTTGTCTGACCACCTGAGTGGACAGGTATTTGTTTTTGAGTGTCACGCTCTCACATACATAAAAGCACACCTTTGCTGCCTATTTGCTTACTTAAGATGTCTTTGATCTTCAGCCTTAAATCCTGGATTTTACTTTCTCAAGTGCATATTTTTACGTATGTACATGTGTCCTTTAATGTCCTTATCATCTTCAACAAAGGTTTACTTATTTTGGGGACGATGCAGTTGCTGTTTTAATTCAATAGTGGCTGTGTGTAGGATTTGGTTGTCTTATGTTGGCAGTGAAGGCAGCATGAAGCATATGTGCAGGCACCACCCAGGAGCCCACACAGGGAACCTGGATCCTTAAAATGTTGAAATAAACTAAATATTATCCACACAATTTATGAAAAGTCAAATAGGCAGTTAACCTTCTAGGAGCTGGCATCCACATATGTGGAAATCACATTTTAGGTTGTCTAGACCACAATACTAAATTTTACTGTACAAGGGCCTGATATCCTCTTCTCAGAAACTACATCAGGTAAAAAGATAATTCTTTGTTTTTACATTCATCAGGTCCCAATCAGCCCAAATAGCAAAGAGAAATAAAAATGTATGCCATGAAAGAGTTCCAGTCTTAGGAGGTTAAGGCACATTTATTTTGTTTCTCTCTGCTGTCTATCTCTTCAACATACTGAGATCACAAGCTACCAAAGCTCATGTCAAGTCTAGGAGTAACATGATTTATACATGCTGTCAATGCTTTCTGTCCTCTGTCAGAGCCCCCTGCCCAGCCGGTCCTACGACCGCGGGCTGACGACAGTTCCTTTTATGACCACGACGACTCAAATCCGTTCAACGAGCCAGATGAGCCAGAGACACAAGCATGTCCGGGGAACCCCTTTGATGAGCCTGACCAGGACACAGACCCTCAGCCAGATCCAGAACCTCCCAAACCGAGGCAGAGGAAAGGTGTCCGGCCCGTTGACATGAGCAAGTACCTGTATGCGGACACTTCTCACAACGAGGAGGAGCTCGACAAGTAAGATTTTGTTATTCATTGGACAATTGTTTCAATGTCCAATGAATTGTTTCAAACAATGGTGTTTGTTTTTTGTTTTTTTGGGGGTTTTTTTTGCATTTGATGACACAGTAACTTTGAATTATGAGGCGTGAACATGCTGTTAAGTAAAGAGCATGCACCTTATCCTGTGCTATTTTTCTTTTTTTAAAGTGTCATGTTTTATTGTTTTATTGACCCGAGACCAGTGATTGAGCTTATAAACTGACTGGGAAAGTGTCTACTGTGCTGAAAAAGTGACTATAGGGCCATTTTCCCATAGACTTTTACACCGCAGAAAATCGTTGTGCAGTCAGAAGAGTCGCCCCCTGGTGGCAAATAGAAAGCATGTAGATTTAAGGGTTTCAGATCACTAGACTCAAGTGGCCATTGGAGGAATTGCACTTTTCTTCATAAGTAGTGATACTTAAAGCGCTCTGTTACGTTCTCGATTACTGCTGGCAGCCCGAGTCCTGCAGCTCCCCCTCCTTCTAGAGGAGCACTTGTAGGCACAGCTCCCCCCTTCCAAACAGGGCAAAGTGACGAGGCAGCTCTTTCAACAGGAACAAGGGCCCTGTTGTTTCACTGCATTCTTTAACCTTGTCTCCCTCTTCAGTCTTCCACCCGTCCTCCCCATCCTCTCCCTCCCATCAACTTGTTGCCCCATACTTTCCCTCTTTCTCCTTCACTTCCTCGTAGACTCTGCTCATTTTTATTTCACCTTGGAGCTCCTTTACGCTTGCTCCCCACCCTCCCATTCCCTCTTCCTTGTTCCTGTTCCGCATCATTTCGGTTCATCAGTGCTGTCAGCTACTTTGTAAAGAAGAAAATATAAAGATGCTTCTATCTGTTGTTGAATTTAAAGATATGATGAATGTGGCAACGGAGGTGTTTTTTTGGTTATTTGTTTACTTTTTTTGGTATATGCTGCATTTTTAAAATTTTTCATTTTAGTTAAGTTTGGTGGCTGTGTTGTGCAACCCTTACTTATAAATATTTAATCTCAGTGGAACTTCCTGAAATTAAATAAATGAACAAGAAAAAATTTAGTCAATGAACGCAGCATAAAAAGGTAGCTTGTTGTGTATGTGTGAATCTCAGTTTTTACTGAAATGTTAGGCTATTTTATACTTAATAGGCTGTGTCACCTTCTCTAAAAGCTCAATATAGACTTTATCTTGTGATAGTAAAGGTTGCCAACCTTTAGGGGTTGAATCTTAGCTTCACACTGATGTGGGGATCCTTCTGAAGTGTTCCCATCAGTGAACCGTTTCACCAATAGTGTGTGACCATCTCCACAAGAGCAGCCGTGCCCAAATTGTCAATGTAAACCCCTTTTTGCCACTGAGCGAAGCCGTCACACAGACAGGCGTAGGTTTCACTCCTCTCAGCTGTCCAAAGACAGACAGGAATTGACTGGTGTGTTTCTTTTTCTCTGTCTCTTACATCAGGAGCAGCTCACTGCAGAATAGAAAGTTCAAGAGGGCAGCGCAGTGTTTTGACTGCAGCCCTTTCACATGTCTTTTAGCCAGCGATGGTCTGTTAGAGCTTTTCTATAGACCTGCCTCCTTTTCTTTTCTTCACTTCCCTCCTTTTTTCCCCCTTCTATCACTTTGCAGTAGGACACTGAGTACCTCCAACCTTCTCTTTCACAGATACCCAGTCAATCAGTTTTTCCTCTCACCCCCTCCTCCTCCTCCATCCAATTCTCTTGTTTGTTTAGGACTGCTTGTTGCATGTTGAGTGAATGTCTTAAGGCCGTGCCCCTGCTTTCATTGCCACCAGCATGCCTGTGTATTGATAACACTGTGGTATGTGTATGCGTGTGTGTTTTGGTGAGTGCTTGTGCGTGTGTGTAATGTAGTCAGTCGTGCTCTGGCCTGTCTGTCAGTAGTCCACCTTGGGTAGTGAGGATATGAGGTCACACAGTCCTGACCTCAGTGCACCTGCATCTTCTATTAACTTACCACTTTCTGTGTGCTGTTCATTGTGCTGCACCATACCTTTGTTTCCCTATTAATGAATTTATAGTTAGATCCTAGGATGTCTTTAAAAGGTCCTAATGGTTATTATAGGTCATTATAAACAAAATGTTTAACGATTAGGCAAAATATATACATATTTTCTAATGTTTTCTTGTATTCGACAACCTAATTTTACAAGATAAAAAATTTGGTTTTATATCTTATATAGCTTATATCAGAGGTGTGGACTCGAGTCACATGACTTGGACTCGAGTCAGACTCGAGTCATTAATTTTATGACTTTAGACTTGACTTGAAAAAATGTTCTAAGACTTGTGACTTGACTTGGACTTTTACACCAATGACTTGGGACTTGAATTGGACTTGAACCGGTTTACTTGAAAAGACTTGATATTTTACCCCAAATATAAAATTTAACATGCATATTATATAGAGATTGAAAATGTGACGTCATTCACGGGTAGAACCGCAAAGGATTCTGGGAACTCGTGGCAAGCGGTACTAGCGCACGCAGGCTTTCAATTAAAATCAGTTATACAGCGATAAAAAGAAACACAAAAATGTCAAGAAGCTGCTGTATTATTAACTGCAATAGCCGGTCGCATGACAGCCACGGGAAGCCGACGGGTAAAGAGATCGGTTGTTATCGGATTACGTCGTTGAAGAGAAATTGTTCAAGCCATGTTTCCGAAGTAACAAAGACGCGACGGATGGCCTGGATCGCAGCCATTCAAAGATCAAATATAACGTCCCAGAACACTCCAGCTCACAGGTTAGTCTGCTCCAAGCATTTACACGAAGGTCAGTGTCTTTTAGTAGTTAATACGTCATTTTCATAACATAATTGGTGATATAGGTTACAAGCAAGTCTGGCGCTGAACAGAAATTGTCGCGCTATGCTCCTTTATTTATTGTGCATAAATAGTAAATTGTCCTGACACAATATTGCGTTTCGCCTCTGTTATTATGGTACACTGACAAAAACACATACTTTTATTCACAGGATAAAACAGGTTTTTTGTATCACTAATTGCCCAGTACGATTACAGCATACAGTATTATTGTCACTGCTACATTTCTGTGATGGGTACCAGAAATTATTTCCACTGCTAATTAATTACCGTTGAGCTCAAAGGTCCTATTAATAAACGGTTAAGGAATGTGTATTTATGACGACGATTTGTGAGACTGGTAAACTTATGATAGGTACGATGGTCTTTACTTTCTACACGGTGCATTTCAAGGTCCTGCACCCATCCGTCGGTAAACTGTACCTGGGCTTGTTGCAGTGACCGGAAGTTACTAAACTTCATGAGTGTATGCACTCACTCCAAGAACCGTATAATTATAAATATGCATATAAATATGCTAAGATGACATAGCTGACTTCATCTAACTAGCAAATGTTGTCCAGGCTACGTTGGTGATACAGTTTTTTTTAATGTGTATGATATTTTTGTCATGCGATTTTAAAGCCGGTCCTACAACCGCATCCAAGAATAACATGCAGCTTATCTCAGAACTGTTGGTGAAAATTATTCTTGGAGCTAAGTTTAATTGAGCTGCATTTTAAAGAGGTGCAATTTCACAATTTGTGTATATTTTCTAAGTTCACTATTTTGTCATGTGTTGAGAAAAACACAGATTTTAAAATTACATGGTCTAATATTTACATTTAGCATAACTGCAACATTATTTTTTCATTTTTTTTTTTTAAAGACTCGAAAGGACTTGAAATTCAAAGTTTCAGACTTGTGACTTGACTCGGACTTTTACACCAGTGACTTGAGACTCGACTCTGACTTGCCTGACATTACTTGAGACTTGACTTGAGACTTGAGGATAAAGACTTGAGACTTACTTGAGACTTGCAAAACAATGACTTGGTCCCACCTCTGGCTTATATGTCTGTCTTTGAGATGGTTTATGTTAACTTTATTGGCATTTTGGAGCCTTTTATGCTTGTGTTGCTGCTGTAAGTCAGGAAATTTAGTTTTATTGTATAGCCCTGAATCACATGTAAAGGTTTAAAGGACTTCATAGGGAGAAGAGCACATTAAAAACACGAGAAAACACGAGAAAAAACAATAAAGTCACTAACACATTAAAATTCAAAAATGGACAAGAAAACAAAAAAGAAAATATTATAAACTTGTATTTAAAAATGAGAATAGGAAGATTTTATAGCTGCTCTAAATGTGGCTGAACAGTTAGTGTGGCCATTATCAGTGCTTTTTTTCCAATTCAATTCAGATTTATTTATATAGTGCCAATTCACAACAACACAACAACGACCCCAAGGCACTTTATTTTGCAAGGTAAAGATCTTGCAATAATAGAGAAAAAAATCCCAAGATCACAGTATGCCATGTAAGCAACAGTGGGGAGGAAGAAATCCCCTTTTAACAGGAAAAAATCTCCAGCAGCGCTATCCTCCACCCTCCAGTATCCCCAGTTCTGCTCGTTGAAGAATATTGTGTCTGTTGGTTTAGCTTTTTAAATTTATTTTTAAGATCAGGAGGATCTTAAAGTGCGAGTCGGGATATAACTGTAATATTTAAGACTTTATATATATAAGTATGAATATTTTAAATCATTTCTGTAGGATCATCAAAAACAGTGTAGCTCTGCTGTTCTGAATAAGCTCCAGCCTAGTGAAATACTGTTTTACAGCTCATTCTTTTTACAAATTCGATGGATAAATTACACCAATCTCTCTTTTCCCTTTTTTTCCCAGATCCAACCCATTCTACGAGCCAAGGACATCGAGCCCTGTGCAGCAGGATGCTGGTGGCCCCTCACCTGATGTGGCCAGCAGCCAGAAGAGGAGAGCTCCCCCACCCCCGGGCACTAGCCCTGGGCTTGGCCCCAGTTTACCACCCCACAAACCCACATCTGGCCCTGATGGGGAGAGAGCCCAGCCCGTCGGGCCCAGCCCAGTGGCAGCAATGATAGGGAGAGAGCTGGCCTCCTCTTCCCCCAAGGTACGCAGTCCTTGCTGGAATGTAAAAAACTTGATTTATCCCCATGTGATGCATGTGAAAAATACAGAAAGAAATGCACTGTGGCTGTGTCTGCAGCGTATCATTACTTTCTATTGTGAGAAATATACCTTTTAGAATAAAGCAATTTAAGATTTTGATTTTAACTTTGATCTCATCAACTACTTGTCGGCCTCGCAGACTCTTAAGTTCATTTAATTACATTTAATTCAAATCTCTGAGCTTGAACCCCAAAATTCAACAGATCTCAGCTCATGTCTACTTCCTGTCATTCACTCTAGCTCGTCCGTGCAGTATGTTTTATTATAAGTGAGTGAGTTGAAGCATTTTGAGTGTGTTGTGTGTGTATGTGTGTGTTCGCAGTAGTGTGTCCACATCCAGTGGTCCTTACATTAGCTTTTTTTCCGCCTGCACAGTCTCATCTCCTGCACCATTCTTTATGCTCATGAAACTCCCCAGCTCCTCATTTGAATATAGGTATTTGTTTATTGGGGTGTTTTCATATGTTTATTTATTTATTTAAATTAGGTAAATCATGGCTGGGTCTAATTAAATGGCTGATGGTCACACACACTCACGGCAGGAGTCAGACCACTGGTGGGGAATGATTGGCTGGGGGTGTGGGGATGAGTGGGGGTTAAAATTGTGAGTGTGTGTGTGTGTGTGTGTGTGTGTGTGTGTGTGTGTGTGTGTGTGTGTGTGTAGGGGCTCAATGAGCCTGTGTAGGGCTTAAACACAGGGGGCTTAACTACAGCAGAGCGATCACAAGGGGGTGTTGACCCCCTGTGCCCATGCACACACATACACGCAAACACAGTACAGTTAGTCATACACACACATAGACACACACAGGTCCCTCCTCCCCATGCAGCTGGCTAGCTGACTGTTTTAGTGTAGCTGGGCGGTGATGCTGGCCGTCCATGTAATTATGGCACAGTGCCTTTATCACCCAGCTGCAGTTGCCTGTGACCATGGGTGAGGGGGCCTAAACCACTTTAATTACCCAAAGCCAGTGGCCTGTGGTGGGCCACACTTCGCCAAGAGATGCCCCTGCCTCTGGAGCTTGGTGTGGAGGGGGCAAGGTGGGGTTTAGAGAATGAATTGTGACTGAAGAGGAGGGGTGAAATGAAGAATATGCTGAGGATAGTGAAGGGTTATAAGACGGCAGAAAAGAGAGGGAACATTTCCAGGGAATTGTGGAGAGAGAGCGCGAGAGAGATGGGATGTTCACAGTAAACAAGGATAGGCCTACAGGGTTTGTTGGCATATACAGCTAGTGTGAATAGGGTTTTTTTTCCCTCTTATTCACACCCAGCACCATGGTACACACCACAGCCTACACATGGGCTGTGAGATGACCTTTGAATGTATGAAGTCAGGGAGGATTAAGAGGAGACATCCTCACTATGAGAGGCCACGACAAAACCAACACATCATAACGCTAGGAACGTGCACAGAGTGTAAATGTATGCATGTATCTGTTCTTATAGTTTCCAGTGTGCCCAAGGCTCAGTTCTGTGAATATGTACTCGGGCAGTTATAACCTTCCCTCAAAACACAGCTAACCTCCGCCTCTCCCATATAAGGCGTCTACTCTTCATTCATATTTATTTTACCAATGTGGGCAAATTGTATGTAGGGCTGAGATAAACACACACACAGAATTCAGTTTAATCTCACAATGTGAATAGAAATTGATATCCAGAAAGCCACCATATTCAGTTCTACATTTACAAACCTGCCCTGAAGGGTTAGTATGAGTTTTTCTTTTTTCTTCTTTTTAAATGAAATCTTGTCTTTGGTAACCGAAAGAGATTAGCTTGTCTCGTTTCACCATTACATTTAACACATTTATTCGCTGCAGCAGAGGAACAAGCTTTAAATGGCTGGTCACTCAACAAATAGAAAACGAGTTTAAGGGTCAGCGCCTCGAGCAATGCTTCGGTGAAGATATTTCATAAACCTGTAAAAACCAAGCAAGAGTTCTAACAAGAAAATACAAGGCAACTACAGTCATGGAGAAAGATGTTTGCATTCACTCCAACAGATTTAGGATTAAACGTTTTCTTGGATGCAATCTCATCCTCCTTGTCATTGCATTAAAACCAGCCACTTCAGTGCCAGCCTGTGGAAAATCAGGACATCTACATGACATATGGTGTGCGCCCACTTATTCTATACACAGGTATTACACATATTGATTGGATTTACGTTAAGAATAATATGAGCTCGGTGCTCTGGATTTTTGCCAGTGAAACACATGGGCTGGCACTAACTCAAGTTCTTATGTAGATTCAGATGTAAATGCAGCATCTACAGAGGTTTCAGAAGCTTTTGTTTTGTTGCTCATGATGACTGGTGGACAGTAGGTCCCAACAAAACCCTGCTATATGATATGCAGATAGCACCTTTCTGAACAATATATTAGGACTTTGAGTATGTATTTTTAAACATAATTGAAAAAGGAGGCCTTTGCCTCAATGATCAATTAAAGGTGCCTTACTTCGGGTGATGTTTGTGTTTGAGGAAATGTGAAGGTAGGTCATACCTTGGCAGCGGTGGCTCAGGAGATACAGTGGGACATCTGTCAATGAGAAGGTCAATGGTTTGACGCCAGGCTCCTCTAGTCTGCATGCTGAAGTATTGCTGGGCAAGATACTGAAACCTTAATGCTCCTATCAAAGTGTTAATGTGTGAATTTTAGCTTAAAAGGTGCTTCTAGGAATCGGTGAATAAGGCTTGTAGAAAGAAAGTACTTGAAATGTAGCTACACTTCTCAGTGTTTGTCTCTGCACCGTTGTTATTGATGCCAGATTCAGACTACATTATAATAGCTTGATTGTGGCCAAAACCATGGGCGTCTTAAATGACCGCAGATCATTTTATCGTGTATACTGTGTCGTAACTGAAACTTCATCCAGAATGTCTTATGATGTCCAGACAGAAAGACCAACATGTCATGTATACACAGTTGTAAAGTTGTACATATGACTGCACATGAGTCCGGTTTTTACCATGTTGAAAGTTTATATGCACTTGTCATTAGGTCCGAATGCTTAGATGGCTGTTGCGAGTTTGACAGAGAAGTGACCGGGCTTGTTCTTTGACACATGAAGCCGACGCATTAAGATATCGTGAAAATAATGGAAAGGAGAGCATGTCTGAAAGGGGCTTTAGATGCTTCACAGCTCCCATACCAATATGTGATTCCATTGTCCCGTCTACAGATCCTGAAGTGCGTCAAGTTTAAAGTGTAGCATCTGTGAAGGAGCTGGAAGGATGAAAACATCTGTGGGATTAATTTAAATGAACAGAGGGAGTTCCTGTTGGGCGGGCTGTGAGCTCTGTCTGGTCTGATTCAGTCCATCTCTTTTCCCTCGCTGTAACTCAGTGATCCTCTGCTCCTCCTTTTGTTTCATCTCCATCTCTATTCTGTAGTCAGAGCGCTCTACACTTAGATGCTCTGATCTTTGGATTTTCATCAAGTTTCCGCTTCGTGACTTATTTGCCTTATTTTCATATAAAGAAAAGTTGGAGGTTGGATTATGTGCGTGGGCAGAAGTTTGAAAGAAAAAGTTCTGTGTTATCTTAATATTTGCCAAAGAATCTTGGAAACAGTAAGGAATTTTCAACTTTGTGGTTTATCTGTCAATACATTACATCCTGGAACTGGTGTGCGTTTGCTTTTCAAAAGCTTTTTTTAGGCTGTTCCTTAACTGTATACTGTGTGAATATCACCTATTTCTTTGTATGTCGAGTAATATTTCAAGCATAATCTTACATGAAATCTTTACCACTTTTCCCTTTATTAATTTTTGTTACAAGCACACTCACATTAGACACTAGAGGAATGTTTTCTTTCTCCCCTTCATTTGAAGGGCTTCAGTGATTACCCACGTTAGTCGAAGGGATCAAATTAAATAGAGTTTTGCAGGTTGTGAGAGCTCCTGTGCTGGGGGGAAGGAAGAGGCCAGAGCTCTCCTTCCTCTCCCACATGTTTTCACAGCCCCTCCTCCTGTTCAGACTACCTCCAAATTGAAATTAGAATAAATTAACATTATTTAATTGAGTTCGCAGAAGGCTGCGATATTTCTTAATTAGCTTTCACCGAGGTTCGCGGCAGGAGAGGACCACATCCGTGCTGTGGAGTGTTTCTGAGGTTACTGTGACGACTGAGGGATGTTTTTGGAGGACAGAGGGGAGCCCAAGAGACAAGGACAGTCATCTCTTGTCTTCTGATCTTTGCCCGTTGCAAGGTCTCTCGTCTTGTTATCATTACATCCAGTCCAAAGTTAATTCATCTTCTCTGATAAGTTTTGCAGACCTTTACACAAAGAAACTCAGATGGAGGACATAAAGAAAGTGGACTGGGTACGATGTTTTTAAGCAGCTACTGTAGATTTAAAATCCTCCTTCGTTATAGTTGGAGCTTAAATGCTAAACTAAATGCCTTGTTGACTGTTGTTCATTTAAAGCACACTTCCATCTAGGTTCATTTTTCTGACATGTAAAGCTCTGCAAGATGGTGTCAGTAAACTCTTGTGGTAAGAGTTGTCCACACTCCACCTGAAGTGGCTCTATGCCCCACAGTTTGAGAACCACTGGGTTAAAAGTAAAAGATCAGGAGAGTGTTTTGTGTTTCTTAAATTTCAGAACTTGGCATCGCTATGAGCAAGGAAATGGGCATTGCGGTCCGTCTCTGAGACCAAAGCATTGAAGCCTCAGTGGCTCCCTTTGGCCACGCTGGCCTTTCCATAAGCTGTGTAATATTAGGAGAATAATCCTCGAGAGGAGTAAGGCTAAATAATTACCTTTCAGTGTCTACCTTTTCTCAGCGTGGACCCCTCCCCAAACTTTTTTTTGCCGTCTCTGAGTGGTCTGTCATTGGATCTTGTGGGAGAAAGGAGACCCAGTTTCTTCTCTCAGTCGGTGTAGGTCCAATCATCGGGCTTCCTGTTGTTGCTTCAAGATGCAGGGCATCGCTGTCATCAAGTTAATGGAAAGGTAGAAGACGATACCAACCTCTGTACGGTCTGCAGTCTCAGAAGTTTAAGGAAATATTTAATACGTATACTTTTGGCTGTTTGTTTAAATCATCACTAAATACAGTGGGGCAAAAAAGTATTTAGTCAGCCACCGATTGTGCAAGTTCCCCCACTTAAAATGATGACAGAGGTCAGTAATTTGCACCAGAGGTACACTTCAACTGTGAGAGACAGAATGTGAAAAAAAAATCCATGAATCCACATGGTAGGATTTGTAAAGAATTTATTCGTAAATCAGGGTGGAAAATAAGTATTTGGTCAATAACAAAAATACAACTCAATACTTTGTAACATAACCTTTGTTGGCAATAACAGAGGTCAAACGTTTACTATAGGTCTTTACCAGGTTTGCACACACAGTAGCTGGTATTTTGGCCCATTCCTCCATGCAGATCTTCTCGAGAGCAGTGATGTTTTGGGGCTGTCGCCGAGCAACACGGACTTTCAACTCCCGCCACAGATTTTCTATGGGGTTGAGGTCTGGAGACTGGCTAGGCCACTCCAGGACTTTCAAATGCTTCTTACGGAGCCACTCCTTTGTTGCCCGGGCGGTGTGTTTTGGATCATTGTCATGTTGGAAGACCCAGCCTCGTTTCATCTTCAAAGTTCTCACTGATGGAAGGAGGTTTTGGCTCAAAATCTCACGATACATGGCCCCATTCATTCTGTCCTTAACACGGATCAGTCGTCCTGTCCCCTTGGCAGAAAAACAGCCCCATAGCATGATGTTTCCACCCCCATGCTTCACAGTAGGTATGGTGTTCTTGGGATGCAACTCAGTATTCGTCTTCCTCCAAACACGACGAGTTGAGTTTATACCAAAAAGTTCTACTTTGGTTTCATCTGACCACATGACATTCTCCCAATCCTCTGCTGTATCATCCATGTGCTCTCTGGCAAACTTCAGACGGGCCTGGACATGCACTGGCTTCAGCAGCGGAACACGTCTGGCACTGCGGGATTTGATTCCCTGCCGTTGTAGTGTGTTACTGATGGTGACCTTTGTTACTTTGGTCCCAGCTCTCTGCAGGTCATTCACCAGGTCCCCCCGTGTGGTTCTGGGATCTTTGCTCACCGTTCTCATGATCATTTTGACCCCACGGGATGAGATCTTGCGTGGAGCCCCAGATGGAGGGAGATTATCAGTGGTCTTGTATGTCTTCCATTTTCTGATGATTGCTCCCACAGTTGATTTTTTCACACCAAGCTGCTTGCCTATTGTAGATTCACTCTTCCCAGTCTGGTGCAGGTCTACAATACTTTTCCTGGTGTCCTTCGAAAGCTCTTTGGTCTTGGCCATGGCGGCGTTTGGAGTCTGACTGTTTGAGGCTGTGGACAGGTGTCTTTTATACAGATGATGAGTTCAAACAGGTGCCATTCATACAGGTAACGAGTGGGGGACAGAAAAGCTTCTTACAGAGGACGTTACAGGTCTGTGAGAGCCAGAGATTTTCCTTGTTTGAGGTGACAAAATACTTATTTTCCACCCGAATTTACGAATAGATTCTTTACAAATCCTACCATGTGAATTCATGGATTTTTTTTTCACATTCTGTCTCTCACAGTTGAAGTGTACCTCTGGTGCAAATTACTGACCTCTGTCATCATTTTAAGTGGGGGAACTTGCACAATCGGTGGCTGACTAAATACTTTTTTGCCCCACTGTATGTTTGCATCAATTAAATGAGATCCAGTGGTGGTGAACAGTTCGAGCCATGTTTGAGGCACAGTTTTAATCCTGAAGTCTCACAGGGCACCAGGCATTTACACGTTTAATCATTTCAAGTAGACAAACAAAAATATTAATATTACACACCCTTCCCATTTCAGTTTTACTCACTGGTAGCCATGAAGTGACAAGTGTGTGTGTTTGTTGTGTGTATTAACGTGCTGTCTTGTGTGTGTTGTGAGGGATATATTTTGATCCAGTTACTGTAATGCGGCTATCATTTTTCCACCTCTTCCTCTGTTGGGTGCATGTCGAGTTCACAAGTTAAGCACTGCGAAGAGCTCACTCTCTTCAATACCCGCGCCGACTGGTGTAAAAGGGCCTTCCGCAAAGCGCCGCTTGTAATCTGCCTTTGGTAAGTCCTCCTTAGTTTTATCTGCCAAGGATTACCTCACAAGCTGCAAGCAGGAGAGAACGAGGGAGACGCAGAGCAAGAGAGAGAGAAATGAAAAGCAAGTCAAACAGAAAACGATGAAGATGGAACAAAATGAAAACAAATCGCTGTGTAATCTCTGAAAGAAGGAGACCTGCTTTTGAGTTGAAGGGAAGTTTCCCTCGCCACTCATTTAGAGAAGGAATTGACTAATCCCTCCATGATTGATGTCTGCTATGAGAGGCTCTATGGCAGACTAATAGGGCTTATGAGGATGACCAGAAAGTCCTTTGTGTGTGCGTGTGTGTGTGTATGTGTGTGCGTATGTGTGCACGTGTAGGAACCAAACCTTTTTGTCTTGTGTGTCCTTCTATCCAGTGGCCGTAGAGGCCAGGGGTTTGAATGACATAGCAGCCGAAGAAGGGGTAACTTTATCTTAATCTGGTCTTAATCTGCCCTGGTGCTCCAGGTGTGTGTGGGCCTAAACCTTGAAGGATCCTGGGTTTTGGGGTGAGGTTTAAGGGGACTTCATCTGAGGAGATAGAAGTCCATGCACTTGAAAACTCCTTGGACCTCCAGAGGGTCTGAGACCCCCCGCACATTCCTGAAAACCGCACTCACTTAGTGAAGCTGAACCTTCTTCCCGTCATCTTTAAGTGGCCCTTCCTACATTTTAATTGAATTAAACCAACCGTTCTCCTTAATTTAAAAAAGACCTTGGAAGTATCTTATGAATTAGTCAGTGATTTCTCTTTCAAATTGTGCGGGTGTGTTCAAGTGTGTGTACATGCACACACGTGCACTCTTGTGTCTGTGTTTGAGGAAAAGAGAGTGAGTGTAGAAATGATAAGGCTTTAATTGCCTCTTCCTAAAGCCCTCCAGCCCCCCTCTTTCGGCCTATTATAGTATGCAGGTGTGTGCTTTTATGTGCTATAGGAAATACTAAGTGGCATTTCCAGTGCTCAACTCTCACATCACCTGGTGGCATCCTTCTCAGTTTGTATTTGAGCTTTCACAGACCTCCTTTGACCTAAGCAGGAGTTGATGCATAAATCCAGTCCTGCAGGTACAGTTTGGACCCTTTGAAATGTTCGTTCGGTCTTTTTGTGTAAAGACCCCCCATGTTATGAGAGTTAGTAGAAAGTTGCAGTTAGTTATGGCTGAAATGTTCCTCATATACAGAGATTTGAACTCCTTTATGGTCTCAATCATCATCTGTGATCAGCCCAGCCATGAACCTCACTCTAACCCTATCCTAGCAAAATAGGGTTTGTTTGTTTATTTAATGGTTTTCCCAATTCTTGATAAACTATTTACATGACACTATAAATTATGACTGTAACAGTTATAGTCCGTATTTCATGTTTAAAAAAACAAAGTCAGAGAGGCCAAAAGGAATGACTGCTTACTCTTCAAATTAGTTGCTGCATAAATGTCTGTCCATTAATTGGTCGATTGTGGGATTGATTACTGACATTCAGAAGAATAAAGCTGCTCAGAATCTCCATGTCTACTGAACAGTGTCATGTTAAGCTGCGATCTAATAATTAGCATTTCAACATATAAACTATTAAATGCTAAAAATGAGAAATTGCTGAAGGTGGAGCCATCAGGGGCCTATAGAGATTAAAGTCAGGTGTTCAAGCACCACCCAGATGTATTATTGCCTTTTAGTCACTTAAATGTTCTATTCTTTCTCCAAACTTTTTCTCTTTCCGGATGCTCCTGTCAGTCCTCCTCCACCACACCCATCCTCCTTTTCTCTCTGTGTTGATGCATGTGTATTCTGATCAGGAGTCAAAGGGGTGACTTTGTAATTATGTTCATTTTAATTGGCTCTGCTATCACCCCTCTCATCACTCTGGAGCCCACGCTGCGCTGGACAATGGCAGTCTGTAGTGTCGGGGTTAAGCAACCGCTGTGTTAACACCCCCCCCCCAAATAAAAGAAAAAACACGCACACTCCTCATGTGTATGTATGTATACACACACACACACACACACACACACACACACACACACACACAAAAACTGCCTCTTTACCTGCAGAACATAATTCCTAAAGTGGCCTCCTTAATGAGTTTTCCCTGCCCTGGCTTAGATTAATTGATAAATGGTGGTTTTATCAGCCCAGCTCATCTCTGAATCCATTGCACCACTAATTTGTTTGTTGAAGATGTCAGTTAAAGGAGATTAATACGGTATAGATTTATAAAAACAACATCCACCTTCTTTTCCTCTCTCTGTTCTTTCTCCCAAACCTTGTTACTTATCTGAGAAGGTGGAGGAAGAGCATAAGATTTAGATGGATGTTAAGGTGCAGTTTTAATGTTGGTCACGAAGAAATCCTGCTGGAAAAAAATGGACTTTAGATTTAAAATCTAATTTTGATCTCAGACGGGTTTTTTAGCTCTGAAAATGTGTCTTTTGTTTGTAAGAAGTTAGAAGGTGAAGGTACTTTGAGGGCCCGTGACTCAGAAAATGTCTTCTGATTTATAAAAAAGTGTGTGTGTGTGTGTGTGTGTGTGTGTGTGTGTGTGTGTGTGTGTGTGTGTGTGTGTGTGTGTGTGTGTGTGTGTGTGTGTGTGTGTGTGTGTGTGTCAGCTGAATGTGATGGGGTCAGGTGGCAGGATAAAAAACCCAGTTACAAATAAACAGACAAACACTGTTTGAACAGATTTATCGAATGGTTTGAATATTGAAGTGCAGCAGAGCCACAAGGACACGCCAATAATGCCAAACTGCATTAAAAAAAATTCAATTAAAATCTATGTGCAAACTTACCTTTGCCTATTTTTTCTAATTTGATCAACTCCAAGAGGGTAACAGCAGGAAAGTAGTTGTAGGTAGTCTTTGCTATAACGCTGTTCTGTGACTTCCTGCCTTCCAGAGCTGCTTCACCTGTGTTTTTCACAGGTCCTCATAGACTTGCAGTCTCTTAAGTTTGTCTCCTTCACTGCTCAACCAAGTGCACAGTTGAAATGGCAGTTAAAACAGACTAATGCACTATAGATTTATAAAAGCAGCTTCCCATTTTCTCCTCTTTCTCACAAACCTTATTTATCTGAGGGAGATTAGGAGGCAATTAGAACATTAGATGTGGGCGGACTTTGAATTTGTGCAAATCTGGATTTTAAAATGTACGTTTATTTCCTGGCAAAGGCATGTCTTGGCCATACGTACCCATATACAGGGCAACCATATACACTGATTTTGAGCGGTGTTTGAAGTGGCAACTGTGAGGTTTCAGTTTGAGCTAGTGACAGTGTAATTTTATGAAATGGTGATTGAGGAGAAGGAAATGGCTCACTGGAATGGCTCAGGAGGAGTCTGAAGTATCCTCTGTTAGATCAGTGTAACTTATGAGAGGAAGCAGATGGAGAAGGACTCAAAGAAATGGAGTGTAGGACATTTTTACCATCAGTGATGTTGTCTTGGTTTGTCCCCACTGCAGACAGCATCCTCACCGCACGTACTCGATCTCAAACCTACCCACCCTGCATGCCTTTTCCCCACAGCCAAAGCTAATTTGCAGAGGCGTGAGTGTGGGTAATGCTACTGCCGTTTCCATGACAAGCTAAAGCCAGCGCTTACACCGCATTATGCCCCTGTGTTACATGTTAGGCGAGTAAGCGGGCGGGTGGGCACACTGCAAGCTGGCACTGTCCCTCCCTCCATTTTATTTTCCTTTTTTTTTTTTTTTCCCCCAGTGAATGGTTTTATTTCAATTTCAAAGGCTTGTCCTCTCCTGTATGCTTTTTTTTTTAAAGACAGCTTTGCATGGTTATGCCTGTGGAGCAAAATAGGCCTTGGAAGCGATACGGTCCTGGAAAAGGAAACCGCTTTTCCAGATTTTTGCATTTTACATCTCTGTAGCCAACTGCCGAAAGGCCCTCTGTCTTGGCCTGCAAGTGATGGAAAGCGTGAATCACCAGCAACCTCCCCCCCATCGCCATCATGATGAGTTTATTTACATATTTCTTTACTTGGTGACAGTACACAAAGCCACAGTGCAAAGATTTGTTAAATAGCTATGAAAACTTACTGAAGCAATTTCAGTGTGTCATAGATGGGCTGCCCTTCTGTTTCCACCTGTTCGTAAAATAAAGCCCAACTTAACTAAACAGCGTCTGAGCTCTCGTACTCATACCTCTCTTTGGAAGGAGGCCCCCACCCCAGTCGATTACAAAGGTAATGTGACATACATTTCCTTTGTATGTTAATGTGTATTATTTTTTACGCTACATTCACTCTCCTCTCCTGTTCCACCCTTTTGCCCCCCATCCCCCACAAACCCCTCCTTCTCCCCAATCTCCTTATTGCCCCATCCACTTCACATCTCCATTTACATAATTGAACTTTTGATTGGACTTTGCTCCCTCCCCTCCGCTCTCACGCAGGCAGCGTTTGAAATCCGAAGCATAATTTCATGGGTAAGATGACGCGAGGTGATCGTTCTCTCTCTCTCTCTCTTTTCCGCTCCGTGTTTTTCCTAATGTGAAGACGTTGGACTTGAAAAGCTCAGATTAAACAAATTGCTTGTTTTGATTGAAGGTGCAATTAAATAATTGAGCATGTGGTTATTTGGAGACGAGCCAATCAGATGAGGTTTTTCTGTAGCAGGATGGACAGGCCACTTAAGTGCACCAACCCTATCCTCTTAAATATGAGCAGGTATTAATTTTTTCCCCAAGTATGTGTATCTTGGATAAGAGGAGTGTGTTAGGCTACCATTTCTAAGATGTTGTTATCCATACAGTAAGTGTGTATGTCCCTGCTGTTTGCATGCATGTACAGTATGTGTGTCTTGTGTGTACTTTGCACTGCGTGTATATGTGTGTGCATGGACTTTCCTTTCCTTTTTTTTCTTTTTTTGCCTTAGGCTCCTTGAGCGGATTACAAGTTTTAAAGAGTATGAGATTCAACACCTCCTCAAATCTGACACTCTGACACTGCTTTGAAGCCTCGAAAGTGAGATTGGAAAGACACGGAAGCTCTTTTCTCTCCACAGAGTCGTGGGTTTATGTCATTGGGTTGAGCCCAGTTAAGTTTCCATTGAAGCGTCATGCCCCAGAGTGAGAGACAAAGCTGCCACTTTAAAATGTTTGACTTGTGTCTTTTTTTTATGACTCAGAAAGGCTAGTTTGGTGGCCTCTGTGTGCTTTAGCCCCCATGTTTAATGCCACGTGACTTTGTTTACATTTGTTGATCTTTGTTTGGGTACAGTTTAGTAGACTTTCTTTCAGATTTTTACCCTTGACTCTGCAATTCTCCACACTGTTAGTGGGGCAAAAGGTATAAGACTTGTCTACAATAAGCAATTAAAAGTTGCTTTATTAACTAAACTAATGACTGGAATCAAAATCTTACCATCCACTCATCCACCTATGATTATCTGAAGTTTACTCCCAGTGGCATCAAACTATTTAGGGTGTTCTAGATGTCTTCTCCCCTTTCACCATGACTATCCAGTTGAGACTGGAAGTTACCATTGACCACTTCACAGGTCGTCTTACAGTCATTAAATAAGTAAGTTGAATTCCCTCACTTGGGACAGCCACTTTCCCCCAACCAAGAGGAAACAATCAACCTTTTTCTGGCAGAGAACCTCCGCCTTGGAGCTGCTGACTTTTATCCCAATAGTTTCACTACAAACCGCCACAGTGTGTGCTGACGATCACGCTCCAAATGTAACGTATTTCTACAGCTAAAGACTGTTTTTGAGTCTTACAGATGTAAATTGTTGCTGTTCTTTTACAAAACTTCTTTTTTGCATTTCCATTATAAATGGTAGATTTGATCAGTGTGTAAAAACTGAAATATATTTTATTTTCAGACTGTCCATCTGTTTTGTAAATAAGAAATTAATTTCATTAATGTTTCCTGGAAACCTTTTAAGGAGGTAGGGTAAGATGCGTCTTTTCAACTTATGGTTTCAGCTTATCTCGAGTAGCTCAGTTGAACATTTTCTTTACTTTTGAATAAAGTGGAGAATTTGTGTCTTTATTTATTTAATAAAGTGGCTTTACCCGTGCTTCCCACTTGATCGAAAGCATTTGTAATATTGTCTTGCCTATCTAGAGTAAATTAAATAGTTGCTCATGGTCCACATCTACAGTAAAGACAACAACCTCACTCTAGAATTGTTCTGTAGCTCCACATTATCCTGTGAGAGCTTATTAATTATCTCTGTCATTGTTGAGCAGCATCACCGTTATGTCAGATCTCACATCACCCTCCCAAAATCACATCTGTGAAACCCAAAATCCTCCTCCTGACTCCAGTACCAACAGGAAGCTGGATGCTTCCATTCCCAGGTTTCCTCCTATCTTTCATTCAGGCATTGTAGTGAGCTTAACCCCCCTCCTTTCTCTCTAACATCCTTTTCCCTTCCTCCATTTTTTTTGCTTTCTTTGCCCCGTCAGATGTATGTTGTTGACACTGAGGCATCAGGAAATAATGGAATCTCTTGTCAGTGGCTTGTATTTTCTGCCCAGGCTGTTATGGCTGTGTATAATAGTAGCAGAGGAGGAGGAAGAGGGGAGGTTATGTGCCACTGATAGTAATGAAGGTTGCCTTTTCATTTTTTAATATGGAATGTTTGTGGGCCAAGGCAATGCGCTCCGCTAATCCTACCCTCGAGCCGAGCTAGCTACATGACTGTGTCAGTGTAACACACACACACACAAACACACACACACAGTGACATTCACACAGACTGATAAAAGACAAACACACACACATGCACTCGCTCCTTTAGGCAAGACAGCAAACTGTTTGATAAGTCAGGGTGCATTTCTGCTCCTCATGAAAATTGCACTCCTGTGTTTGTGTCTTAAGGAAATGCAGCCAGTCCTGTAACGGACGATATGGTATTTGTTCAATATTTGATGGATATGAAAGCTCGAGTGGTGCGATGCATTTGTAAAACCTTTATCGGAAAAGGTGGTAATGAAACAGTCTGAGGAAAACTACACCCGCTTTAGGTTGTGATGACTGTAGGGTCGCTGCAAGGGGTTTGTCGGAAATGAAGAAAACATTTGGTTAATCTGTGCTTTTAAAATGGCTTGCCAATTTCCAGTAACGCACCTCCAAATACTTTTAATTGAAGTCAGAAGTATGTATAAGTGATTATTTGTGTGTATTTGTGGCAAGGTGAATGAGCCTTAAAGACACTTTCCTTTAAACTTAATATTTATTTCCACTGGCTGTGTTACACAGGTGTGTGTGTGTGTGTGTGTGTGTGTGTGTGTGTGTGTGTGTGTGTGTGTGTGTGTGTCTGTGTGTGTGTGTGTGTGTTTTCTGCCGGCTAGGGTACAGGGTCTGCGGCACTGGAGTGTGCTGTGTGTCTAATTGCTTTAATAGCACCTGGTCTCTAATCCCAGGTAATTAGAGCGCTCAAATTAGACAGCTACTTTCAACCGTCACTTGAAAAAGCAGAAGGGGAAGGCCTGGAGGAAGACCACTCCACACTGAAACTCTAAAAACACACACACACATTGTAATGGCACACACAAATGGCGGCAAAGGAAGAACACGACTGGAGTTTGAGTCTTTGGAATGATCAGTGCTCACGGTTAGAAACAAACAAAACAAAATAACCACTATCCACATGCTGTAATTTTAAAAATAAGATAATCCTTATCTTTTTGCCACATGATTTTATGACTTCTTATCTTGTTTTTTTTGCTTCCTTTTTCCCCCCTTTCCATTTGTTTGAGAAGCACTGAGGTTTTGTCAAGATCTCCTAAAACGTGTCTGACGGAGCTGTGGGTAAAGGTTAAGGCCCTCTTTTTAAAGATGAGCCGGAAATGTCAAGAGCCTGCCCCTCAGGCTCTCGCTACAGTCTCCCTGTACCAAGACTGCCATCGGGCCCTGATTGACTCTCTCACTCACACACACACACTCACACACACACACACACACACACACACACACACACACACACACACACACACACACACACACACACACACACACAGGTACAAAGGTTAGGCGCTGCTATTAGAGATGGCCTCCAGTCTCTTTCATCTGCTTTGGAGCTTGTGGCTTCTTGGTAGACTCCAGGCACATGGTCATAGTTTAAAATGCAACAATGGATGAGTAACAGACTTCCTTGTGCTTATAGGCTAAATGGCTTATTTTTTCACTTTTGACCTTGTAAACTAAATATATTTAATATTAAAACATTTGTGAACAGATAGGGCAAGGCCTGACGGCATTATCAAGCCTTTTTTTCAGTTTATAATGTAAAAATAACACAAAACCATCTAAAATTGACAAATGTTCTGATGAGGAATTAGTCAGCACGCTGGAAATTCTATCTCCTTAAAATTCAAATCTCCTCAGTCTTGGCTCCCATCCCTCGACTTTATTTCTTCATAATGCAGTAGCCAAAAGCAGCCAAGAGAGGGGGTTGGTTGGCCACCACAAGCCTTGTTAGGGGAGTGAGGTTCACACAGTGAGAACTGTCTTGAGCTGCAGCTCTCAACTGTGGGTCTTAAAACTGGGTTAACTAGTTACTGAGGTACATCACCTCATGTGCAACTAACTTCTTTCCTTCACTGGCCTCTGCCGAGGCTTGAGTAAAGGTGAAGTTTAAACATCACCTGGTAATGTTTGGATGTCACAGCTCTCATTTAAGTGAGTAATGTTAAAAAAATGTGTGCAGATAAAACAGACTATGTTGTAAACTTTCTCAAACATATTGCATAATATAATTCATGATGTCTGTGTTATTTGTCATATGTTAACTGCATTTTTTTTTTTTTTGCACAAAAGACTGATATACGCTTGCATTTGGAACACATTTCATTCTTTTTGATCATTGGCCTCTAATGTATTTAATCAAATCTCTATGACATTTTTGCCGTTCCTCTCCAAAATGATCTGAGAGAATTATCCCTTATCAGTCCCTCCATAACCAGATTAGTGAACAGCCAGCTGAATAATCAGAATAGCACGGGCGTCAGGCAAAGACCACTGTCTCCACACCACTGAGGATTTGTGGGATTTGGAGTCTAGGACAGGAAAGGCTCCTAATGGTGAGAGCTTTTTCAACCCAGATAAGACTTCAAAGGCGGAGCTAATTAATAAGATGTTTACATTATTCACGGTCATACACTGCATTCTGAATGACCCTTCATTACGGCACGAGTCTGTGTGTGTGCACGTTCATTCGTGTGCAAGCTCTGTCATTCTGTCCCGGTGTCGTGCTAATTGGATGGGTAGTAGTTTTTAAGTGAAACATTTTTATTCAGTAATAAATAAGGAAAAGGGGGTTGTTTTGGAGTGAAGGGAAGGAGAGCTGCATAAATATATACTCTGGAAATTAATTGACAAAGTACAAGGGTAAAGTATTAATGTGTGGTGTCATTTGTGCTTTAAATATAGTGATCCCAAATGACAGCTGTAATTAAATCATGTATATCTGAATGTTGCACCAATCCCCTCATGTTTTTTTTTTTAAATTTATTTTAAAAACATGACATTTAAGGAGTCTCCCTCTTTCTTCTTTCTCCCCCATCATTACCCCTTTAACCCTGCCACCACCTCCTGCCTGCAGCCCAGCCCAGTCCCAAGCCCCATTCTGGGAGGAAAACCCAATGCCAGCCAGTCCCTGCTGGCCTGGTGCCGCGAGGTCACGAAGAACTACCGTGGGGTGAAGATCACCAACTTCACCACGTCCTGGAGGAACGGGCTGGCCTTCTGCGCTCTGCTGCACCATTTCAGACCCGATTTGATGTATGAACCACAAACGCACAGATCACATTAAATTCACACTCATTCTGAACTTAATAACTAACTCAAGTTAGGTCATATGTTCTAGTTATACCTAATGTTATACCTAATCTTTTTTCATAACTTGTAGGGGTGCAACGTTACTCCCAGACTACTCTTTCCCCCTTTTGGGGAAAAAAAATCCCCAATGTAGAAAAGACGACATTAAAGCCCATTTGTCATATGTATTTTCAGTTAAAAATTGACTTCTGCATAGACATAGGTTTCCCACTGAGGTCTAAATCATCAGTCAAGCATCAGACCTATAAGATAGAAATATATAATTTCTTTTAGCTCGTATCCTCCTTTAGCATCTACTTTTTATCTATGTGTGGTTTCTAATGAAAACTGAAACCAGACAGATGCAATGAGGAACGATAAAGTAAATGTTGCAGACTGTATAACAAAGAAAATTGTTGAAAGAAACTGAGCAGAAAATAGGGAAAGTTGAGTAAGTTGCCGAAACTGACATTAACTATATCCAAATCAAGCTGCTTCAAAGACTCCACCGTTAGCTGATGGTGTGTTTGTATCGTGATTTCGGTCTCGGTTTCAGAATTCTTACACCCCTAATCCCTCGCTATTATATTTGCACAGTTAACCTGTAGTGTGCCCGTGTTTGATTAATGTGATTCATTCATACAAACACTCAATCTGTCATTTCCACAGTCAAAAACTGTTGTATGTTTGCTTCCGACACTAATCGTGTTGTTCTTGTGTGTGCGATTATAATTCTTTGAAGTATTGTGTGTGTGTGTGTGTGTGTGTGTGTGTGTGTGTGTGTGTGTGTGTGTGTGTGTGTGTGTGTGTGTGTGTGTGTGTGTGAGAGAGACACTCAAAAGAACATTATATGGAAAACCTGCAGTCCCATCAAGGAGGCACACATGAAGATAATTTTGTGTACACGTGTGTGTGTTTGTGCTTGTGTGCCTTTCCTCTCCGGTGTGTTATTTTTACATATTTTCCACTCTATTAGTTCTGTTGATTGCACTGCTATGAAATTGCATGTTACAGTTCTAATACCATTACATGTGACGCATATTTAAACACACCTTTTTCTCCGCTATGTCTCTCTGTCTACCATTTTTTTTCTCTCTCTTTCTCTGCTCACCTCCTCTCCAACCCTCCCCACTGTTCTTTCAGAGACTACAAGTCGCTCAATCCTCAGGATATTAAAGAAAACAACAAAAAGGTAAGAGGCAGCCACCGCTGGGCCCTTCACACCACTTAGCTCCCTCCCATCCACATCTCCATTTGGCCTTATTTAGAGATCTGCCATTAATCCATGGATATTGTGTTTATGTGGTTTGAACGGGATTGGTAGACACACATAGGAAGACAGTCAAATGCATGTGCACACACAAATGACAGTTTTCATAAGATGTTCCCCCCCTGCTGTGATGTGTGTGTGACTTAGTCACCTGGCAGAGATGAGAAAGTGTGTTCAGCTCAGCAGCATGCTGGGAGCTTACTAAACTACTTTAGCAACTTGTGTGTTTTTAATAAGAGAACATTTGTCTTGTGTTGCTTAGAGCAGTGGCTTTAAATGGTATAAACAGGGATTTGGTGTCAGCCATACATTTTTGTTTTCAGTGGTTCAAAATTAATGGGACAAACTAACAATTACATGTAAAGACTTTTTAAAATACTTGGATGAAAAAAAACAAAACAATGTCTGCCTGAAATGTAAAACCGGGGTGTAGCACTATGGACATCAGCGAATGTTGTGTTTACTCCCTCGAGTTGCTCCCCCAGATCTTTACTGCAGCTGCCTGTAGGTACGTGTTTGTGGGTATTTCTGCATTCAGGTTTTTACTTAATAATCGAAAAGCAATCGAAAAGCATGCTCTCTTGGGTTTTAAATCAGATGACTGAGTCAGTTATTGAAGACTATCCCATTTCTATCCCATTGCTTTTGCAGTATGCTTTGAGTTATTATCCATTTGCGTGGTGAAGCGCTACCTGGTCAGTTTTGCAGCATTTGGCTGAATCTGAGCAGTGAGCATAGCTCTGTACACTTCACTGTTAGTTTTTCTTTAGTTTAGTCTGCTGTGGTCTTTCAGGCCTTTTGTTGATGCTGAGCTGGTCGGTGCATTCAATCTTTTTAATAATGCAAACGATTTTTGATTTGTCCACTTGTAAAGTTTTTGCTGTCTGTCTGAGGGTTATTTGGGTTTTACAGGCTAATGGTTGCTCACTTACAATAATATATCTTAGGATCTCATATTGACAATTAAATAAAAGTTACAGTGAAAACCTTCACAATTCAAATTCAGCACTTTGAATCAACAGCCTGCTTCATTTGTCTTCAAATAACAAGTGAGCAGGTCTCACCTGGCCATGAAATTGTCATCGTCAATGTCAATTATCCCATTAATTTTGAACCTCTGAATATGGGGGATTGTGTATAAATATGGTTGTCACTCTTAAACAGTTGTAAATTTATGTATATTATAAAACTCCCTGAATTAAAGCTCAAAGTCGCACTTTAATCCCATCTTGATTGTCTGATTTCCATCCCATGTTATTTTGTACAGAAGCAAAACTGCAAAATGTATGTGTGAAAAGAAGAGTTTCATTCCTCTCCTCTTCTAACAAATTTTGACCCACACATAAAGCAGATGTACACACCTATTTTTCATTGTTGCCCTATGTCTTCATGTCTGCACATTGACTGTTAAAGGTTTCCTTCCACACAGATCTACATTTTTTTTGCCCGCTGGCTCTTCGCCTCCACATTTACTTCTTCGCACACTGCTGTATTTTTCCCGCACTTACTACACACACGCTGCACGCACCTGTATTCACACGGCACACCAGCGGTCCCCTTTTCGGCCCCGAGGGCTACACGGAACGATATGCGTCGGGTTCCTGCAGCTTGATTTCCTCTTCTCATACACTCTCTGGCTGAGCGATAACCTCTGGTGGCCCTGTTAGGCATGAATGCTAGCCTGTTGACAATAACCACAGTGGAGGGAGAGGTAGAGACCCAATCCCATATCTGCTAACTGCCCCTCACCCCCCTCCAGGTGCTCAAGTAGCCCTGAAGAAATTGGCTAGATATAAGTAATATAGGAATATGCCGTAGAAGGTGATAGCTGGTGAATAGCTGCAGCACTGTAGCCGGCGTACTCCGACCAGCTTCTCTGTGGAGATCTACACCTGGTGCTCATGTATATTTGGCAATAATGGAGATACAGGTAGATATTACCTACCACTTCCTGTTAGTTCTCATGTAGCTCTCAAAAACCTGGGTCTATAATGTATGTATTTTTAGCTGTCATTGTTTCACACAATGCTGAGAGTGTTATAAGGGGTTAGACTCACGATATTGGCTAAAGTAATAGAATGGATGATATCATTTCTGAATGGCCATTTAATATAATGTTCTAACACCTTGCTGAATTTATGCTATGAAGAATTAAATCTTTATCCCTTGAAAGCTTACTAGGAGTAAACCTTGAAGCTCTTTTTTGAACTGAATCGTTTTTGTCATATTTCATGCCTGCTTATAGAACAGAAATGACTGTTTGCATCAGAAATTAAGTGAGGGTAGTCTTTGCCTGTGGAGCAACCTTTGGAAAATCCCAGAAACTCTTCCAATGGTCGTCAAAACACCTTTTCATGGAGATATACTGAGGTGTCAAAACTCATCATTAGACCACAGGGGCGGTCGTCAAAAGCGTTGAGGCAGTCCAAACTAGTACAGAGCACCAGTGAACATTTCATCGAGAGATTTGACCCCATCGCTCCTAAATGTCATGCATAGCTTAAAGGGCGGTGATCATATTTACATATTTTGTTTCTTGTCTTTTAGCCTAACATTTCAACAAAATGTGCACTGTTCCTTTCATTTTCACTTACCTTTAGCTCCATGTACAGAGAAAATATCACAAGACTCTGATCAGAAAGATCTTCTGTTAGCTTCATCATTTGTAGAAGTACTCTGGTTGAGGTGCTGCCTGGACTGGAGGAAGACAGGAAGGAGGACATGGGGTGACCGGCTGCTAGCTGCGAATTCACCTGACCTACTTTACTGTGTCATCAGCACAGTGTATTCATACAGATGTTGTTCAGACTTTGTGGTGGGAATCTGGCAGTTTAATGTCTGATCCAAGTGAGCAGAACATTTGTGTTTTCACATGCACAGAGAAAGGTTCAGGGCTTCATGTTCATGGAAGGAAACTGCTTCAGACAGCAGATTCACATTTCAGAACAATGAGAGCAAGGCCCTCAGAAAAACAAAGCACTAAAATATCAAAGATAGCAGCCAGTGAAGTTGGTTGAGTTTTTTTAATTTAATTTTTCAGTCAATGAAAATACTCCGGTAAGTTTGCTTCCTCCTGGATTGTGCTGAGTCAAATATTGGCATTGCATGCTGCTTTATTTTGGTTGCTAGATTAATTTAGCTTCAAAATCCTATCATGAAGAGATGCTATGAGATGCAGTATCTGGAAGGTGTTGTATCACATCTCCAGCGTTGCTGCACAACTGTAAATGCAAGTGACTGATTGGATGTGGAAGCCAGGTGGTTCAGGAGAGCAGAAAGATTAGTACTGCACTGGGTGGTGTCATATAGCACCCTGAGGGTGTTTGAATAGAGAAAGTTGACCATCATAAAAAGAAAATGCTGACATGACATGAGATACAGTGGAAGAGAGCATAGTGTGGCAGATTAAGGACCCCAAAGCAGGAAAAACAACAAAATAAATGACAATGGGTGTTTAGAAAGGAGACTTTTTAAGAGGAAATCATAAATGTTTGCAGATCTGAGTGAAAGAGACTGATGAAAAGAGAAGAACCTGTTCAGTGCTGATTCCTGATGAGTTATTGGAAAGTATAGAATTTATTGAATGGAGAGCGGGAATGGAAATGTAGAGAAACGACGACTATCTCTGCTTTTCATGGGCAGTTGATAGACATGGCCCCCTCCTCTCACCGTCTATCTGTGAAAAGTGATTGCAATGAGCTCAGACTGTGCTGAATTATGACAGATAAGGGCAATCAATATTGGGGGTTGGTAGAAAAAAAAGGGGGAGAAAGTGAATAATTCAGAACATCCACAGCCTTTGAAATGATCTGTTATCAAACGGTATGTGTTTGCATGTTAATTTGTAGAGGTTTTGTATGTTTTATGACTTTGGAGCATCGATATGTTTGGACCTTTTGCGCGTGTGTGTGTGTGTGTGTGTGTGTGTGTAATGAGGCCAAGGAGAAGTAATTTGTCATGCCATCTGATAGTGTAGCACCAAGCACCAGGCTAAATCGCCCTGAGCGCAACCATGAGGGGTTGGGTTGAAGGAAGGAGGTGCTGATGATTGACAGCGATAGATAGCTGTCAGTCAATGAGAGGGAGTGGAGGGGGAGCAGGGAGCAGCGGCCTGGGGCAGGCGGTGGTGACATTTAGTCCAGACCCAGAGCTTTGTCGGGAGGTTGATGGAAAGTGAGAAAACTAGATATTCTCCAAAATGTGTGATATATATATATATATATATATATATATATATATATATATATATATACATACACACTTTACAGGTAAAGGAAAAGGTTTTTGGTCCTAGATGCTTTCTGTAGTAGTTTAGCTGGTGTACTGTTGGTCAGTTGTACTCGGGGTTTGGCTGTATCTAGTTAAACCTTGTGCAAAAGAGGGATTGCATTTTTTTAAATAAGCTCGCCATTGTCAGTCAACGATGCATATCAAACAACATAATTTAAATGCCATTAAAAAAAATGAATGAGAGAGATTATTTTAACCCTTCTACACTTGAAGTTGATTTCACAAACTCGATGAAAGCCCACCATGAAGATGGAGCTTGATTCAACACCACCTTCTACTCCATTGCTATGCTACTCTGCTGCATGTAGTACACACAATAGTGAGTGTTATAAACAAAGGGTTGGAGCAACTGTACTGGCTAAACTATATGGGGGAACGTACATCAGCAGGTCTTAGTGGTGGGAATCACCAGGCGTTCTATGATATGTTATCACAGGACACAATACAGTATTATTGTGATTTCTTTATTATTTTTTATTTTAGAATATCAGAGTGATTTTAATCAGTCCAAGTCAGACTGTGAGTGTTTCCAGAAAGGTTACCTCCTGTCAGGTGGCCTGTGTGATCAAAAGTGGTCATGAGTGTGCAACACCCTCAAACTCTAAGAAACCATTTAGTTAGCAGAAGTTGCAGTCAGTTACAGAATGAGGAAAAATTCAATACAATCAGGCAACTACCATGTTTTTTGTACATACATGGAGGTTGATGTCCTGTATTTACTCATGTGACTGAGCTTGTTCTGAATGAGGAGTTAGCTTTGTCAAGCTAAGTGTATCCAGAGTTGGATGTTTTTTTTGGGGGGTGGCCTGATTTAACATAAGTTTGCTCAACTAATATTATTAGGGTTGCAGTACTAGTATGCATTCACATGTATTTGTGGCAGGGCCTAGGAGCTTCTCATACATACTTGTTGAATCATATAAAGTGTTTTATTGCATTTTGTTTATATTTATATAGCAGAATCTTAACTGTAATAAGCATAGTGTATTTATGTAAATCTCAGTCATCACACATACAGTGATTATTAACATCTATATATTTTTATAATAACTATATAATATATTCAATTCATTATCCCTCTGCAAATGTGATGTTACGTTCTTTGTTTCCATTTTTTCATGTTTCACTTGTGATGTACATCGCCTGTATATAATTTAACAGCCACAAAATTTGTATCCAGTAGATTTTGTTCGGCTCAGTACAAAACACAGAATGGAGAATTTTAAAAAGTGCCAAAGGCCCATAGGAGGGGATTTCGCTCATTAGTAAAAAATAATAATAATAAAGATAATGATATAGTTATAATAAGACTCATTAAAGCTTGATAGTAGATTATTTTATTAAATTTCCTGGGCCAGCCGTATCTCCTCAGCTCTTTTTAAGACCTGTGGTTCTTCCTAAATGGAGCCACACTGTTGCACTTGATATTTGCTTTACCTTACAATATAAAGTACCTTAAGGCAACTATTCTTGTGATGTAGCACTATTTATTTGTGCAGCTGGATAGTGTAGTGGTAAAAATACACACCTCTGGAGTGGGGGTCGCAAGTTCAATCCCCGCCATGCTAAAAACCAGCCCTGGAGTGGCGCAGCTACGTTTGCAGCCTGTCTGGGTGACATAAAAGTGGCTAAAGCCATCTTTTTTACTCCCTATAACTGTTTCAGCCCACTATGAGTATGCATGATTATGGTTATATTTACTGTTTTTAAAATTTAAAAGCTAAACATGCGTTTTAAAAGTTATTTTAAAAAGTAATTTTCAGCAAGAAATAAGTGAGAGAGAGGTACATTGTTATTTCTGGCATCTCTGTTTTGGTAGTTTTGTTGTATTGCCACTTTAATTTTTTACTTTACTGGAGATGCTGTACTGTGTCACAGACTGCAGGCTACCACCTTTGAACACCATCCTCTTAAAAACAACAGGGCTTTGCTGAGTAGTCATCATTGTCTCAGTACGATACGACCAATACTTTTCAAACTGTAAGAGAAGATATAAGAAGAATAAAGCATGACACTAAGGTCGAAAAGACTGTAGCGCATGTCAAGACTAACATCGACCCTGAAACAAAACCCAGTTCGAGAGCCTCCCCCGACCTCCTCCTCATGCAGCTCTCACTTTCTCCCACTCTCACGCTTTCCTTTCTCTCATTCTTTCATTCTGTACCTATTGAGCAGCAAAGTTGTCGCTCTCTTTCACAGCCTACCCTGGGCAAGAGGGGAACAATGCAAGCACACTTTGCTCCCCTGAATACGTGTTAGAAACCCAATCAGGCCCTCTTATTCGTCATATTCTTTTCTCTTTTTTCTTTCACAGTCCTGTCAGGGAAAAGGGACGGGGGGGGGGGCTCGCAGCAAAGGCAAACCCCTCTCTGTTCTCCCTTTTCTTTTTTTCCCGCCGTCTCTTCTTTTTTTCCTGCTTTGTTTTTGTGTACATGCACTCACATGCACCTCATTTTCCTGTGTGAGTATAGTTATTCTACCCATGGTTAGTTTTTTAAATCAGTAGAAATAAAACAAACAGGTAAGAGTGGAAAAACAGTCCTTCTACCAATTGATTGTAAATTGAGAAATGCCTCAGGTATATGAACTCTACAAAAGCATGCATACATGCCATAGTTACATCGTAAACCATGTACTTTTAACATCTCTTAAAGGAAAACCGGCTGTACAGGAGCATCAAGGAAGTAGCCACTGTGATGTCAATGAGTGATTTGTGATTGCCTCAAGTTAATCCCTTTGTTTTTATTTTTTTGTATTTTTGACAACCAGAAGTGACCTTTTTTAGACGAACTTGTCTGTAGAAGACACCAAAGACACTGTGAGGTCCACCTGTGTCACCATACCTGTCTGTGAAATTGGTCTTGCCCCTGATAATTCAGACTTTTGGTCTTAATGCAACTGAAACACGCAAGTTATAAAATAAAACAAAAAAACCCCCTCATCTGCAGTTTTTGTAAAGTGGGAAATTTGCTATAGAAAGACTGCATTGTACCAGCCTGTAAACATGCTTATATCTGTGACTAAAATTAGGAATTTTAACACAACATCTACCTGGCTTTTGGGTCCAGCCTGCTGTTGTCATTAGAGAAACATCAGTTTTTTTCCGTCCTGGCTTCATTTTTAGCCCCTGCGGTTGCAGCTTGGTTAGAATCCACTTTTTCCCTCTTATAAAAACACCTCAGTATATATAGGACGTGGTTTGACAGACTTGAGAGCAATTTCTGAGTTGTTCCATGCATAGTCACTACATAGGCACCTCTAACTACTGATACAGTATGATTTAGTAACCAGGCCAAAAATATGACAGAGACCACACAATTCAGAAAAGAGCTTTGAGGTTTTCTCCTAGTAGGCTTTCAAGGTGTAAAGAGTTAACCAACAGCTCAGTAGTAGAAAGGCCCCATGTGAGAGTAGTGCAGGTGCACATTTTTATCCAGGGAAAAACCCACTGGATTTTTTCCACACTAGTGAGAGTGGGTATGAAGCAGACTATCTCCTGCTGTGTGCTACATGTGAGAAAAGCCAACTTTGGACCGTATCCCGACCTGCTTCTTACGATATTGTCCAGAATAAAAGTGAAAAAATGTCTCTAGAGGCTAGTTTCACAAGAAATTGGAGACTGAAGAAGCAGGAAAGAACTCAAAATTGTAAATAGTTAAGCAGGCTCTTCAACCATCAAGGAGGGTTTGGTGGAAATCGTGGGGGTTGATAGACTGAGCAGATCAACAGAGGCAGTGAAACAAACGGGTGCAGCAACAGGTTGGAATTAGATCAACACTATCAAGCAGGCCAGATACAAGCTGCGATACCTGAGAGAGATGGATGACGAGGTTGTGTGTGCGCAGGAATGGAGGCTGTGTGTTTGTGTGCTGTTAATCTATTTATTTACCTGTCATTGGCTGCGATAATGGTTTTCATCCCTTCTCTCTGTGTCTCTCTGTCTCAGTCTATCTTGTGATGGGGGATTGGTTTTTCGTGTGTCGCTTGATAATCACACCTGTATTTTCTCATCAGACTCTAATCAGACCAATTACACGCGTGACGGAGAGCGTGGGCATGTTGATGCAGGGGAGCGATAAAGACACACACATACACACTCACAGACACTTCGGGATTAAGCTCTCTGTCTTGGGGTATCTACGTCCCTTATCGGGGACAACCATCCCTGACGTGGCCTGTCAGCAGGCATGCCAAAAGTGTCGCTCACGCACAAACACATGCGAACACACTTAGGTCATGTATGCAATGCACCAAATATAATCTATGTCTAAAAAAGAAAGCATGCCTCTCCTGTCTTGCTATTTACCCTTTGATCCCTCTCTGCCCTCGTTGTGATGAAGAATACTCTGAAAGTCTGTCTATTCTCGTACTTGTTTCGATAGGCATATGACGGCTTCGCCAGCCTCGGCATCTCTCGTCTCCTGGAGCCATCCGATATGGTGCTGCTGGCCATTCCTGACAAACTAACAGTAATGACCTACCTGTATCAGATCCGGGCCCATTTCTCTGGCGAGGAGCTCAATGTGGTGCAGATAGAGGCCAACAGCAACCGCAGCACCTACAAAGTGGGTGACTTTGAGACTGATACAAATGCATCAATAGACCAGGACAAGTTCTACGCTGAACTGAACGATGTGCAGCCCCGCAAGGCTGACTCTCAGGCTGCTGTTTCTGCCAGCGGTGCCACCACTGAATCTAACACAGCTGAAGCTACTGAGGGAGAGGTGAACGAGCAAGGTTTGAAGGCCGAGGTAGGAGCAGTTTCGGCCGGCTTGTCGACTCCAGCGCTGTCACAGTCCTCGCTTCCTGTCCCATCACCGCGCACAGTATTAGTTTCCACAGCAACAAACTCAACCTATGTGATGGCGTCAGGCTCTGAGGACAGGGGAAATCTACAGAAAGCAAACACTTTAGACCTTAGTGAGTTACCACAGCGAGTGGAGATGGAGATGGAGAAGGAAAGGCAAAACAAGGATGAACCAGGAGAGCAGAGAGGAGAGGGAGCTCCCGAACCAGCGTCCCCTACCAGGAGAGGAGCTACTTTGTCCCACTCGCCACCCCATCCGAAACTGGGCTTCTCCTACAACAGGGATGCCGACCTCATCAAGAAAAAGAGGGCAAGCCTGCGTCACTCAGAGTCTGAGCCTGCATCAGATACCAGCTCTTCTCCAGTGAATCATACAGATGCCCCAGTCAAACAGGTAAATACACATGAAGCCTAACATTTCATACTTTATTAACACACTGTAGTGTTTCCTGAATATTGTAAATATATGACGTTGGAAAGTAATCAACTAAATTACACACGTCTAATCTTGAGTCCAGTGCCTTAAAACACCTCTGGGTCAGTCTGTATGATCTGGACTAATTCTAACTGCTTAATGCAGGTATTAAGATTCTGACAGCGTTTGCGTGCAGATTCCTGCTTTTCCCCCTAAATGAATTGTTCTCATTTTTATCCTTGCACCCTGAATTTGATTGAAACTTTCACAGCTACATCAGTCAAAGACAGAGGATACGGTGAACATTCATTCCCTTCTGACGCTCGCTAAGCTTCAAATCCCGACCTCGTTGATGCGGTTGCAGAGATGACCGTACTGAAACTCTCCCGTTCTGCATTAGATGTTGTCGTCACCTGTCTTGTAGCCGAGAACCAGACGCGTCTGGGCCGAGCCTTTAACACGTGGCAACTATGAAAGGCACTGGGAGAACCCCCTGCTTTGACATTTCATTATATTTTTCATTATATTTCTCATCCCTGCAGTTGATGGCAGTCGCACCGTGACTGCTCAGGCGTGGCGATGCTTTGCACCGAGCACACATCATCTCGTCTCTCACACACGCCCTGTGACACACACCTGTATGTGCGTGTGTGTGCACAATCACACTGAATGCACTGCTGTCTGCGTTGGTTAACCCCAGATTACTGCTTGTTGTTTACAAGTCGAAAGGTCACAGGGCAAGCGGGGGGCTATGACAGTCATGACATCCCATTTTGATCTGCTTTTATCTAGTTAGCAGGATGTATCCAGGCCAGATTTGGGGTAATATTGCTAAATGTAAAAGCTCTGCTTACAATACACCCAGAATTACCTTGCAGATAAAATTCTGACTTCAGTGTGTGGTTTGCTTATTTGCCAAAGCCGTCATGCTCTCCACACAAATGGACCCAGACAGGGCTATGAGCCCAGGTTCCCCTCAGAGGGTGCATATCATAGGGAACATACCTGCTCCTGGATTAGAAAAGCATAGGGCTGAATTAATCCCCCACTTGCTGCATGTCCAGTAAAGAAATGTGAAAGCCGCTTGTGTGATAGTTTGCGGCTGAAGATAAACACATCACTCACCATTCTAAACAACATTATTGGTTTCATTCTTCTGGGGAAATGCTTTGAAAATTAGGAGTGCCTCTTTGACCACTGCAGTCATGATTTATTTTCTTTTTAGGAGCCACGACCTGCCCCTGTGTCGAGCCCCCCAGCTGAGAAGGTGAGTATGGTTTAAAAGAAATGGATTGTTTTAGTACTTCAGACCTTGATTAGCAAGTGGTAAATTATAAGGAGAAGCTACCTTACATAGGAAGTGGCCGCAGTCTTGAGCAATAGGGCAAAAACACGGACAGTTGGAGATCCAAAGGCTGAGTAGTCATTCCTGTTATACTTCTTTAAAGTCCGCTTAAAGTCAACTGCCTGGGTCCATGCATAGGTGGTGTATTTTGATATAAATTCTCAGTGAACAAGTCCAGGCAGTCACAAAAACTAAGCAGGCCGGTTGGCATCAGCATGGACCTTTGCGCTTCCCAGGTAGACCCTAGCGGACTCGTGGATGCGAAAAGTATGCAACCTCTTTTTATCTTCTGTGACTTATTACCCAGGTGATATACTAGGTATGGATACCAAAGATGATTTCATTTTTATATCATTAAGAAGTTAGATTTAAAAAAGCTATATATTATTATACAACATTCCAGGATTTTTTCCTCTATCTGGCATGCATGTTTATGCCGCATTGGCAACCACCAATTGCTAGAGAAAAAATGGTTACTCCACATTTGGTTGGCGAGTGATTGCTGGAGGCTGTCGCACTTCAAACCTCCTTGCAGTTTGTTTGGTCACTAGCGGTTTATGACAGTTGTCACTGGTTTGCCTGGAAGACACTGACTTTTAAAACGTAAAAAGCTGAAGTTGACCCATTTGAAACCTGTTATTTTAGTGGTAATGCACAACAAAGTTTCACTACCGCTCTGTGGTAGAGACAAGTTTGCAGACAAGTCAACATCCTCCATGAAAATCAAAGTTGACCACGTCAATCTGCTAGCATCCAAAGAAATCACAAGGTTTTTAGTGCAACACCCTCTTTGCAACCAGTTTCAACTATGGGGAACCTGCAACCTCCAGCAATCACTCACCAATCAACCCTGGAGGTTGCCAGGGGGTCACCGGTCTGTAGGTCTGTGTGATTGAGGTCTGGCTGAAGAAAGCTTACCTTATTTATGGCACAATGTGATTACAATGAACCCTTCCCAGTCTCAGTTACAATAGCTTTAGTTTTCTGAGTGTATCCTCTCTCTTTTCACATGTGTAGAAGGTCCTCTCTCGTCAGGAGGAGTTGAAGGAGAGAGCCAGACTCCTCTTGGAGCAGGCCCGCAGAGATGCTGCGATGAAAGCCGGCAGCAAATACATCTCCAACTCAGCTGCAGCTGCACCAAACAGAGCTGCAGGTGTCTGTGATGTAAGTCCAAGCCTTCCTTTTTGTCTGTGTGGGATTGGAGGTGTTGGTATTGTCCACTTAAAAGAATGAAATTGTCTCTGTTCTACCATCATTCTGGTAGAGTTTGATCTTCGTTTCATCTGCCCAAAGAATGTTTTTCCAGAACTGTGCTGGGTTTTTTTTAATGTTTCTTTTTTACTGTAGTCCAATCTGGACTGTCTGGTCTTGAGGCGTATGACTGGCTTGCACCTTGCAGTGAACCCTCTGTATTTACTTTCATGCAGTCTTCTTTTTATGGTAGACTTGGATATCGATAAATCTTCTTCCTGGAGAGTGTTGTTCACTTGGTTGGCTGTTGTGAAGGGTTTCCCTTCACCATGGAAATGATTCTGTGATCATCCACCACTGTTGTTTTCCATGGACGTCCAGACCTTTTTGCGTTGCTGAGTTCACCAGTGCTTTATTTCTTTCTCAGGACATACCAAACTGTCACTCCTAATATTTTAGCAGTTTCTCAGATGTTTTTTTTTCTGTTTTCGCAGCTGAAGAATAGCCTGTTTCTCCTGCATGGAGAGCAAAATCTTCCAAATGCAAGCACCTCACGCAAAATCAACTCCAGACTTTTTTTCTGCTTAACTGATAATGACATAACGAAGGAGTTTCGTCACTTGCACATGAAATAACCTTTGAGTCAAAGTACTCCAATTAAAAACTGAGCGGCACAACTCCTAAGAAAGCTGCCCATCTACACATTAGGCCATGACCATTATGTAACCATTACTGGAATATGTTTAAGTGAACAGGTAAAAAACAAAAAAACAAAACTTGTGTCAGTGTCCAAATATATATGGACATAACTGTAGATGTGGACATTGTATCTAAGAAAGGCCCTGAGAGTCAGGATGAGGTCTGTGTAGTGAGTAAAAGCTTGCTTGAATATGAGTTTTGTTGTATGGCATCACGTCAGTGTGCAGGGAAAGCTAATAGGGTGACCCCACACCTCCTCAACTTATTCAGCGCCCTCATGTCACTTCCACAGTCTCTCTATTTGCTGCTCACTGCGCTTCCAACATGCTGGGAAAGCTTGTCCAAACTGTCTCATCCTGTGGCAGCCCACTTTGGTGAACACTTTAAGGAAAGGCTTTGAGAAGGAGAGAAGACTTTTCCTTATTAACTTCTGCTGAGACTCACTTACACTCTGGTGTGTGGAACATGTCAGTGTGGAAAGCTCAAATATGGATGGACTTCTTCGCTCTCTCCTCTCACCATGAACATGTCTCCCCCTCTCTCTCGTGCTCTCTCTCTCTCTACTCAGACTCTCTCTTTGGTCATCTTGACTCTGCACAATTTTTATGACATCCCCCACCAATTTTGCTGCCCCCTCACTTTACCCTGAACACTGAGTAAATGTTGTACACAAACACCTGTCAGCAAAAGTACATTCATGGTAAAAAAAGAAAAAAGAAAAAAAGAAGGGGGCCAGAAATCGCTGTAGCGAAGCAAACTAGACTAGAGAAGATGCGAGTGAAATTGCCAGCTCTGAACTGAGCACGCTCCACTGAACATAATATACTGGGAGGAGGGGGCACACTGATGAACCAGGAGTTACCCTGGGAAAGCACTGTGGTCAAATCCTCCGTTATGTTTCCAAATATTTCAGAGAAAAGGAAAGGGGGAGGGTTAAGAAAAAAATATGGTCTTGTGAGAATTGTGACGACAAGGGATTTGAGGGTAAAATGAAATAAATACCTTTTGGTAATGAAATATCTAAAAGGCAGCAGCCGCATGCCCCCTGCGTTTGCTCCCTGAGTCCTTAAAGAGAAATATGCCCTTGAATTAGATGTTTTTAAAGTGTGTATGTGTGTGTTGTCGGTGTTTGTTCATGTTTGTGCGCCGGCCACAGGAATAACCAGTTCGGCATAATCTGAGGAAATAAACGAGGACCTTCCAAGGACTGGGAGCCGTTAAAAGTCTTCAGTGGAAGAAAGCAAATTAAAAGAGTTTTTCAAAGCTGTTGCAGTGCTGATATATTTCCTTAGCCACAAAAAAAGGTCCTCTTCTGTCCCTTGTTGTCTGGCAAGATGGCGGACTTCACTTAGATTAGCTCCTTAAAGTAGGCAAACCCACCCCTCCACTCTTTCTCTCTCTCCTCCTTATTTCCTCACTCATTTCCAAGGACAATTGGTTAATAACCCCTAAACACACACTTACTTACACATACACACACACACACTCCTCTGCATAAAAAAGGAAGGGAAGCAAGAGGGGTGGGAGGGAGATATTGAATTGTTTACACTTTTTTTAATAGAAAACATTGATCAAAGGAATACGACTGGCCTCGAGGCCAATGTGCTGATAATTGTTAGTGATTCAGATTAGATTACTTGATGTCTTGTTTTGATTAGCATGAGTGTGTGTGTGTCTGTGTTATCAGCTGGAGAGGCCCAAGCTTTTCCCATTTAACTCTCCATCTGTCTAAGTAGGTACTTTGTGGTTTAGCATGCATAGGGTATAATTTAATTCAGCTAAAGCAGGCTTCGTTCTTCAAGGGAAACGGCTAATGTGAGGGAAAGGTGGGGCTTACATTAGCTGCTTTAGCGTATAGCTTTCAAAGCACAAACGACAAATGAGTCATCAGGTGTCATCTTTTAACTGAAATCATGTCGTACACAAAGCTGCAGGTGTCAGGATTTTTATATGATAATGCAGTTCTCTTTTATCGAAAAACTGATACTCCAGAAAACTCATAGTTTTAGTGCTAATTATATTACACTGGTCAGCAGTATTTCAGGAGTTGTCTTCAGAGATAAAATGAGCTATTACTTATTTTGTCTGCCAGCTCTAAAGAAGTTAGAAGTTAAAATGGCTCATTTTTCTGGCATTTTTAAGAGATTTAATTTTTCCTGTTTTTACACTTGTGCACTGATTAGATCAAAAAAAGATCAACTCAGGTGAGATTTAATATAGAAATTTAAAAAATCAAAGCTTATTCAGCTCCTGGGCCAGGCCAAAATGTTGTCTAAGTGGGATGGTGTGAAACAGTGATTAATTGGAGATTGATTACCCAGAGTGTTATGACATACATCTCAAATGTTAAAAAAAAGCAATCGTTATTTACTATTTAACACTGTAGGACATCCCTTTGAGTGTTGAGACTAGTTATGCTACTTAGGTTTTAGGTTTGAAACCTTCTTTCCCCACAGCTAACACTAAATGTGACAGAAACCTCAGAAACATATACAAACTGATACATGATCAAGCTCAGCTATACTAGCTATCTGTACTAAAATCAGGTCTTCATCTATTCATGTGAACATAGCACGAACAATGTGTTAGACACTTGTTTGCTGTGTGTGTGTGTGTGTGTGTGTGTGTGTGTGTGTGTGTGTGTGTGTGTGTGTGTGTGTGTGTGTGTGTGTGTGTGTGTGTGTGTGTGTGTGTGTGTGTGTGTGTGTGTGTGTGTAGCCCTGTTCTCCTGACCTATGCTCTCCCTCCTGCCATCCCTAATTGTAGCCCACAGTCACTGCTTCTTTCATCTAAGGTCACAGGTTCCTCTCTTTCTCCCTGCCTTCTCAGTCTTTCTCTCTCCTCCTCACTCCATTTCTCTTTCATGTCAGATTTTTGACTTCGAGCCCCAGTTCTTTCCTTTCCCATCTCTTTATTTATCTTTGTCTGTCCTCTCTCTGTAGTCTTTGATGGATGACCAGTACTACTAATTGTTCTGTGCTCACCAGCGTTGGCCTCACCACCTCCTCCTCCTCCTCATAGGTGGCCTTCACAACATATCAGTAGTCACTGGTGCAGATGTCTTGTAATGTTGTAATGTCACCACCCCCTACCTAAGCAGTAGCCAAATGGGTGTGACAAAGTGGGTGAGAAGACCATTTGTCTACATTCTTAGTTAACATTCTTGTTTTGATTTAACCATATTTCACATGTAATCTGCAATAGGCAAACATCTACTATCCCGGGTTTGTTTATGTTCTGCACTTTTACAGATTATATAATATAACATCTTGGTTTAAATCAATTCATGCAAGTTTGTTAAGTTAACATGTTATTTATTTCAACTGTTAATTTGTATTGTTTGAACTTATCTTTACCTACCTGTCTTCCAGAAGCAAAAGGAGGAAATGTAGTTCTACTTCCTGCTTTATACCTTCTGGGTTCATCTGAGGTCACAGGAAGAGACCAAGGGCAGGAGGGGAAGAATTCTTATAATTTAATAAAGTTGATTTTAAAGGGTTTATAAAGAAATAGATTTAATGTTGTGATATGTATTGATTACACCAGAGTTTATGTTGCCAGTCAAGAGGAGTAGTAGAGGATGAATATAATCATGTTCATCTCACCTACCTACTGAATGGAATAGTCCAGAGGAGAAAGTGTTTGATTAAGGGGACTATTTAAGCAGACGAACTCAGGTGTTTCAGAAGAAGGGTTCAGGTCAGTGTAGCTGTGTGCAGTTTGACCTTAATTTCCGTTGATTTAAGTTCAGTTATGTTTATTTGAATTGAGTTTATTATAGAGTTGAGTTTCTTATTTGTTTCTTTGTAAATATTCTTGGGCCACAGAATGGTGAATAAATCACTTGCTACACTGGACAGCATCAGTCTCCTGCACTTCTTTGACCGCTTAAGTCGAGTCCTACCACAATGGGTAATTAATGAGCTTTCCTAAAAATATCTAGACTTTTTTTTTTGTCCTTAGTCCTGACATCCCCAGTTTTGGTTTTAGTCTTTCTTTTGCTCTTTGGACTTTCCCACTGTTATTCTTTTAATAGGAGGTGTGTGTGTGCGTGTCTCTGTGTGTCTGTTCACTTCAGGTCTTCTCATCCATTAGCAGATGAGAACAGTAATTTCACACCGGCCTGGCCAGGCTAATTATCAGGATCCACACTTGGTTTGGGGAGAAGTGTGTGTGCATGTGGACCCACAAAGCAAAATGTGCAACTATGTGTGTTCCTTTGCAGAAAACTGTAAAGCAGAAATTTGTGTGTGTGTATGTGTGCAGATTTGTAGCACCTGTGCATATTTGAACGTCTTTTTTTTATTTTGTGTGTGTGTCTTTGAGTATGTGTGTGCTTTGCTTGTGGAATGCGTTCAAGAGTGCACGCAAATGCCTCGGTGTTTTCCAGGTAAGAGAGTTTCCCTGCTCACTGACTCGTTGTGATTCCTATAATTGGGTCCCGTTTGATTTTTGCCGACCAGCACCCCAACCACCTCTTCCTCCCCTTCTTCCCCCATCACCCCCCTTATTCCTTTTCCTTCTCCTCAGCAGTGGAGAGGACTCCTGGGTCTCTGCTGTTGTGACCTGTGGGTGTTGTCACTCACTCCCATCTGCTGTCTGTCCTCTCATTCTGACTCGTCTGTCATGTCCTCCTTTCTTTCTGAATTAGATTTCATTCTGTTTTAAATTGGGGACCAAAACAAAGCCCTCTGGCTGTACTGTGATGTATGTAAAAAAAATGAAATTATTATTATTCAAAAAAAACAAACAAAAAAAAACAATAAAGAAAATATCCAAGAGCCATTAAAAAGGTTACCTTTTACCCAAGGCCCTCTGACTGAACCTTGTGTAAAAGTCCCTTTAACAGAAAAACACATTGTGTGTTATTTATTTAATTTCATATATTTCATTATAACAGGTTAGTATTTTGTCTTTCCTTCCTCCATTTATTTTGACATTTGGGACCAAAACAAAGCCTTCTGGCTGAACATTGTCATTTTTAGGAACCTTTTCAAATGCCGAACATGGAAGTTGTGTGTGAGTTCTTCCTGTTTTATTTTGGAAGCATTACATTCAGGTCCTCACGAGTGGCCCATTATAACAGGTCCCTTCTTTTTACATAAACTAAAATAATCCTGAAAAAATAATCTTAGTCCTCACATATTCTGATTTCGGTTTTGTTCTCATGGATTTGACCATTGAAAATCCAACCAGTAAAGGGTTGTCTGTGCAGCAGAAAGAGGAAAGAAATGTCTGTTTTGAAAATGCAAATATGGCCATATGCACTCTCCTTTTTTGTCCACACTTTATGTTCACACACTGTTCTTTACTCCCCTCCTCCTCCATCTACTCTCCTTTTCAGCTTTCTCCCACCAGTAATAGTTTTTCTCCAGGTCTCATTTTAATGTGGCTGCAGTGCCTTTCTTCTCCCAGTGCTCATTTTTTCCCCCTCTTCTCTTCTTCCTCTTCTTCCTTCCCTCACCCCCTCCTTTCTTCTTCTTGTTCTCTGTCCTTTTTGAAGAATCTGCCCCTAATGAAACTAAATAGTTTGGTGGGGAGTTTCTTTGGACTATGTGTGCGTGCTTGTCTTGGAGTGTGTGGGTATGTGTCATGGCCGAATTGGCTGGAGTGGAGATCAAAGGCAGTCTCTAAATCGAGTGTGTGCGTGCGTGTGTGTTAACGAGCAAGAGAAAGACAGCTCTCTGAATTGCATCACAAGAGCTGATCAAGCCATCAGAGAAGAAAGCGGTAACTCACTTACACTTACATACCTCTCCTGAACACATGTACCTCTCCTCCTTTCTCTCTTTGTTATATTGTTCACGTTTGACCAAGTGGAAGTGTCAAATGTTTTTCATGTCCATCCTCTAACACTGGTGTTTTGCCTTTTTTACTTTCTCCCTCGTTTTGTTCTGCTTTATGAATAAAATACAGAGAACAAAGTATCAAGTTTAGAGAACGTTTAAAAATTGATGCAAAACAAAGGCATTGTGACTCAACAATGATGTGATCTTGGTCACAATGCAGAATGGTTATGTAGGATGCATCATGATGTCTGCGTAACTCAAGAAAAAAATAGACTCAAAGTCAAAAAGGACCTGCATATTTGTTCAATGGTCCGTTTCAACAGTATAGTTATGACACTTAATTTTATGCATAGGCCTAGCCAATGTCTGCTGGCTCCAGCTCCCTGGCTCAGGACAGTTAAAACAATCAGGCCTCTAAAATCACTTCACTCAGAGTTTTTATGAAGGTAAAATCTATCCATTGAAGCCCATTTTCTTTTTGTAAAGATGAAAGCGTATATATAAATGCTGTTAAGTCGATCCTTTTAAAATGAGAGTCTGTGGAGTTTGGTTTGGTTTTTAACAATAACAAACTCGTTTAGTAAACAAAGAAAGAAAGAACAATGCAATAAACAAAATATTCTAAATAAATGAAATAACAATTAAGACCAGAAATTAAAGTGAACTTTTTCAGTCGGAGGAAGTCTGAAACATGGAAGCCTTAGTGATACACAAAGGATATTAAAGAGAAACTGATCTGACTTTTTTAATGCATCATTTGAAGTATTTGGAACAGTACTGAGGAAAATTAATCGGTTGATTAATGAAAAAAATTATCTGGTACGAATGGGTTTGTCAGACATGGTACAATGACCTGTTACAAACTGCTTGCATTGTATTTTAACAGCTATTTTGACTAACAACTGTTATCACTGGACCTGCACAAACACACCAGTCTATCTGGAATAAGCTATAGTGCCTCAGTGAATGTCTCCGCCTTAACCCCGGCACTTTCGAGAACTTTCTCAGGAAGCAGTAGTGGAACTAACACAGGCCATAACTTCTAAAGTGAGTTCTGTTTTCTTCAAAAGGGGGCAGGGAGTTGATCTCATGTTCTCCGTTTCTCTATTACTATGTCCCTCCGCCGCCTCCTCTCTCACCCCCTTCACCTTTTTTGTCTCTCTCTCCCCAGCAATTATCCTGTCTATTTAAAGGGCAGAACCTTCCCATCATACTCGTCTGTCAGAACGACAATCTGCTCTGACTTTTGTGTGCATGTCCCCACTCAACCTGTTCTACCTGTCCTACTGTACAAGTGTCCTTTGTTAAGTATACACACCGGCTTACACACTGTGCTGAGGGCAAATTGTTAATTCAACTATGGAACCACAGTTAAACAGAACTTCAAAAGTCAAACACACTAACGTATTTGCTCATTATTAAAAAATCAGCTGAATTTTAAACGCACACCTTTGTTCTTCTGCCACATACTCAGTACTTCAAAACAATATTCTGTCGTATACAAACCATATGAATTTGTTTTTCATGCAAAATGTCTCCTGTGTCATTCACACATGATTCCACTGCTGCTTCAACTGTTAACAAGTAAGAGATACCAAAAAGATTTTGCACATACAGTATGTATAAACAAAAACTAGATTTTTATATTCTCGAACCACAGATCATTTTGGCTCCGTACACCACCACGGCGGATTTTTAATCAGACAATTAAGGTATGATTGAAATTCAGACTTTTCGCTTCAATTCAAGACATTTACCAAAAGTACTGCTTTTTTATACATAGCCCACCACTTTCAAGGGCTCAAAAGTAATTGAACAAGCAGGTTGATGGCCAGGTGGGCTCGTTCCCGCATTCACTATTTAATGACACATGAAGAAGATATAATATCTGAATTGATTCCACTTTTGAACTTACAGTTCATTGCGCTTTTCTAGATCTCTCAATGAGGACTAGAAATGTCAGTGCAAGTTAGGGGGAGTTCGTAAGTATGAAAAAGACAAAATAAACTCATCAGAGAGACAGTAAAAACGTGAGGAGGAGACAAATCAATAATCTGGTACTTTCTCAAAAACAGGGAATACACTGGCCAGCTAAGAGACACCCCAAGTCCTGAGAGACCACAGAAGACAACAAAAGTTCATGATAAGAAAAAATACTTCACAACATCTAACTAAGTCAAGAACACTTTTGACATTGTCAAAGTCTTAAATCAAGAGATGCCTTCATGAATGCATATAGAGAGGATTTAAAACAAGATTTAAACTACTAGTTACACTCGAGGCTAAGAAGGGCAAAAACAGCTTAAAGAGACCGCACAGTTCTGAGTAATCGTCAAACAGATGAAACCAGGATGAACTTGTAACAGAATGATGTCAAGAGAAACATATGGAGGAGGAGAGAAATGGCTCATGATCATGATTATCTCAGTTTGTCTGATTACGTCTGAGCTCCTGACAATAGGAGACTATGTATAAAAAGATCTGTAATTTCTAAACCTTTAATGGAATACTTATGTTAAACCCCTTGAATTAAAGCTGAAAAACTTCAATCTCATCTTGATTATCTGATTTAAAATCCACTGTAGTGCAGTATTTGTAGCACCGGCTATTGTCCAAATACTTACGGACCTAACTGTACTTAAAACCTCAGACATAACCTTGCACACCACTCCTGCATCTTTGCAGTTGCACATAAACACACACTAACACACAGGTGCATAAGCCGCACTCCTGCTCAAATTCCACGCCGACATCTCTCAAATTTATATTTATGTACATATAACACACACATACAGGCACACACAGACCCCTATCATGGGCACGCACCCGTCGAATCATAATTAGGCTGTGTCCTGGTTCTTTGATAGTCATGTACAGTGGCTCTTCTTTATCTTTATCAAATGCATTGATCGCTGTGGGCCTCGCACGCCCATTGATCCGCGCACTCTGTCTGGAGCCAGCCGATAAGCTCTCCCTTTCCCTCCCTCCCCTTCTTCCTCTCTCACTCCCTCTCCCTTCTTTTCCATTTCTGTTTTTACCTAAATTTGAGGAAAAATATTAGATTTATTAATTTGGTAATATTGTCAAAAATACTGGCATTGCACCTTTCAGTGGAATAAACAGATAATTAAGCCAAACAAAAATCTCTGCTCTTTGTTTAGATGGGTTTTTTTTTAAACTGGAAAACCACATTTCCCATAAATCCCACTCCTTCCTGTCACCAAGAGGATGATGATGTTTGTTCCTTTCCACCTTAATCTGCTCGCTCATCCCAGCATATAGAGCTGTAAATACCTGCATTAGCTGTGTTTTACTCTGAGGATAACATTCCAGAAAGGATCTGGGAAGACTGGCCTTTCAGCATCTTTGTAGATGTTGAAGTATTAGTTATCCATCCATAACCTTATAACCTCATCTGTAACCATAACTTCATTATATTTGTTGTTGATTAAGTATTGCTGAGTCACCAGATCTTATATATTTAGGTGTTAAAATGATATGAGCATACTATAATAGATCATTTTAGTGTTACTGAAAATATAACAAATATTTTGTAACAAGTAACAGATTGCTGTCTAATAAAATCTAAGTTTCTAACTTTAACAATTCTTTGCATAGAAACTATTGAAACTATAGTGGACTGTATCTGTGGGCATTCCTGTGTGGTTGCTTGAAGGTTCATAAAGATGCTTTCTGTATTTAGTGATGTTTCGACTAATTTGTTGCTGAATAATTATATGTAAATGACATTTCTTGTTGTGATTATCATAAGTAGGCACATGGTGATATGGTAACAGAAAATCAGAGTTTAACAACTAGCTGATTTCTACCTGAATCTCTGTGGCTTTTAAACATTGTTGAAGAGTGTGTGATTACATGACTATTTGATTGGCTTGGTGTGTGCATGTGTGTTCTGTGGTTCTTTAGTGTGAGTGTGTGAGTCTGGACAAGATAGAGACCTAAAGCACCTCTTGACTGTGAATTAGCCTGTCATGACAAATGTCTGGAGCTGCATGACTGGCTGCCAGACTGGCTGGCTATCTGGGAGGTTGGCAAACCCTTTTAGATAGTGATTGTGTGCGCGTCCCTTAGTGTTGGTGTGGGTGTGTGTGCGTGGCATGACTGTGTGCCCACGCCAGGTCTCTGTACATGACCAGTGGTGCGTGCCCTCCCTCTCTCCCTCCCTCCCTCTTTCTACTTGCCCAGAAAAGAGCAACCAAGGCGACAACCTGCTCCCCTTGCTCAGACAGAGCTTCCAGAGCGGAGAGAGGTCCTCACTCGACGCCAAGCCCACAGAGGAACCCTCTGTCTCAGACTCGCACTCATCCGTTCAGCCTCTCTTCCACTGGATGTTCCCAGCAGTCAGTGGAAGACAGTGGAGGATTGTTCTTGCTGTCGCCATTTAAAAAAGAAAAGTCTCTATTCCTCCTGGGTTTCCATTCTTGAAGCTGTGCTGCCCACCGACCACCAGCTGACAAGCTTTCTCCTCTTTTTTCATTCTTGCTTTTTCATCCCAGCTTTGATCACATAATGATTTTTCTGCTGCTTTTATTTTTTCTTTTGTTTTTGGTGTTTTGCTTGTTTGTTTTTTTATTAAGTTGCATTCCCGTGGCTTTTTGGATCCACCTTTGTTGTTGTCTTGTCCAACCAAGTTAAAGCACTGTTGTATCTATTGCCACTTTCCAACTTGGAAGTACTGAGTGTAATCACCACTTAATTTTAACATTATGTCCACTAGGTAGCATTTAATCTCCACATGCTCAGCTACTCTTCCCTAAACTTCTGGCATATTGTGTTGCTACAGAACAATGAGTTGTAATTGGAATTGCAGCAGTGGTAACACTTGAGTGGCCAAAATAAATCTCAACAGGTTTTGAGAAAGAATTAGAAATTTGACAGTAACCAGAAACGACCTCTCCTCACCCAAGTCTACATTATTTAGACCTTTAGACCATCAAAAGAGCCTTTTTTGACCAAGTGGGGCAACAAAACATGTTTAAGTCTTATTATCACAACCACTGTTTATTTCTCTTTAGCATTCTGAAGTTTTTGTGCAGACTCTTAAAGAAAGTCGTCTTATACTCTTCATTGTTAATTTCTTAACGTTACCAACACAGAATGCACATACAGACATCAACGTCTGTAAAAGTTAATGCCACAAAAGGATTTTATATGACAAACTTTGTCTTTCTTGTCTTTCACACAGTTTCACATTTTTAAAAAAGCCCTTCCTCTCCTATCCTTTGCCCCCTCACCGACCCACCACACACACTCTCTCGGTTCCTTAGCTGAGGGAGCCAGGCGGTGGTTAGATGCATTTTATAGTAGCATAGTGTTAATCCTTGCCTCTGGATAGGCAAAGTCAATTTCCCATTTCCTGTCCCCAAAATGGCTAACAACAATAATGCAATGGGATGTTTTTATGGAGTGTGTGTGTGTGTGGGGGGGGCGCGCTGTGTGGGCTATATGTCTATATAAAATGGTACAACACACACTCTTGAACTGGTAGTTGTCCATATCTGTAAAGGCCAGATTGTGTATCGGAACCAGTCCATAGCCAGAAGGCCGTTAGTGACATTACTGTTTATTTTGCATTTATAAAAAGTGGGAGAAGCATGCTTCTTTGACATAATAAAAAGTAAGGATGGAAAGTATAAAGAAGAATCTTGGTTGTCGCTATTATTGTTCTTTTGAATCTACAAGTCCACAGAAAGAGTTGAGTCTCTCATTAACACGCTCATCAGTAAAGACGTCAGAGTTTCTTTAAGGCTCAGTCCAGCCATTCTACAGATGACCTTGGTTTCAGCTATACTCTTTCCCAGATATCATAGGTGAAGGTTGAAATGTAGATGGATTGGGCTGTTGGCTCAGCTTTCTCTTCTTCACAACATTTGGGTACAGTTCCCTGATAACTGCTGACGCTGCACCAATCCATTGGTCCACCTGTCATTCCACTTTCTTATCAATCCTGAATAAGACCCAGAGATACTCAAACTTGCTTAGGCTCCCCTTTATCCTCCAACCAAGAGGGACCATTTTGAAATCTGAAAGTCTTCTGTGTCCCACAAACAACTTAATAACTGTTATGATCATGGCACAGACCAGATATAAAGCATTTTCTTTTTTGTGTTTTACTGATTCTCCCTCCCTTGTTTTCACGTAACAACCTACGTGTGTGCTATTAGACAAATAATAAACAGCTCTTTGTTGGTTATAACGCCATAAGCAAACTAAATTGAGTCTGGATTCAGGTACTTATTTTATAATTTAGTTATGAGGGAAACATTTGCAGTTGCAGATGTCATTTCTGATGTCTATATCCAGAGCTAAGTTACAACATCAACCCCCTTGAAAGGGTTTTTCCTGCTCACAGTTAGATGACTTTTGTGGGTGGCTCCACCTGAGGGTAAAGGTAATGATTTTAGATTTGACCAAAACTACTTTTTCTTTTATTTTTATATATATATATAATATTTTTTTTTTTTTTTTTTTAAATTTTTCTTATCCTTAAGTACATTAACCCCTTGCTAACAAAAAATGGTTAAAATCATTTTAGTAAGTAATTTCATAAATCATTTTATTAAAAAAAAAAAGGTAGGGATTTTCCTATGAAATGCTTTTCCTTTTTTCCTCTACTTAGGAAAAACTGATACATGTAACTACTAAATGTGTTTTATAATGGGTAATATAGTCTAGACATCTAATGTTTAAACAGTTCATAAACAGTTTTCAGGATATATTTGATCCTTTTCCTGTTTGTTTAGTTTCTTGTTCCTTTTTTTAAGTGCTAACAAAATATATTTATGGATTCCTTGCTTTGTTAGATACTGAGACCTGGGAGAGAAGTATTTTTCTTTAAGTAGTGTCATCATTTATTTTTCTGCTTGCTCTTTATCTCTCTCTCTGTCTTCTTTTCTTCTGCCACTGCCACTGCCTCTTTTTTTTTTTAATCACTCTCTCTCTAAGGTGTGTTCCCATCTCCCTGTGGGCATCCCCCTGGGCTCTCTCTCATACACATACACAGAGTGCATTAGGGTTGCTGTCATTTACAATACAACCCCATTGTCCCCGCCAAACAATGGCTACAAACAAACAATTGACATGGAAATGGAGAGATGTAGCTCATTAGCGGGCGCTGCTTGTTTTGTTAATGGATAAATGGGCGGCTTCAATAGGCCAGCCCTAAAACCCCTGCCTCAATATGGAGAAGGCTGATTAACAGGAAACCACAGGGAGGGAGAGCAGTGACAGAAAAATGCAGCTTCATTCTCCCCTGGGTCGTATGTGGCTGTGTTTGGGCGGGGGGGGGGGGGGGGCAAATTTAGGACTTTGTGTGTGTTTGTGCTTAAAGATTGAGTTGTTGGAAAGATGAGTTTATGTTAACTTCTGCTGCAGTGGCTTAAGTCATGCAGGCATTTTCATGTTTATTAAATTCAGTCAGTATATTCTCTTATAACTTTTCCCATCTGTTTTCAGTGCCGTTCAGTTGCATTCACTCTTGTGTTTTTCTGGTATTTTGATCTACTTTTGGTCCCCTATTTTTCTGGAAATCACCCGCTGACATTCCTGTCATTTTAAATTACCTGTCCAGGATGTTTGTTTACTACTGCCTGGTTACTGTATGTAGTGATGGCCTGCCCAGTGAGGGTGCTGCTTGGTGGGGTCATCATCTGTTAAGTGCTTGCCAATTGACATCATCAAGGTTTTCGTGTGTGTGCGCGCGTGCGTGTGTGTGTTATCAGGGGGATCAGATTGGATCGACCTGAAAATGGCATTTCTGCCATTGCTGTGATGGTGACAGCTCAATACTGTATCTGTCTAGAGCCAAGATGGTGCGTGTGCCTATCTCTGTGCTCCTAGCTCCATAACGCAGTGAAAGGTGTACATGCTTTTCATAACAAAACTTTTTTTATTATTTTTAAGACTTGTTTTGTTTACGTTTTAGGGCTTGGTGAAGTACCAGGTGTGTACAGATCATAGTTTCATGCATGATGATTTTTCAGATGCGCTCAAGTACCATCATGAGTGCTTTAGTCAGCAAGGAGTAAGAACAACAAGTAGGAAATTTACAAGTAGGAAAACATCACTGAACGCAGTGATTTCTTAAGCATAGGCAGTTTATTACACTAATAATTGCGCATTTATAAGGTTACACCATCATTGCTGGGTAATACTAGCTAGTTAGGGTCATTGAGGCTGAGCAGTCGCACATAAGTATAGACCAGTCGGTGACCTTCTGGCAACCTCTGGTTGCTAGGGAAAAATATATATTCTCAGTTTCATTGTCACAGGGTGAAAATGGCTGCAAAGCTAAACCTAAAACATCCTTGCGATTGATTTGGTTGCTAGCGGACTGCAGAATATATACTTTTCTCTAGCAACCATTGGTTACCGGGGGTCACTGACTGGTCTCTAGTCTACTGGTCGCCTGCGTGAATGGGGACTTCCCGCCACCATTTGCAACCAGTTGGGGCATACTTATTTTTCCCTCTGACTGGTGTTTGCCAGATGATTGCTGACTTGTCTCTAGGCCAAAGAGTGATACAATAATATCAGAATCATTTTTATTAGCCACGTTTGTATACACATAAAAGGAATTGGGCTACAATTATTTCTTTACTCTCAGTGTATGTAACAGAGTAGACGACAGACAATACTGACATCACCATATCAACATACAGTAACAACATGTATAGCATGTTCAGGTACAGAGTGCAAAGATTTTGGAGTAAGTTACCAATTTAAAAAAAGGATGGAGAAGTAGTTACTATATATACAGTGTGCATATGGCATGCTTTAATTCAGCGGGCTTATAAAGCCCTAAAACAATGATAGACCATTAAGCAAAGCAGTCATATATATCTAAATAACAGTTATAACATCAATACCTTCTTAAAATGATGCAATGATGTGGAAATAAATGCGTGATTTTTTTTTTTTCTTTTTGAATATGTATCTGTCCAAAAGTCCCTGAGAGTTTTTTTTACTCATGTGTGCAGGAGCGGGATGCTGAGCGGCGAAGACAGCTGAGAGAACGAGCCAGGCAGCTGATAGCCGAGGCTCGATCCGGAGTCAAGATGTCCGACATGAGCCTGCTGGATCCATCAAGCAGTGGTAAAGGTGGCAAGGCGGGCACTGCTGGAGGTCAGCTCACACAGCAGCAACAAACATGAAGTCTTGATAGAGAGATCATTTCCATTCGCACTTTATTTATCCACATTAGCACACTTTCAGAGTTTTGTTAAAAGCATTTGTAATTAACTAACATTCACTAATGCTCATGGGCTGTAATACAAAAGAAATGTCACAGTAGCATGCTTTCGACATGCACTCACTTTCTTCATCCACACATGCTAAGACACACACATTTCCATTATGCTCTCTAAAGGGGTTCTACTTAATCCTCAGAGAAAAACAAAATGTCATTTGACAACAGCCGCGGGTCTAAAAAGCACCACCCTTATATTCAAACAAGCAGTTTGCCCTGCAAGTCCTCCCTCGTCTCGTTCACCCAGTAATTGTTAATCAACACAACGCATTGTGTGGCCAAATTATGCTCAAAACACCAGACACTTCTAATAACAGCTTGCAGAGGTAGCAAATGCTGCCCGTGTGCATTTCCCACTGCTTTCCATTTCCTTGAAATTGGGGTTATTATCGTAATGACCATTATCAGGCCTCCAGAGTCATTTGTTTATGATTCCTCAACATTACACCCCTCTTTCTGGTTATTCTCTTCAGGTGGATCAGAAAAGGGAAAGAGGAGACAGCTGAGGACAAAAAGTGAGAAGTGGAAAAGACAGTTAAACTAACTTGTGTAGTTGTGAAGAGGACAAAGAAAGACAAAGTGTTTGACTGATTAAAAGCAAAAGAAAAGTAGAGAATATTGAGCTTTTCTGATGAATTAAAAGGTTTATCAAAATGGTTACCAGTCAGTGGTTTATCGGCTAAGCATTGATGTTCTTGAGATGATTAGACAACAAAAGATAGGTCAGAGAAAATACCTAAAAGACTGAAAATGGCGATGCACTTCTTTTATGCTCAGAAAAGAAGAAATCAAAAACAAATAATCCCTTAACGAGGAGTAAACATTCAGCGACATGTCGGGCAGAAGAAGAGGAGACGGACAGTGAGGCAGAGGGCGGGTAGCACTTGATTTATTTGCTCTTTCAGCTTTTCTGAATTGGACTAATTGTTGATCTCATTAAAAATGGAGTTGGAGGAAAGAACGGAACAAGGGAACAGGAGGAGGAGGCGGTGGCGGTGGCGGCGAGGAGAAGAGAGAAATGCTGTGGGCTGTGATACACAAGGCCTGCCGAGCAGAACGGCTAATCCTAGCCCCTCTCTCTCTTCCTTCTCTCTCCCTCTCCTCCTTCAGCGCCATTGACAGTCCTTTAAGTGCAGCTCGGGCTGCCCGCAAAGAAACTTTCCAAACTCCATCACCATGGCCTCCCATTAATTAGGCCTCAGCCAGCCACGCAGGAAGGGCGCTTGCTAGCACGCTCCACATCGC